>NW_023339751.1:15236676-15333691 GCF_004916995.1 Morone saxatilis | reverse complement strand
ACACACACACACACACTCTTAACTGCTTTCAGTCTTACATTTTGTGAGATGGCACTACATACAAAATACAGATTATGTTAATGTAAAATCAATAAACTGTTTTAGGTGTTCACTGGTCACACGCGTGCTTGAATATAACATCAAGGTAGTTTTTAATTATCTTTTCTGAAAAACTCATTTAGTTCTGGCTTTATTTGGAAAAATTGGACGTGTCAATAATGTAATGACCCAGTATTACATACTGCACAAGAGTTCACTATCTCAATGATGTGTTTTTTTATTGGAGGCTACATATCACACCTGACATGAAATCAATAGGATATGGGTCTTGATCCGATGCAGCTGGGTAATAATCTACAATATTTTACTGCATTTATTCTTGCTTACTTGACATGCACCTGAGTTTACAACAGGCCATTTAATGAGCTTACGGGATCTGGCTCCTCTAATGGCTTTTCTTTTTCCCCCCATCATATAGGAATCAATCAGATTAGCAAGAATAGATACATTTTAACACAGTGTGTCCATTTGGTATGAATGTACAGTAAATTAGGTCCAGTGAGTAATGGTAAGCATTTGTAGATGTAATAAATTCCAATGTCCTCTAGATAGATTATACTCGGCCTTTATGAATGCGTTAGTAATTTGGTGCACTCTCTTTTCTACCTCATTGTGAAGGTTGTCGTGGAGACTGCTTGTGACAGTTCAACCATCCAATAGACCCCTATTAGAGAGAAAAAATTGAAGGTCAAAACAGCCTGGGTCCTGCATGAAGCAGAAATGTTGTTTTTACTTAAATTTAGAAACTTAATTCATGAACATTTTGATCACATTTTAAATTTATTTTTTAAATTTAATTTTAAACCAATACAGTACCTTTTAGCAGCCGGAGACATGTCATAGTGTGCAGGAACACAACATTCTGCTGGGAATTGGGTAAATACAAGTACAATCTATACAAACACCATCATAATAACTGGATGAAAGACAGGCTCAAATTCCTGATGTACTGTAAAATAGATATCTTGAAGGTTAAATAGTGCAGGAATCAGACTGGAGGTGTGGGTGTTGTGCTAGCAGCAGTGATAGTAGTGAGATATAGGCCTATTATATCTATCTGTTCATCCATCTCTTGATAACTTTCAACTTCAAATTAAATAAAATAGCACTCATGTTTAAGGAACATGGATGTCGCACAGTGGAATAACATATCAGGCTTTGACCACAATACTTGTTACCTGACATACTTATCTTCTGACTATCCTGCGTCATTTCTCTCAAATTTCAGAAAGGATTGTATAAAACTGGTAATAAACTATCTAATAAACATGTTAGGCTGTTATGTATTAACTTCCCTGCATCATTTGGCCAATCTTTCTTATTCTTTACACTGTTCCTCTGCAGGTTGCTGTTATTTCTCTCCCAGCTGATGTTTTCTCCATGTCTTGGCTTTTTTTCAGCTCCCTTTTTTTGGATTTCAATTCCTCCCTAGCCCTGGAAGCATTCTTTTTTTATGTTAAAGAGTTTGCTTGGAAAAATAGCAAACCATTTTTTTTGTAAGAATAGCAGTGGCCTTTGATATCCTGTGTGTGTGCCCCAGCTAGTTCACGTCCTTGCGCTTAAGGTGCCTGCAGAGCTTCCATAAGCTCCAGAGACCATACTTTCAGGCTCTGTCCACGCTTGAAAAAGCAATTCTCATCTCAACTGGCCTATTCATCCTGCTGTTTCATAGTTCTTTACAAAAGCTTTTCACCCACGTTGAGAAAAATCTTAAAGCTGCACTAATCAATAATTTGTATGTTAACAAAGACTCACAGGACTATGTGTAATGCGAAAAGTGTTACTCATAGTGACAAACCTTCTAATTTGAGATTTTTGAAAAAGATTTGTTCTGAGTAGGCAAATACTGGCTTAATATGGAAGTCATTTATTTTGAGAGCAGTGTCAAGTGGTTTTAATTATTTATTAAACGTGTAAATACTGTATGTTTAAAGCTGCTACACGGGTGAAATGATGAGAAGGTCTGCACAAATATAGCTTATTTTCTCTTGTGGGTGTGTTGTGTGCACGATTTCACCGACTGATGAAGACCTAACCCATCGTATTTGATCTGAGGATAGACTTTGTAGTATAAAAAGCCCCGGGCAACACTTTTAAGAAGAACAGTTCTCTTGCTCTCCTTCTTTCCATATCTGTGTCACACACACACACTAACACACACACACACACACACACACACACACGTATATATATATAATTTCTTTTTCTCCCATGAAGGACCTTTCTACAAAGGTTCAAAGTTTATTGCAGACAGTGTTTGATCACATTTTGATCTGCTTCATGAAAACTAGATGAAGGAACAAATAATTTTCACTTCATTTGGTTTGAGTGCAGAACTTTACAACATCAACCAGTCAACAGGAGACAAAAACAAGTTTATTTTATATTTCCGCCATGGAGACTTAGAACAGCCTATATTTTTATTGATGTTTCAGGTTGTAAAACGCAGCAACTCTTCACTTGTTTATATACAGCATTTACCATCTCCAGGCACTATCAGTGAATCACATTTCAAATCATTAATCTGTAATGAGGCAAATGTAGTGCTGAAATTACATGTGAAACCCTTTAAATCTAGTGAAGGATCCATCAGTCTTGACAGGTTATTTGTTCCCTCTGCAGTAATGACCTCTTGACTCGAAACAGTGTTGTGATAAACACTTTAAGCCTGTCAGTCTGTTAGCTTTGGCATGATTGCCGGGGTGATGCAAACCTAACAAACATAACATGTTTTTGTGTTTAATTAAGTGCTGGGATTTTCCAGGGAGAATGTTTTGTCAGTGCAGTGACTGAATGGCAGCCAATAATAGGGATAAATAGGAGAGAGGTGTGAAATTTCCTGGCTGGTGTAGGTGGAGGCGGCTATTTTCACTCTTACAGACATTATAAATTAATGCACTTGTTGATAATTCATGTGCAGTCACTTGAGGGTTTATGCAATTATTTAAACTAGGTAACCAACTAGCCCATAGGGTACCTAATGTGCATTTGCTAACAGTATGGTATGCATAAGTCATTTCTTCATAAATGATGAAAAAAATGATTGAAGGCCAACACCTTCCTTCACCCATGCCTCTCTGCAGGTTCAGTCTCCTCTGCCTTGGCAAACACACTGATCAGTATCCACATACACATGTATAAGTCTTCATACATACAACATACACTTCGTTCATACATACAGCGACCATTATGGTTACACAACTCAAATGAGCTTTAAATGATTTTTGATCAATTTGATCTAAAATGGCCAATAACTGTTGTTGTAATGTTTAATAAATTAATGAATTAGTTCAGTTTGTTAGACAAGATTAATCCAGTTAGTTAATTAGCTAATCAGACGAAAATGAACCCTATCACCAGGTAAGAGCGGTTATATGATTCTGTAAAAAGCCTGATTTACCTACACTTGTTTGCTTCATTTTTAAAGTTCTCACTTTCTACAATATCTGTGCATGGGCACACATTTTCAGACATTGTGTCACTGAAGGCATTCTTAGTGTTGCATTCATTTGTACACATGAAAAGGGACAGAAATAGTTGTGTCAGGAATGAAAAAATACAGCTTGAGAGAGAAGTTCAAACCCAGCCTACTTTCTTACCTCCGTATATCTGGCCAAATCACTGCCACAAAAGAGCACATTACTTCCCAAATTGGCACTGAACTGAAAACTAAGGATTCTGTTCTGAGCACCAAATTCATGTTTGCATCAGTTGATTAATGTCACAGCAGGAAAAACGCAGGTTTAAATAATAAAATGAATGATGGCTTCACCCTCGTCTTCCAAGTGCGAAGGAGAAATTCCGGTGGCTACAAAATAAACAAATTGTTGCATTGAAGGTAATGCAGGCGCCAGGTTTTGACAAGTTAAAAGACTCTGTGGAATAAAAGATGATATCTCTGGTTTTACTGCATCGGTTCTCCCAGACAAACCATCGCTGCTGCTCAGATTCTTCGAGAGCCACCTGAAAGAGCAGAGCTTTTTCTACTACTAACTGTGGCACCGTTTGCTATAAATAGTTGATTAGTCAAGTGTTTCTTTCTGAAACGACATCCTCTGAAACATCCTCACTCCAAAGTTCTTCGTTCATCTTGACAGCTTTACATCTTGACTAGGCCACAGGAGAAGAAGAGCCTCATTGGCTGTTTATTGGCTAAAGTGTTTGCTGTTTACAGAATCCCTGCGCTATGAATTTGCTATTTGCTATAGTCCATTCCTTGATGTAAGTATGTCTGACAGAAAGAGCATTTTTCCCTCCAAAGTTCTTTGCTTTAGAGAGCTTTAGACTTTGGCAAGACTACACACAGTGTTCAGGATTTCAGTTTCCTGTTTTATCTATATGTTACCATGTTTTTCTGTGTCGGGTTTTCATGTTCTTCCTGTGTCTGTGTTGGTTTCCTCCAGATGCTCCAGTTCCCACCGACAGTACAAAGACATGCAGGTTAAGTGAACTGGCAACTAAAAATGGCCTGTAGGTGTGAATGTGAGTGTGAATGGTTATTCTTTCTATAAGTCGGCCCTGTATGGTTGTGCATCTCCATCACTGAAGCTGATGTGATACACATGTTGATGCATTGCCAACAATCTAATACACTAAAGATACATATAAAGCAACTACCAAAACAATATGATACAATACGATTAATTTCTGATGCAGTGTGATTCGATTCAACAAATGTGATTCAATGCAATATGATACGATGCAAAAGAATATGATGCTATGCAATTTAATATACTAGAGATTCTTTGATTTTATTCCTTTGGATCTCATTAAGCAGCTTGCAGTTCAGAGAGGAAGAATCAATTAAAATATAAAAAATCTTGAACTTTTATGCCACACCAATGATCAATCTTACCATCCCTACTATAACTGGTCACTTTCACCAATGAGCACACGGTTCCTCTTCTTCTACTGCAAGTAAGCTGCTCCTAACCAAAATTCAGTCAGACAACTCACGTTTGAAATGTTAATTACAGAAGTATAGCATATTTAGATTTTGGCATCTAGGCTTAAACCACTAGCCGGAGCCGCTGCGGTGGTGGTGGGGCTTACAGCGCAGCAGGCAGCAATACTGATGCAGGGCAACAGCGGCATTGAGTAGGTTTGCTTGTTTTAGTTTAATTTTTATTGTTAAAAAATGTCAGTTGGTAAGTATACAATATCGTCTTAGTTTTTTTCAGAAGTCTAGTTTATATTTTTATTTCAGTTAATACCTAGTTTTAGTATTTAGTTTAGTTTTAGTTAACTAATATAACCTTAACATGAGTATTGACATCATGGCTTTCATGACAGTGTTACTCCTGCTGTATTGCTCCTTCTCAACAGAGTTATTTGGTCACTGTACATTATTCAAAGCACATTTATTCACATCTCAAATTTTACACTAACATGTCCACACACACAGTCACACACTTCTGTGCACAGATACACAACCACTAGAGCCAAGAGAAGTTCTCTGTTGGTGGCATCCCGGGCAGGTTGCAGTGCAAGTCTGTCAACTCAGGCGGAGCCCAGGGTGCAGGGCTGCACAGCAGAGATAGCAGGGCTCAAACACACACTCACACACACACAATTGCATACATACAGACCCCACAGCATGGTTGACCTCAGTTGAGTCTCTGACTGAACTTGAATGACACTGAAACACTGATGAGAAGGAGAGGCATATTTAATGTCCCTCAGAACAAAATGTATTTTTTTCTGGACTGAGGTTACAGTGAGTTTTTTTTCCCTTTCCCCAGGTGGTGCTACAAGTTAAGACAGCTCAGTCTATATTTGTGCACAAAACAGGGAAATAAATCGGAAAATGTAAAAACCGATTAAACTCACAAGTGTGACATCTGGCGACAATTTCTGGAGGTATAATTTCTGGGTATCAGCTGCTTCAGTGGTTGTCAAACATTTTCTGTCATACTTTGGAAGAAGAACAAAAATTCATGCCCCCCAACCACTGTAAACCTATTTACTTTTATGAACCAATAACAATATTTGGGAAAATTCTATCAACAAAATGAGTTAAATTGTTTATTTCTTGTTCCCCCAGATTCATTCAACTGGACGGGGTCTGCTCCAGTTTGAGAACCACTGATTCAGATAAAGTGACTCTACCTGGAAATCTTTCTGTAATCAGGGGTCATTTGATCACATTAAAGACTCCTAACCAATCTATGAATGGAGCATATTTTGTACCTTGATGGCATCATAGACCACAGCCTTGGTTTCCTGGTTTGCTTTGGGAGGTATGTTAAAGACTGGCAATATTCTACACTTTTGTTACTGTCAATGACAAAACATATTGTGTGTTTTAAAGTGTGTTGCTTTCAGCCCTAACCACATTCATTGCTACTGAATGAAAATCTTAAACATGACATAAATGTGTACTTTTAATTATATATATTTTATTATATAAATATATTTCTAAAAGTCTTATTATTTCCTAAAACAGATGGGCCTAATAGTTTCTAGCAAGCATTACTCAAACAGGTCTAACTTTGGGCATTGAAACTATTTTCAGCCATGGATTTTTAGTGATAACATCCAATCTGTTGGAACATGCAATATGGCTCTATGAATGGCCCTGTTGGTCCATCTGCTCCTCTGAATGAATTATAATAACTTTATTGATCCGCTGACATTTCATGCCATCATTAGATCAAATTTCTCTCTGTCCTCTACTTTTGTTTATGACCAGATTCCTCCAAAACTAATGACATTCCCATTATCCTCAGCTGTACTTTGTGTTTAGTGCTAATTAGCAAATATTAGTAAGCTAAAAGAAAGTGGTAAATATTATACCTGCTAAACATCAGTATGTTAGCACTGTCAGTGTCTCATTTAGCAGACTGCTGCTGCGGACTCTTAGTCTTTGCAAAGGTTTTTGGACATGAATGGAGATCTAATCCATATCAGGCTTTGGATGCACAGGTAATACTTGTTAATATGGTCAAATCCATTGTTGGTTTCTTTATCGAAAGAAAATAAATATAAACTGACTTACCCTTTAATTTTGACTGGGATAGAATGATGTATGTGAAATCTTTTCCATTTCCATTTCCATTTAAACCACCAGATAAACATATATGATACAGCATTATACTCCTGCTTACACAATAGACCCACTACAGAATGGTAAAATAATGTAGACTATAATAAAGTATTCTTCCAAGGAGATATTATTTTTGCTTTAGTTCCCCTGGCAGTTAAGAGCTCAGGGTAAGAGCACTGGCGTAAACAGATTGACTGCTTTTCTCAAGGACATCTGAGCACAGTGGATATTTACCCACTCATCAATGGAAGCTTTAAGAAAAGATCAATACCACAACTGTGCAAAAGAAGTTACTACAATATGTACAAGTGATGTTGTCGACTATGTTGCTTCAGTGTCATGCAGCACCACTGATGACTAGCCAGCAAAGATCTCATCATTTACTGCAGGGATCCATTTTTATTGCTTTTCCATATCAAGGTTATATTTTTTACATTTTTAAGCTAAAGCTTAGCTCGGCTGTGAAAATGTCCCCCCAGTGAAAGTCAGATCTTATTTCTCCCCCATGATCCGGTGACAGGTTTCCTGATGCATTCGGTTCATAGTCTTTAATCTCCACTCCCAAGTCGCATATCAAGCTGCAGATGGTGAAAGGGAAATGAAAACACCACACATTTTATCCTCTGACTGTGCTTCACACTTTGCTACATGTTTGACGTTCAAGCAAGCATATCATGAACTGCACAGGATCTGCTCAATCCCTGTTCTCTGCAGAGACATTCTGGGAACATGGAGGCTCTGAAGGGACCAGCTTGTCAGCTCATGCAACCTCTGTTGCCTCAGTTTTCCCATAGTGAAGCTTGTACAGTATTTCCACCCTGTTCAAAGGTTGTTTTCCATCACTTAAGCTAGTAGACACAGCTTTTGTCAATGTGTTTTCAGAATTCAAATAGAGTTCAGGGGATGTTTTCCTCTCAACCTGTCAGCATAAACGACTGCTGTCATCTTTACTCTTGCATGACCTCTCTTCTTGCTGCCGTTGTAGAATCCACTGACCTCGCGTTTCTCGTTGCCTCTGCGACCTCCGCAGCCACGGCTTCGGTCAGAATGTGAATGAGCGGTTGATGCATGGCCGTTGACTCAGACATGAGGGCTATGCACCCTCTCCTCTCACCCAAGTCAGTCATGTTTCTTTGACCTTGTCACTGTTGTGTGCCGTTATTGTATCGATTTTCATTCCCCACCCTCATGTTTATTTTCAGGCCATGCTTATAGTATGCCTATAAATTCCTAACACAGCTCATTCAGGTCGAAATCAGAAGTACATTTTGAGATAATTTTCTCTTTTTCTCTTTTTCCCTTTCCCCCACTTCCTTGGTTTTAAGTCATGACAAACTTTTTTTAAAAGTTATTATTATTTTGTTTGTCCTTTATTGGACAGAGACAGCTGAAGATCGACAGGAAAGGGGGTGGAGAGAGAGGGGATGACATGCAGCAAAGGGCTGCAGGTCAGATTCGAACCCAGGCCGCTGCAGCAACTCTGTATATGGGTCGCCAGCTCTACCGACTGAGCTAACCAGGCACCCGACAATCTTTCATTTTTAATCTACATAGAAAATTATTATTATTAGAAACAGTGCGTTACAGTTTTTACCACTGTGGTAAAGACATGCCTGCAATATTAACTCATCTTGAATCGTCTCTACCACCTGATGTTACTTCATTACATTTTAATAATACAGCTAAAAAGCAAAAAGATTAGATGTTAACATTAGCACATTTATGTCCAAGCGCTGTCTTGATAATTGTCTTTTTCTTTGACATTTATATACTGATGATATATCGCAGTTGAAAAAAGATCCAAGTCACCAAATCTTTAATTGCCTGCTGAAATTTAATTGTTACATGTGTGACATTTCTAATATACATAATCGAGTTTTAGACACTTACATTTATTGGTGATAAAAATAACATTATCATCTGCTTTGCATAATTACACTTTCCAATCAGTGCATATGTGAGTCAATCAAAGAATGTTAATCATACATTTTAATAGCACAATTAGGTAACATACATACTTTAAATGTTGTTAGTTTAAGGTGAATACAAGCTGAGGTGAAGGCGTGCTAATGAGGTCTAAAAAACAACATGTTAATATTTCCTACATGCACAGTGTCATATGTTTAATATCTATTCTTGCGAGACAGTTAATTGCACACAATTTGTCAGTTGCACTTTTAGTGCTGAACACTGATATAAAATAGATTCATGTGTATTGATTACTTTGCTACTGCTCATACTTACTTATCTACAGTAAGTGCTGTTGGATGAACAGAGGTATGCACAGCTGACAGGTCACAAAGCAGCAGTTATTGAAAAAACAAGAGCAAGTTGCTTATTCAAGCCTTTCTAACTCACTTAGGATGAAAAGGTTAACTGCATAAATATTGAATTACTCTGACAAAATCATATCACATGAGGCTGTGGCAGATGGTTGAGGTTGTATGGTTAAATGACTGTGTATGTACATTGCACTGGACACTAGTGTCCATTTATTAACCCTAACCCTAACAAGTATAAAAAGTTCATACTTTCAACAAACCTTGAATTAATAAATAATTAAATACCAAAAGGTTCTTTATACATTTCATTGGCCACTTTATTGGCTGTGGCTTTATGGCGGTCAATGTTGCTCAGTCCACCACTTTGGTCCACGCTGAAAGGTCCAGTGTGTAACATTTAGAATAATCTATCAGAACAAATGGAATATAATGTTCATAGGTATGTTTTCATTAGTTAATGATGACCTGAAAATAAGGATAATTTCTTACTTTAGAATGAGTTGTTTTTATCTACAATCCTGATAAATCTGGGGATTTCCATGACATTCATGAGGATAAATTGTAATCACTTTAATCCCTTAACTGTTCGACTGGTTCCATTGTTAGGTCAGAATATTCATTTGTTCAACAATTTGGTTGATGACCATCATCAATACCCGCAAAACGAATGACATTCCAATCAGCCTTAGCTGTACTTTGTATTTACTGCTAATTAGTAAATGTTAGCATCCTAACTAGGATGGTAACATAAGTGGCCTCTGAACACACAACGAAATAAGGAATGGAAGAAAGTTACCCTTTTGATAACAATGTCAAGTGATGAGGTTGCTGTATAAATGTACTGTAGTATCATTAGTAGCTATGTAGCTGTGTGGTCTTCATTTCCCTTTTTAAAAAACATGCAAGGAATTTAATTGTCTTGTGCAACAGTTCAACATTAATATTATTTATTAAGTGTTTCAAGTTTGTTGGTTCCCAAAGAAGAGTCTGTAATTATAAAAGGATTAACATAGGGTTATGTTGTGGAACTGATGTACTTGTAGTAGTGTTTCCATGTTTATGCATAATAAGTGTGTGTGTGTGTGTGTATGTGTGTGTGTATACACACATTATTGCAGAAAGAAATGCTAATGAGAATATAAACATTCTATGGTTATTTGTGCATGTATTCATGCATTTGTGCATGAGTGTGTGCATGTGCATGATGGGTTGACACCCTCTGCATAACCCCTAAAGCCATGAAATCCTATTTTATTACCACATATCAGGGGCTGTGGGGGGTTCGTGATGATGTGGAATCTTCTACAAAAAGTCAGTGTAGCTGTCTCCTCTCAGGATGGAGACAGCAATGGGTTGTGCAGAATATGCATGAGTTCTTTCATAATCTGTCGTGTCCTTTGGCAGGAAGGCGAGGCCGTGCTTATCTCCTCCATGTTCTGCCTGCTGCCCACAAGACACCTGGTACCCAATTTGTTACTGCCAGGATGGCCTTGACAAGGGAAGTTGGATTTTAAATGGATGTAGCGTTAATCATATGGTCTGACAGCACTTTAGGTTCATTTCTATAGGGTTGATTTTCTCATAATTAGCCACTCAGAGCAAAATCTCCCTTTGGGAAATTAGAAATGCCACATACATAGTATCTGTCTGCAGTGATTGGACTTTTAATGTGGTATATATGTCTGGTAAATGCTGAAACCAAGGATTTTAAATGTCTGTAAAACTTTACAGAAGGGTGTAATCTGCTTAGTGAGCTCTCTCCCTTCATGACTTACGATAAAACTTCAACTAAGAATGATCTTGGGGTTAATGTCTATATAGTATAGTGACCTCTTCAACGCTGCAATTTCTTAAGGTTTATGAAGTATGGAATATTGCATGTAATGATTTAACGTATCTAAATAAATAGAGTCATAAAATGCCAAACTAGCTTGTAAATGGTTATTGGCCAGCAATGAGGGTGTTGTAAAGAAAGCATCTGTCACGGATAATGTGTTGCAACTTGGCATCTTGGTGTTGTCACAAAGTAGTGATGCTTAAACTTAATAAATGGTAAAAATGGTGTTGCATCTTTATCTTACACATGTTGCAGGAAATATTCTAAGCATAATTGACTTTTCTGTTCTGCTTGTCTGTTACACACCTGCCCTCGGGGTCTTTCTTCTATTGTTAGTCATTCAATAGCTCTAAAAACACCAAACACGCTCTGCTGCACTGAATGATCTCTTCTAAAGGAAAAATCAATGAGCTTCGTCTCATTTGTCACTTCTTCTCTCTCCTCTTCATCCTCATCACTGCATCCGTCTCCCCCTCCCTATTTACCTCTCTCTCGACTAATGGAGTGATGATTTGGAACGTATTATGAGGCTCACAATCGGCTCAGTGAGCTGCACACCACTGCGTGGCCAGCTCTTTGATGGATATCCCTGTTCTGATTGCCTGAGCTCAGTGCTGTATACTACAAGGAATGTCTTAGCTGTGTCCCTTAAGAGTGTCAGGGACTGATGCTGAGATCGGGCTATCTAGCTACTGTAGGGGATCAGAAACTGGATAATGAAACTCTCCAGCAGACAAGCACACAGATGCACGTGTTCACAGGGAAGTGCGGGATGCCAGGAAGAGACAAACATTCTCACACAACTGTTCCATGACTGATCAGCTTTTCTCTCTCAATTGCCAGGTTTGGAGGTGGCGATGGTAGTTGTGCTGTGCTGGAGGAGAGAGTGGAATAGTGAGAGAGAGTAATTCCACTGCTGGTTTATCAAACACCTCCACAGTCAATCTCTGGCTCTCACCAGCCTCACTGGTGCATGAGAAACTCCTTTCTATCGGTTTCCTTTTCATCTTCTTCCTAATGGGCTGTTGGATTGCAAGTGTGGCCACTATTTTACAAAATATCTGTTTTATGTCATTTTATCTTGACAGTGCTATACTATTATATATAATAATAAAATTATAATATAATTTTGCTTCAAAATTAATTCTTATGAATAGCCCTTTTTTTTTTACCTAGTAATGGATTTCTACATTGTTAATATGTGCTCTAAAAGAATTACTGTAAACCAGAAAACCTTTAGTCATGAAAGAGATTATACTTTGGCTGTGACACTCGCAAAATTCTGCCTAAAATGGCACACATTAAAAGTAATGGCACAAATGGGGATCTTTTACATTAGATTATATTTTCGATTGATGTGCTGCTGATCTCATCTCACACAAATTTTAAATTTAAATGAAACTGACATTTGTTTTGTGGTTTACTTCACACCTGCATTAAAGCCAGAGATGTTGCACAGGGATTTTCTTTTAATTATAACTCTTCACACTTTCATGTATGTTCAAATATGCAGAATGTCAGATGATAGTGGACATCCTAATTGCTTTAGCACCATTCACTCAGCAGTCTCATCTTAGCCACCTCACAATAGATCAGCAGAGCGGCTATTAGCTGTCTGAACTCGAGAACATGATGTCTTTTTGAAAAGTCAGTTAATTTGCATTATATCTCGGGGGGATTTTAAACTAAGAAAACAAATGAAGCACAACATATCATAAGAAAGAGCACTGGTTGAGAGCAAACACACTCCCACCCACACACTCACAAACCACCCTATGCCACACCTACATTCACAACAAATCGAACTATTGCAGAAAATAAACCGGCAGTTAGTTTTCAAGACTTTTGGGCCTCTTCAAACTATCTTTTTTTGTTGCAAGACTTAACAACTACACAGCAGGGTAGTGACTGACAGGAGTTGGTCCATTTTCTTTTCTTTTGTGGCTCAGCTGGTATTTTTCTTTGTCTTCAGAAATCAGACAAAGAACCTCAATCTGGCTTCGATCTTGCTGTAAATCATTCAGTGCACTTTTGCACACCAGCTGTTTGAGAAATCTATCTGGGGTGAAAATTTACTTCAGACATTTTTTGGCTTAACAAGATTATGCATACATTTGTTTTAATAATTTTCACTTAAAGATTGAAAATTTGTTTCTTTAGGTTTATCATTTTAAGTAGCATCTTTGTGTTTCTAGGCTTTTGGGGTGATTGTTGACTTTTTACTTTGAGAACAGACAGACTGAGGTCATCAAAATTAAAATGCCTTAAACAACTCTTCTCCAGTACACCATACATTATTTACCAACCTTTTCCAAGCTATCCCACTTTTGTTGGGATGTTCTGACTTTCTACCTGGTCACAAACTTTCAGTTAAATGGCTCACACAGTGCATTAGATAATAGTTGACATTTTGATCAGTCTTTGCAGTTAAAAATGTCTATGCAGAACACAAAGATGCTTCATGTTTCAATGCATATCATAAATCATGTCAAGCCTTTGCAAGCCATCCATACATCCATTTTTTTCAGAATTGTTCTGCATCACTTCTATCACCGGCAGCTCAGCTTATACATTTTATTTTAACACAAATACTGTCATACACCATGTACCCTAGTGAAATGTCAGGAAAATGTAAAAAAAGACATACCACCCAAGCCTAGCTGCTGGATGTCTATCTCCTAGGATGGGCCCAGCCATCCTACAGAGGATACTCATTTTCAGCTTGTATCTGCAATCTCGTTTTTTTGGCCATTACCCAAAGCTCAGGGCTGTAGGTGAAAGTTGGAACACAGATCAGCTGGTAAATTGGGAGAGCTTTGCCTTAAGGCTCAGCTGCTCTTCACTACACTGGTATGGCACAAAGCCTGCATTACTGCTGACGCTTCACCAATCCGTCTATCGACCTTGCACTTCATTTTACCCTCACTCGTGACGAAGACACCAAGATACTTGAATTACTTTATTTAGGGATGTAACACACTCCCAACATGGAGGGAGCAATCCATGGTTTTCCAGCAAATAAATGGTCTCACACTTGAAGGTGCTGACTTTCACCTGGACCTCTTCACATGGCTGGAACCAGTGCCTGTTGAAGGTCACAGTCTGATAACCAACAGAAACACATCATCTGCATAGTAGAGAAATTATTCTGACGTTCACAACTGGGACACTCTCCGCTTGAGATCCCATCCTTGAAAATCACAGGATTTTAAGGGACAACCCTATTGGAGCCCAACAACCGCGGAAGACTTCCTTGACCTCTTTCCGAGGACAAGGAGTTCTCACTTTAGGAGAACATGGTTGTAACACAAAACACATGTAGAGTGGATGCCTTTTAAATATAGGGTTTAATTTGAATAAAATCAAATTAATGCAGGTCATTTAAAAGAAGAGATAATAGCACAACAAAATGTACATCCCACACGTTTGCTCTGTTTACATACAGATTATACGCATGTATAATACGCAAGGTGTATTTGTGGAATGTAAATATGACAATTTGAATAGAAGAAAAACAACTTTGCAATTGTAGCTGTAGCTACTGAGTCTATTTAATAGAATTTTAAAAACTTTTATTCACTTAATGTGCTGTTCAGTTTGTATTGTTTAATACTCTCCCCCACTGAGGAGCTGGTGGTTATCATCTTTCAACTGCAACATAAAAAATTACTGAAATTGGAGTCAGAAGGTTTCCACATGCAACAGTAATGAGCAACTCATCTATATGCAGCTGTCATCAAACCACCTTTATCCCTCAGTGTACCAATTAAACAGAACAAGGTGTGTATGTCTGTACGTGCAATATTTTGCCAGTGGTTCACCTGTTGTATTATCGGTCTCAGCAGACTGTAGTTGTGATTCAGACACTGAGAGACGGTCACTGACTGGAGAGTGTATGTATGCCTGTTTCTCTCTCTTTTTCTCTCTCACACACACACATACACACACACACACACACACACACAAGCAAAATAAGAAACAGGTCCATCACTTTTAGAGAATTTACTCAGATGTGTGGAAGCACTGAAGTGTGATGCTGGCTCAGTACTAAACTGGTTAAAGATGCTGCAACCCTCTCATCCTTTCTCTCTTTGTCTCTCTCTCTCTCTCTCTCTCTCTCTCTCGCTCGCTCACTTGCTCGCTCTATAACAGAATCGAAATGCAAGTGGAGGCTTTTACACTGCGAAGAGTAAGGGTTAAAACCTGGCAAGGTGTTGGAAAAGGTAGACATTTTGGATCATTTCTCTTGCTGCTTAGCAACATCCACACATAGACACTGCATTCTTCAAACTCAACAATGAAATAACACTCACAGCTGCTTGCTGAAATATTTTGCTCAGAAACCCTTACTCTATAGATCAGGATTTAGTTTTCTTCTATATCTACATTTCAAATTAGTTTTAACATATGGACTCATGATGACAATGTCCATGATACATTGAAATATTAAGAACAAACATATTTTTAATCAGTTCTCTCTTGGAGCTTCAGGGTTAAGCTGAGGCTACTTTGCCCCTTTTAAAACAAACTGAAACCTATGTATGCTATTGATTATGTGCCACCATGTAGCTTAAACTGAACTCTCAGATCTCACCAAAGTATTTATTCAGAATGGTGATCAAACAGTTGTCACGGCACTCCAGTGCTTTAAACAAATTTAATCGACAACACAGAAGCCTTTTAGAAATATTCCCCAAACACACATTTTCCCTAACCATACACACACAGAAACACACACACACACACACACAATTTCCCTGTTACAGTTATTGTGAAGAATGCTGTTATCATCTGTCAGCAAAAGGCACGTTGCCCACAGCTAAGGTAGACATGGAGACAAAATAAAATATTATCCTCCTACAAAAAGCCTGGGGCAGGCTAAAAACACAAGACACCCGTGGTCACACACAATGTTTAAATCTCTTTTATTAACAGCAGTACATTCACAATGATGCCCCTGTCTCTGCTGTCCTGCATACACACAAAAATGATTAAGCGATAGGATAAGCAGGTTTTTTTTAATTTTATTTAAGATTTATGTTATGGCCAATAATTACAGTAATATATTTTTAACATTTTCTTTTGGTGTTTGCCATTCAGTTCTTTTTGTTTAAATTTCTTAATTCTTATCTTTTACCGCTGCTTTGTTGCTTTCACTGAAATAAAACATGCAGCTTGAAGCTGCAAAGCTGCTGGTATCAACACATAACTTCCTGTATCAGTAATTTGAAGAACTCACTTTTCAAGGGGTACTCTGCCAAGTGCTCCGCCTGTGAAACTGTTGTATAATGTATTTTGTGGCTCTAAAGGAGCTTTGCAAAGCAACTTGCAGTCAGTGGATTCAAACTCAGTATGAACAATGGCTCTGCTTTCCTGATGTCAGGAGTTTATTCCACCACTGAGGGGCCAGAACAAATTAGAGTCTGGACAGAGATGAGCGACTACAGAGTCCTCAGAGTGCACTCAATCGTCCATGAAGCACAATAGTCATGCCACAGTGTCGGGTTTGACCAATGGAGGACCTTGGAGGTAGAAAGGAACAGCAAGAAGCCCTGTAGGCCAGCACCGAGTCTTAAAAGGTCTACTGTGTAACATTAAGGAGGATCTTTTGACAGAAATGAAATAGAATATTCATAGGTATGTTTTCATAATCACCTGTATATAAGAATTGTTGTGTTTTCATTACCTTAGAATGAGACGTTTTTATCTACAGACTGGCCAGTGTAGTGGACGGAGAACAGGATTGGTGTGGGAAAACAACATATAGGCAGCAGCATTCTGGACTGGTGGTAGAAGCATCATCTAGGGTAAGATCCACATTGTATTTTGGCCAAGCATTTTAGACCTAGGATTATAAGTCTTGTCTGTCAGGAACAAAAGAGAAAGTAGTGTGATGTTATGAAGCCACAGTCCACACAGGGACGAGGTCAGAGTGGATGGATGGGTCACAGGTTTTTATTATTGTAACCATGACTACAACGGCCCCCTAACCTTAACCAACCCAAACCAAGATGTTTTTCTAATCCTAACCAAGTCATAACCAAGTCGTGATTGCCTGTGCTGTCAATGGTAGTGTCAGATCAAAAAATGCTTCTTTGTGTTGCTTAGACAACCTTGTTTAATTAAAGGACTTGTTTTTTTTATTTATTTTTTGTTTTCTATCTTCTTTTTTATTAGTGTTGAACAAAATTGCAAGCTCCCTAACTTTATAGAAGGGCAATACTAAATAGCTGGAATCTGCCTTTAAATCTGCCATGGCCAAAATAGCTCTACCTGCCAGTATCCTGTCTCATTCACCGTTGCGCATGTTCAGAGAAGAAAGAAGATAATTGTATGCAAATGAAAAAAGGAGTGCAGTGCTACTGTATTGCACCTATCTCCTCTGAGTGATCAGTCGCTCCGGTCTACAGGGGAGCCCCTTTCATTCTGAATGACAGCTGCACCAAGTAATGTACATTTATCGGACTCTTCATGACTTTGTCATTACTGTTGAGTCTTAGCAGTGTGTATTTAAAATGATCTAAGGCCTTGCTCAGTGGCATAATAATCTCCAATCATGTTTGTGTCACTGAATGGATCGCTTGGCACCCTGTCATCAAATACACTGTGACAGTTAACGTAATAGCCATGCAACACTAGACTATATCATCTGCCAATTAATTAATTCAATAGAGCCTGGCTAGGCCTATTAGATCCCATTCTAATTAATCAGATGCCACCAGGATACTCTGTCACTTACCCCAAATTTGAAGGATAATTACCCAAATGGAAGCCAGTAATTTAAATGAAGAGACTTTAAAAAAAATATATATATATCCTTTAAATAAGGAAATGAGGCATATTCCTGCATATTTTCAGTATGGAACTGGCAGATTTACAAGGGTGCTAATAAATCTAGGCTGTGTGGTGGTAAACCAGCTGCAGGGAGACATTTCTGCATAGGAACTCCAGAAATCACAGGATTGGGCTTCACAAGTGGTGAAGTTGGAAGACACATTTAGAGCCACTGAAAGGAAATCCAATTTGGTTTCATATCAGTAACACGTATTGTGTTAGATTTTGTCATTAGACCCAAGGCTTTAACTTCTTAAAAGTAGGCTTGGGGCCAAAAGGAAGGGCGGACCCCCATAGAGTTAAAAGAAGACCAGGAACTGAGCTGAATACTAAGACTCTTGTCGTATCTACCTCTTACGCACAGTATGAGAGCGAGAAAGAGCTTTCAAGCACATCTCTGAAAGTGGCAGTGAGAGGACAAGAAAGGAAAAGAGTTAAGTACAGCATGAGAGAGAGAGTGAAAAGGAAGAGAGGAAAAGAGAGAGAGAGAGAGAGAGAGGGACAGACCACTTTGTTAGTCTCTAGGCCAACTTTCCCGAGCACCGAAACCCAACCTTGACTTCATTGTGAATAGATTAAAAAATGCAAACTTGTTGTGAGCTCTGCTGTCCATCTCGCTCTTCTTCCTCCTTATGCACTGTAATATCTTTGTAATCACCGTGCACACAGGCTATGCTATGGAGCTTTGCTCTTGACCTTAAACACATCACCACTAATGTGTGAAGTTATCTGTGTAGTGAATGGTGGTTTTGCATGGCTTTATTTTATACATGTGGCTACTAGACTGCAGCCTGCTGCTGTTAAAGTAATTTGTACAGTACCTTTAGATCCTTTTGTTTTGCATAATGGCCACAGAAATGGAGAACTTTCATAAGTGTTTGTCTGCAAACATAATTTTGTGATTTTTTGCTCTGTGGTCTCGAGCTACAAAATGTGGATAATTGGAATAATAGATGTTTGCCAAGCAGTAGCAGAGCGTTTTAAGTTTCAGAAAGTCTCTCTGTATCTCACCACTCTATGTGTTCTCTGCTTACCTTTGGTAGCTTACCTTTCATTCTGAATTTAATAATGACTCAGATTGACCTGCTCTTAAAAACTATTTTGTTGTTGTGCTCATTTGCAAAGCGTACCTCTTTGGAGGTAGATCTCTAAGTGTGTTTCTGCTAAGTGGCTCCCCTTTAAACAACCTCATCCACTAATGACTGTCTTGCAGGCACAGCTGGAGTGAAATGTAGCTGACACAGGCACTGGGTTCAATAGCGCAGCTCAGGGCACCCAAAACAAATGGCTCAACAGTCGCTATTAGGCGTATAAATTGTAAACATCTTTACAGGCAAAATTAGTGCTTTGCAGATTCTGCTAATGTTGGATAATAATGAGGCTGCTTAAACGACAAGTTTTTATTTCATTACGAATTCATGGGACGATTTTCCACATGAACACTGCTATTCAAACAAACAGGAACTTTCAGATTCTTGGAACTGCTAGTGTTTTGGGTTTGTTGATATGGTGCAATAATTCTTTAGGCTCATGGATAGACAGATAGGTAAACATACTGTCCAGTTACCGTATGGTGTCCCCGCAGATCAATTGTGGACAGCTAAAAACAGAAAACCCTGACCACATCTGGTATATGTGCTATTCTTCTTTTATATATTTCCTAACCACAATCCATTCACAGTTGGACACAGACATGATGATGAGGCACAGGAACAAAAGGAAACAGAATAGCAGTAGAGCATTTTTCGTCTTTTACCTCGTCATGAGCAGGTTGCTTCAAGTCAGGCTCATACAATAACTCCAGCTACAACAATCTCTTCTTGCTTTTCTCAAACCAACAAGTGATCATACAACCAGTCTATTCTGTGGGCTATTTAGTGTTAGTATGTATATGTTTTGTTGGTTTGGTTCTGAGAAAAATGGGTGTTTCCTAAAAGGTCACATCTAAAACAGGTGTTTACTTTGAGTTGATATATCACGTGACAGAAGCACCATCACATTACAAGCCTGCAATCCATGAGTAAGATCATGCCTGAAGTTACTCGAGTAAGGCTTATCCCAGAGTTATGTCCCCATCTGGAAAACTCACAAAACCTCTGCTCTGGCAGCAGCTGTCAAAGTTCTTGGCTGACACAGACAGACCAACATTTCCCAGTGTTTCAGAGCTTCTGTCCACTGGTATATTTTTCCATATATATAATTTATATATTTATTACCTAGTGCATATTTCATTTTGGTTCAGTATAGTGTAATGTAAAAATATATAATGATGTGGGTAGTCAACAATTCACTCATTGAAATTCAGAGCTTGTGATGGAGGTTGCGCTTATTCTCCCATAACATGATTAATCTATAATGTTACCTCAGGCTGTGTATTTGGAAGAGAGAGTCTTGCTTATTCACCTCTAGTGCTGAAGACACTTATTGCTATTCTTTGCACATTTCTGCTTGACATGAATGGATTTCCAACTTGTCTGAGATTTAACCCTTCTCCAAATTGGTACAGGGGCTTCATATAAGGACATCCAGCACCAAAATGGGATGGACAGGGCTAACTACATGGTGATAGACTCTTCAGTCACCTCATAATATTAAAGTGTAATCTCCTCCTATCCTACAATGAATGTAGCAAAGCAAATACTTTATAAATATGCTAACATACTTCTCCCATTGTGGGGTACTGGTGCTGCTCTCAGTGCATTCCTAACTGGTAATAGTAAGTGACATGTATGCATTATTATGTATGCCGGACTACTGCTGCAGTAAGTAGTCTAATTATGTTGACTTACAATACACTTGACTGCATGCTGCTGGCTCTGTCCAGTTCTTTCCTTTGTGCAAGGATATGTTAGGCTAAAGGCTAATGAAGCGATTAAACTCAGACTTATTCTACAGCACATCACTAGTTCAAATCATGGCTCCATGTGCAAGGATGAGGCCAAACAGTTAGTAATTAGCCATTACTGTGTAAAAATGACTGTGTTTAAATAGCTTTCTCCTCTTGGAGTCAAAAGCAGATCCAGTGAATTTACAATAGTACTAATAGTGCTACTAATCAGTGAAGACAGAGACCAGCTACACAGGAGCAAGGCTTGTGTATTACACTGTAAACCATTTCACAGGCAGCAGTGTGCAAAGCCCCAAGCCATGCATAAGAAAATAATTTAAGATTAAACTGAGAAATGGGACTCATCAGAGGGAACTGAGGACCCAGAACGCAAAGATGCTATTCTATAGAAACAATTAATCATGCAGAGACTTGTGCCTTAAGCTTTTGGTTACAATGGCGTATTATTTGGGATGAAGGAAAAATGAGTTTATCAAAGAACAGGCCATTAGTAAGAGGTCACTGTGTAGCGGTGGTACTTATCTATTTATGACTAACAGCAGGGTTTTTGTCTTTTTTTTGGGGGGGGGGGGGGGGGGGGTTGATACACCTGCAGGTGACAGCTCCTCTTCATCTAAATTCACTTTTTGGCCTTGTTCCAAAAAGGAGGAGAAAAAGTCTGTCTTTCCTTTTCACTTCATTGCTCATAGCCATAAACATTAATGACTCAGGTTTGTGTGACAATGAAATTCCACCTTCATCGCTGAGAGCAGGCGTGACCTACCCGCCAATGTCTTGGTGACTGTTGGCAGCACTTTTGAGACTGAGTTATGTTGACACCCATGGAGATTCATGAGGTGTGCTCCACAACTGGAGTTGAAGGGACAAAACACTGACAGATGCCAACGACAGTATAGGGGACAGGTTTTTTGGACCAAAATCAGAGCAGGTAAGAATGAAATGGGTGATTATCCATTGGATGGCTTACTCTCTATGGAAAGGTATTCCCTCTATCATATCAATTCTACTTACTAATGCATGGAATTCACCTAGTCATGGCACCAAACATACAGTGCTATTCATTCAGATAAATACCTTTCTATATGCAGAGAATAAATATTAGAGGACATACATTACTTTCAACATGCCTACCTGATATATGGTAATAGCTAACATAGCAAGACCTACTACTTATACATACATATCCTCACTATAGAGTCCAATCACAGCTGTTAACCAGAAACAAAACTGTCACTTGATACAATATGTCTTTCAGATGCTGAACAATAACCTTGTTATTAGTGTCACATTCTGATTTTATATATAAATATATATATAGATATAATAATATATATATATATTGTTCATAATAGTGTGGGACTAAAAAAAGTTTATTTTTTAATTATTTATAACAAATTAATTGGATCTTATAGGTGGCAGTCAGATGAAACATGTTAACATTATTCTTGTGCAAATTTTGCACAAAATGCACAGAGTGTCTTACTCTCCCCAGCGGAGATAGAGAGCGAGAGGGAGAGAGAAATCACATACAGTCATAATAAATGCAAGAAAACTTAAAGAATTAAGCTTTTTTAAGACTTGTGTGAATTGCCAGTTAAAATGAATAATTTATATTTTTTGATGAAATCCCAGCACCATATTGCTTCATAGATGAGTGAAATTAAGAGATTTATTCCTCTGCTGGGATGTGATGAATTGTTTATGGTATTTTGGATGACTGTCAGCTTAAAACCCAGATCTCAGGGTTAAGCTTTCTGTTGTAATCCCTCTGGAATGAGTCTAGATTGATCTACTGTGTTATGGAAACTGTAACTGGGATCAATTACAGCCTTTTCCTTTCCTTTTATGTCAAAGCTATTGCTCCATGTAAACTCTGACTTGTGGCACTGATATGTGGGTTAGCAATATATTCAGACAGGAATATCTACGGTTTTAGATATTCATGTTATGGGCACTGTTTGTTCTCAAATAGAATGTGTTATAAATTCCCTTTCCAGTTTCCCCTTTAGCCTATATTTCTAATGAAATTATATATATAAATTGTATAAATTATGTAAAAATTGAAACTTTTTGCGTAACCACAGCTGCAGTATCCACAGGTGGCCAGTAGGGGTAGTGTGTGATTTTCTAACAACTTGGGAGGCATGGACTTTTATTCCTCGGCTGCTATGAAAACCAGATGATGGCCATAATAAACTGTGGTTGTTAATTTCGTCTCTGCGAAGTTATTTTCCCAATTAAGGTTTTCTTCCAAGAATTAAATCAGTGCCTGCAAAGAAACAAATAAACAAACATGGAGGCATTTAGTACACAGAGAGATGGCTCACTCTGTTTGCCCTACAGGTGCCTTTTTTTTTTTTTTTTTCGTGCACTTGTGCAGTTCAGTGAAGGAACTGTCCACTGCCGGTGGTGCTGAAAGTTTGTGCTCTGCGCCTCTGACAGACTTAACCAAACAATTAAGAGATATTTCCGTTTTTATTGCAGTCACGAGAAATATCCTTTAATTGTAAGATTATGCCCATCTAGAAACTCCGTCTCTTGCACGAATCCCTCCTCTTCTTCACAGATCTGCGCACGCCTGCCATTGCTCAAACAATGTGAGGCGTCTGACTGGTACCCAATAAGATTAACTGGCACCATGTAGTCTGATTCACAAAAGAAAAAAAGCCTGTCCTTAAAATGTACCCCAATGCCATAATCCCGAGACAACGAGGGCGTCATTCTCTTTTTTTTTTTTTTTTTGCTGAAGCAATAATCAATGAATCGAAAAAGCGATGCAGCTACAATATAAAAAAACAACAACAATGAGCTATTTGTTTGTTCCAGTGCAAAATGCTCTTTCGGTAACTCCTTCCAGCTGGTCCCCGGTTCAGTCAGGCGTTGTGGCTTCTGTCACGTCTGTCCCTCATCCATCAGCCCTTTGCCGAAGATGAACATGGTGTGTAAATCCTTTTCTCTGCCACATCAGCTGCGCTCCGTCGCCACTAAAGTGCGCCCAAATGTGTCTGTCTGCTTCCGCACGCACCATCCCCTGAAGACGCCAACTTCTGCAAAAGTAAACAGTTTACACCGCCGTCGACTTTTCATCTCTGGTGCTAATCTACGTTTGTTTTTTGTTTTTTTGTCTTTTTTTTTTTCAGGAAGTGATGAAGGCTGGTGGAGTTTTTTGCTTAGTCTGTTCCAACCTCCGATCATGTGTTTGGATATCGGCTCTCCAAGCGTGTTTCTCCGGCTAGTCCAAATCATTTCTACCCGGCTTGTCGGGACAGCAGCCGAGTCGTGAAGTCTCTGCAGTCACGTGATCGAGACAGGACTGAAGAGAGTGAGTGTGTGTGTGTGTGTTGCGTGTGTCGTGTGTGGGGTGTGTTTTTTTTTTGGTTGTAGTGTGATGTGAGCGTCTCTCCGTGTGTAGTTAAGGGGTGTCCTCCTCCGCATTTTTGCTGCTTGCCCGCTTACACCCGGAGCGGGGAGAGAGGCGATGAGTGAGAGAGGTAACACCGGTCTCTCTGCTCCGGCTACCTGCGTTTCAGTTTACCGGGTCCCGTTGGTTCTTCCTCGTTTTTGGCCACCTTCCTGCGGTCGCTTTGTTGTTGTTATAAAAAAAAAGGAGAGAGAGGGAAGGGGAGAGAAGAGGAGAGAGAGAAGGGAGAGAGAGGGAAGAGAGAGAGAGAGAGAAGGGGGGGGAGAGAAACTGTGATAATTTCTGCAGGGTTTCATGCGGGTCTGGTCTGCCAGGAGGAGGACCGCGGTTCTGTTTTGCACTGGGTTTTGATCATCTTTTATTTTCTCCTTCTTCTTTTTTTTCTTCTTTTGGGTGCTCCATTTGGACAGTATAGGACAGCCGAGCAGAGCTTGGATGAGCCACCTCGCTGAAATCCCGAGATGGAGTTGCTGCTGATCTGCCTTTCCCTGTGGATATTGCAATGCAATTCGGCCAGAGCGGACTCCATCATACATATCGGTAAGCGTCCGATAAAACAACATGTTGTTTGGGGTTAGACGGGGTGTAAAAGGCAAAGCGTGCCGGGATAAAGCTCAGCCAGCGCATACTGCGTTGATCACAGGATTTTGGGTGAGAGGGCGGGATAAATAGTCTATTCAGCTTGCATCCTGTGTTTAAGCAACACTTTGACTCTTAGGCGAGTTGAAAAGTTGGTGTTTTGTAATCGGCCGTGCCTCTGACCTTTACAGCCAGAGCTATTTTTTGTTATTGTTTATCACTATTATTTATCTGTCAGCCTCTTCGTGCAGACATTTCTTACACTTTTCGACGGCAGATCCTTGCATTCACGCTGGCTTCAGGTCCAAACCTCATCACTGTCGGCCTGTAAAATTGCAATTCAGTATTCAAAACACGGATTACAGTAAGCAGAAAGGCCTGCATTGTTGAATCTTTGATGTAATTAATATCCAATAGCCAAATGGCTGAGGCTTTTTAGACCAAGCTACCTCTTGTCTGTACCCGACAAGGCTCAACTTTCACCGGAACGTGACTGCAATGTCAATATGAAGACAGAGGGAATGTCAGTGGAGTTTCGTTTTAGAGATGCAAAACGCATAGAGCCTCTTTGTTCTCAAACTTCAAACCAGAGCTGTCCTTTTTCCAGAACTTTAAACTCATCATGACGTTGAAATGATCCAGTGTTTGTCCTGAAACCGAGTTACATTTCATTTTACAGTTTTTAAATACATACATGATCTCCCCTCCACAGACACACACATACACACACACACACACACACAGAATAATTGTCTATGTTTGTGTCCTCTTTTCATGTACACAGTCAGGTAGCCACTTATGACTGGCGTTGTAATCTCAGATAAAAATGTCAATGTCACTGTGAGGAAATTTGGTCTCGGTGTTCCTCCGCTGCTGCCCCTGCTGCTGCTGGTGTTCACAGTTTACTGCAACAGTCTGGCAAGCAGCAGGTGCTCAGTCACTGGCTTAATACAGAGGTGGGACTCCATCCAGATAATATTGGCTGATGCGCCGCTTTACGTTAGGGTACCCCAATTATACTTCTCATTTCCTGAAACCTTTTTCCGTGATATATGCGTGTCTCCCGATAGCAGCTGATGCCATTTAGATAAACAGGGTAAGAAAGAAGGGAGGGCAGTTAAGCTTCAGCCTCCCACACTAGGCCTGTAGTGCTGATTGGGAAGGGTGCCATTGATTTGGTAGACGTGAGAGCCATTTATTTTCTAAGTTTGGCTGCTCTACGCATCAAATAAGAGTGATTGTGTGTCGCTGTCCATGGTGCTGAAACCCTGTCAGGTTGCGCACCGAGGCGCAAATGTTGCACAACTTCAAGGCAAAATTAAACCCAACAAGAGAAAATTACATTTCACGTCCCATTATTGAATTATGGATCACGTTGGCAGGTTTTGGAGGATAACAGTAAAACGCTCCTATTCAGTTTGCACTAGCGATGGTCCAGCAATTCATCTCATTCACTGCTCCCTGCGCCTCCAATCGTGCAATCACACGCCAACCCCCCCTAGTGTTTTTTTCCCTTTTTCTCCAAATAACTTCTGATTGATTTATTCAACAGGTGCCATATTCGAGGAAAACGCAGTGAGAGATGACGAGATTTTTCAACTTGCCATTTCAGACCTGAGTCTGAACGACGACATTCTGCAGAGCGAGAAAATCACCCACTCTGTGAAACTTATCGAGCCTAACAACCCCTTCCAGGCTGTGCAGGAAGGTAAGATTGCCCCTGTTATTTTCTGTGAGTACGTCAAGGAGGCGGTCTCCTCGATCGTGCACCTTTTTTTTGTTTTGGACATGAGCTGATGTTCATTTCACATTCAGTCACACATCAGTCAGTGTGGTTGCTATAGGGAAGCAGCCATTGATGATGATCCATGTGGCTCTGTGAGTGAAATCGCTGCGTGTGTGTGTGTGTGTGTGTGTGTGCAGGCACTCTTGTGCATCTGCAAAGTGCTGTGCCACTGTACCAAAGCAAGGTGTCTTCTGTGGTTGAAAAGCTAGGTGGAAGCATTGAGTTAGAGCATAGCAGCTAAGGATAATATGTGATGTGAAATAAGAATCGTTTGAAGATGATCGAGTGTAATTCCAGCTCCAATACTCCACTTATGTAATCACAGGAGAGAAAACATATTTCTGGCTTTTATGTCTCTTTGAAGGATAAGCACCACCATCTTGCTAATGCACATTCATCAGCCTTCAGCTTTTCCTTAAAATGTTTTGTCTGCTTCGTTTGGATTTCCCAGGATGTACACACCTCCACAAAACAGACAGGAAATTAGTAATGAAATTATTTCAGTCAAGGTTATCGTTTTCAGTTACTGAGAGATGGTCCCATACACTGTTGACTGCAAAAGTGATTAAATATTCTTCCACTGAAATGAATCATTAAGACTTTAATAGATTCCTTGGGACCTACAAAGGCTGTTTATGTCCCCTGCACTTTGTTACCAGCCTGTACTTTTGTCCCCAGTTGCACAAAGGCCTTGATGACTCATTGCTATTCATAGTGCCCCTGACAGGCGCAGAAAGATGATAACATGTCCAGCCTTTTGCTATAATTATCCCTCATCATTTAGCTGTGGTCCTTAACAATGTCACAGATACAGTAGTCTAATTCACATTTTGTAAACTTAAATCCTGATGGGGCTAGAATGAACCAGACTGGCATGCGGATTCTTTAAATAAACCTGAAGAGATAGTCCTGGTTGCTGCTGCGGAGATGAGATAAAAAATGTATTACACACATGTGTGACTTGGCTAATTTATCAGTCGCTGTTGCTTGAGATGCAAAAGTGTAGTAATTAAACAGACTTGCCAGCAAATCCTTTGCCATTTTTACAGCACTCTGATTAGTCCAGTAGTACAGTCAAAGATGGAGTGTGTAAAACACACACTCACTTTATAACTCATAATTATCTTAATGTTATTTTTGCAAAGATAATATTATAACACTGTCATGCCTGCACAAAAGCTTAAGGACACAGAATCTTTTTGATAATGGTGTAAAAAACCATTAAAGACGTGAAGAGAGAATGTAACTGCAGAGCTTGTTATTGCTTATTGAAAATTATTCCAAGCGTATTTCCTCTGATTGAACTACCTTTTGTTAGCCTTGATTGGGTATCATTTAACATGCTATTTAACACGCTTAATTACTGTTTACAGTTAGGCTCCTGATAATCAAATATCTGCAGAAGTGGCTGATTAGGCGGCATTCACTTTATGGAGAGAGTGGGGTATAATGTGCAGTCAATGACGTAAGGATCGATGGGTGCCCCCGGATTCTCACACTTGACACAAGGCAGGGTGGTGCGTGTTGAGTGACAGCCGGGAAAAGTTGACCTTTTGCTTTGCTCTTTTGTTCGCTGCCATCCCACTGTGAGTGGCAGTCAGGACCTTGCCATCACATTGCAAAGAGGGGGGGGGGGCAGGTTAGTGAGGGGCAATGAGGATGAGATGATGGAGGTGGAGAACATAGTGGCTGTTGAAAAAAGGAAGGGAGGGAGAATAAAGGTGAGAAGAGCAATGAGGATAAGAATAACCATGAGTACCAGAAATGCTGGGAAAAAATTAAAAAAAGAGAAAATTATGATCAAGACCTGAATAAACATGAGTGGATAAAAGAAGAGTAGGTGAGTTAAGATAGGAGTGAGGTGATGAGGAAAATTTGCCAGCCCAGTGAGAGGCGTAGTTGCAGCGTCATGTTTGTCCTTATTTGGCTTCTTTTGTCCTTGCACTGGTGGAACATATATTAATGAGGATGTCACACAGACACCATACTCAACTATTCTCTCCTCCCACGCTCTTATCGTTTAAAGATGACAGCTCAAGGCTGACTGGATATACCGCTTGACCACATTACTGGCAGATGCCACCCTATTTATAGGCTGGTGCAACTGGAGAGAACGAATAGGTTGATTCCGACACCGGGAGCAAGAACTCTGAGGAATATTTATCTTTTGTGTACTGATGCCTGTCATGAGGTTTTTAGATACCACCAGTTTGTGATACTGTCACAGAAAATAACAAAACAAACAAACATGTGGCCAGTGTAGCAGCCCCATATCTATTACAATTCCCCCAGTTTTTGTGCTTTATAGAGATGAAGATAAGGCAGTGGCAATAAAAATGGGCAAAATCATGTTTTTTTAAATTATACACAGTTCTCTGGAAGGGAAGGTTGTGATGACTTCCATAATGTGGCCATGAGCGATTTAACTGCATGTACTGCCATTCTGATCAATTGTAACATGAATGCCTCACTTATCTAGTATCAGTCAGTCATCATTCAGGCGAGCCAGTCTGGGTTTCCACAAGGATGTGAGCATCAGCACAAAGACACTAATAATCTTAGAAAGTTCAGAGCATGACCACAGCCTATGTAGTGTCACACTTAACATGTTATTTAATACAAAGCTGAATGTCTCAAGAATATAATACATCTGGTAAGGGCATAACTGAATTGGACTGTGGCAACTGTTAAAGGAAATGAAAGGTGCATTTGAACTGGGTTCTCACACATCTTAAGATGAATTGCACCCCATATTTTTTCCCACCTTGATTTAAAAGTAGAGGTTTGTCCTCTAGGCCGGATAAGTATACATAAGACTAACGCTTTTATAACCTTTTCTGTCTTGCATTTTATTCAATGGAAGTGGCAGAAAGGGGACAGCAAAGCTGCCACCTTGTTGTGTGATTATGGAAATCTGAACCTATGCATATTTAAAGAAAAGTTTAACCTCTAAGGACCATTTCTTTCTTTTTTTGCTGTAGTTGCTCAGAGGACAACACCATTTGGGATATTTCCTCTCATGTGAAAACCTGATAAAAAGATACTCTAATGCACCATAAGTCAACTAACAGAATACTGCAAAGTCAAATCACAATTCCAGCTGCAGGTGCATGCTCAAAATAAAGTTTTAACAAGAGTCTGCAGCCATGCTAGCAGCTCTGTG
Organism: Morone saxatilis; assembly: GCF_004916995.1. Classification (NCBI taxonomy): domain Eukaryota; kingdom Metazoa; phylum Chordata; class Actinopteri; family Moronidae; genus Morone; species Morone saxatilis. Next base: position 15,303,836 of record NW_023339751.1, on the reverse strand, counting down.
AGGCACAGTGTGCTCTGAGCTAAATGCTAACATGCTAGCAATGACAATGATAACAAGCTGATGTTTAGCAGGTGTAATGTTCACCCTGGTCATCGTCTTAGCTTAGCATGCTAACATTCCCTAATTAGCTAATTAGTCATTAGTTTTGCAAGTAGTTGGTCATAAATCAAAGTACTGGACAAATTAAACTGATTAATGATTGCACTAGATGAAAAGTTAGAAGATCCCCAAGGTCATTAGAATTTATATTCTAGGGATCTTGAATATATTTAGTTATACAGCAATCCACCCATTAGTTGTCCAGATATTTCACACAAGTAAAAATAAGTAAACTTGCTGGTGGCACTAGATGAAAAGTCAGGGGATCACCAAAGTCATTAGGATTCATCCTAAGGGCACCATGAATGTATGTGCCAAATTTCATGTCAATCCATCCAATAGTTTGAGACATTTCCGTTTGGAGGGGGACGTTGTGGGGAACTGACCACAGCTCGCATGGCTAAAAAAATTAGCATATACATGAGTCATAAGTTGAAACAAATCAACATGGTAATATGTTGCTCATACATTATAAAGGGGGTTTACAGTTTCTGCTAATTGGCACTCAATCTGTTGTGGGCCACCTTTCAAGCAGTGATTTTAAAACACAGGTGTCCATGTAGTTTTGTCATACCCCTGCAGGTTTCCATTTCATTTTAAAACATACATTTAGAACAAAGCAGGTAAAAACAGAGCCATCTGGCCACAGTTAGAGGAAGTCATTTCCTGCTCCTCTATGTGCAGTAATTTGTTGAGTGTTCTGTCCCACTGAGTCCTCTTCACACACCACACCACTAGTGACCCTCCATTTTCATCTAACCCCTGCCAAGGTAACGTCAAGGAGGATTTGATTCTTTGTGTTTTCTGCCAATAGACTTTGAAGAAGACAATTCTTTTCCCAATTTTTCTTTTTTTGTTGTGCTCAATCTGTAATGACAAAAGTTGAAATAATGGTTCCTTTGAAAGTGTTGGCATGGGTAATGTAATATCCTCCATCTGATTCTCTGCTTATGACAACTCATTACTCCCCGTGCTCTAAACGTGATGGAATGCTGCCCTTTCACTATTATTGTCCCAGTGAATTTAATAATGCTGCATAAATCTTGGTAATGGATTTGTTTGTTTTTTTATGTCTCTTTACCAGCTCTACACACAGGGGGGATGATCAGGCCATTTTACCGGCCCCTGTTAATCACCTAGCGGTTATTTTAATCCGTCATAAGCTCCTCAATGGGCTGCATAAAGGCCTGCTGGTACCTTAATCAGCTAAGTGATGTTGCGGCAGAGGTATACCTTTCACCGTTTTATCCCCTCACAATGTGAGGCCCACCATTCAGCATCCGTGGAAGGGTAGCCTTTATTTGGTTGCCTGTGTTTGCACACTGGTGGTCGTGTTCATGGTTAAGAAAATTTTGAATTCCTATTTAGAAAGGTGAAGTATTACTCATTCTAGCCATTCCAAAACAATATTAATAAACCAGTGATTCCCAGCTAGAGGGCCTACCTCTGCTGTTGCCAGAGGGGACCTGGAAAGATTTAGCAGTATTCAGCTACTTCTAAAAATACATCCACATGGGCTGTTTGTATTTAAGAGGAGAATAAACAGACAAATAGAATTACAAACAGGTTACAAATTATATTTTTCTCACATTAACCAAAAAACTATTTTTGGATTGATTATTTGGATTTTGGATGGGGTAAATGAACGCTGGGGCACATGAACACACACTTTAAAATGTATTTCCATCTTGCCTCCTGATGACCTGACAAGTTGTGTCTTGAATTAGTGCCATCCTGCTTGGTTTGAGCCTCTGATAACTGGGTGAGAAATGCCCAAATTGCCGCTGGGCTTGTGTGGACTGTCTGTGCATTTGATGTGCAACAGTGCAATGAAGAATGTGCTATTAACAGTATATCTGAGGGCTTGGATGTGTTGATGCTTTATTTGTGCAAAGTGCCATGTGTTATGGATATTATTTCAGCACTGCATGTTAAGCACTGTGCTGGCTTGTTTCCTGCTGACTGTATATAATTATTATACTCATTATTCGTCTGTCTGCTTCCTTACATCTCATTCTATCTCCTGGAAGATATTTTCAAGGCAAAGTCCTGCTTCTTTTGTAGCAAGGGTCATTTTATGTCACACTGTTATGTAACTGACAGTGCAGTTCTGTGAATTGTACAAACCTCTACTTGCCCCTCTGTACCTGTGCCATTCACACCATGCAGCGTGGATGACATAGAGGAGTCCCTATGGGACCTGTATCCACTGTGCACTGACAGACACACTAAAGAATATGTATTCCTCCAGCTTTTCTTTAGAATAACCAGAGTCAGCAATGTCTGGCAACTGCTGAGCAGCACCTGCCACAGAGGGAGCAGAGAGAAAGAGCAGAATACAGAAAGGGAGAGACGAAGATAGGTCAAGGCTGTTAAATGTTGGATCTGCGTAGTAGGCCTGCAGGTTTTGTCCTCTGTGCTGTACAGGAACAGCTGGTCAGTGTCCCTCTCTTGCCGTAGGATACCTCTGTGTCACAAAGTCTCGACATCTGTAATACATGCCTCATTTGGCAGTTCTCAGACTACCGTTGAAAGCAGCATAGAGACATTTACAAGCATCCAATTATTAAAAAAAGGAAAAAAACATATGAAGACTTTGAAAGTGATTTTGGCTTTTGAGTCAGAAGGCTTGGTCCACTGATTAACTTTAAGAGAAACGTCAATTCACTTAAATGCCACTTCTGATCTGTATTCAAAGGAATCATCGGCAGCGTGCTAAATGCCACCATGAGCTGGGATTTTAGCAATCTTTTAATTTGAGTAAACAGGGCCAGCCTTGTTGTGAAGTCCCACCAGTAAATAAATAAATAAAGAGAGAGCAATGTGCTGTTTTGCTTGCTGTAATCTTTCAGCAGATCTTTTTTTGCAGGGTTTTCAGGAAATGGGGCAGTTATGTTTGGTCTGCGATGTAAACAGAATTAGTGTATTGCGCTAATTACAGAAAGTGGCAGTCACGTTGGGTCTTTGTGCGTTTATGTATTCATCATACTCCCCAAGCTGCCTCACTGGCAGACAGCTGAGGGCTGATTTCAAAGTATTCTCATCGCTTTTCACACTGGCATGTTTGATTGAGGATGTTCTAGGGGGGTCATTGTGTATAAGGCTGACTAATGGCTTCTGGGTGGTGTGACGGCTGTCTGTTTCTGAAGGACAAATGCAGGAAAAACACATTTGAAAAGCGGATACATTTTAAATGGAAGAACAGAGAAATCTTGATTGATGTTTGACAGTTTGTTCCTCCCATGATGCACACAGGATTCCTAAATTTGGCATCAGAGAATATTATTTGTGTCATTTAGCACTGTCAGACAATGACATCAAACTAGCAGGCAACCAAATGTATCCTGGCCTGTTCCTATAATTGTTGTTGGAAAGACATTTAGCTCCTGATACCGATTTTCTGATATGACAGCAGCATCTGACGTCTGACAAATGGCTAAAAGGGCAAAATATTTATGGCTATCAGAACACCTGCATGCATACCACACATCAAGTCAACAAGCTGACTGTTATACATACACATGAACACACAACATATGTTTTCCCTATAACAGGTCTCTCAGCCCCATGTCTTATTCATGTTCCTGTCTTTTCTGGTGTGACAGATTTATAACGAGCTGTAGAGAACACTGTGACAGATGTTAGTGCTTTGCCACGACCCCAAACAGCCTCTAACCACCGCTGGGGATTGGCCATCAATACTACTCTACCTGTTAGAACGAGAGAGACTGAGTGAGACTGAGACACGGAGAGAGAGAAAGGTAGCCCAAAGGAGATGTCCTGTCCAATCAGATTGATGCTGATGAGGCCCTCGGCCTGCGTCCGTTGTAATACATCGCAGTCCCACATGTTACTAGCATCATTTCTCTTTGTACACACTGTTATGCTTCGACTTTATTGAGCTGCTGAGATGACAGAGATGGGGAGGGTGGTGGAGGTAGAGTGGGTGTATGAATGGTAGGGGAGAGAGGATTTGTTTGTGCATCGTGGTATGAATATGTGCCTTTAAGTGTGTGGTTGTTTGCTGTGAAGTGTGTGAGTGTTTGTGGTGGTTTTATAGACATGTTCGTGTTTGTGGATGTTTTTGAAAAAAATGTGCTGTGGTTTGGTGAGATCTTGTGTTGGATAATAGTTTAGGGATGGGAGGTTGTAACCCCCACTTTCACTCACTTCTGATGCTGAATAGCTCAAAGGGGAGTGTGTATAATTTACAACCCACCACCTGCACCATTGGCGGCAAGAAGACTTCATTCCAGGACAAGGAGCTGAGAATCAGCCCCCAAGTAAATCTTATTAGAGGCTAAACAGGAGTCAGCCAAAGAAATGCTGTGCAGCTATCTCCGACTTCACACTCTTTTCAGACAGAGGGAGAAAGATGCAGGTGGTGAGGAGTGGGGGTGGAATAGGAGTCTTAGCGAGAGTAAAGAGTTGAAGCAGAATGAACTGGTGAGCAAGCGTGATGATGAGGGAGAAAGCCGGGGGACGGAGATGGCAGAATAAAAGATAATGCAGGGAAAAAAAGAGCAGAGGCTGTGAAATTTCGGGCCGTATGGAAGACAAGAGGGACAAAGTCATTTGAAACTGTGGACTCGGCTCACTACCCTCATTGATGAAGAGATGCCAAAATGTATTTGGGAGCCATTGCTTGCATTACTGCCCACAGACACAGATACCGAGTGGGACCATCTGTCACAAGAATCCCTCCTCAGTCTTACTCGCTGAGTTTCTGACTCTCTGTCTCTCTCTCACTGCCATGGGTCCTCTCCCATGCCCAGGCAACATGGATTTTATCCAAAGATGAGGCTAAGCTAGTGTGTAAGCTCTCTCTGAGTGAAATCAAAACCCAGCTTAAGCCTCATGAGTGAAAGCCTAAAAGAGTGTAGGGGGCGAAACGTGCAGGCATCACTGAAAACTGGGTCAAATATGCATCCTAATATAAATGTACTTTACACTGTTTGGCTGATTAATAAGTCTTTTATTTGATTCTACAGCGAATATCATCACAAGCATGGATCAGACACTATGTGCAGTTCCAAATATCCCGCTTTCCCAAGGCACTTGTCCCCAATTGTATTGATTTGGTGCTGGGCTTTGATTCGTCAACCAAGGATCAGTATCGGCTGTCTATGATGTAATCTGGCCTGAAATGTGTCCCTAAAATATAATAATAAAGGCAACTCGGGAGCAAGACATGCTGCTTCTTCTCTGACACAAAATGGGATAGCCTACCTAGACATGCAGTATTATTGAGATGAAAGGAAGCTGCCCCACCCACACATGCTTAGTGGCTTGAAAATATATTGTCCTGCCTGAAGCCTCAGTTTGCTACGCTATATATGGATCTGATAAGAATTTTTGGAAGCTCTTTCTGACATACTTTGAGGGATCCCATGTGTTATGAATAGGGTGTGCAGTCCACATATTTCCCTTTTTTCCATTCAGTTAGTTACTCGACACAAAGACCTTAGTTTGCTTAATGGCCAGCTGGAGTGGGATGAAACGGAAGTTTGGGATTTGATCTTGTTTTATGTTGAACATAACCTGTGAGTGGAAGAACATTTACATCCGGTGATGCCTCTTGGTTGAAAAATCAATAAAAGGATTTATGAAAAGAAAACCATCACAAGCCATTATACATTTTTGAAGTCGTAATGAGACACTGATTTATTCTTAGACTCACTTGTTTCTGTGCTCATTCACTGACCATCTTCCCTTTTACTGTAACAGTACTTTAGCTGACATCTCACAGCTAAGAACAAGCTGTTACTCTCTTTTACATGGGATGTTTAACATGTTATTGCCTGTAAATGAAGAAAGGCACCTCTGCAGCTAATTGAAATGATAAGAAAAAACACACAAGACCACTAAAGACCAGTCTATCTTACTTACAGATTGTCTCAGCTCAAGATAAGGAGATACTCTCACATAAATTATTAATTTGTTATTGTTACTGTTTCTAAATTGAGATCAGTACGTATTTCAGAATTTGTCATGTTATCTAATCCATCACATTACCACATGAAGACAATCATTCTGTGAGCACTCGTGGGATGTGTAGGCCTAATTTCTGTTGTACTAACCCATTACAAGTACATGAATTCTCTGTAGGTCGTATCAAAGCAAGTTGTCATTGTTGGGTTTTAATCATCACTAGAAGAAGCTTCTGAAATCCCATGCTAGAGACTTCATTGAATCTCTCTTATCTCAATGTAAATAACTTTTAATTAGATGGCCTGATTCAGCAGCAACCTCCCAGCACCACACCAACATTTTTAAAGCCGTCCCTCCAACTGATGACAAGCATCTTTTTCTACAGAAGTGGTGCCTACATTTTTTGAAATCATAATGATTTTTGCACATATGTACAGACACACATATACCTAATATTAAGTTAAGAATCACACTCTATTGTGATGGCCACCGCTATTGTCAACTGAAGCCACTAAGGCATTCATCAGTGGATTGACTGTAATTATCATCAGTTAAATAAGTGATTCTACAGGTTGTTGTTTCACAGCAATTTATCCAATATTTGAGTCACTAAAAACCACAAATGTGAACCTCATGGTTGCACTAGCGGAAATGTCAGGAGATCACCAAATTATTATTTAATAATATATCAATAATATTTGAGTCTGGACCTATGTGGTGGACTGACAGACTTAGAGTCACACCGCCAGAGTGGCTAAAAATATATATAAAAAATAAATGAAAGTTACAAGGCTATATACAATATGTGACCTTTAAACATTATGTAATTGTTTCATTTCCAGATAAAAGTAGCAGTCCAGTTGTAAACACATGCACATAAAACTTTACATGAAAGGATTTAACCCACTTGTGCAAACGTGAATCCACATTTGTCATGTTTTACTTGCAGAAACAGTCATACACAGTCAGACTTATTAGCCACCTCCATGACTTTTATGGTATTCCAGCAGTACTACATCCACTGTGTAAGTATCCTGTTGTATCAGCTGACATTGGCGTCACTGTTAGCCTATCTGCACACAGGACGAATGCCTTCACATTTAGAGGGTAAAGTGTGAATTCAGAAGGTGGTGGATCTTCCGTCAGTTTTTGGATTGAGCCATACTTTTGATTGGTTGTTTTGTTTACTTTGTGGAAAGGAAAATACGCTCAGACTCATAAAGGTATCTCTTTTTTTCGTAGCTCGAAACACAGGTTTTAAACAGCCACAAAGGCTTCTGACTGGGCCGTTTTTTTTTTTACTTCACCTGCATGAAGGTTTTACATGTTAAGGAGGATCACTTTACTCAGAGAAAGAGGTGATGAACAGAGCAGAGTTAATGTACTGTTTGTGTTTTTAAGCCTTTTCATACCCAAGGCAATGTGAATGATTCATTATTTCACTTGAATGAGACAGAGCAGGTTAATCATCTCGCATTATTATGTCACTCTGAGACACAGTCATTTTGTTTGCCTCCATCACAACATGTTTTGAAGCATTTTGCAGTTTTCAGCTGTCACTTCAATGCATGTTTTTTTGTTATTTTGCAAAGGAATGAAAAGCACATTAGGACTATGTAAATAATTACAGTATGCACGTCATAGCATAACATTTGATGCGTATGTGAACTGATTCAGTGTCTTTTACCTGTCCTGCAGGTTTTGAAGGCATCTTTAATATATGTTGTTTGTATATCTGGAGTTGTAACGAAAATAATTTCCCCCTGGGATTATTAAAGTATTTCTGATTCTGATTTCTGATTCTGATTTTGTGCCTTGCTCTGAATGTTGTCAGGTTTGTGTGTTGTTGTGAGGTTTAGAATTGGCAACACCACTGCTGTGACCCAGGTTCAATTTCTGACAGTTATGCTTCCAGCAAACACCACTCCAAAGGTGTCGAAGTCCAGGTAGACATACATCGAGTTACAATGAAACTGGAAAACTTAATCTGCCCCTGTTTTTTGTTTATGTGGTTTAGGGGCAAACTACTGCTTTATGAGCACAAACTGCGTGTGTGGGACAGTGCACAAAGATTGGTAATCAGTAAGGGAAGCAGCCTTTTATTTAACTAGTTTTCAGCCATGCTTGATGCATGGTTCTAAGGACAGCAGCAGAAGACTGACGAAGTGTCTGTCCACCACTTTGGTCCAGACTGAAACATTATCAATGGATTACCATGACATTTTGTGCAGACGTTTGTTTTCCCCAGAAAATGAATCATCTTTTGTGATCCCCTGACTTTTCTTCTAGAGCCACCACAAGGTTGACATTTGTGGTTTCAGTGTCTCGACAACTATTGGATGGATTGTCATACAATATTTTACACACATTCTTCATGTTCTTAATATCAGCATGTTAGTATTGTCATTGTAAGCATGTTAGTGAAATATTTCGCTCAAAGCATCGCAGCCTCAAAGAAACAATAACATTGCTATAGACTCTTTAGTGCCCAAAGACAGTTCAGTTCATAACAACCAGGGCAAGCAGCAATCTAAGAGCTAGGTCGAGAAAAGAAAGACACAAACAGGTGGGAGGTGCATTCAAATGCAGAAGCCCAAAGTGAATTGTTGTTTACTGTTGAACTGAGAAAAGACCACATCTGTTTATGTCCATCTATATGGGTTGATGTGTGTTCATGTCCTGAAGCTTTGCACCATCAAGAGAATAATACAATTTCCTGGAGAAGCCATTTCTATATTTGTTGAGTTGTCCCTGTGATTGGCACAGTTGTTTGAGTGTGATGAGACCAGTGATGTGACTGGCTGAGAGTGTATTTATTAATCACACACTCTCTGATCTGTATATTCCACTTCACCCAGCCCTTTAGCACCTTCCACCGCTGCCAGTAAATGAATCAAAGTAGAAGGTCAAGACCTACCACTTTGCACTTGTCATTGAACGGTTTTACATTTTTAGAACTGGTCTAAATTGTGTTTGGTAGTTTGTCAGTTGGTTTTGTCAGTGGAGTCTGGTATAGCACCCATTTGTTTCAGTCTGAGACAATGTGCTCCAGTGCGACATCTAGGAGTAGTGAATTCTGTGTATATAACCTTTAACTACCATAACTACTGGGAATGGGTGGTAACATTTTATTGTTACCACCCATACTATATTTAAGGTGAAACCCACTGTCTAGAGGGCTTGTCCTGGTAGATTTGTAAATAGGCTAAATGACCCCATGCTGGCCTAAAATAACTCTGTGATAGTTAACATGCAGGGCAAAGAGCCTTTTTCAAGAGTGTACACAGAAGGGGGTCAGTCATCGCAAGCGGCACTTACTGTGATCAGTTGGTCAGGGTTAGCCATGTCCTCCAGATAACTGCATACATTTAATATATAAGCTCATGATGTGAAGGCACATGACAAATGGCTTTAAATATTATAAGCATATGCCTTGACTCAGACATAAGGGAACTACATAATGCATTTTCTCATCCATTATATGCCTTCCATGTATATATTGGAGCCTTCACAGTGTCCTGATTCTCTGTATGGTTGTTAAAAAGAGTAATATACCAAGCATCATGCCTCAGGGTAATCTTCTGTTTTTCAGTAAGGGGAGAAATAAAAAACCTGCAGGTCTAGTCTCTAATGCTATGAGAATGAATTATTTAGCTTCATTTTGCCTAACCAACATAAGAATCAGCCTTTAAATGGTCAAATGGAATAATATCTTTGTTTCAAACCGCAGGAGATCTTTTTTGCAAATATTCAAATACAGTGAGTTGTAGACAGACAAGGGAAAGCAGCAAAAGAACATTTTCACACTGGAAAAAGCAACACCCACCCACTAACTTCCAAACGATGATGTGGTTGGCCCTTAGGTATGGTGCACTTAGTAACAGGGTGTCTAAGACTCCATCCAGGTAGAAATTGGTAGGCATGTACACACACACACTAACACACACACACACACACACACACACACACAGCAAAACAAACAGCCAACCCACCCTCAAGCAAAAATAAGATTGGCTCTAGTGATTTTCAGCCACTTAGTGCCTTAGTTTTCAGTGCCTTCACCAGTAGCACAGCAGCAAACACTATGTCCTGGGTAAAGACAGAAAAAATTTAATGAAATGCTTAGAATAGCTCCATTTCCATAAGGTCAAACACAGGGGAACACGACAAAAACTTTAAGTATGTAGAGGCTTATCTCTCCCATACAAGAACAGTATCCCAATCAGAAAAAGATTGCTTAAGGGACTATGAAAATATACAAAAGAGATGAGTAGGAAGAGAAGAGAAGCAGATCACCTCGAGGGGAGAAGAAGAGGAACAATGGTGGAGGAGGAGGTGGCAATGTTTCAGATCATCTCTCTGTCTTTCCCTTTTCTTTTGGACAGCAGGAGGATGTCTATCAAGGCGATGTCATAATTTCTGGCAGTGCCTGCTTCCTCCTAGCAACGCCCTGGCAGGCCGTGCAACCAGGAAGAGAAGCTAGAAAATGAGGCATCTCCCCATTGAATAGTTGTCCCTTACTGACTCACCACATGCCCACTCACTGCCATGACAAACCCTCTTTTTAACAGCACAAAAATGGAAACTCTTGGACACTGTCCCATTCATTCTAACACAAAGAGTGTGTGTGCTTTTGTCACAGGCTTGTATGTGATTGGTGAAAGTTCACTGCGTGTGTCTATGTGTTCATGTGTCTGTCTGTGTGAGCTTATCTGTTATTCCTGCATCGGTGTGTTAATGAATTGCAATTCTTCAAAAATCCCCCATAAGAAGATGTCAAGATACCACCATGTGCCTTGGTCATGATGCACTGTTCTTTCATCTTGTTAAACCATGTATCTTATTTCAGATTGCACTTGGACTGCATAATCTAATGCCTTGATTCAATGCATTGGTTGATATGGCAACTGCACCCTACTCGAGAGAACACATTTCTGTCCACCTGTTGATGAGGGAGAAACAGGCCGAGAGACATGAGAATGGAAATGTGTTGCGGTAGCTGGCGGGATAAAAATCAAGCCACATGCAGGAGTGCAAGGAATGGAATTATCATTTAAAACATCTGTCATAGGCGCAATGGTTGTCTCCCACTCTATAACTGAATAACCGCAAGATAAAATCAGTCTCTCGAGGGGGATGTTTGGAGCAATATTTTTAGAAATGCCGATGCCGACTCACAAGGGAATTCATATTCTGTTTGTCATAATGGCTGAGCAATGCCCTCTTTTCCTTCAGATTAGTCAATCTCATTTCACAAACGCTTGATATAGTCTGATCCTGCATAGTGTATAAAACAGAGATGGTATCAGGGATTCAGCTTTGTTCTGCATCTTGAAAAAGAATACGAGTGTGCCGTAATGACCATGCTTCTTTCTCTCCCCTTTGAGCCCAGAGGAGAGAAAATACATCAGCATGAAAGTTAAAGATGCTGCATGGTTGTTGCTGCTGGGATTTCCTTTGCTTTTTGTTGTTTCTCGCAGGATGAACGTTGATGGAAATGGAAATGTTGCGGTGTGTTTGTGTGCTGTCTTTCCACATCAGTATTTCAAGGGCTGGCTGCTGTTGGTTTTGTTTTTCATTGATTTTGTAGAATTTGCATGACATATCTCTTGAGAACACACATGTGTTTTAGTTTTCTGGTTAGTTAAGTGGAGTTAAGTACTTAAGCCAAATTTGTTTTAATGCTGGTAGGCTTTTCTGAATTTGATATGAACATTATTAATGTGATTGAACCAGGATCAGAGTCGACCTTAACCCCAGTAGCCAATAGTGTTCTCCCCTCTGATCCAACTCTCCAAATTCACCACATTATCCATGTTTAATACTTCAGGGCAGATTGTGATTGTTTATTATTTGGCTCTGTTTGCTTTACCTTCAGAGAGCGCTGAGTCAAGCTGCTCTCACTGGTTTAACAACATTTGGAAGAGATTTTAGTTCTTTTGGGTTGGAAAATCCTGCCTGGCATCGAATCCAATTGTTAAGGGGCTAATAGCAGCTTTTGTTATGAACCAGATTAGGATTGTGCCGCTGTTTGTGTTCATAAATGTGTTCGCAAATATTAATACATGCATATGGTTGTGTGTGTGTTGATGTATACAAGTATGCTTTTTCCATGGCTCAGTGTCATCCCCCCTCAATGAGGGACAGGGGCACAGCTTTTAGGATTTTGCCTTAAACAGTGTAAATCTCTGATTATATGTTCATGTATCGGAGCGCAGGGTCTCAATAGGAAGGCTCTTGGAATGTGTCATCAATAATCTCAGTAGTCCTGTAATGCCTTTCAATCCTCAATTTTCAGTGCTGTCAATGCCATTTTAGCTTTTGCTATCCCTTTAAACTAACCCATACCATAGCAGTTCTCACCCTTTCTAATCCAACACAGCCTATCTCAGCTTCTTTTATTGCCTCTTAATGTCACCCTTTTGCAGTATTTCTGACTGAATGTGCAGTATGAATAGAGTTTATCTGACTGCTGTGTTGCTGAAGAGCAAAAGGCTTTAAAAACTTTGTAGCTGCTGCTCTCAGCAGAAATGGATTACACCTGGCACTGGTTTTGGTCCGGATCAATATTGGGCTTGAAAGAGGGAGACCAAAACCACAGTAGTAGAAGTGTGTCTTTCCTGCTATGCTCTCTGACCCTGGAAAAGCTGGGCAGTGTTGATTATTGATTAGGTTTGATTATTACTTACCTATGGACCTCGGATTTAAGAGTGGTGTTATTAGGGTTTTAAATACAAAGTGGCCTCAATAAATGTGGTGCTGGGAGCAACATAGCTCAATAAATAATGCAGAATGTGCAATGTTTGCTTTGGATACAGGCCACAGTTATACACACACAGATAACTTGCATATTATGTGCTTTGTTTTTCTAATTTGGAGAACATTTTTTTCCATTAGGACTGGGAAATAGTTTATTCATTAATCGAGTTCCAGCAGAATCATATCATGATGATAGGATCTTGTTTTCATCTTATTGTTACACAAATTTCTGTTTTATGAATTAATGATTCATAGTTCAGTCAGGACCACTTTTGTCAAAAACTTGATTTCCGAAGGCTTTGGTGGTATGGCTCTGTTTTGGGACCTCCTTGTCCTTCCACGTGCATACATAAATAGCTTAAGACAAGAAGAGCAGCAGCAAAGACCCACAGGGTACAGAACAGAGCAGGAATCAATGGCAACAGAAATTACATTGATTTAATCACATACAGCATAAAAGGAGGCGCTGGGTTGGAGGTGGGTTGTGAAGCAGCTTGTAGAGGAAGCAGCAAAGGTAGGCAGGCTAAAGCAGCTTTCACCGTGAATGACATTTGCCAATTGAATGCTTGAAGAGAATCAGCTGAGCTATCAGCTGATAGAATGTAATTTTTTCCATTCGGAAGCTTAGGGGGGAATCAGACGAGCCATCGGCTGATGTGTGTTTACGATCAGCTGCGATCAGCTGATCCTAGCTGAATTGAGAGCTGAGCTTGACTTTGTGGCCTACCTGAACTAATGCTGTGCTTAATTTATTCCTAACCCCATGCAATTGTACAGTAGCGTATTAAGCTATGTTATATATATTATTTTGCTCCTGACTGTAAAGTGATGAACAATATGAAAAGCTCTGGGAGTGTATCCATACTTTCACTGTAATAAGGTTGGTTGGTTAAAGGAGTTGGGACTCAACCTTGTCTATAAAAGCAGACATGGAACGAGGTCAGTTCTTTTAGCTTTGTATTATTTTCGTAGGCAATGGAAACTGCACCATTGCTGACAGCAACAAAGGAACGACACATTGTTGTTTTAAGTATGGGTCACACAGTATATCACAATTGAACAGAAACTCTGCAAGCATTTGGCCTTAATGCACTTATTTCTAATAGTGCTCACATATATTTCTGTTAAGGACCAATAATTCAGCAGATAATGAATGACCCAACAGTTACTTGAGCTTTCAGGCTCACAAAATGTTCACTTTCTAGACCTTAATGCTAAAGGTCATATCAGCAGCGGTCTCCGAGTGAAAAAGTTCCACTTTCATCTACTTTCTCTGCCTGAGGATTTCAACTTATGAGCTCACTTCTTGAATCTCGAGGCTACCGCTGACTCTAATAATGTGTGTATTTGTTCTTTCTAGACACAGCAGGTTAAGGTGTAGGTCTTTGTACACAGAAGGCCAATGGAGTTCTCTAGAGGAGTCGGTGTCTATAGGGAAGAACTGAAGTGCTGCTAATCAGGGTGGGGTGTAAATTCTGGGCTCACTCCTGGACTTATCACAGATTCACGGGTGTAACGATCCTGTGATTAAGTCTGATCAGCAGTGTTTGAGCAACAAGATTTGACCATGCTGTCTGAATTGATGATTCCCTCGTCTAGTTCGCCTTAGGGATCCAGCTTCTACATGACCTCACTCCCTCCCCTAAAAGCTGTAATGATCAAAGGAAGTTATATCTTTTTATCCATTCAGCAGAAATCACTGGAGTCCAGAGTTCAGGCGACACAATTAATAAAAAACCTTTGAAGTTCCCTTGTATTACATATAGGATATTTCAGGATGAGATTATAGCCTCTCATGAACATGTACATGCAACTCTCTATAGACACAGTCAAAAACATTCACTTTAGATAGCACTATACTGCAAGAAAGTGTTTTTTAATCAAACCATTGTTATTAATAAGTGAAATGTTTTTGTTTGTACGCAGGAAAAAACGCTTTGTTGTCATGCTTACCCTTAAACTATATTCATGTAAAAAGGTTAGAATTAGAGCTGACGTTCATTCATTCGGTCAATGTTGGAAAAATGATGGTCAGTTGGTTGGAATTCTTGTATTTTCTTACAAAACTAGAGACAGGAGGAAGTTTAACAATCGTCGATTCATTTACAGTATTGTATCTGAGTCTCAATCCCAGGTCGCGAAATACGCTTTGACCACCTGGGAGCATGTAGCCACCTGTTGTGTGGGTCGCACCAAGTCACTTTGTTTGATTCCCATTTATCATAACCCAAATCACCATTACTGTCGACATGGGAAACTGGTTTTTCTATTTTTTTCCCCCATTTATATCAGTGAGGGACAAAAACACCTCTCTATAATACAATACAGTTCAACCGCATCACAGACTACATCCTCCAAAATTAGAAGGTTGAATCAAGACCTTTTTAAAACAGTTTGAACAAAAACTGAATATTATAACCTTCATGAAGGATTTATTGCAGGAGTGTTGTATTAGCTTGGAATACCTAACACACTTGCAACTGAGTGTCTTTAAACATTTGTTTTAAAATGTGTTTCATTTTCTGCAGTTAAAAACCTGATAATGCATTCAATGCCATCACTGATTGATAATTAATTGTTATTTGTATTAAACTAGTTCTACATGAGAGCAATAAAAAAATGACCCTCAGCTAACTGCCAAGTAAAATAGTGGTGTCTGTCTGAGAAGAAACGATTTCTATATCTCTGGAGCCCAGGTTATAATGATATTATATATAAAATAAATAAAGGAGTAATTTACACTTGACAAAGACAAACAAAGAAATCCTTGCATGTACCCCTGTTCTATTGAGAAATCTAGGCTGTTGGTGGAAGTAAACACTATATATGTTTATTCCCACTTGCACATAATGGCTGCTAACTTCTCTTTGTTTAGCTCTGTTGTCTTCTGACTATATTTCCTCCTGTATACTTGTTCTTGGCACTGCAGCGTGGAAGTACTTTGAGAGCTACTTAAAACAGTCAAATTCATTGCATGTGTCAACACACTTGGCGAATAACGTTGATTCTGATGTAAAAAAATGTCTCCTCCACCCACAGTGCTGCACAGTGAAGCAGCTTAGCATCTTACTCACCGCGTCCAATCATCACATTCAGTCAGTGGAGCCTCTTTGGTATTTGACTCACATGCTTTATTACAAACGACACGATATAACCTGATGCGCGTGACCTTTCCATCACACTTGGTAATTGTGCTAAAAAAAGGGAGGATGACTTTTACCTTCATCAACAGGAAAGTGGATTAGTTGCCTGGCAGCAGTTTTTGCTTTTCGCATGTACATCACAAAGTTGGTCAAAGCAGCCTACTGAGGCTCCAACCTCTTTGCAGTTCTCCTTCCTCCTTGCTGAACACTGGTGACCCTGCCAAGAAGAGACAAAGAGTGGCGCTTGTTGTTGATGCATTTTTATTATTTTATTTTCTTCATCTTCTTTGCCCCTGTTTAGTCTCAAGAGGCAATCTCATTATAGACTAAATGTTAAGATCCAGTTCCACTTGTTTTCTCATTACTTTTTCTCTCTGTTACTCTGTTTTTTTCTGCCTAATAGTGCGCTCTGATTCTGCATTTTTTCTCATCATGTACCTCCCTACTCATATGGATTAGTTCTGGGGTCGATTTCCCTGAGGGTTGAGGGTAATGCTAAAACCTATCAGAGGGCTTACCTGGATGCTAACTCTGCCGTATCACATAGATCACAAATTGAGCTGATGCTAATTAATTTCACTGTGTTTTACTTTGTGCATGAACTGTCTCTGATTTGTAGGATGATGCCAGTTTTCTGGTCTGGTTCCAATATACAGCTTGTGTAAATACTTAAAACCCTCTTTGCTTATGAGGGAAAATAAAGTACTGGTATTGTGCCATAATCTTTTCTGATGTGATTAGGTCCTCATTAAGTGATATATACACCCAGAATTGCATGGTTTATGTCCAACAAATCTGTTCATTTTACCATTGCCAAGTCCTGTATATGTTGGGAACAGGGACAGGCACACATACACGTGCACTGACTTAAACACACATTTTTACAACACTTTTACATGCGTCCTGCACACTTTGTATAGGGTTTCATAAAGCAGATTTACAATGTCTCAGCCCCTCTCATGTCATTATTGTGTTGTTTGAAGCTGAGATAATATTTGCTCAGGGTTATTAACCTCATTGTAAGATTCATGAGGTCTCAACCTTGTGTTCCAATTTGTATCTTTTTTAGTTGACTTTGAACGCAGAATAAAAATTATGCAATTTCATAAAAAAATTTAAATTAAAATCCAGATTTATTGTAAGTGGTTTTTATGTTTTAAATTGGTAGTGAGATAATCAGATCTAGGTTATATAGGGGTTAAGAAATCAGATTGTTCTTGCGTAAATCCAGCCAAAGGGTAAAATTGTGTCCTTTAGGGTGGGAAATGGACTGTGATTTATGTACAGATCATGCAGCCATTTGGTATGGGCTATTATCCTGCATATGATTATCATTATTCTCTTTTGCCTGTTAATCATGGCAATCTCCCAGGGTATGTTGGCAAGGTGATCACATTTAATCTGGCTGTGTAAAGACCACTCCACAGAGGTTGTTTTATCACTTAAGAGAGGAGGCTAGCATTATCCAAATGAAAAACAAGCTGGAGAAGAGGCTGATTTGTCACAGGCTGATTAGAGCTCTCTCTGGCACTCCTCTTTGCTCCTGCAGGAGCTCTTCAAGGGCATGTTGAGACACAGAGGGGCCCTGAGAAGCACAACACCGCTGTTTATTTCTACATTTAAGCAGCCAGCGCTGAAAGTCTCCCACCCACTGATGGCTTTATTTCCTCTATTGTTGCAGGTCCATCATAGAGGAACAGCACGCAACCTCTGTTATTGCAATATGCATGTTTGCTTTTATTCAAAATATGCAAAACAGTGTTTTCTCAGTATTATTTTGTCACCATTAACTAAGGTATTCATTTTGAGATGAATAATAGTTTTTATAGATGCTCTTGAATAAGAGCTTGGAGGCAGGAGACGGAAAGTTATACAATAAACAGCACACTGGGTGTCAGCCATCAAAAACTGGAAACAATAGGCCAAGAACAAATGATGAACAAGAGCGTAAGAAAACATCCATTATTACTCACTTATTTATGCATTGTACAGAGCTGTCAACACAGCCATGTTGTTCATTCTGCTTAGGCACTGTGTTGTGACGGAATCAAACTATTGTTATTGCACAGACTTTTATGTAAGTTTTATAGAAACATGACCCCAAAGATTTCTTTTGCTTTGTAATGGATATGGAGGAATTTGACAGTGTATGACTCACTGCTAATGTTCATATGTTTGTGTGTTTTTTTCAGATTAGTTCACTTCAAAGGGCATGATTGCACGGTAAAACAGGACAAATAAAAGGGTTGCATACTGCATTACAAGGCCTCTCCTGTCTTTTTTCCCCAGGGGGCCAGGCGCTTGTATAATCGATTGAACATAACATGTTAGAAGGGGTCATTTACATTTTATCCCTAGAGCAATCAAGATCAGCCTCACTAATTACTCCTCGCCCTTCTCCCACATCATTGGCCAACAGGTAGTGAGTGCGATGTTGCTACTGTCCTCATTCTTCGCAGCCTCTCCTACAAAAAGGCTCACTAGAAGATGAGTAAGTCACTCTTCATAGTAGTCCCTGGTTTCTGCCCTCATGTTAACAAACATCTGAATCTCCTCTTCTGAAGACACCATGCTTCTGCAAATTCTATGAGAGCCAGACAGTAGCTAGAAGGAAAACAAACACTCTAAGTATTTATCAAGTATCATGTTATAATTAGTTATTCAAAGACCCTGTCCACATAACAATTTGCTCATGCATTTGATTGTCAGTCTGTTATATGACATAAGGCAAATCCTGTGAAACCCTCTTGACATCTGTGGAAGATTTGGCCACTGCAGCCCGTTGGCCAAAAATAATGAAGAATATAAGGAAACAGGGTAATACAAACATGATCCATATTTCAAAACTAGAATATTTCAGCAGTCAACTCGTGTAAAGAACATGCTTATGGGAAAAACAATAATATTGCTATAAATTAATTGTTGACGTCATTTATCAAGCAAAAATAGCAATCTCTCTGTTGGCTTTTGGAAAACAAGCCATTTAATTTTGAACTAATGGAAATTGTGATAGGAATAGTTCAATACTTTCTGACATTTTATAGACAAAACAATTATACAAAAAACAATAGAGGCATTCATTGGTAATGAGAATAATCGTTATTCGCAGCCCTAGTACAGATATTTGGCATCTAGGTTGTGACCTCACAACCCCCCGTAACCATACATCGACCTCTGCAGAGAATGGCGAGTGATGATAATAATTTCCCCCTAGGGAAACTCTAAGGATACAGGTCAATGGTGGGCTGGATGTGGGAGCTTATGAAACTCTTTATGCAGCATCTCCAGGAGTGCTTTCAGATGAGCAGTGCAGCAGCATGGCAGAGTTAAAGAATGAGCAGAGCACTGAGGGTTTAAATACACTGCCCTTTTGCAAAAGGTGTGTTGGATACAGTATGTTGCAGTATATAGAGCATATTTAATTATACCGCTGGACTCAAGTTTTCTGCCTGAGTCACCTCAAAGGCTTGGCACCATGTATAATTCCCAAAAACACAGGAAAATGCATGTGATGAAAACGGGTGATCTGCTGTCACGTAGCAGTATTAATCATCTCATGACCCCTGAGATTTATCTTTGGAGAGGGCCCAACCCAAGGTTGGAAACCACCTAACTACACTACCTAACTGTATATAAAGTGAAGCTTATACCTTTATGCTGCAGTATTCACAATCTGATCATGTAATAATCAGTCATTGCAAAACAAGTACTTTTACTTTGATACTTAAAGTACATTTTGCTGATTATACTTGGCACTTTAGCTTAACTAAAAAATCAGAATAATTTTGTTACCCCACTGGTGTTTATTATCACTTCTTGTTGTTCATCATTTATCATCTTTTAAATAAGTTGCTATTTATCATTACAGAAGAGCAAACTAGAGAAAGCAACATTTGAGCAGTTAATAAATGCAGAGATGAGGGTGTGATTGCATGAGGGCATGATCACACAGTAAAACTGAACAAAATGATGAGTGGAGTGAACAGTGGAGAGATCAAGGTACATAATTCTCACTATGTTTCTAGCAGTGAGGGAGGCATCGCCGTGGCTTTGATCCCTGGTGTGATGGGCACTCAGGCGAGTTTTATGTGGTGGGTTGGTGGTAGGTGGAAAGAGCGGGAGGTAACCTGAGGGTCCTTATTTGCTATGTCCCAATTCCTCCTCACTGTTTTCATCCACTCCCCACATCATGCTGTTTTTCCGCAGTTTGTCTTCATTCCTCTCCCAGTAGGTGTTCTTTTCAGGGTTAATTCTGATATTCAGTAACCTACAGTATTCCCACAAACTCACTTCTTCCTATTGAGAAGTTTATTTGTGATCCAGTGTCAGATGTTCAGATAATAGCTAAGCATTTTCATTCACAAATTTCACAGTAAATGTACTCTCTCCACAGAAACTGACATAGGTCATTGCACAACGAAGTGGTGCTTAGATCAAGAGAAAATTCATGGGGTGGCCAGTGGAGACTTTAAGGGGTGGCAGAAATACACAGATTAGCCATAACATTATGACCAACTGGGCACCCTGGTGTTCATAATGTTATGCAGCCCTATTCCCACTCAACTGTGATGCACTGTGTGTTCTAAAGGTGGGTTTAGAAATCAACAAATTGTTTTATTTATAAATCCCTCTAGATCTGCCCCTGCCTGTAGAGCCTCCATAGAGTCTCAGGTCTTTGGCTGCAACGGACTGCTGCTGGACAGTCAACATACCTGGATACCAGGGGCTGTATTCACAAAATAGCTTAAGGCTAACAGTAGTTCCTGACTGACAGAGGTAGGAGAAACTCTTAAAGGTAAAGGGTGTGTCTTTCCTAACTTTACGACTCTTAAGTTTTTGGTCTAAAAGTCTTTTAGTGCTAAAATAGCTCTTAAATCTGTTCATAGTCAGTAATATCCTGCTAGTGATGTGCCTCATAGCATCAGCATTTTAGAAAAATGCAACCATTACGAACATTTAAAGCCAGATTTTTATGATGGGTGATCAAATCAAAATAATTCAATAATTCTCTGCTACAGTAACTCTGAAAAAAAAATGCAGTTTGCCATGCTAATGAACATGGAATATCTCCGTCATCTGTCAGAATTATTTACAAAACCAAAATGTACTCCTGAGCCCACTTGGTTTGACAGATCATTAAGTGTACATGAAATAATCACCAGTGTAGGATAGTTAAATAAATAAATGGACTCTAAACTAATTTCATGGCCATCCCTGGATTACCCAGTAAAATTGGCGTTACATGTAGAATTACCTCATCAAAGGACGAAGAGTTAGAAAAAATATCACAGTATCAAGATGGTGTTTGATGCCAGATATAGTCTGCTTGACAAGTCAATATTTTTACTTTATTACATGCTTAAAATCTGTGACACAGTTTGAAAAATTTTAAAATTTTTAATTCTATGCGTGTCTAATTTATCTAATCTGATTTAAATCCATTTAATTTAATTCAATTTAAGCTTCCTTACAATCTTTTATGTTAATAAAACATTTTTCCGCATTCACTGATCAAGTCTGGTTACCTGTCCATCAATTACTGTAGACATAGTGAGTATGTAATAGTATAGTGAGTGAATATGGCCCCTAATGAGTCAGGTTGTAGTCTGGAATAATCTTTGTCTTGGTTTCCAAAATGTTACATTTCATATTGAGTTTAATTTGTCTAAGAGGAAGTAGACATGCAATTCAAGTGTCCAGAGGTTACCATGAAGGCACCGAGACTGCCACTGTCGACAGTGTAGTTTTTCTGAAATCACAGCTTATCGCAGTACCAGAGAGGTTCATGCATAGGTGGCCAGTGGGTTAAAAACCCTGAAGAGATTAGAGTTATGTGGCAAAGCCATTAGAAAGCTTATCGCTTCTGTTCTCCTGTGATTAGCCCAGTTGCTCTTCCACCATCTCTTCTGTAGACCTTCAAAAGCACTTCTTGCCTTGCACTCCACTCATGTTTTTCTCTTACTTTCTTTTCTTCCCTGAAAGTGGTCTTTGAAAGTGAACCGTTTGTTCTGAAAAAGGTTACTCGAGGGGATTTTTAGAACCTAAATGGGATCTGAAGATATGTTGGTATATGTAGGCTGAAGCTGCTCTGACTCCATTTATCAATACTGGTTGGTGATGGTCCATGTGGGGCGCTCTCTGTCTCCCATGGGTCTACTTAGACTGGTTCATTCTTGGCTGAACAAGTCAAAGAGGAGCAACTGAGCTTGTTGAGGCTCTCCAGTTCAGTCTGTTGACTGGAGGGGTTGTCATTTGCTTATTCTAGTTACACACACATTCACTATGCATTTAAATACATTTGTATATATAACCTATATGTTGACTGTAAGCATGAACCTAAGTAGCTAATAGGGACAGTTGCATGCTTGTAGTTTAGAGAGAGAGCAGGTGAAAATACACAATCTACTATCTATACACTCATAGTTAATTGTCAGGCAGTGGCTAAATCTATTGTTGTACAATGTTGGAGGTCATTCACATAGAGTCCACAGAGATTTCATTACTGTGCTTCTATAAATATGTTTCACATGCTAACAGTAAAGAATAGCTTATAAAAATGCATTTCGTATACACATGCTGATATACAGAAGGAAAATAATGTCGTACTCAAGGCATGCCATGAACAATAGGGAGGAATTATGTTGAAAACTGTATATGGACCTGGCCCCATGTGTATATCCAACAGATACAATAATGAGATATTGTGTCATGTAAGCGTTTGTGTGCATCCTATAGCTTCACTTAGATGTTGACATGTATACTTGTGTGTATGTGTGTGCACATCTGATTCAATACTCTGTATAACCAGACCTCAGTCTGTATGTTTGTGTTTCTAAATAAGGGTCTGACCACTTTAAAGCTTGCGCCTGTGAACACCAATCGGCTCTCCCCTGACACAATGATAAGGCAGGCTGTTTGCTCTTCAGAAATTAAAAACACTGTAGTTCCCTTGCCCCATTTCTCACTCAGCCCCTGTTCACTGAAGTCCGCTCTGACGTAGCTGAAAGCAGCCGAGATCTGAAGAGCCAGCCCTCTTTCTATCTCTGTATTGATCACTTTGCTGCATGAGACCCCTAATCATTTAGATGGCTGGATTTATTGGGATTAACCTGTTGACAGCCACTCACAGAGGTGTGCAGGCAAGAATGTATACATTCACACACACAGATGCATGTTCCAAGTGCAGCAGCAGTGCAGTTTTCACAGTAATAGACGGCTGGATTGAGATGCAGATATGTATTCTAATGCAGGCAGGATCATTCTATTACAAGCACAGGTTTAATTTTTTATTTATAATTCCAAGATTAATCTGCGCAGTGTTCTTGTCTTTTGAGATGGTGTCAGATTAAGCCATCACAGAGACAGAAATACTTCTTGTGAGTGGTGGAGAGCAGCCAGTCATTGACGGTAGGCCCCTTATTATGACCCATATTTATGTTTATTGTTAGGAGGCAAACTCCTAGTGGTGCAGTGATATGATGGGGAAGGAAAAGGGAGGGAAGTTGGTGGCGTTTGTTTAAAAGATGGCCAAAGTCACCATGGGAAAGAAGGTCAGGGTGAATGGAATGTGAGACTCTTAGTTTATGTCCTGTGTGAAACCAAAGGTCAACATTGAGCTATTTTGTTGTACGTAACCATGATCTTTTCCTAAACCTATCCAAGTAGCTGTGATGCTTACACCTCATCAAACTTTCAAACCACGTGACACCAAAGGTCTGGTATGAGAAAGGTTTAGTACGCCTGTTGCTGGTACTCTCCAGTGGTCTTACATGTTTTTTTTGGCAATTTATCTATTCAGTCAATTATTTATGAGGGCGTGTTGAGGAGAGACATGGTGTACATTATCTTTTACAACTATGAGCTTCTCCAAAAAGAGGTGCAGAGACTGATTTCACTGTTCTACCTGGCAGGAGAGAGGTTATAAAAGTAGGCAAGAGAAGGGAAAAAAAGAGATATTTTTTGCCAGGACTTCATAGGGTGTCCATGTGTGCCAAGTTGGACCATTATTTGATTGATATCATAGTCTGATCCGGGCATAACTATCAGAAGTTTATGATATTTATTTTATTTATGTAGGTATTTAAATAAGGTTAAGTTTAAGTTGTATTTTAGCTTCTCTCTTTCTTTTCATACTATTAGGCTTTTTTCACACAGGTTGACATGTCACAGTAAGAAAAGCATAGTTGTGAATAATACAATTAATGATGGCTGTTCTGTTTCATGCTGCAAAAGTACAATTTCCCTGTCGAGGCTTAATGGGACACTAGCCTTGACAGGGCCACAATTAAAGGAATTGTTTGACATGTTGAGAAACAGGCTCATTCGCTTAATGTTAGAGAACTTAAGGGGTAAGTGGTAGGTGGATATTTTTATCTTTGGACAGAGCTAGGCTAGATGTTTCCCCCTGTTTCCAGTCTTTATGCTATGTTAATTGTCTCCTGGCTTCAGCTTCATACCAGCTTCTCATCTAACTCTCAATGAAGGGAATCTCCGAAACTATTCCTTTAATATTTGTAGAAACACCCATGCTTTTCTTTCTGCTAGCAGTCAAGGTGTGAAAAAGGTCTATCAGGTAGTTTGTTACATACATTTTTTTGAGTTTAAACATCAGTGACATTAAAGGCATTCAATATCCACTCCGTTTGAAGGAAGGTGGTTGTACAGTATGATGGGAATTATATGAGGTCAACAAACTCTCTGAATTAATAATAAAGGTGTTATTTGTCCCACTTTGACATGTACAGCAAAGCTGACAGGAGAGTAAGGGAGATGTCAATCAATCACAGTCTGTACACACCCACACCAGTCCTCAGAAGACACCTAATGAGTCAGCATAAGTGAAAACAACTGTGTGGATGTACCATGTTTGTGCAGGGCCCTTTTTAACCAACATATTATTTAAATATATATTGTGTCTGCTGTTAGAGTAATGGATCCATGACAGTTTGTTTGTTTGTTTGTTTGTTTGTTTTCATAAGGTTCTACACACATCGTCCATAGGTGACTCATTCGTTTTAATGGTTAAATTACATTTTTTGTACTCTACAAGAGCTATATTAATTATTTCCCCTGCAGGAAAGTTGCAAGCAGTTGTGTCATGCTGATGAAAACATTTGAAGAACAGTGCAAAAATGGGATTAAAAATGCTGCCATGCACACAGGAGGTTGTAGTTTGTTTTATATAATAGTCCCAAAGAGAGAGCGGATGATGATGATGATGATGACGATGATGATGATGATAATGATGATCATGGCAGTGATGATATGGTCATTGTGTTTTATTTGTAGCTATAGTCTACATTGCTTTTACCTCTTTGCGGTTCAACTGTAATGTTCATATTTAAGTGTTCAGAGCTCTTATTGAATATCATAGCTGCAGGATCATAACCTTGATCCTGCAGACATTCTTACCATCATAAACCATGTGGATCTACATTGTTTTACTGCATATGGTTTGGTTGTATTTTTACTGTTTTGTATTGTATTTCTCATGACTATTGTTTAGCATTACTCATGTGCATCTTTGTCTAAATGAAATGCCATCCAGGGACAAACAAAGCTGAAACAGACACAAACAATGCATCACTTAATAGGTACTCCAGTATAAATGTTATTGGCCACTCCAGTGGAGGAATGGTCCATCAATCGAATCCTTGTTCACTTATAATGTTTGTTCCCACAAAACTATTGTAATTAAGTGGGGAAAGAATGAGTCATGTGTTATGCAGACAACTAAAGCACAGAAGTCAACCGGTCAAAAATCTATCTAGCCACCCACCCACCTATCCTTCATTCTCTGCATCCCCTTGTTCTTTTCCTTGTTTTTCCTTCGTCCTTTCCATCTCTTCATTCGACCAACTTCTCCTGCTTCGTCTCCTTCTACCTGGCAGGGAGTCAAGCCTTTAGGTACTGCATCATCCTCTGTCAGTGTGGGTGGGGGGCTGAGATCAATCACTGTGCTTCTAATGCAGTGCTTTAGCATACAAAGAGTGGTTTGAGGTTGATGCGGTCCATAGGGAAATCATGTGATACACTATTTATACTGAAGGTACCTGTAGCTGGCATTCTCAGCCATTATTTTATGTAACCTATCTGTTCTGATTTCTTTCATGGCCAGTATAGTATTATTTCTATCACACATTATGCACTCACCTCAGACAGTGAAATAAAAGCCTTTGAATGTCTTTATTATTATCTGTCAATGGCTAATGGTTCTGAAGCAGCAAGTCAACACACCATAAGTCAATACCTTTCTTGTGTTTATCTCTGAAGTCCTGGCAACTCCCCTTGATTCACCACAGATGACATTTATCTTACTTTTGACCTTTCTCAAGATGACCAGTGAATCAGATCATTACACCTCAAATCTCTGGTTCCTCCACGCTGATAAATTACTTGCCCAAAATGAAATTGTCATCCTCCTCAACGCCCATGTGTTTCCTACATATGAGACCGTGAAATAGAGTGAATGGGACACGCCATATACTGTTCCTCTAAGGGATTCTGCCTTAAGAGTAATAAGGCAGTTTAACCAGGAGAAATGAAGGCTGTTCTCTTGCAGAGGAAGGACGTTATCTTGCCTTTCAACCCGTTTTCACTCATGATTGAACTGAGACATTTAGTATACTTGGAGTTCAGATCTTATGTATGCCAGGTTCACATTACCTATAGGCCCTCCTGGCAGGATGAACTTCTAACCTGCCAATTATACAGAGGGTTGGACAGAAGCCTGTCTATTCTCTATAGATTTCCTGCTGCTGTGTGAGGCTTGGGTTGATCATGTCCAGTGGATACTTGGAAACGAAAGCAGGAACAGAGATGCTGACAGGCCAATAGCATTTAACAAACAAACATGCATAAATATATATGCACACACACACTAAAGACACAATTCCTATTAACAAAATATAAACTCTTTACCTGCATTTACTTGGATTTGGAAGGATTCTATAAGGGAGCTGTATCCACCTCCTATAGCCAAAGGCCTACTAATTAGAAGCCTGCAGCTTTATGCCCATCCTCAATCTAACAAACCACTCCTTCCTGCTTCCCCTCAGGCATCGCCTCTAATGACAGCTCCAATCTTGTCATGGTCTGCAAATGACTACAAAATGACTTGTGTTTAGAAAAGATGTGCCTTTAAGTGACTAACAAATGTGCGCTAGTCCATTGACTGTATGCATGTCAGAGCTGCATGTGTGCTGATAATCCCTAACTGTCTTGCAATTATGCAGTTATGCAGAAGGTAAAAAGGCAGGGTATCCAGATCATTTTTCATAACCCACTGCATCATAAGCATGAGTATCATTAAGTCACTGAGCTCTCATTTGCATGTTGGAATTTTACAGTTTTTCTCAATTGCTTAAGCACATTTTCTGAAACAGTTCTCAAAACATTAAGTGCAATCACCGCATGAGTTCACAGTGTGCAGCATGACAAAAAAAGGCCAACACTCACTGAAAACATTAAACTCCTGTGTCAAAAGTAAATAAATTCCAATAAAAGTTTGTCTATTTATTTCTCATGTAGACTGTCAGTCACACAATTGTAAAGTACCAGAGCCTTTATTCTAAACACCTACAGTAACAGTAAAGTGCTTGAAAGCCGATGTAACAGACAATTGTCTCAACACTACAAACTCAATGTCAATTAGGAATTATTGTTGAAATGTTCCCGTCTGGCCACAACGTTTCATCTCCTTCACATCTGCGCTTTCAATACACAAACAACTTTTGGCACAAAAGTCCCCTCTACGTGCCTCTGCTGTGACTGACAGACAGCACACAGGCTCTGTCCTCCTTCTGTCTCTTTCTCTGTGTCCACCCCTCGCTCTCAGCAAGCCAACACACACTGTCTATCCTCACATCTTTGCTTCTGCTTCTGTTCCTCTCCGATTGAAGTTTATACAATGAGCGTAAATCTAAGTATATCCTAAAGGTTTATAGTTAATTATAAATGTAATGTAATCCATTTTAATAACAGAGGCTAAGGCATCACTTACTGTGTTTATATGTAAATGCTGCAAAACATCATGTTTAAAGCAATACGAAATGTATAAACTGCTGTGAGAAAATTAACTATGCATTTGAGAATTTTACTGTAAAGGAATATGGATGATCATGGAGAATGATGCAAGACTTTCCAGTCAGAAATGAGCTAAATTAATTGTTTATTAGAACTATTTTTGCTTCAGTCAAAATAAACATCCCCATCAACACAAAACCACAATGATTCCTGAAACCACAACATGATCATCAACGGGAACACATCTAGCTTAATATTCCTCATTTTATGAGAGCTCAATTTAGCATTGGTGGCATTTAGTAAAGGTTGATTATTCATCACAGCATCATCATGTTTACTGGTTTGTTTGTGTGTGTTTGTGTTTCCAGATTTGGCACTTACAAGTTTGTTCACCAAGTTAAGGTTCACCCGCACACATCCTGTCTCGACGTGGCTTTGCATACAAAATGGTTACCACCTAGTTTGGCAGTGTGTCTAGACTTGTTTGCCCTTTGAAGTCAGTTAGCCCAACATGGCTTCTCCCTGCATCAGCCTGCATGTGATGAAAAGGCTACGCTGTAGTTGGTAACAGCACAGCTCGACCCAGCTGAGTTTCTTCAGAGAGAGAGAAATCAGAGAGATATGTTTAATCACCTTCTCTGGTGTGGGAGGCAGGTGTGCAGATGTACTGAGTCACTGAATCTACATTAGGAGGATGGAAAACACAGAATGATAAAAAATAGATTTGTTTTCAATGCTGTGAAATGAAAAACACTAAGTGTACAAACAATTAAAATATTTCATACAGTAAGTATGAGGACAGGCTAATTAAAACAGAAGTGATTTGAATTGATTGATTAAACACTGATTGGCCATTTTACTGTGAACGGTTTAAGAGAATGACAGAACTTAACAATAATATGCAAATAAGGGTTTGGTTGAAAGGTTAATTGAAAAAAAAAAAAAAAACGTAGTTCTTGAAAATGTGCACCTGATTTGGCTCCATAAAATCAACATCTCTGCATTTCTAGTAATTTGATACTTTGACTTTAAAATCAATAAAGTCAATCAGGAAAATGGAGCGGTTTTAATTACATAGGCAAACTAATCAGTAACAAACTCTCCTCACGGTTCGATAGGCCCTCATTGAAGTCAATCTGAAGAAGAGGTTATTACCAAATGATACAGTTTTTGTGATAAACCAATGGAGCAATCTATACTTTCTGCTAGTTAAGATTGAGTAAAAGCAAGAATAGTACTTCTGTGGTGGTGGGAGCCTGCTGTAAAAGTACAATTGTGACATATCAGTTTGGTAGTAAAAGTACTTTTACATGTAAGCATGCTATTCTTGTCTACAGTCCATATCACGTGAAAGCATATACTCTTTTTACTTTTAATTTTGAAATATTTTCAAGGGAAAAGAGAGGGAATTGCAATCAGATGGAATTGCATGGTGTTTGGCTAAAGTGACTTGTAGCTGCTTGAAGAGATAAAAGCTTTTAAGCCTTTTGGTTGCCAAATAATAAATAAATATCACTATATCAGTTTGTTTCTCTCTGTATTAGAAAATAATATGTTTCAAGGACAGACAAAAATGGTAAGCAGGTCCTGTTGCAGCTAAATACACTATAATACTGCTTTGAGCGTGTATGTGTGTGTGTCTGTGTGTGTGTGTGTGTGTGTGTGGATTAGGGTTAGTGTGCCTTGCACTGCATTGCATTTTAAAGTGAAGTAAATAAATAAAGATTTTCAGCATAATCATTAATTTTTACGAAAATACTGAAAACAAGGAAGAAACCATATATGTCCTTTTTTCATATATATATTTATAGCAGGGCAGAAATAGATCAAATATCCATAAAATATTCTGATAACAAAGAAAGATGTTGATACGCTCAAGTAGCAAAAACAATACTATGCATTGTCAGGAGTTTTCTTACAGTGTTGAAATGTGCATTTTCAAGTTTTATAGAGTTCTACTTTTGGTCAGCACGGATTTGCTGGGCAGTAAGAACTCGGCGTGTGGCAGCTGCGTCTGTTTCATTGACCTATGCCTGTAATTACAGTGGGAAAATATCAGCTGTCCTCTCACGTAAATGTCGTCCTGGACTGAGCAAAGTTTAATCGAAAAACAGAAACCCTTGCCTGATCTGGCACAGAGGTTATGAATGCTGATAGGAGTTATTGGCTGGATAGGGATTATATCCACTTTTTTATCCTAAGAACTTGATAAGATATATCTGAAAATCCATCCATGAAATAGATATATCTGCATGAAACACTTTGGATTGTAACCAAACCAAAACATTAGGGAAATAATGGATATGCCTGATGTCATTCCTATGTTTACAGATGGCGTGAGGCTAACATTTTATTTACCAGGATGTCACTCTACATCAAATTTCAGAAGCCTGCACATATTTGTGAAATTTAAACCACCGTTTGGAATGTGTTGACTGTCTAAATAAAAGGCCTCCATGCTGCAACATGAGGCCAGGCTTTTAAAGCAAGATGTGGACTACAAATTTCATAGTAATGTATGTAACAAACCACATTTGATGTCAGGTCAAAATTAACATTTAGAGATTTTCAGCATGTAGATATGTCTCACTTTCAGATATATTTTTTTTAATATGCTTTGTTATTGAGTGTAAACTGACAAGCATATATCTATATCACTGCAGAACCTTTACCCATTGCATTAGCAGGATTATCCTCTGATGTATTATTTCAATCATCTCAGTCATCCTATTAACAACAGATGAAAGCCTGGGTTTCTTGACATTTGACAGCCCACCAATCAGCAGAGCAAACAAGCCCTCGGTTGTAAAAAGCTTTTATTTAACATTGAGCCGAGGTTCAGTCAACCCTCTTTTTTTCCTTGTATATATATTTACAGCATATGAGTATATCTTCTATAACGTTCCTGCTGCTGTAAATAGATGTAAGGGTGAGTACTCTAGTACGCCTGGAAACATGCACCACCTACATGATGTACAATAACTTGCTATTTTTCTCACCGCCATTAGCTTCCAGGAAAATGGAGGCCAAAGCAAGACAATATGTTTTGTGGTTTATTGGCTTAACCAACATTTTTTATGAAGTTATTATCCCAAGATACAGAGAGAGAACAAAACAAGTTGTTTGGGGATTATTATTCCTTCCTTTCTTGACTTTGATCACTGATTTTTTTATGTTTTTTTTTTTTTGTAGAGTTTCTCATGCATATCAATGGTATCATGATTTGAAATGTTGGATCGATACAGTTTTCATCATTGTTTGAATATGCCTAAACAAATGTCACCTATCTTAGTGTGCATCCCTGCGTAAAGAGCATGGGGCTTAGTCATGGAATAGTTAAAGCTTCAAATTCTCCCCCGGTCCTTTGTGTGTGAGTTTGTGTAAGTGAGCTCTGACTTATCTTTTTTCTGAGCTAACACGGTAGGGCATAAAAATCAAAGCACAATAAATCTCCCCAACAAGGAAATCACAGCTTCCACTATCTCAAAAACACCCTTCATCCATGGATGCTCCACTGAATATGTTGAAACGCTTCTACTAATAAAACTACAAGACATCTGATGCTCTCAGGGAAGACGGTGCTGAATGTAAAATGAGAACAAATATCAGCTACAGTATAGGGACCATCACAGGAGCTGATTAACTTAAATACAGACACATTAGTTGCAGCTGCAGCTATGCTCAATGTTAGGTGTAAATCTTCACACCTCAGACAGCAGTGTGCTTATTGATAATATACCATCATGCTTCAGTGCCTCCCACAGAAACATCCAATTAATTCCTCAAATCTGCTCCACGGTATTTTGAACATTGCATTTCCTCCAATAAGTTAAAATGTATTGCAACTGTAACCTGTTTTCTAATACAGACAGACACATACTGATGTAGTGACATTTGTGGTTTCATCTCAGTAAAAATGCCAGTCAATTATACTGTGCATGGATGTTGCTAATATCAGCTATTAATTCTGTGTACAGTAATGCACAGCAGAGGCAGGAAAAAGGGAAAAGAAAATATCAATGACATCAGGCGACTGACTCTATCTTTTATATCTCCACACCTAATCCTCACATCCATTATCTGTTTGTCATTTCATCTCTCTCTCCTTCTTTCACTGTCTCTCTCCCTCCATCACTCCCTTATCACTCTCTCCCTCCCTCTTTCCTTCCAGGGAGGCATGGCCTCACCCGGGGGCTATGATAACACATAGCAGAGTCATAAATGGCTGCAGACTGAGGAGGAAAATCAGTGATGGTCAAGCAGTTAGCTAGAGAAAATGCAGCAGCGTGTGTCGACTGCCACAGGGGCCAGTGAAGGTCTCATTGGCTGATTTCACTCAAGCTTGACCTTTCTCATGAGGGAGCAGGGACAACGGAGTGTCTGCTAACAACTAATGTAGCTAAACCCCAAGATCTACAAACACCACCCTGAGAAGGAGGAAATCCTTTACATAAAAACAGTTGCATACTGGTCACATCTGCTTGTCTGTGTCCTCTCAGATACTGTATCTGTTGCTTATACAAACATTGTGCACAAGATGTTAAGAAAATCTATATACTAAGTTGCCGGCCTTTTGCACAATCCAGATTCCATGTGTTATCCACTTTTGGGATTTATCCCAGTTTTACTCCCAATTTGGAATGCCAAATTCCCTGTGTTTTGTGCCCTTGTCACTACTAAGCCTACTGTTGGCCTAAGGTGGGCTGCAGACAGACATGTGCTACGACCATGCCACACGGTGTTGCCAGATGGTTCTCTTCACCTCAACAACATGACACCAACAAGTCCTCATTCCTTGGCGTCAAAATAGGTTTTTTTGTCATCCCATCCAAAACGCCCCATATGCCCATCCTCAAACAGCTCATCTGAGTTTCCGCTTCTATGGTTAAGACCACAAGGTTTGATTGTGGTCACGGTTATGGTCTAAAGATCCACCTTCATGGTGAAAAAAACCCATTGCTGACTGGTAGTTGATGGTATGCAAATCAGAATCTCCAGTGCCCATTTTGTAGACAAGGACACACATGTACATGTGTGAGCACAGTGATGACGTGATTCACATTCTGCTGTTTGTTTATGCTTTTCTGCTGATTGGCAGATGAAGATGGTAACATGCCAAAAAAATGTCGTAATGCGACAAAGTCAAAGAAGAAGGCTGGAGTAGGCAGGAGTAAACATGTTAAAGATGTAGGATTTAAAACATTTTAAAGATCTGCTTTGCAAATTTAAATTAGGAAGAAAATGGTTATGGCTAGTTATGTTACACAAGATACATTTTGGTCACAATAAATGTAAATACAACTTGTTGTTTTTACAGAAAAAAGATTTCACAGTGCACCTTTAATGTGTGATTAGACTTAAAGCAACGCCTGTGCAGTCTGTGTTTATTCACCCCAAACACTCAAAGTACTGACTGGACAGACTAACTAGCTATGTACTGTTTGTGTGCAGAGTCTGCCTGTGTGTGTTTACAGCTCATCCTCTGAATGAGTGTAAAACTCACTAAGATCATCCCAGTTTGGTTATTTATTTTATTTGTTATATACCGGAGTTACAAAGCATCAGAATAAGTGTTTCTGCACCTTCATTTGTGCTGCCTAGGCTGAATTGCATCCACCCATACCTTTTTGTTGGTCACCCCACCTCTAATTTCTCTTCACATACGGTCTGAATACAGTTTTACACTTTTGGCAGTGGTGCAACATCACGCTCCTTCTAATGATGCCATTGAGTGTAGCCATATGTCACTGCAGTGCCGTTACAATTTTGAAGAAGAATTCCTTGGTGATATACACGTGTATGCACAGTAGGTTTAAAGACCCACATATACAAACATGCAGAGTGATGAATATAGGCTCACACATAAGCAGTAGTGAATGCATGTCTTGTACATTCACACACACTTATTACACACTGTACATTATCACACATTTGCATAAAAGTATGAAAGTATGAGTGCAAATACACACACACACTTCCACACACTCAGTCTTGCATGTATATTGTATAAAGGCCTCAATGGCACTACTACAAATGAAACATGTAGGATACTCGCTGTAGAGGAAAAGCTCAGTGGTGTTATGTAAAATGAGATGATGAGAGCGAGACAGAAAAAGAAAAAGGAAGGAGAAAAGACAACCAGACATGGGAAATGTGGGATTGAATTCCTCTCCCATAACAAGACTCTTAACCTCTGCTTAATGTAGTTTGCTGAACTACCTCTCCTGAATAGTCTGTAAGAGGAGGACGGAAGTGACTATTGTGCATGTAGCTTTAGATGAAATAATGACAATAAAGATATGTGTCTGTTTACATCTGTAGGAGTCTGGTATTA
The DNA here is from genome assembly GCF_004916995.1 of Morone saxatilis. Classification (NCBI taxonomy): domain Eukaryota; kingdom Metazoa; phylum Chordata; class Actinopteri; family Moronidae; genus Morone; species Morone saxatilis. The sequence continues at coordinate 15,269,546 of NW_023339751.1, read as the reverse complement.
TGACAATGGGTTCTTATTTCATATACATCTAATGTAGGAAAGACAATTTGGAGATGCATCAATGTGGCCATTCCTCATCTTTTCTCTTTTTCTTTCCTTTTTCCTTTCATTTTGTTTTTTTTCCGTTTCTTTCTCTTCTCTCTGCTTTCTGTCACAGCTTTGGCTCCTGCTGAAGACAGATAACAGGAACTGGAGGTTTATATTTGCTTTATTGAGCGTTAGATTCACAAGTGTGTGTTCAGTGCTGATGGATGTTCCTTATGAGCCGTGCCCAATGTGAGTGTGAATGTGTCTATACAAGACTGTGTGTGTGTGTGTGTGTGTGGTAATGTGTGTAGGTTGCTTAAACTGATCTACGTGGAGTGTAGAAAGCTGAGGGTGAAAGAAAATAAAGGCAACTGGGAATATGTTAGTGTTTGCTATACATAGGCAAATGGTTCATACAGTACACAAATATATGACAGAAAACTGGCTTAACTGCGAGGGTTCTGTAACACGAAGATAACAATGACACAATGCCACAAAATTCAAATTACTCCTTTATCCCATTTCACTCTTTTCACTAAAATGTCCCCCTGATTGTCATTTCCATCTCATATCAGCTCAGTTTCTGAGGTTAGATAATGGATAATCTTCCATCTCATTTAACCATACAGCATGATATTAGCACAGGTTGCCTTAGATATTCCTCTTTTCATTTCTGATTTCACTCTCCCACTCTGGGAGCTGCAGCTTTGTCAATTATTGAATTGGAAAGAAACTATTCACTAATTTAGTTTTTTCTCTTTGACCTTTTTCTGTAAGCAGCAAATGTCTTCCATTATATTGACTATGCCGTTCCTCTCCATCACCAAAATGAGGCCTTAATTAAACCATCTATTCCGCTTTGAGTTTAATTTGAAATTTTCTCTTACCGCTGTGGCTGATCTGACATTGTAAGTCAAGTGCACTCGGCCATACCACACATCATGGCTGCCATCTGCTTAGACATGCCTGCTTGTTTTAGTAGCTCTCCAGAGAGAATACCCTCGCTCTGCTTCGCACTGGTTCTTAGTGGTGGTGTGTAAGCGCCTATATGGTTATAAAACATGCAGCGTGCATTTGATAACATAACAAGTAAAGCCCATGGGAGAGTCTGTTCATAGCTGCACATCATTTGTACACCTCATGTAGCTCCTAGAGAACAGTGAAATATACATAATGAGTCATAAAGACTAGTGGTGGAAAAAGAACTCATGTCTTTTACCAATACAACAATGTACAAATACTCCATTGTAAGTAAAAGTCTATTTAAAACCCTACTTAAATTATAGTACACATGTATTATCAGATTAGTATAAAAATACAAGTATTTGTTCTGCTGAAAGAATTGAATCAAAATGACTGATATATAATCTTTTATTAAATTCTTACTGATGCATCAGTACCTATGTAGCATTTCACATTCATAATTGGTCAGGCTGCTAGTTTTAACAACTTTATATTTACAGCTTATTCCAGTTGTTCCCAAACAGGGCATCAGGCCACTTACAAATAGTCACAAGATAAATCTGGATGATTGTGAGATAATTAATGGGATAGTAAAGAAGAAAAAACTCAATTCTGCCACAAAGATTTATTTTTGGATTATCTCTCTAATCTTTTCTTTCTCTCTTTTTTAAACTGTATATTGGATTTTATTTCTTTGGACCTCATTAAAACATCTGAGAAGTTTAAATTAGAAAGGACTTTTTATGTAAAGGGTCCTAATTCAAATTGCATCTTTAACAATGCAATGATTTTAAAGTGTAAAAGTGAATGAAAGTTTCTTGTAGCTGCTTTAAAAACTGTGCTTCAGTAAATGTACTTTCAGTCAGTTTCTATCAGGATTTGTAAAGACCATTCGTTTATTAATTCAGTGACCAACAGTATACAAGAAAATCCTTGCCTATGATAAGATAAATAGATAGTGACAAACAAAAAAAATGATTCCATGCTCTCATTGGCACCGCTGGCAAAATGTCCTAAGCCATAAGTTTAGCTCCATGTATATTTAATTAGCAGTCCCTTTTGTGCTTTTAGGCCTCCGTTAGATGTGTGAGGTACTAAACTCTAAGGGCGCTGCTCACTCCCAGTCAGTTTGGATGAGCCTGTGCAACCGTGAAGCGATGGAGATAAACACTGCACTGGGGAAAACATAACAAAAGAGAAAAGCACACAAATACTTCTTGATTGAAGCTGACATACACTTTGTGTCACTCCTGTGCTCCGTGTCAACGCGATTTATATATATCCAGTTGTTTACCAAACATTGTTTTTGGTGGGGGTTTGTGTGTGTGTGGTTTGTGTGTCGCACGTGTGTGTTCAAAGGTTTTTTTTTTCGGCGTAGCTGTTCAGTTGTAGCTGTTGAAGTTGGCAAGAAGAGAGAGAAACAGAGAGACAAAGGATCAAAAGCTGTAGAGGCCGCTGTAATCCAACTTTGTTGATCCGTTTCCCATCACTGGTGATTTTCTCATGGCTAATCTGTTAATAATTACTGTGACACAGATGCTAGGATCTCAAAGGACCGCACACAAACAGATTTCCACCCCCCCAATCCACTTCTCATTTCTCTACATGCACACAGACACATACTGTACATTATCATATGCACACACACACTCTCTAAAGCATAAACGCCAAACCTCTGGTGTGTAACAGCCTCCTGCTCGAAACTTTTAAATCCTTTAATTTCCTGCTTTCTGAGAATGATGGCACATATTCTACTAGAAGGTCAAAGGTCACCTGGTACTGTTAACACTGCTGCTATTTCTATAATAAATATTAATAAAAAGGTGACATTGTTGATCAGTGTTGGGGATGTCTCTCAGAAATAGTAATTCAGTACTAACTATTACTTTTCTTAATTTAGAAGGGAATTACTTTGCTGACGTCATATCTACACTCACGTTTCATTGGTATCCTGATCAGATTTTGACTATGATTTTATTCTATGATTTAGACATTTGATTTCGTCCTATATATAGTGTGACTTGATTCTGCTCATTGGTAAGCTGATGCTATTGGTCACCATTAAAACCTTTCATAATAGGGGACTGTGACATGACTGCTTTGGCCAATTTTCACTCGGCTTTTCTACACAAGTAATCAATTGTTTAGGTCCAGCTCACTTGCAAGCAGGAGTAACTATATCGTTTGTGTTTGTTTTCCTCAAGCCTGGTGCAGAACTCATTATCTTAAAAATACAATAAAATTGAAAATTCATTAGCTGCCTTTTTTTTCCTCAGGGGGGGACATGTTTTCGTGATAAGCATCATAGCCTACATTGGATTTCCCAGTAATAACTTTTTTGGGGGGAAATCATTGGACTAACTTCCAATTTAAAAACTACTGGCTGCTGTGCTAAGACTATTAGCGTGACAAGAAATTAAAGACTTCCAGTCACAGAGAGTGACCTTGCCCACAGAGATGGAGAACTACATTATATGAACACAGCAAACATGTTTTGTGATGATTGTTTTGTTGCATTATTGCTATAAAATCGGAAATATGCAAAAATAAATAAATATATACATAATGTCAAAACATACCAACTTCCTTCACTACTGTCAGTGCCAAACTATTCAGGCACTGACCCGAAACAAAGATGAAGAAGCTACTCATTGCTGACTGACAAAAACAAGGCCCTGTTATTATTTCTTATAGAGGGTATCGCTTCAAATAGTAAATTCCACTTTATGCAGAATGTTGCATGCATGTCTGCACAGTGTTATATTTTCACAGCTAACTGTGGCAAGCCTGCAAAGATAGAGTTATTTATGGCTTTGAATGGGTCGATTGGGTTCTGGAGGGCGTGGTTACAGCTATTGCACCGCGTTGGCGTGGCCTGTGGTGGTGGGGCCCAATATGATATCTTTTTATGGGGCACAAAATCCCTGATGGCGCCCCTGGGTAAAACTAACGAGTTGAAAAGAGCCAAGCAGAGAGAAAAGAGCAGCAATTCAAAAGCCACATCTGCATCACTCCTCAGGCTTTTTCTTATCTTTGAGTGCTTTTCATCTTGGAAAGTCAGTGCTCATACGTTTGGCTCAGAGACACTTGCTATCCATTTTAAACACATCAGCCTTCTTTCTCCTTAAATTCCTAAAATTCAGTTATAAAGAAACTGAATGATGAAATAACATTTCATAATACTGACCTGAATTTTAATAATTTCTATTATTTCACATTTAATTGTTGCTTCGTTTACATATTTTACACAGTGTATTCATATGATTATATATTTCATAATGTCTTCTTTTTACTGATTTAATAGTGAACATTTTGGGGTTCCAACACTTAGACTTAAATATTTTTGCATATAATTTGCATATATTAGCATAGCAATTTGAAGTGGTTTCAAGGTGAAATTAGGTAAAACATGCAACATGTGCTAAGAAAGCAGTGCAGACACACAGGCACAAACACACTGGTGGTTTTTCTATTAAAATATGCCATGATAAGCTCATAGCATATTTACACAGGAAGTTCCATACAGAGTGAGGGGCAACAAACATGATAAAAAGAAGAGAGAATTCAAACAACTGAAACCGTGTCAGCAAAAGACAAGAAGGGCAGGGCTAGAATCCGAAGAAACTTAACTCACAAACCATCCTCTACTCCCTACATGAGATGTTACCATAGTTACACAGCAGGAAGCACCACCCACTGATGCTGTCAAAATGTTTTTTTTTAGCTGCCACCTTTTGTGCCCTGATCCTTAAAGTACAAATAAGAACAAGATTTCTGAGCTGCAGCGGTTGGCATTGTGACAAAACGTCATTTGGCCATGGCAGTGCCCATTCCTGCTGTCTACAGGATAGGCTCTCCAAATGATGCAAACCACTCCATGTCCACCCAAGCCGGATTTAAGTGGGTACAGGTGGAGTTTGTCATTGTAACATAGACATTGGCATGCAGCCTGATCTCACCTGATAAACAAAATGGAACTAAGAGGTCACAATAATCCCCATCTCTTGGCCAAATGTAGTTTAATCTCTTTAATAATTCATAAGATTCAAATATTACTCTCCTCTTCTTCTCCCAAAAACATGTCCTTAGTATTGTTGGCTGTCATTTAAAAGTCATGTTTGTTTGAACAACCACTTGAACATTTCAGAGGTTAATTAACTGTGTCTCCTCTGTCTATCTCGGTGAAATAAAAGCATAGCAAAGCACTTTTGTCAAGGAATTCAGTGGTTCACAGGTGACTCAACACAGATTACATGGTTGTATCCATTTTTAGTTTCCAAAAGGAACTTAAAATTTGTACTACATTTCATGTATTGTATTTTGATGTAATCATTAAACACAATATTTTAATGAAAACACAAATATAACTTTAATTTTGTGTAGAGTTAATTGCTACTGTATATCCACTTTGTGAGTCATTTTGATTGTTTTGTTCTTTTTTTTTCATTGTAATTTAAGTCTGGCCTCATTCAAACTCAGAATCACAACCAAACCAAATCTTCATGTAACTGTGTAGGGAAACCTGCAATTGTTGCAAGGAATTAATTGTCCTGCCAGGCATGTACCACTTATACGCTGATGGCAATGATCCATCTTTTTATTTGAAAGTTCAATTTCCCTGCCATTTGAGGCTCACTCTGTATGTTAACAGTGATATGTGTTTCTCTTTATGTACTTGAGAGAAGATTGCAAAATTAAAATTAGACATGATTGCGCATTGTACTGGATTGTTTCTCAGCAAAGGCCAGAGTGGCTGACAAATACAGCAGAGAAAAATATATGCTTCTCCTTTATTTCACGAAAGTCTTAATGACAGCAGACAGAGTGAGTGAATCACAAAAATATGTAGGAGGCTACACTGATTGAACAGCCAAAGTAAATAAATGAATTGTACACCATGAGAGCAATGTTTCAATTTGTAGTCCAGTAGTGTAACTGTTACACTGCTGTTCAGAGCTGAACAAAGGTAAACAATGACGAGTGGCAAGTGCGGCTGGAGATCACACCTTAACAGGAAATACATTAAATTTTTTCACATAGGCTTCAACTGAACTGACTTAGGTGTAAAGAGTGCTAGTGTGGCTGCCCCTGTGATCAGCAATCAACATCTTCACCCTCCGCCTACTGCTCTTTGACTTTCTTCTGGACCTGCTGCTTTGTCCCACTCTTTCTTTTTGTAAGTTGACTATAATTTCCCAGCAGGTAATGTTTACCACACACCACTGAACCTAAAAAGTTTATTTATCAACAGTAGCATCTTTTCAGTAAAAGTCTCTTCTTTATGAGACTGAAAAAAATGTTTCCACGTTACTAATGGTGAGTAAAATGATATTTAGATAGAATGCACCTGCTGCTGCCTTTACTGTATACACAGAAATATAATAATCAACAAATTTCACACTTGATGATTAGTTGATGTGCATGAAGTGGAATTCACAAAATGAGTAAATTACCCCCACCCCCATGGATCTGAATGTCCAACTGAAGTACATAGTATTGCTAACTTATGGCAAGCACATGGAAGACCCACACAGCTCATTATTTTTAATTAGCCCAACATTGTCCATTAACAGCTTTACAGATTCTGCGTGTGTTTCAACGACCAGTTGCGCTGCCAATGACACTCAGCAACCCACCCAAGTAACCTGAATGTGGCTTTTGAAGTTCCGAGAAATAAAAGCTTAAAGTACCTTGTGGACGGTGGAGGATAGAGGGGTGGATGAAGGAGCATGTGAAGTTGTGTGCATGCTTTTGCTTGTGTGAAGAAACATGGAAGGGCAAAGAGGAGACAAGCATCTTTTTGAGCAGTGAAACAAATGAGCAACCTGTTACACTGCTTTGGCTGTCCCCTGTGTGATGCCCCATAACCACAAGTTTTCTGCGTCTGTTGCTGCGGCAAAACCATTCGCTCTTGGAGTGTTTGTTTCCCTCTAGGAGTGCAACTGGTCTCCGATTTTAGTGCTTTTATTACCCCAGACCGTATGAGAATGTCTGATTGATGTGTGTGAATGTGAGTGTTTGGTGTGATTGGCATTAAGCTTCCTTCACCACAGAAACTCTCCTGTGGTCCATTTGGGTCTGACGGGTGCTGATTGGGTTCAAGTGCTCCTCGACTGCAGATGCCATTTGAAGATTGCTTTCATCCTCCCTTGAAACACAAGGACAGATAAGAAACAGACTTTGCTCTCTAGGGATTCTAAAAGCTCCCTATACATAGAAACAAATACATGTGCACAGTGCAACTTTCCTGTTTACCCCTTCCCCTTCTTTCTTGTGCCTTCAGTCAGGCGGGTATACATGCACACACACTCACACACACACACACCCCAAAAGAAAATACCACAAATTGTATTTGCTTGCTGCAAGGCAATTCCCTTCAAAAGAGAAAAAGATGTTGAGAACGATTGGTCTTGAAAACCCTTTAACTCCCCAGTCTTCCACCATTCCTCCATGCCATCTTATCTTTCCCATACAGCATGCTAATCAAAAGCGGTTGCGCCCTGCTATCTCTCGGTGGGATCAGCAGCTTTGTCTAAGCCCTTGCCATGAATGTCTTAAAAGCAACACCTTTTAAATTAGCACAGGTGTTGTGTTGACTTTGAATCCCATGTAACACACTTCAAACATGAACAGAACTGCCAACAAAGTCATGAAAGTGACATAACAAATCCTTTTTCAAGGTGTGGCGATGGTCACAATTATGCTGAACAGGCTGATTCCTGTCTAGCTTTCATCACCAATAACAACATGCATCTGTTAGGGGCGTTCAGTAAGCTATACATTTTAGACTACGTAGTAATAGAAATCACACTTTATAAGCTTCCTGTACATGGGGATGTTTCATAAGAAAGGCTCATAAAAGCAGGGCTTAGTGTGAGTTGAACAATCTGAACTAGGAGCTGTTTCATAAAGCAAATTCAGAGCTATGTTGGGTTTAAGAATTGCACGGGCATGACTTTAAAACATAGAACTGACACATCAAACACAAATCCCATCAATTTAAAATTGCTATGAGAAACTTGCTCATAAACGCACATATTAAACGTGTAGTTGCCAATAATGTGAATTTTCTTTGTATTACAAGCCCTGAAAATTAATGTGCATCTATAAAATACACCATCCATTAATCAAGAAGTAGGAGGCCAGCCAAATAATATATTTTAGATCAAGATAATAAAATAATTACCATTTTCTGGGGATTAAAGTTCTCTATCAGTTGGATTACAGCATGCTACTTTGCATGTAAAAGTGACATAATAGCCTCCATGATGGAAAATACTGTTTAAAATCCAACAGATTGCCCCTTTTGTCATTTCCACAGTGGAAGTTTTTTTGGTTATATGTTGCTTTATTTAATTTAAATTTAACATTTTAAATAGGCCACAATCTTGCTTTTTTTTTTGTTAAAGTTCTCAAGTGGCCCAAAGCCAATATATTTAACTCAGTGCATTTAAAATTACATTACAGTACACAGTATCAGTACAGAAAAACTACGATGTAGGTGAAGTTAAGCCTGAAAACTAGTCTTATTAGACTTGTTAACCAAGGGTTAAGCTTCCATGGTAATGACAATTAGCTTAATGATCCAGAAAATAAGCCTGATTTTCAAAAGTGAGCCTGGTAATTTTGCTCTTACGTCTTCCTTTTCAGAAAAACCTGAGTGAATCAAACAAAGGTAATAGCTGATATTTATCTTTTAGTGAAGCTCAGAGTAACATGTTGTAGTCACTACTAGCAACCAAATAAATGATGTTCCAAATCTGTTTCCATCTCTTTGCCTACTTCTTTTGACATCATGCCTGGCATGCAACAATGCTGTTTCTTTTGATGATACGCTACTTCCCCCTTTTTGAGTAGACTGTAATAGAAAACTTTACACCCTCTACAAGTTTTAAACCCTGCAAACTACTGAGAGTAGATGCTTGTCAAAGGGAAGCGGACTACTCATGATACTCCTGGGATTTGTGGATGAGCATAGCACAAGCCGCTGGAGCACAGTGTGCACATCACACTGTAGTAAAATTAATAAAATCTGAAGTGCTTTTCAGGCAACTCTTACCATTTCCCTCCACTGCAGACTCAAAGCAATAAAAATATCTACAGGTGGGTGTGCAGCAATGGTGGATGACACACTAGTTTGTGGGGGGGTGTACGTCTAACGACTGTGTAATGCTGTTTGAGGGGATTTGAAAGTAGCCGTCATCTGCACTTTCACTAGAGCGGCTTGTCGTGTTGTATGAGTTCGGGTTTGTGATAATACCAGCTTTTTGTGGGTTTACAGGCAGCGAAGCCTGATAATGGGTGAGATGGAGGGAGCAGGGAGAGGAGGGATGTGCTGACTGGGTTTCAGAACATCTGTCGCGTAAGGAGTCGGATATTCATGATGAATACATTTGATATCAGCCTCACACATTTTCTCCTCGCTCTCTCTCTGTAGTTCTATCTTGTCACTCAATTTTCTACATTTCTCTGGCTTCCACTGTACATATTAATATGCACATCTTGATCTTGTTGTCTCATTGGATTTTCTTAATCCATCACTTTGTCTTATATTTCTCTACCACCCTCTAGATCTTGTTTCTGCGTGCCTCTGTTTCTCTCGCTGCCATCATAACCAGTTATTTATACCTCTAACTCTTTCACTCCATTATCCCATCATTCCTCTTTACAGGTCCAATCTCTCCATTTCCTGCCCCTTTTATCTTCCCTTTCTCTTTTTAATAGCCTCCTGGATGTCAACTGCCTCTTATGGCTATCGTTCTCCATTCCTCCCTCTAGCTTTCTTTTTTTTTGTTCTCCGCCCTACCCTATCCTTCCATCTATAAGGATTTATACTACTGCTGGGAGCAGGCAGGAGGGTAGCAGAGGAGATATGTGCGAGAGGGGGAGAAGAGAGAGGAGAGATCTGAGTGACCATCAGACGGAGTGCAAGAATGCAAGGATGAATAGTAAACAAGAGAGAGCTCCTAAGGCTCGACTAATTGAATTGAGTTCTCCCCTCAGTCGGGTTAGCAGCAGCAGTCATAAGAACATTCTGACTGAGATAGGGAGAAAAGAGGATAGGGGAAGGAAAACGAGAAAAAGAATAGGGGGGATAGCAAGAGAGTAAGTTAGAGAAGAGCCAAGAGATTGGATAACAAACATAAGAGAGAGAAAGAGAGAGAGAGCTCCACTGGCCAGACTAATTGAATTCCGATTTTCCCTCTGAGATTGGTTAGCAGCAGCAGGCAGGCAGACAGGCTGCCCCCAGCATGGATCAGCTCTATCCAACCAATCACACTAATACAGTGTTTATGTCCAATCCAGTGCAGCCCGGTCAATAGTTTCTTCTCCAGTGTAAGGCCAAGAGGGAGTTTACCGGGCCAGAGCAAACTTAAAAAATGATACATAATTGAAAAGCCCTACATGTCAGCTGGAACTACAGTCCAACTTACAAATCCTCTTCTTTGAAAACAAGGTGTGGAGTCAATCGCAAGTTTAGTCATTTTTGTGTGAGAATACTTAAACATCAAGTAATGTTTAGGTGTTGCCTTGTAATCTGCAGTAAGAAGGTGAAATGTGTTTATCAAGGTCAATATTGGTACTGCTTTCTCTCGGGAGGCAGCAGGAATAGGAATCCAATTTGTGGAAAACCCACACTAAACTAGTTTACTTTGTCCTTTAAAGGATAAGTCTGGTAATTTTCTTATTGGCAATGGTTTCCATGAGAAGTGAAAATGAATTGACCGTACTGACAGTTTTTACCAGTGTGTAGCCACAGCCTCATACAAATAGCTAATTTCTCTGTGCCATAGACCTTAAGAAACCATTCAAATCATATCACAGAGCCACACTGTTGCATTGGCTGACATGTTAGTTTATAACAATGAACATGCATTTTATGCAGTTTATTTTGAGTTAATTCACATACACCGTCCTGCTGCTGTAAATACTCACTAGCTCCTCAAATGTTTTTTCATTTTGGACTGAAAATAGCCCCCAACAAATACATGATTTACTCCTGTTTGAGTAACCTTTGCTGTAAACTACAGTTGTCGGCTGTTTTAGGAAATGACTAAGCAGTTTATAAAATGAAACTACAAGCACATTTGTAGCCCATTTTAAGAATGTACATCTTTAGTAGGAACTAATAGGCCTGGGACAGGTACAGGCAGTGTCGGGAAGTAAAGAAAGTATTGAAAGACAGCAAACACATTGGCACATGGTGTTGATATTTCATGGAAATGGTTGACAGTTTTACCTAATTGCAGAATTACTCAGGATGAAACTTGAATGTGTTCAGAGTAAACTGATCATTCTCTGTAAGGGGAAGTTTTGCCTGCAGAGTATGTGCAAGTTTGCATGCATGTGTGTCCACAAGTGTTTGCATCTCCGTAATTGCACATTTGTATTTGTGAGTTTGTGTCTGTGCCTTGACTGCCTGTGTGCCTCCAGCTGTGTCGTAAAGCATGGGGGTGTCTCTCTCTATGCTCATTATTCGCCTCGCTCCTCAGCCTCCTCTATCTCCCTCGCTGCTCTACGTCACTACCCATCACCACGCAGCCTTTATGAATATTTAACCAGTCCTCAAGCTTCTCTGCTCTCTTTTCACGCTCCTTCTTTTATTCCCTTGCTTTTTCTATTATCCTTTGTCATACCTTTTTGTTGCTGGTGCATACATTGTCTCCCTCGGACACTCTTGTAAGTCATTCCTTCCACTCTCTGTATCTATCTATCCCCCTCTGTCTGTCTGTCTCTCTCTACCTCTGTTTCAGCACATCATTTGCTTTTCCCTACAGTGGGGGAGGAAGCTACTGCTACACACCCTGCCCCTTAACGCCCAATCGTTGTTTCTTATTTAATCTGTTCCGCTTTATTGAATTTAATTATTTCTAAATGATTAACTCAGAGTTCACAGGGAGGGAGGGGGGCAGAGGGACATATGTTGTGAGATGGGGTGGAAGGGCCACTGGAAGAAAGATAGTGGGGATCGTGGCTTTTGTTTTGGAGCCAGGCAGAGTAAATAGCCTGGTATGCACACTCATCAGTCTTTGATTCCATTACTGCAGCATGGCTGAAAATGCATGCACCGCTCCCACCCGCCAGCTCTCCTCACCCTCAAACGCACCAAACACAATCTCAATATGTACGTTTGGGTGAGTGTGTGGTCATGAGAGAGAGAAAGAGAGAATTTGCATTTTCTTGAAATATCACACTATGTGTCTGAATAGCTAGCAGGTACCAAATCAGTCTATTTTTCATGGTGTCATTGTGTGTGTGTGTGTGTGTGTGTGTGTGTGTGTGTGACAGGTGTAAAGGAGCAGCAGGTACTGTTTACTTTCACACTGCCATACCTCAAAAGAGGTATTCATTATAGTGCTAGAAGGCGCTGAAAGCATAGCTGTAATGATGTCCAATAGGCTGTCAGCTCTTTACATGAAAATGTGACTGGTGGAGTAAAGAAAAACTAGAATGATGGGTTTTCGCTGCAGTACCCCTCCAATCACAGTGAAAATACTCATGTAGACTTGCATCAAGCATACACAAAAGATAGAAATTGAGTTGCATAAATACAGACATTCTTGCATACACACTCACGTATGGGAAGAAACACACCAACAGTGTTTCACACCATTCTCTGAAATTACAATTTTGTATCCAAAATAAAATCACCCAATTTTGTCTATTAAACCTGCATCATTCTTCACATTACTTATGGCAATACAAGTTTTAGCGGGGAGGGTTACTGTTTCTCTTCACTCAAGGCTAGACAATTATTATTCTGGTAGCATTTGACAGGAAGGGACACAAAATGCCTGAGCAGTTATCAAAGGACACATAAGGAACAGACAAACTGTGCCAATACCTAATAATGACTGAAGGATTATTAGTTCTTCTGAGTTGTCAATACTAACTCCATTTCTTAATACTCTAGATAAAGGAGGTGATAATATAACATCACAAGCTATTTGAAGGCCTAGTGTGAAATTTAGTATTCATAAATGCTATGCTATGCTATTACTCAGGCATAATGAGACAACCACCCCCTCAAAGAAATTTAAGATGCATATTGATAAGTCTGAAAATGATTGTCAAGAATAGCTTTGAAGGCTATACATGTACTATTTTATGATTGCTGTTGGTTGCTCTGGTAATAGGGTAAATAGAAAGTAATTCTCTCTAGACACCCGTATCACATTATTGTGAAAGCAAAAGGTCTGCTATAGGTGAATGATCCTGCAGATGGGGCACTTCAGTGTCTTGCTCAAGGACTTTTTGAAGGTGTCTTGGCACCAGTCTGAAGCATTCACTCCTTTAGATTGGATCTTTTGGTGAGGTGAAAAATATAAACTCAGGTCACACCAAATAACTGCTGCTGAGATGATATTAGAAATAATATAATATTGGTCTCTTTTGTCTTCAAGTTGTGGAAATTGCTTCAAAATGTGTTTAATTCCAGTGGTACAGACAGAAGGTTGTGATCTGAAACCCTGTGGTTACTTGTGCTTGTAACCATGAAGTGTGAACCCAAACAAAACAAATACAGAAAATCTAAGTATAGAATTCTGTTGTTGTTATTGTACTCCCGACAATGCAACTGCTTTCCTGCATGATGGCTTGAGCTTATTTCCCAGACAGATGGATAGTATGTTTACTTACTACACCACTGTGTGGCCCATTAAGATTCAAAATACAAAAAATAAAAGGAGCGTGTTCTTTATGTTACATTTCAACAACACTGAGTACTAGGGTTGTGCCATATGTTAAAATTTTCCATGCAGCCATGGTCAGTCCAACAATCGTCCCTTGCCGATATATTCACAGGCGTGTGTGCTGTGCCAGCAATCCCAGACCCCCCCAGTCACTGTTCCAGTAGCTGCGGCTACGAGACGAGTGGCAAGTTCACTAGGTGCAACAAGCTCTCATAGCGTTATAAACAAAATAAACTCTTAAAAAAAAACACCTATTTCCCTCAAACTGAAAAATACAACCGTATACTTTCTGAATTCAAGTTTCTCTTTTATACCAAACTAAGACTTTGTTAAGTGATCTTAAAACACACATCATTCAAACTTGACAGAGGTAAAATACAACTCACCAAATTGCCTTTATTAGTCTTTACACTGTTCTAACAATCACCAACTCTGGCGTCTAACAGAATTAGACCTAAAAAATGAACTGAACTGAACTGGGTTTTTTTTTTATGATGGCCTGTTACACATATAGATTTTTGAATGTGAGCAGGTCATTACAGTTTGAATATTTGTTTACCATATTTGTAACAAAGCCCTACAATACACATACAAAGAACATGAATTACAACAGATGAATTATCGCCAGCAAGTCGACTGCACAGCGGGGCAGTTGTGTTGTCAAACCAGTTCAGTGCTACACAAATCAAGTGTACACACTGCAGGAAAGCTTTGCTGACCAGTGTTATCATCTTGTGCCCCATTAGCAGAGAAGGCATTGGTTGTTTCTTTATGATAACCACTAACATTCCCTGAAATCCGATGGTTTTTAAGCTTCTTGTTGTGTTGTTGTCTAAACCTTAGTCTTGTTTGGGTTTGGAGTGTAAATTAGCGTGGAGCAGAGGGTGATAGATTGAAAAAAAATATCTTGCTACAAAGACATCTAACAGTGAAAGCAGCTCTCTGTTGATCCTAAAATACTGCTTGACAGATTTAGATTCTAGGAAATGACGGATGTTGCATAACCGTACCAACACATGCACAGGTGTGGCTTAAACACTCATTGCTTAGGATGAATTAATGGCCTGACAAGAGAATGGAAAGAACAGTTTTATTGTTTGAATGTGAATTATTTCCTTTTTTTGTGTCTCTCAAATTAATCCAGCAGGTTGTTTACTACTGTGTGTGTTAAAGCATGGTTTGAAGAGTACCAGTATACCTACCAGTAGGTGGGAGATTACAGAGGGGCCCAGACAACTGAGTGTGTTGATTTTCTATCGGAAATGACATGTGTTTGTTCTAAGAGGATTGCTTCAATGTATACAAACAATAATAAAAAATGGAGAGTGCAATATACTACACAAGAGGCACTAAATATATATATTTTTTAAAAACATCTTCTGCTTCTTGGAGGTGTCAGGAAATGGGGGCTTGAATTTTGCCCTGGTTTCGGCTATTAACACATTTTTAGGTAGCTACATTTTGATCCCATGTTGTTGTGTGTTTGTTTTTTGTACATTCTAAAATGGATCCAATGAACTCACTTTGCTCGGATATGAATAGCTTTATTGTGATTGTCTGCATCTTGTATCATGTTTGTTACTTTGGCAGCAAACGTTGATTTATCTTCATCCGTAGTTGTGACAGGACGTAGATATTTTTGCAAATAATTACAAATCAGAGACCTTGAGAGAGAACCAGTACATTTTCATTCTTAGGATAATGACCCATTATGAAAACTCAGTGTCTCCACAAAACCCCATCCATAATAGATTGTTATTGAGCTGAAGATCATTTTTCACCTGGGATAACGCAGTAGGGGTTTCTCAAAATGTCAACAGCTCAGTGTGATTGCTCAGTGTGACATAGCTATCTCATTTCATAAGAAACCTATCCTTGCAGACAGAGTGTGCTATCGAAAGGAATCTAGAGTCCCTATCAAACTGGGGAGCATTGGGCAGAGTGATTTACAATAGTGCTTAATTGAATGGGAACACATTGATTGTTTAGCATTTTTTGCAGTGAACCTCGCATACAGCCACCTGAGGGCTCTGTGTTAGCAGATATTGTATATCCACTCGCAAGCCTGTAGTGCACTCAAAGACCCCTTTGGCACTCAGTGCACCTTCCCTAATGCAGCTTCCTCCCTGACCACCTCTGCTTTTAATCTCCATTCTTGATCACAAATAAAATTCAGGAACATGTAGTTAATCACCACGGCCATGTCCACTGTGTACTCCCCTCACAAAACCTGCTTATTGACTCAGCCAGCACCAACAATCAGCCTACTAAGCTTTTAATCTAAAACACAATTACCACCTATGACTCGATGATTCCAGGCAACGATGTTTTGTTACTCCATGGGAACCGCTGATATAGCTCTAATTTGCACACTCCGTTGGCCAGTTAGGCCAATAAACTGAAAGGCAGGACAAATACTTATTTTCAATTATTTACATGTATTTGTTTGTGTATATACAGCATAAACACTTCTCTATAAGCAGCACGGTTACAATTATGCATTAAGATGGCCAACACAATCATCAGTAAATAATGAACGCAATACAATCCATTGCCAGTGAACAGTCTAAACAATGTCGCGAGAACCGTCGTAATGAAATACCACGCTATTAACAAGCTAATTGCAGGGGATGGAAAGCAACCGCACTACATGTCATGTTCAGTATTCATCAGTAAAATACAGTGCTACTCAGAATCTGTCAGTTCACAGCCCAGGATTAAAATGCAGCACAAAAAAAAAGTCACCTAGAGGAGGAGGAGGATGAGGAGGAGGAGGAGAAAGAGTGCAGGTGATTAGAACAAGCAGGTACTTAGATAAAATATCATGCTGCAGTAATTTGAAAAAATTGGCATCCTATACCGCATACTGGGTACAGAAACCGCTGTGGAACAACCCTAAATCACTGCAGGGGAAATTCCTTCACCACGACAGCCATAAATTTAAACACTCTGGACAGTCATTGGATTACAATTATCTTGTATTCATCAGCAGTAAGGAACAATTAATGATGCTTGATTCTACCTGTTCTTTTGAACTGACTGGGGTAGCACTGGGCAAAAAGAAAATAAGAAAACATCTTGAAAAAAAAATCATAATAGTGTGAATCCTAATTTCCTTGTGCTTTTTATCTCTCTGCTGCTGCAATGACAGGGGTGTTTGTAGAGTTCCCCAGTCTTGTTGTTATCTGTGCAAGGTTGCAGGGCAGATGAGAAGTTAGATAGTCTCACTGGTAGCTCCTGCCTCTTTTCTGCTTCCCCCTTGAACCACCTCTGATACATTTTTGTTTCTAATGTTTCTGGAAAGTGGCCACGCATCTCTCTCTCCATTTTTGTATTCATAGTGAGCCCTCATCATATAGTATAGTAGCTGTACATTTGGACTGGGGACAAATAGAAAAGAGCAACATGGTTGACAGAATGCATCAGGCCTATTCATCTGATGAGCCTTCCAGACATAGAAATCTATCAGAGAGCTGTGGAAAATAGCATATTTTAAAGTATAAGAATGTGTATGAATAGAAAGAATATTCTCCTGAGCAAATTCTACATGCTAGCATTCATGCAGGTTAAAATTATACAGTTCCTGTTCTGAATATTTAAAAAAAATTGTTTTTTTTTGACACTATACAGTTTGTGGTGAAAAACCTCAGTATTGATATCCCTTTGATTAATATTGATCTCATATATACCATTTACACCTAATTTTAAAATCTATTTTTATTTGTTTAACTACTCAACAGACTACTTTAGCTTCTATTTTCTTAAACCATAAAAAAAAACATGATTAGTGCACATATGCAAACTGTACACATAGATTAAGTATACATCCACAGTTGCCAGGACAGACACCTTTAGGTCAGTTGGTCGCTGGTATTACTTTCGGCTTTGTTGTTATACTTAAAAACCTGTTTTGCTCTGCCATCCTCGCCACTATGTGTGTAGATGCTGTATCTAACTTTACTATAGTTTCTTCCTCATGTCTTAGCTGAGGACAGACAAGCTGAAGCTGCCAAATGAGAAATCCTTGGTTCCATAGTGTCGCAACTTCAGTTACTTTTGACATGCTGCACAGCCACATGTGGAGGTGCAGCATGTATGTGTTAAAGGTCTTCTGAATAGACATTTTGTCTTTTTTTCTCGCTCTAAGCTCCTCCAGAAGCTTCCTCGCTCTACGTTTCCTTGAGGCACATTTAAGGGATTGTAGAATCCTCCATGACAGCAGAGGGGGAATGATTTCTGAGTCACAGGAGTAGAGAGGACGCGGCAAAGCATAAGTTAGCATAATGAAAAGCACCCATGACTTCTGCCATATGGCCAGTGACATACTGCTCTTCATTAGGGCTAAAAGAGAAAGCCCACCAGGGCTCACTGACATATCATGGGCAAAAAGGCTTCTGCCCAAATGCCCTAAATTACCTTATGCACATCCATTCTAATGCTTATTTGCTAAAGAACAGGCGCGTGCACATAATTGGGGGGCAGAGAGCAGAGTTTGAATTGAGTAGGCGTACTGCTTCCCACGACTTTGCAGGCTCGAGCAGTGTATGAGAGGCGAAACAAGAAATTATGACACGTCCGTTAGCCATTTCAATATGTATAGTTTGTAGTTCCTACTTTTGAGCTTCAATCTAAATACACTGCCAATGAACGGCTTCCGTAGGGCATGCTGGCCGTAGGCCTGTAGCCGACACGGTAAGGACGGAAGCCGTTCCGTAGCAGCGCATTATTTGAAGTCCCCAAGACGAAAACATTATTAATTAATTCGTATCACGACAAAACGATTTATGTTATGGTCGAGATAACCGAATTAATATAAGTCGTTATCACGAGATAACAGTGCATAAAAATAAACAAATTCCATGGCCGTTCTCGGCTTCGCATAATCTTTGCATAAGCTTCATACAAGAATTTCAGAATATGCAGCTGTAAACTAAAATAACCTCATATTCGTAAACATTGTGTAAAAGACTTAGGGAATATGAACCTCCAACTGAACAGTTGGAGTTAGCTCAGCCATTCTTAGCGATGTTAGCGTAGCAGCAAACTCCGACTCTTTGATTTCCATGCGCTTCATTGAAGTTACTCTGTTTTGTTTGGTATTTTACTTTGAACCGAGCAAACAGAAGTGACGTCATGCAAGGATCCGGCATAGTGCACCTTTAAGGATAAAAACATAACACAGCACTATAACCTAATAAAATGTAATCTTTGAAATCAGACAATAAAGAATGTGTTAAAATTTAAGTTTACCTATAGCTACTTGCAGTTATCATAAGTCACAACCTCCGTTAACTGAAGTAGAAGTGAGCAAGCTGTACAAGTGGAATTTTAAATGATAGCATTTTCAAACCACTTTAATGCCCCGTGGTTCTGAACAGTCTGTTGAAGCATGAGTAATAGTTTCCGTCAAAGCAATCTGATGGGGCACACAGTGGAAACCATTTTATGTGTGTTTCCAAATAGCAAAATCTGACAATGTGACATCAAAGAATTAACTAGTTAAATAAAATCTTTGAAGTTTTTCTAGGTTCACTGAGGTGGTTGTGGGGTGTAGAGCTGCAGGTGTTAATAGCTCAACAGAAGCAAAGTTATTCTGACAGCATGAATAAGAGCACGACCATAACCCAGTTTCTGATAAATACATCATGTCTTGTGTGTTTGTATGACTTTAATGATAAAGTGATAATAAGGATGATGTAACCTGAATTGGGTTAAAGCATCTATTTTAAAAGTAAATATTTTAAAGTAATATGACACCCACTCGTAAGGAAAAACTTACTTAATACCCAAAAAAGAAACACTGAAGAAGGAAGACAACCAGGGCTGCAGTGGAGGGTAAACACCATTTACATATCTTTTTAAAGTACAGAATAACTTACTTTACTCCCCTGTGATTGCTTTTTATGATGATTAACTCACTTGTCATTGCTGGGTTATAAAGGTTTTAGTCAAATGCACAAAATTTTTTTTATACAGGATGAAACATGCAGATGAGAAATATAAAGGAAAGGCAGGAGTGTAACTGTAGAAATGAAAGTAAAGCTGTTATTTGTTCACAATGACCTGATGTGCAATCACAGACATTAATCTTCTATTGTATTTGCACGTAGGTATTTTTTCCTCATTGTAGTAAATAAAAAGCATTGCCTTCTGATAAACAGATTAGATGACCTAGCAATCTTCAAAGTATGTGTATTTATTTCCAGAAGCTGTATGAATGCATCAAAGATAGCAGAGATGGCCATCGCTGATTTGGGTTTTTAGTTATGAATATAGTAATCTTGCATAGGAAGTGGTAGCATGCAGCAGGTGTAGTGTGTATGTGATAACGCCACATTTGTTTGTAAGTATGATTTTAAATAGGTACAGGTAGTGGTTAGAATCTGAACACTATAATTTATACTCCAGTCAAAAAATTACTTCTGACATAGTTACAACAACAAGTGTATAAAATTGAACATAACAAAGTATTCTTTGAAAGGCTATTGAGTTTGTTCATGGTATTGTGTCGGCCGTCTGTAAGTCCAGTAAAATGTGCTTTTTAATTTGGCTTTCCAGGGTTGCTGTGACAAATGGCTACTTTGAAGACTATTTTAGAAATGTATTATAACTCAACATTAATCAGCAACACCCCTCATTCTCCAAGTGCAATCATATTTGTCTTCTGCCAATATTGACATCTCTCCTAAATATGGAAAGCACTGACTGCTTTCTATTAGTTGATAAATCTGTGAAGACTTATTTGGAGGCTGTTCTTTTGAAGCATTACAATGGATGTTCATAAGGTAATTTAGGCCATTTGGGCAGACGCCTTTTTGCCCATGATGTGTCAGTGAGTTACAGCTTAGCCCTGGTGGGCTTTCTCTTTTAGCCCTAATGAAGAGCAGTATGTCACTGGCCATATGGCAGGAGTCATGGTGTTAGTACGGACACTCAGTGCCAGCTGAGTGTCTGTATGTGTGTGAGCGCATGTATACACTATGTGTACACTATTTGCACGCTTGCACCAGTAATTGTGCTAAAGTGCCTGCATGTATACTGTTTGTGTACAGTCTAAGTGTGCTCACAAGTGTGTGTTTGTGGGTTGTAGTGGGTTACACCATGTGCCAACAAGCCTGGCTTGAGAATGCCAACAGACGGCCTGGTTTTTCATCCGTGTGGGTCAGTGGGCGAAAGTAAGGCCTGAGAGGACCTGCTGGGTAGACAGACTGTCAGCCACATCAAGTGGACAAATGGGGCTGTCCAGGGCCTGGGGGCATCCAACAAGGGTCAAGGGTCATTAGCAGCACAGAGGTGCACATGACAGCAGTCAGTGGCTCTGACACAGGAGCAGCCCTTGTCAGTATGTTTGCATGTCTTTGTGTCGCTACTTGGGCTGCAACCAACGATTATTTTCATTATTGATTTATTGATTAATTATGTCAATTAATTGTTTGGTTTATCGAAAACAATCACACAAGTTACAGTTTCCTAAAGCCTAAGGGGACATCATCATAAAACCCAACGATATTTAGTTTACTATCACATGACACAGATGCATTTCTGCTTATTGCAGTTGCAGTAGCTTCAGTTATATTTTTAAAATCTCTGCATCTCGAAATTGACTTTTGGGATTTGTACATTAGTAAGATACATTTCAGTCTGAGGTGTTTTTTTAGGAGAAAGTTAGTTGATCTTTTTAAAACAAAAAGAAACTCCCAAAAAATTTTGGGAAAGAATTTTCAGTCCTTTTAATATACACTTGAAGTAATCGACAGCCAAGAGTGGTTTCATTATTTCATGCCAGGTCATCAGTGCAAAATACAAAAGTAAGACAATAAAATAAAGAGAATGTGTCTGTTTGTTATATATTCAAGTGATGCAAATTATACTTTAGCTTTTGTGTCATAATCTAGGCATTGCCTAAGTGTATAAAGGACGTAACAAATAGACTGTAATGCCCTGAAAGACATTAACAGTAATGACCTTATTCATTTGACACCATTACAATTACCCAGCCCAGAGGCTCAGCGGCTCTCGTCTCCCCTCTCTCTCTTTTTTCAGTGTCTCTGTCTTTCCTGCTGTCATTTTCTCTCCAATGCTGCAATTCAGCTCACAGTTTGATTCACAGTCGCTTATCATGCATACATCATCCCGGCAAGACGCATCTTCATCAGGCGGAACACACTGACAAGCATAAACACACACAAATGGACAATAGCGCAGACACATTTATCTTTAAACACCTTTTGAGATTTGAGGACGGGCGTGAAAGTACTGCAGTAAATTAGTACAAAACTCGGTAGAACTAATTAGCCACTGTTTTGCTGAGGGAGGTTAGAAGGGAGAGAGCATGAGAGACGAGATGTGTTTAACAGATGATCTATACACAGGGTGCTTCGCAGTGATAACCCCCACTGAGAGAAATTATTGCTGTAAACAGAA
Source organism: Morone saxatilis (assembly GCF_004916995.1). Taxonomy (NCBI): domain Eukaryota; kingdom Metazoa; phylum Chordata; class Actinopteri; family Moronidae; genus Morone; species Morone saxatilis. The sequence goes on along the minus strand of NW_023339751.1, from coordinate 15,247,440 downwards.
GCTTGCGTCTCATAAATGCATCTGCATTCATTTGACTTGACGGTAGGCCTTACGATGCTATCTTTGGCAGCAGGCGATATCTCTCTCAGCAAGAATAGTATTGACTGTCATCCATGGTAAAACTGAGAAAAATGAGCTAAGACAAGAAAGAGGTGAGACAGGACTTGCCATCTGGTGTGAAGGCATAAAGCAGCAGCACCTCTATGACCTGTGTCCACACCCGCTTATTCCTTCTGTACCGCTGCTACAATATATCTACAGAAAAATGAGGGGGAAAAAATTACCCTAACGTTGATGCTGTGCACACCGTGATTATGATCTGTCCTGTGAGAGTAATTCTTCTATAATGTTCAAGCTGCTACAGGCTGAGGTAGCCAACCATATGCTAAGGTCTTATGTTGGTTTCCTAACAAGGACTGTATACTTTATCATTCTCCTCTAAATTTGGTCTTCTGAACATTAAGGATGGGGATTGTTCATTATTATTGATATTGATACCATTTTGGAGTCTTCTTAACGATTCGAGTCTTTATCGATACTATTATTGATACTTTTCTATTAATTTGGTGGAAAGACAAGGCGACAATAAATTCTTCTTCTTAAATTCAGAAATGGTCTCGCTTTTATTGCTTAATTGCAGTTGGTAGGCAGTTCAGTTGAATTCAAAAACCTTATTAGAAAATCAATGTGTTTGTGCATCAGTGATTTGATTAAAATGATATGACTCTCTTTCTAGTCGAGACTAGGGCTGAAGCTATTAAGTAATTGAGTATTCTATAGATTATTCCATTGATCGAGTAATCCGATAAGAAATAGAGCAATAGTAAATATACAGTAGAGAAAATAAGACAGGTCTTTTAAATTGGTTTCAGAGTTTCCATTTAGGATTATTTCCAGAAGTGGAGGAAAGGTTTCTGTTGTACTCTCATTGCACTGGTAGTGGGGTATTTTCAAACTGTGGTATTAGTACTTTACTTCAGGAAAGGATCTGATTGTTCCTCCACCCACAGCCTAACTGCACCTATGTGTTACCAGCGGAGCCTTCTCCTTTAAGGAAGGTGGGCTTGTGGGTAACCTGTGCAAATTTGTTTTTTCAAAATATTGTACTATTTATTATTTCAGCCCCACTGCAAAGTGCTCTTGTCTTCATAAAATGTATTCATTAATTGTCATGGCTATTCATATCGTAAAATATGTAATGAGTTGAAATAAATGTATGTTTTAGCCTGTAATGTGACATTTAAAGGTTGAGTGTGTAACATTTAAATCAATCTATTGGCCCACCTCTGGAGGTCTTAGCGGGGGTTACAGCAAGATCAGCCCCATGGTGCCAGGAACCAAACCTGGCAACATTGCTGTTGTTCGGCTGATAGCAGACTGGACACTACAGTGACTCACTATTGCCTTTTGTGGTACAAAGGTGGTATTACAAGACAGTACGGGCTGAAGCTACCTCCCTGTAACACATCCTTGACATAACATCAAAATAGTTATTTCTTCACATTCTGTTGATAATTATAGTTTTGAATGTTTAAAATTAAAATTATTACATATTGCACCTTTTTAATTACTTTTAATTAAACTGTGCTGTTACAATCACTCACAAGGTTTGTTCACATTATGCAGGCTGTGTCTTTATGTTTCTGTTCTAGTCGGCCTCAGTGGAGATATTGCCATCTTACCTTAAAACAGTCTGAGAGATACAGTCAGATCTTAATGTAAGAAATCTTGATGATACTGTTTGTATTACAGTTTTAACACAGAACAGCAAAAATAGCCATTATACCAGTTTAACCCTGAAATTTATGATTCATTTACTAAGTGCTTCAATTTGAGAGACCAGACTAAAAAACGTTGAAGCCTAAAAGGTAGAACAAAAAATAGAAAAATGGTAGTCTTGTTTATTAGCTTTTATTACAATGGCACATACAACTTGTTTAAACCTGATATTAACATGGGTGATCAGATCACAAGTGGATAGCTCTAAATACAAGTGTAAACAACTTCTTTAGTGCATTGGTCACTTTTGTTTTCGACATTTCAACATTACTGATGTAACCAAACTTTTAACAGTTTCAAAACTTATATTTAGTTCTCTGAGTTGTAATACTGTAACAATGAATACATTTTGAATCACCATATTTTATTTTTTTTTAGCTCCGAACTTTTCATCTCATTCTGAATTCTTCATACCTCATATATACATTTTTCTACAAGTCAAGTTGGAATTTTCTAATTTGACATTTTTTAAAATTTAACCTTGAAGCTGTTGCATGCTTATCCGTGCGTGACACACAAATAAAATGAAAAAAAAAAAACTAACTAACAAAAAAACTGGTGCACATGCCAACACATTCAAGCAACCTTTCACAGTGAAACTTCAAAAAGTTTAATTTAGAACCAACTACAGCATAGAGTACTTTGAGAGTCAGCAAGATTGTTAAAAGTGACACCCTTGTCTGAGCACAAACAGATGTGTCAGGAACCAACTGTTCCACAGAGATTCATTCCAATTTTTTGAACATAAACATATGCACAAGGAACAAAAAAGGTCCTTCTAAGTATCTTTATCCTATCTGCAAACAGCTGTCTGGCAGAGGAGTGGCACTTGGACTTTGGAAGGGCAGGGTAAAACGAGGGAGTTGTGAGCTGCAATTACACCAATAGAGGCCACTAAATTCTACACACTGGACCTTTTAAAATAAAGCAGTCCTTCATGATAATGACTTGACTGATCATTCCCAGTTTAAAAAGACCTAATGGCTATATTCAGTATATCACAACAATTACTGCAGCAGAAACCTAAATACTGTATAAGCAAATGTGTAATGTCATTTATTTTCTATAACTATGAATGAATTTACTGCTAAACTCACTGACGTATTTGCCACAAGCTATTCTTCGCAAAGTTGGCTTTATTTAACAGAGCTCATAGGCTCTAATTGTTTAAAAAAATCCATCATACACAGCTTGCAGAGGCATACTGCTGCCATGACCAATTGTTTATCAGTTATATCAAAACTTAATCCACTATGTTTGAATTGAATATGGGAGATCATTGTTTCCATTGTCTACCACTCCGTCATGCTCTGAAATAATAATATGTTTTCAGTAGAAAATGTAGTAATTAGCTGCCATCGTGTTTGGAGAAATAATTATAGCTGTCAACTCATATTGTGATATTGTGATATTGTTGCATTGTGGTCATAATAAATAGGTAATTGGGTTTGAAGAGTGTATTGTTTTTTTATATGAATAGTGTCTAGCATTATATTTTATTCTGTAAAAGTAATTCAGGCATGGCTGCCGATCTTCCTTTGTTCATGGAGGATATTCATTGTGTACATGCACTGCATACTGTATTTTCAAACTGGCTATTTTTAAATGGGGACCCTACAGTGTGGAAACAAAACACTTGTATTGGGACTGTGTTTACACTGTGTTTTGCTGTGTATGTGTGCATCTGTATTTCTCTGACTATGTGTGTTTGTGTGTATGTGATTATGTTCATATTCATGTGCATATGCATATTTATATGTCTGTGCAGGTGGCTCCATGTGTCTGCTTGAGATTAATCTAATGGTGGGAAATTCAATCAGACCCTGCTGTTGAATCCACCCTGTGAAGATCCATCAGCAAAGCAGGGGACATTGACACAGCAGCAGTGAGGGGACATTCTTTACAGCACAGACAAAGGGGAGGAGAAACATGCCGGCACTCTGGACTTATTTCAGAAGCTCCCATTTGTACAGGCGTGGCGCTGCGAGCGGAAAGAGCAGGAAAATGACAAAGTTAACAAAAACAGTGAAAGTCAAAGCAGATCCATATGAAATAATGCATGTCATTTATTCATAATGTTCCACATCTCTGGTCATGCTTTGATCCTGGCAAATTTAATAGGCTTCCCTCATGCTGTCATGTGGCATTTTTTCCCTATCACTGGTCCTTTCTTTTGCTTTATCTTCTGCTCTCCCATCTGTTGGAAATAGATAGTTTAGCTAAGAAAAAGGTTAAAGTAGATGCAGTCATGAGAGCCATAGATTACTCCTCACAAAGCTCAGTTGATGAATGTATGTTATGGCACTGAGTATTATTGAATAAACCTTCACATTCTCTCAAATACTTCTCTGTCGAAGTTTGCTCGTCATAATAGAAGTCACTCAACCAACAGAACCATCACTATGCATGATATCCAATCATTGTGTTGATGAGAGAAAGTGATGAAGAAATATTGGTTTGTGATAATTTCAGTTAACAGTGTATTCATTTCATTTGTTTGTGCACAGTTCAGAGCCACTTTTATTTGTTTCCCAAACTACGGCATGTGGTGTATATTAAATAAGTTTCTACTTTCATGTTGTTTTAAACTTTCTAACCAAAGTAATTGTGATAAAGTGCAGTGCCTTTATCTAGGTACATTTAAATTTACTTGACTTGTGAATGGAACTGCCAAAAGCACATGCACATAACCGGAAAATGTGCCTTTTATAAATGGCATGCATATATTTAGTTTTGTTTGACTGTTTTAAGCATCAGTACCAAATACCAGTTAAGTCATTATCATTCATCACGCTGCTTCACAGCCCTTTACCTCCTAATTTTTTCTTTATGTCTTAAGATACACAAAACGCTCCTTCAGTTTCTCCTCACATGAGTAATCTGGCGATCTTTGGGCAAGTCCCAGCCACTGATAATTAGCTTTCTTGTCAAGTGGATGCACTGAGATGAACAAGCGGCTCTCTCCAAATGAAATGGAAGTGTAGCCATGGATATAGCTCTATGAAATTAACATCTCAGCCAATCACTCAGCCCTGCCTTTTTGTGACTGCTGGAGTCGGCTGTGCTTTACCACTGAGAGAGAGCCTGCCGGGGGCCATGCTAGCCGGAATACAAGAGCCACAATTAAATCCTTGTGTCACTGCCATTAATGATGCTAATCTATTCATCTATCTGGAGATCTTCCGGCCTTGTCTCGTTGAGCTGTGGACACTGCTTTGATCAGCCTGATATACTGAGGGCTCTGCACATGAAGGCAGCATAAGTCAAAAGCCTTTGCAAAGGGATGTTGCTGTTAGGAAGGATACACATTGGAAAGGCATATCTAAACAGTTATTATAATATAATTAACTTTTGAGAGCAATTTATTTTAGCGTACCATACTTTGAAACATTCTAAGGTACATTAAATTATTTATTTTCTAAAAGAAGCAATTTAAAAGAGTCCCTTACAGTATTTTTTTCAGAAAATAGTATGAATTCCCAGCCAATTTTAGGAGCTGGAAACAAATCCAAAGATGCAGTCAAATCATCCAGTGTCTTGAGTGGAATCCAGCTTGTGGTTATGTAAATGTATCCTTTCTCTGCTATAGGATTATTCAAATTAGGTTGTTTAAGACCCTGCTACTTTTGTCTAAGCTATTGTACAAGTCAGGAAGAAAAAGTAATAGAATTAAAAGTGTGGGAATCATGAAGCTATCTAGCAGGCAGTATCATACCATTCTAGCTTGTACTGTCAATCAATATATGACAAGCAGGAATGAGTGAGCTGAGAGGTGGAAAGAGGCGAATAGAGACTGTATGAAACGATGAGTAGCACCTGGGTCCCATTTATGTCCCTTTACCCGTCTCCCCGCCTGTCCTTTTAGGAGGTGGTGAACTCTGGGTGAAGAAACGCCTGAGTAGAGAAAGAAAGAAGCTAAGAGACAGATATAGGGAAGATGATGGGTAGTAGGTACCACTTGTCTTATTACACTTCCCTTCACCTCTCTTCACCTCCTTATGAATTCTTAACCCGGTCTTTGCTCGCTGTACTGGTTTTATGGCCAGTTTTACAAAACACCCATGACAGGCACCTCTGAAGCAACTTAATTGCATTTGTTTTAATTTGCTCTACATAAAAGCGGCAAGGTTTTGCTCTCCAACCTGTTTTTGAGAGACTAAATGAAAGGACTGCACAGCTTGATCACAGTGGGTTCTTGTTGCTCTGGACAGCACACAAAGTCTTTACCTATCAGGGGAAACTCCACTCCTCTCCCAGGTGAGACACAAGGCCTTGAAGAGCAGTCAGACCATGCTTTGATTAAAGGACCTGTTTAATAACGGATCTTCAAGTAAAGGAAGATAATAGGGGGGTTGTGGCATAGCCATCAGTAGTCAAAGAAAGCTCGCAGAAAAAAGAGTGAAATGGAAAAAGATTTTAGAGTAAAAATTTTTTACTGTAGTAGACTGGTGCCATATAAAATACACTTAGTTGCCAGTTTTTTAGATAAACCTAGCTAAAGCTAATGCAGCCTAATACAACAGTAATAAATCCTACCTTTTATGAAGGTTATAATGTCCAGCTTTGGTTTAAATTGTTTTAGAGAGGTGTTGATTAAACTGTATGGTAATTTTTGAGGCTGCAGTTTAAATTACATGGTGTTATACTGGGAGTTGTTTGTAACATATTGTCCATTCTATTTTCGATATGGCATTTGTAAAAATATTTGAATGTGAAAAGTTACTATTGTGACTGAACTGAAACTGTATTGTGTTCAAAATCTATAGTAATGCAAATGACAGTATACAGGAACTGGAACTTGCGTGTTGTTCATTGTAATTAGTTGTTCCATATGTTGCAGAAACTATCTGCTGTACACCAAGGCCAGGTGTTGGAGAAGTACCTCTCTCCCCCTGCAAATGTGTTACAAGCTCCCCTCCTGTGAGCTACCTAGAAGTGTTTATCAGATTGGCAGACACACATTGTCAGAGGATGAGGCGAGGGTGCATCCTCATGCAGAGGCAGGAATGATGTTCATCTCATGTGCATTCCAGTTTTGGAATATTATATGCTCTCTCTGTAACTAACCATCTCTCCCTATTTCTGTCTGTACCTCTCAGTATCTCTAGCTGTAGGTATCACAAAAGGCTATTCTTTGTAACTATTTAAAGGTGTTGTATATGATTTTTAGAATAGATGTCTGACTAGGGCACCAGCAAAACAAATGAGCAAGCACTATTTCAGTCCCTATCTTTAAAGCAACAGTTGCACACGGAGAGATTTGCATGCACATCAATATGCACGAGCGGCCGGACCAGCGACGTAAACAATCTTTGGGGATCAACCACACAGGGAGAGGGGGTGTGATGTAATTCTCTGCTCAGGACGTCATTATATCTTTACATAGCAAACAGTTGTTTGCTGCTATATTAATGTTTTAAATCAAGTATATAACCTTTTAATATGTCTAACAGGTAAGATCTGAGTAAAATGTAGTGGTAACATATATAAATCTCGCGTTTTTGTGCTCATAATACAAAGCAGACAGAAGAAGAGGAGATGTTGCTGTCAACAACAAAAGGGTCATCTTTTAACTCTGCATTTGCATTTGCTGTGAATCCTGCTCTGCATGATGGTACTTTGGAAATACAAATGCTCTTTTAGGATTTCATCTACACCTGGCTGAGATTCAATCACAATGTGAGCTGAATCTGTATCATTCCAATTATGATGGGTGCCATATGTGTTTACACTTTGCATTACCATGCACTTTTGCTTGTTCTCATCCAGTCACAGGTGATTTTTTTGTCTTTGCCTATTAGTTTTTGACAGCCACTTACTGTGTTGATGCTTTATAGCTCTCTTTCTTAGACGACCTCAAATAGAGACACTTTTTTCCTTTTAAAGTTTTGTAAATAAAGGTCAAAGCAACATGGTGCTGCATGACTTCCTCTTATCCTTCCTCTGAGGAGTATAAAGCTGCATGCCATTATTGAGCTATGTTCACTGACTGGAACAGACCCATTGTGTACTCGAATCTGCATTACATGCATGCGTGTGTGCATGTTTATATGCATGCCAAGGTCAGCATGACTCTTCCGTGTATGCATAGGTCAGTCTAGGGTTGAGGTTGCTCTTTAATGTCCCATCACAGTGGGTGGCACTTCACCCACAAGGTCCAAAGTCATGACTTGATTGTGATTGCTAAATGTCCTGCAGATGTTTTGACATTAGCTACTGAATGTATTCATTTAGTCAGCAAATCATTGGGAGACTGCAGAAATGTACTCAAGTTTTTCTTTTATTTATTTATTTAAAGCCTCTATTTATGGACTTGTGTTTACAGTATGACTTGACACTAGTAAACCACTGTTTACTATTTATGCTGTTGTTACTGCGAAATTCACATGAGCTGAGATGTTTTGAGGCAGGCAGCTGTGCTACCATTATGCAGGTATACCAATGTAGTTCTTAATGGTGGTGGCACAGATTATGATTATTGCATCTTTTCAAAAAAATGTATCACAATGGTAAATACCCGAGGTGACTTAATTCCACCTCAATTATAAAGAACATCTGCATCACGTTCATTCATGCAAAATCAAAGAAAGGTGTAGAGATAATTTAAGTACAGAGTTTCTCCTGAACTCCATTATTATGAAAGCAAGAAATTCTGCCCCTAAAGACAATGTTGGCATTGCTTGCTGAATGGGAGCTTGGCAGACCTTTTCAATAATTTTAAAATTAACAGCAGTGACAGCAATAACATTAAAAGCAATTGTAACAAAAATTCTTTTTTTGCCCGGAAGAGCACTTTGTAACACCTTTATTTTAATGAGATTTGCTGCTCAACAATAAAACTCTAGTGGTTTTTGACTGACAGCTTTTCATATCTTCTTGATTGTGATTCTAATTGATATTCAACCAAATGCTTGCTCTGCCACACATTTAAGCTTAAAAAGGTGAAGACAGTATCTTTAGATGGTATGGTGTATACAGTATTATGTAGTATACAAAACTTAGCTTAAAATAGCTTTTTAACATCTAATGTTTTAATTTATATTTGTGGAGTTGTACTTATCCACAGTCAGTAAATTACCTCCAGTCAGGAGCACCAGCATGGCACATAAGCAAAGCTGTGGATGCAACACACAAAAAACATGATGAGAGTTGCTAGTCTACCGCAGCTTTGTTCTGATCAGAACATGTTAAAAGACCAAAGCCACATAATCACACAAACAGACTAATTATGGCAACGGTAGACCAGTAGCTTGTATGCACTGCAATATAAAATTATTGTTTCTGAGATATCCTTTCTTTGTTGGAAAGTGCTGTTTGATGGCAAGGTAAAATATATAAGGGAAAAATATTATAAATATAACGTACACTAAAAGTGACATTTATTTATTTTTTAGTAGGGTCTATTTCCGTGGCTAAAATAAATTTTTCGGCTGCCTCTGTCCACAGTAATATCCAAATCGCAAAAGCTGCAAGGTAAAATGTGTGACAAATAATGTACTGTAGTGCTGCAGAGATGCCCTGACCTACAAATCTTGTTTTCCAGATTTAAGAAAACAGGTTTGTTTGCTACAGACCCCAACAAATGTCACATTGTGTGTTTCTTTCAGTGAAAATTATGCAAAAATTATCCTTCCTATTAATCATGAGTCATATGTCTGTCAAAATAATTGCAATATGATGATTTTACCACATCTTCTATGTTGAACTCTTAATTTAACTTATAGACAGTTATTTTGACTATGCTAAGTTGTCTTCTCTAGATAAATCATCTGAGCTGAGTGCTATGAAAGCAGATGTAGACATGGAGCATAATTATGAATTAGAATAATTCCCTTTCGTTTTTCTTTCACACATGCACAGACTTCGCACTACTGTGTTGAATTCCTCTTATTTGCAGCCAGCTGTATCTCAACAGAATGGCAGGACTTCTACATGGGCTATGTCACAGCCTGGCAGTCAGCCAGACTGGAAGGAATCTGTGCCTTTATTTCCCTTGTTCATTTGCTTGTTCATGCCCTTTTCCCCTCTGTACTGGGCTAATCTGGCCTGACAGAGTGGGTGTAACATTACATAAACCCTAGAGCTATCCTGCCGCTTGCTAATTAACTCTGCTCATCACCCATTGCTGTATAGAGCCATAAGCCCATGGGAATTTGTTCATGATCAAGACAGTGAGATGACTTTACAAGAGCAACATTCATGGCTTCAGTCATACTTGGATATATTGTAACTCAAAACTGTCAGGCAGGTTGCTACAATTTACTTGTGTTCTTGACTTACCTATTATTGTGAATGACGTTGAGGCACTAGAGTAAATGCACAATTTTATATGTAATTTTAGTTTTCCAATATCCTCCTCTTTGCACTGTGTTGTCTCTCTGGCTGTCAAGCCTCAAACAGCTGTGTTTCTTCAGCACAGAGCTCTACCTCCTTCCAGAGGGGTTTGAGTAGGTGGATTATGAGAGCAGGAAAACAAACTTCAAAACAACCCACCCTGTCACACCGCTCACACAGACTGTTCCCTCACACTGTACCTCCCGCTGTTTAAAATTCATTTACAGTAAAAAAAATAATAAAAAAACACATTCATGTGCTGCAGAGATAAGCTTTTTAAATAGCAACAATGGCATTGTTGTCCACGTCTTTATTAAAGAGAATAATCACAGCAATATTAATAGATATTGAAAACCTGGAGAGGCATTGAAGAGGCATATCATGATTAGTGAGAGGATTGTGGAGTTGATATTTTGCTGTAATCTGTTTCTTCTAAAGGCATGTGTAGTTTTTACGATCAGTAGCATTCACAGCAAGGAAGCCCTGGGTTTCAACCTATGCTCTTCTCAGCTTAAAATGACTTTTCTTAACAAGTTCACAAAGGTAGACTCTAAGTTGCCAGAAAATATGAATGTATTCTTCTATCAGTACATTTATACACACTGTGTTGTATACAACCCAGTCTCGAAAATGTACCCTGGCTACGTTGGT
>NW_023339751.1:15228636-15236576 GCF_004916995.1 Morone saxatilis | reverse complement strand
CAACGTAGCCAGGGTACGTTTTCAAGACTGGGTTGGTTGTTTAATGACTATATAATAATGTGAATAATGAATAACGGATAATGTGATTAAGGTAAGGCAGATTAAGCTTTGCATGGGTCACATTAACCAAACGTTCCAGCCAGACTTAATTCCTATATTTATTGATGATAGTAGAATTAAAGTGTGCAAAAATATTAAATTATATATTATTGTAAGTTGTGTCACCCGACTCCTTTTTCCCAAAAGTGCTGATGATATGAAACCATGTAAAGAACCAATTTTTTGTGTCACTTCTTGGCCTTCCTAACACATGTCGAACATCTCCAAAAGAAGTCAGATTTACGTGAAACTTTTGTTGAAAAGATTGCAAAGTCAATTAATTTTATTATGATTACTCCAAATCCTTTGTTCAATTATTATTAAGTGTTCAATTGAGGGTTTTAACCAAAAGTTGGAAAATGTAATCAAAGTACTGCCTCAAGCTATTATAACTGAGTCATTAGCAATATGAACACACTGTATGTGTTTGCCTGGGGTGTTTCCTCCCTTTTGCCCAAAATTCTTGCTATGCTTGATGAGCTGACTTGCAGTAATGACAACAGCATCATTAAACAACACAGCCGCAACCACTTCAGAACAGACAACGAACATGTGCTTGTATGGGCTAAGTCAGCACAGTGACTGCAGTGAGTGTTGGCTGCTGTCCTAGTGCTTCAGCTGAGGTTGCTCCTCAGGTAAAAAGCGGTAACAGCTGCCATGCCTGTGTTTCCATCTCTTTGGAAACACTCCCAGAGAGGGTGACTCGAACAGCCTCAACCTGACCTTCACAGACAGTTACCCCCAGGCTCAATCCCTCCCATCAAACATTGGCACATTCTAAGGCATTGCTTTCTCTAGTAAACACCTGTAAGTTCTCATAGTTTTAATGTCCCGTTTTAATGCTGTTATGAGAGTTACAGTTAAAAGCTTCACACATATTAGAGATGGAATAACAAATATTCATATCCTGGTACTTTATCTTTATCTTTGGCTGTGTTTTATTAAAAACATTTTTTGAAAGATATTAAAAACAGTTGAGGAGGATAGATAAGAGAGGGGAGGTTCTGTGGATCATATGGTAAAATAAATCACCCATGCATTATCTAATTAAGTGATTCACAAAAGTATTGTTATACTACTAAATAAATAACAGTAGACCTGGGGAACTTTCATATACATTGTAGTGAGTTCATCAGTTATTCTGTAGAGGAATGAAAGTGTTTGTGAGTGATTTTTTCTGGAACATGGAAGAGCTTTTTTGAAAGTCAGAGGTCTCTAGTTTGACAGTTGTAGTGTTAAACATTTATTGGCATCTCAAACTGCTGTTGGCACACGTCAGCGGTGTAAGTAAAGTTGGCAACATGAGGTAAGGCAGCTAAAAATAATGAGCTATGACATGTTTAAAATGTCGACTATATGTTCTGTCACATTTATTTCCTCCTTTGGCTGCATGTATCCGCAGCTTTTGGTTCAATAGCATTTTCTCCTGTCATGACCAGTAAGAAAGGAGATTGAGTGAAGGGTGAATTAAAGTTTTTATATGGAGGTAAATATAGCACTATCTTCAAGGAACTGAAGTGCATTAAAGAGCTCTTCATGCTTCTTAGTAAACAGTCATTTGGCCAATAATGTTCACTTTAAACACTGATAGATGGTAGGGTTGACATTAATGCGCCCGAGTGTGTGGCAGCAGTAAGAAAACATCTTGTAACATTGGGTTTGTGCCCTTTAAAAGCCCCATTTTACGTTGATCGATCACTTAAAAAGAGTGAATTGTCTTGTAGCTGCATTTTGTCAAATAGTTGAAAAGGTTAAATTCATCACTATTTTGTGCCTTAACTCTGATAATAGAAGAGAGTGCACTGTTTGAATACTGCTGTAAATATGTTACATGATATCATATTTTGTTGTGCCTTCAGTAGCCATGTTTGTTTGCCCTCTTTGTTTACATCATACACCGATCAGCCTTAACAATATGACCACCTGGGCACCCTGGTCGTCATAATGTTATGCAGCCAACAAACAAACTGTGATGCACTGTGTGTTCTGACACCTTTCTATCAAAACCAGCTTTAACGTTTTGAGCAATTTGAGCTACAGTAGCTCGTCTGTTGGATCAGACCACATGGGCCGGGTCTCCGGTTCATCTCTTTTCCTCCTCGGAGCATTTTTAGGTAGGTATTTAGATAGGTACTGACCACTGCAGACCGGGAACACCCCACAAGAGCTGTAGTTTTGGGGATGCTCTGTCGTCCAGCCATCACAATTTGGCCCTTGTCAAAGTCGCTCAAATCCTCATGCTTGCCCATTTTTCCTGCTTCTAACACATCATATTTGAGAACAAAATGTTCACTTGCTGCCTAATATATCCCACCCACTAACAGGTGCCATGACGAGATAATCAGTATTATTCACTTCACCAGTCTGTGCTCATACTGTTATGGCTGATCGGTGTAAGTTCAATCATAATTTGATTAAGGCAACAATGCTAGCATGGCAGAGCCCACATAACCACCATACTCTGATTATGATAAGGTGATTAAGCTCTTCAGTGTTGAAGCATAATGATAGTGACATGGAGTAGATTGTAATGTCGTTAATTAACACCAGTCCAGCACTGTATACAATTTAGTGGCATTTCTTGGAATATGATTTAAGTTTTGCATTTGTCAAGCTTGTCTTGTGGATGTAAAGTGCAAGGAAACTGTGGATAATTTTTCAAATATCTATCAATTTAAGATCATACTATACAATTATCTAAAGACCAAACAATTTGCCAACCAACCATCTTTCGTTCTGTGGTTTAAACTCAGAATAGATTACTCACAAATAAATATCATAAATAAATAATAATAATAATAAACACTGACCATTAAGGAAGTCAGTTGGCAATAACCGTATGCATCGAGACAACCCATCTAACATAAACAAAAAAAGATATCATCTACAGGTACAAACTGTTCACAGTACAGCGTAATTGACTGTCTATCAATAATTAACTGGATTTGTCAAATCCCACAATGACAATGAATCAACTCCACTGAAGCTCTGAATTCACCCATACTAGATATTCAAACAAGAAGCCCACAGGAAAATCTCATCTTCTGTGATATCTGAGAACACTTGTCTGCCAGTCCCAAGACACTGATCAAAGACTTTATAAAAAGCTCAACTCAAACACCCAATGGGGAAACTGTGAACCAGATCATTTTCCAACTCTGTTCACAGTCTTGGATCATGCTTGAACAAGTCACCCTAACACATCATTGCCAAATTAAATCACTTTGAACACAATCACTATTCAACTAGCAAAGGCAAGGAAATGGAAGGCACACAATTCAGACTCAATGACCAACGGCCACATGAAACAAAGAATTATGCAAATGACTATACCCATTTAAAAAACAATACAGACAAAAAAAGTACAACTCTAACAGTGGACAAAATGTACGCTGAAGAACAGATTTCTAACATTACTTCTTAGCTCTACCATGCCTCCTAATCAGTAGCGACTGTGACATACATATGCATAATACTATGACTTAAACCTCTTTTTAACATCCATTTTAAATAGAAAAATGCAATCTTTGAATATAGCAATACATCTGGAGAATATCTTCCAATTTGGTTTGAACAGAAGAAAGACTCTTTTCACTTCTAAAAACTCAGCAGACTCAGCAGTGACTGTCCATTCATCAGAAGACCAACAGAGGCAGGCAGTGAGGTAGCCTCCCAGGCATGATATGGCTGACTGTGTCATGTTGATTGGGGCCAGAGCCAAATGTTATTAGATGGGTGGTTAGGGTCCCCCATGACAACCCAAATTAGGCTAATCTAGGCAACCTGCAACGGACAGGCTCCCTCCTAAGGGTCAGGGGGCTGTTAAACAAGTTTAACTCGCTTGGTTCAGCTCCTGCCTAACAGTGGGGAACTACCTACCTTCAAGAACCCAATTACTGAAAGTGGTTGCGAGGCAAGATACATTTTTTTAACTGTAACTTGTGCTGTTGGCGCTAATATGGGTTGCTCCAGCGTGTCCTCTGTTGCTGTTGGGGGTATTCATATAAACCACTTCATCAGACTATTGCCTTAGTCTGAATTGGCAATGACTGCGGCTTTGAGCTAGGAAAAGAATAGATGGCCTAGTTGATCTGTAAATAGTTCATTTCTATAGGGAAAAGACCAAGGCTACAAGTAATGACTGACGTTGCTCTCATTGCTATAATTGAATAAGTCTTGTTCTAATACTTCTCTGGGGTGTAATTGTGCTTCAAGATTAATCTTTACCAAACACCCGGTCAGAGCTTATACACATTCATGTATAATGGTTTAACTGACGTTTGCTTTTTATTTTTTATTTTTTTATTGTAAAACTAATTTAAGCACCAGTGAAGAATTTACGACACTACTGCATCTTAAATGTTTGTAAGGTTTCAGTCAGATCTAACGCAGCTCTTCTGCTCTTAGCCATGGGCTCTTTAGATTTCAGCTCTAATAAAAGTCATCTGCTGGTAAAGAAAAGAGAGACGATCCCCGCTAACACATCTGTATTGTCATGTCATGTCAACAACTTTTCATTGTGTAGCTTTATTTTCAGTAACTTTAACTGTATCCTTGAAATGCAAAAGGTGTTCATACCTGCGAGAGGATGGTCAACAGAAGTTGTCTGAAATGATCTTTTGTCCCTGGTATTTTGTCTTGTCTGTCATTGCCATCTATACGTTTTATATAATTATGTTACATATAAAATGTAACAGGACATTTAAGCAGTCCCAGAGCTATCTCAAGTTAAGTAACTTAACAATACTTGCATAGTACAAGGCTACATGAATAGCAGTAAATCATGTTGCAATCTATTCATAAAACACAATATAATACAAATTGTTCTATTGAAACACTTTGTCCTTATAGTATACATTTATTTATTATTATTCTACAGTTTTCTCTCTGTTTTCATAGCTAAATGACTCTTCTGGTAATTTAGCAAAGAAAGAAAATGACCTGTTTGAGACATGTCCAGGCGTAAGTGACTATCATGTACATCGGGGTACATCAGCAACCACCTAAAGTTTTGACACATACACGTACTGTCATTTTTTGACACAAGAGACCGTGTAATCAGATTTATGAAATGAAAATAGTTGTCTTGCAATTTTCCTTCTAGGACTTCCTGCTTGCAATCATCTGAAAACTTTTTCAGATGATTACAGATAACAACCAAATGATTGCACACAGGAAGGCAGATGTGTCTGGTTCTGATGGCACTCATATCTATTTCAAATACATTCTATTTATATCTATACATTTCATATTTAGTTTCTTCTTCACTCTCGTCATTATCAGTATTAATGCTGTTTCTGCTCTCTTCAACTTCACATACAATCAATGGCTGGATGCAACAAGTACAGGCACATTTTCTTGAAAGTCAATTTGGGAAAATTAAAATCGAAGTAGATAAGGCAGGTTGAAAGAAATTGTATATAAAGTGAATTATATCATGTCGTTGTGAATATCAGAGGTTGGCATTTCACTTTGACCTCCACTCTAAGTACTTTTTAAATGGGCTGCCCTTTGCATTTATGTATATTAGGTCAACTTCCAACACATTATATTTGCCTCTATTTATACAGAATTCCTACTTATTCTACTTAAGTTGAACACTGTGGTATTGGTTTCCAGACCTGTTGAAGACATTTGTACCCAAGCAATGTCACAACTTTGCAGCTAAAATGGCATTTTCCTGCAAGGCTTATCTTGCAGCCAGTGGTGTGAAGTACTGCTGTGGGGCATTGTGAGTGGATTTGACTTTTGAATGTCTTGACTTGATGCTTTTTCCCCCTGAATGCCAAGTCTGCTAGCCTGTATGGTGTATGAATCCATCTTACTGATGGGGACCAAAAGGAACATAATTAAACCACTAAACTGCTGGCCAGGATATAGGCAGGCAAACACTTACCAAAGCCTAGCTACTGCTTACAGAAATCTATACACCCCTCTGTAAATGTCCTCCTAACAAATAATTGCTACCTTACTCTCCAGACCCTTGGGATCATTACTGACTCCTTGCAACTTCAGAGCAGAGGGACGCAGTAAAGAGCATGTAAGAACAGTACGTGCCTGGGACAGACCAGTTGCATAGAGCTGAAAAGCAGCACTTTAACATCACACTTATTGTTTTGTTTCAATTAAATTCAATAACTTTAATAATAAAAAAAAAAAAAAGTATTAAAGTTCAGTTAGCCTTGGTTTTTATTTAACCTTTGCTGCAACACTTGGTGCAACAAATGGATCTTCCCAGCAGATCTTCCCTTTACACACCATATCAGTTGAATAAAGAATCCTACCACACCACCCTGCTGGCATTTCCACCAATTCTGGCTCATCGGCATCCCATCCATTTCCAGCTCATCTTGTACATGTTGCCACCCTCAAATATATTACATGACCAACCTGTTATGGCTTGAATTAGTGAGGCCTTGAAAGGGATTCTGTGGTTTTATGGCTGATGGTGAATGTCGAAAGGCAAAGGATGAGATTTTTTGTTTTTGCACTACTTTGCTGTTCTTTGTCTAACGTACTACTTTTTATTTAATATTGCATTCAGTGCAGATAATATCAAAAAGTAGCAGTGTTGCTGTAGGTGACAAAAGGACACAGGTTACAGTTTTGTTCCCTGTGTTGATGTGTGTTGTGTTTGTGTCACTTTGATTATGATGAAGGAGGCCCCACAGATGAACAAGCAGCCCACAATTATAAACATCTAATAATAGCTGTCCTTGGGTGATGTTTCGTTCCCCTGTGGCCTCATGCTATCCATTTAAATGAGCACATTGCATTGATTGATTCTGACTGTGATCACTTGCTTTAGCCACAAACTACTCTGTCCATACACAGTCTCAATAATGATAGTGTCCCTGGTATCCAGTCATCTGCAGCATTTCTGGTTAAGATGTTTCACAACATTTTATAACATTCTAAAATCTTACTCAAGCTGTTTCCATTATGTAGCATTTTGTACTGTGCTGTCACCATTACCATTAGTCATGTCACAGGGTATTGTACATGTATATTCACCCTGTATTTCAGATTTCAGCTTAAATCTAAGATTGAGCATCATCGTCATCTTTTCTTCAGTGATAAGTTTGCTTTACTCTGCAGGGCTTTTTGAAAGTCCTTAGAAGTGTTTTTACTTTGTTTAAACCAGTGTACAGAGATAGAGGTTTTTGCAGTAATGATCACACTGTGAGAGGTTCCAGGGAGGCTTTCAGAGGTTGGAGCAGTCAGAGAACACAAACAGCCTGAAATGCTGACAGACACTAGGAACTACACACAACTAGCTCAATGCAGACACTTACCCTCATGCACAAACACAGATGCTCACACGTTATTACCAAATAATTGCACGTTAATTGTGATTAATCAGGTATGCATTTAGAAGTGTGTGCACATACACCTGTGTCTGTGTGTGTGTTGTTTCATTGCCTCTGGCTAGACAGCCAACAGGGAAGGTCACAGTCAAGGTGTCTCGAAGGGGCTGAAGGGAAGACTAAAAGGGGTTGGATCAGGGGCCCACAGGGCCTAATTGAACACTGCAATGACAGGGCAAGTGAGGACAGAACAGAGCAAGGAGCGTTTACTCTCAGGCCACCCATTTTAAAAGCGGTGTGATCAGATGTGCTGATAAGAGCAAACGGAATAGTCTGGTCCAAATAGGCAGAGTCTTATCACCACTGTGAGGGAAGAAGGAAGGAAGAGACAGGGAGAGGGGAAGGAATTCATTTCAAGATCATTTTTATCATCCACATAGGGATAGGGAAGTTTGGCTTCCCAACAGTGTCTACAATAAAAACAACCAACCAATTATGCACTAACGTTAAATCCTGGATGCACACCAACTTCCT
>NW_023339751.1:15171487-15228536 GCF_004916995.1 Morone saxatilis | reverse complement strand
CTCTGAAAAAAAATTCACCTTTTTAAAATTGCTTTTAATGTTTAGCTTAGTCTGATGTGTTTTTAGTGTTTTACTATTTGATGTTGTTTTGCTGTTTTTATGTAAAGTGTCTTTGAGTTTCTAGAAAAGCGCTTATAAATAAAACTTATTTTTATTATTTTAATTATTATTATTATTATTATTATTATTAAACAAATACATTACTCCCATCAATACTGTTGGTCCAAAGAGAGTCAATAGCTTAAAGGTGCATTAAGCAATATTGTTCATATTTCCACTCATGTGAAAGGCATGTGGATACTCCTGATCCAACTGATAATCTGTACCCCACTTGGTAGCACTTTCAGCTGCATGAAGGTTTTGTTGTTTTGTTGTTTAGAAAAACAGACTAAACGGTACATTACCTGCCCAAATGATGGAGCTAACATGAGTGACTGGGAAGTACACTGTTGGTGAACCAAACTAATCTCGCTCTCTTCTTCCACACTATCAGTAGTTACCTCACCTGTTGTTGCAGAGCTGGAAATTGCTGAAGTGTTGATGTTTGCTCTGGCTCTGGTACTGTTTCTGTGATACAGGGAGTGTTGAAGGGTTTTTTCCCACTTGTCTTACTACTATTGAAGATGAAGCAAAAGACACTGAAGTATTTCTTTAATACAGTGCAGACGAGTTTTTGAGCAAAATACATGCAAGCAAGAGGCATTATTACCTGCGTAAGATAAAGCTATTTAATTACACTTTGAATGAGAGGAGCACCTTGTTATTTTTGGCATCTTCTTGAGTTGGCACAGTGAAGCAGCAAACAGGGGTCATATAGTACCAGCTGAGACTGCCAGATTTATTTTGACGTGTGCTTCATCCCAGATGTATTCTGGGCCTAAAGACATAGACCTACCTGTCATTTATTAAACAGGTGCCACAGAATGTAAATGAAACTTGCAAGTCATTAGTGTCCCCCTTTCAAATTCATGCATATATATTTAAGGGAAGACTGTGCAAAAAAGGTGCAATGTAATTTTGCATTGTGCTTTAAAGGATCAAAATGCAGGATTTAGTTGGCATCAACTGAAAGCCCTTGACTCGAATCAAATGTGAAGGAGAAAATAGGATGGCCACAAAACTTGCAATGAAAAACTGGGCTACAGTAGAAACATTGTGGTACAACATGGCGGACTCCGTGGAATAGAAACTGCTCCCTCTGTAGATAAAAGCTCATTCTAAAGTAGGGAAAACACAACTATTCTTATTTTCAAGTAAAAACTTACGCACATGCATATTTTATTCTTCCTAGATGTTACACACTGGACCCTTTTACTATAATGTACAGAAATCTGTCCCTATATATATAACTAGGGCAGTCAAAAAATGCCTTCTACAGAGTTCAGTGTACTGGAGCTGAGTCAACACACTGACCTTACAGGGTATTTCTACTAATCTTCCAACTCCCCACTGGTTTTATTGCTCAAACTCAGGCTGCCAGACCAGGCTACAGTACCTGCTAAAGGAGGTTCAATAAATCAAGATAATCAAAGAGTTCCCTTTGGAAAACAACTTTGGAAAAACTTCTACTTTGTTGTTCCGATTAAATCTTTTGTTTGTTTCAAGGCATCGATTGCCATTAAGATAAACTTAATTTTTCTGTAGTTAATCAGCTGAAGAATGGCCTTACCTTTTAAAATGTATTGCCTTGTTTTTAGCTGTTAGGAATATTCACCACCACATCACAAAATCAACAGCCTTTTTAGTGTTTCTTGCAAAATCATTCACAAAACTCATTGTCTGTATTATTCTTATCATAAAAGTGCAAAATGGCTCACAATTCAGCTTACAATATTTGTAACTAATTTCATATGTCACATGAGCTTTTTCTTAATCTTATTAATCCTTGATTGTGTACAAGGTTTGAGAAAACTCTGTTAAGATTAATTTCACTGGGTATTTGTTCCTTCTAGATAAATGGGATGAGGGAAAGGGATGAAAATGGAGACAGTTAAACAAATAAAGCTTTGTTTTTTTTCCACTTTACTGTTATTAGAGTATTTGGAGTCATTGTTTAATCATTTTGGTTGATGGCATGTATAAAAAAAAATATTTGTCACACAGATTTTAAATATTGTATAAAAGTGGACAGGAGGAAAAAATAGCACTAAATCTCTTATGTATAAAAAAAAAAACTCTTTGTAAAATCTTTTAAAAAATCTTCTGGCTTATCATTCTATAAAGTTAATTTCCCAAGACAATAAGCCTCAAGCATTTTAGCACATTTTGGAGTGCCTAGGATAAGAATGTCTTCACTGTCTGCCCAAGTAAAGTATATCCTGAATAGTAGTTCATCGTGGGCAGACACCACTACGTCTTTAGGCCCTTCACTGAGCAAATATACAATAGTCAACATAGATCTTTCGCATGGCGAATAGGAAATTCTAATCTTGAATCTCTATTCATCTGGCCTATCTCCAATAGCAAGTTGAGTGGTGAGTACAAGATGGACTTGTGCAGAAATCATGGGAAGACTAATTTTAGCTGTTAGCAGAAATTACTCTAAGCCAACATGCACACGAATCACAGCAATAGCTTTGGAAAGTCCTGGTTCTGGGTTGATTGGTTAAGTGAGGGTTTTCAGAAACTTGAGATTACAGTAAGGTTTTTTTGAGTTCCAACTAGGTGTCCATGCCAATTATAATCAGGTTCTGGGACTAGCATGTGTCATTATGGTCCACATCAGTCCAGACTCTATGATTAATGACTGTTCAAATATGGACGTGGGAACAATGACATTGATAGATGTCACTTTGCCAGTAACGCTTTTAACTCACTCTTAAAAACGATTTGGTAGAGTGCATCACTAAGTGTGTGCTTTTGCTTTCTCTCCCTGTTTCTCATTCACCGTCTCTTTCTGTCTTCCCCCTCTTTGCCAATCTATTTCTTTTTCACTCTTGCTTCCGGATTAACTCTGCCCTTTCTCTACACCAGGTAAGACAAGTTTTAAACTTTTCTACACACACACAGACACACACACTACAGTCCACTCGGTCTAAAAGAAAAAGCACCAGTTTACCAGCTATTACTGCAGAAGACATCACTGTATATCCTTTTGGACCTTTTCCTCCCACTGACCTGAAAAATCCACATACTCACCAAGACAGCACTGTTGTCTTCCCTGCTGATGTGGCTTTGAATGCTGAATGGAGTAACATTGGCCCACTTTGTCATAATCCCACACTAAGCCACGACACTGGAGGGGGGTTCAAGGCTCTGGCCATATGTGCACATAATTACATTTTTTGAATGCCTAAAAAGCAATGTTGGTTGTTTCTCTGTTTATAATGAGATGCACAGCATTGGGAGCAGAAGGGGATTGGAAAACAGATGCCTCTGTACATTATACGCTGACATAAGTGAATGTTGGCTGGCTCCTTTGGGTTTACCCCATGTGGTAAAGCAAGCAGCTGCCTATCTGGTTTTGGTTTTGGGCTACAGGTCATGTAGTTAATTAAGAACCAAACAAGTAACCAAAACAAGACAAGATCCACAGGGGATCGGATGTACTAGTTTTGATCTTTGTACTATTTTGTCAAGAATTTGATGCGCACAGCAGCGGCCCACTCCATTTGGGACAGAGTTTGAGCCCATATTAGGAGGACCATATTCACAGAGAAAGGTGTTTATGTTGCTCCTCGCTATGGATTAAAGGCTCATTGACTGTGCTGTGGACTCCTAATTGAGATGGCAATGCTAGAGGGACTCTGGAGTCTTGCTTAAGCTAACAAGCATTCAGAGATAGTGGGAAAGAAGGAAATGAGGTGAGGTGGGCAGTGAGGTGTGGCAATATGGAGGGTAGAAGAATCAAAGAGGGATTAGATAAAATGGTATTTACGGGGGGGGGGCTATTGACCAGTGTGGGAAACATGGATTGTGTGCATGAATCAAATATAAAAATAATAGAGAAAGCCTGAAATAGAAAGAGATAGATCAGGGCTAGAGCGCAGAGCAAGACAGTGGGGTGGAGGGAGGTAGAGAGATGGAAGCTAGTGGAGTGTGACGACTGTGGATTTCTCTATCAGTATTCTGTCTCTGTGACTGAGCTCCAGGGGCTTCAAGCAGCCATGTTCTCCGTTCTACTCAATCTCTCTTATACATACACATGTGTGCATACACATAGACACAGAAGTATGCACGCAAAGACGTCCCATCCCCACATGCAGAATCTGAATACACATTTTGACCTTCTCTTTTTGAATCTTTCTTTCAGAGTATACATAAGCCCAGAAGTACACTTCGGTGAAATTCCATGTTCTTTGGATTATGCCAAAGCATGGCTGCTGGCTAACATCATAAATAATCTCATGGATGAAGACATAGTGCTGGCTGCCTCATGGATTATTATGGAGATCAGTATTTGTGTTTGATGTGGCTGTTATTGTGAAAGTCTTCGCCATTTGGCTCCACAATACCTAACTTTCCAGAATACCGAAATTAGGATCATGAATGCAATTCATGTCAAAGATTCTCTACTGTTGCTAAGAAGGGTCCAGATACACAAGTACAGTACAAGCTACCTTGGAGCTCACCCTTCATTATGACAAAATAAGCTGAAATGGTTACTTTAAAAATAACCATTATTCAACATGAAATTGTGTATGAATAAATTGTTTTTGCACCAATACCAGAATGTAGATAAATTAATCTGGCCACAGCTATTTTATGTTTGATTACTGTAATATAACTACAGTACATCATTAAAACAAGTAATTCCATACATTAATAATTATATTTTTTACAGTCTTTCAATGATTTTGTACTTTGGGTTTGGAGTTTTTTACTGACAGTAAATCTCTCTAAAAAAGCTGGCTCTCAGTCTTTAAAGTATTTTATGAGTGATGAGACTCAATAAGGAACTGTGTATATTTTGCCTAGATTTATAGACTTCTCCCATGATCACTGAACTGAACACTGAATCTCCTCCAAGTCCAGCTCTATTCACTTAATACTCAAATTTAAATCCTGACCTTGAAGCTGAATGACTTTCTTCACATTGTCAGCCACTCCACCTGTGAGAGGTAATTGAACTGAATTTAAGCAACAATGGCAGGCATTGTTGTGAAAGGTTGTGTATACATCTGTTCTTTCTTTGAACCAGTGTATAACCTGAAAAAAGCCAGCCAGCAAACTGTGATGCTTCTGTGCTTATACTGTTAATTTTGGATTTTGAAAGCACCAACATAGTGTGAAACGTGGCACATCAAGTGAGCTGGCTCTGCTGGCATGGTCAGTTAGGGCAGGTGCAACCTGAAAACCTGTTCAATTATTATTATTGTCACAATAGCAGACTGGGAACATCTTCAACCATGGTAAATGTGCCAGGATTATGTCCTCATCTTTGCTTTATGTTAATTACTTTAATTGCTGAGGGGGTAGAATTTGAATGTTTTGTTTTATATCTGACATGTACTGAGTAAGTATCCCCTATGTTTTTGTCTAGGAACAAAAAGCTAGTTTTTCCAAACGTTTTCCCTCAAACATTGGCTGTATCCATTAATACATATCTAGCCTGTTAAATGGTTACAGTTACAGTTAGATAAATGCATGAATAAGTAAATTATTATAATAGATAAAAAAAAGCAATCATGCAGTCATAAAGCTGTTATTATAGTAGTATTCCTCAATTTTTAAATAATGCATTTGATACCATAAACCACAACATCTTTTCAAAACTCTTAACTTTCCATTTGTCAAAATAATCACTGTCAGAATTTGACTCATTTAAATGGTTGTGAACTGTGTTATTTGATTAATAAAATCAAGTCTCTTAACATTGAAACAAGAATCATCCAAGGAACAGTCTTGGGTCCCATCCTTTTCATTTTGTATATTAACAACCTTCCAGAAATATGCCCTGGTATAAATCTTCAGATGTACATTGACGACACAGTTGTCCATATATCTGGCAAAACCTGTGATGCTGTTGCAGAAAAGCAAACCAAAGACCTTTGCTCAATGCCTCCTGTTTGACACTAAACATTAAGAAAGCTCATAAGCTTTATCTGCTTTTCCATTAAAAAGCTACCTGCAAGAGCATCCTTCAGTGTTAGAACTTAAGGTGAGCTCATTGAACAATAACAGGTAAGTATTAAGGAATAATTTTAGATTCTCAGTTAAATTGTATTCATCATGCTGAAAAGAATTGTAAAACAATTAAGGCCTACCTTAGCTGTTTTAAGATTATAAGAAATGTAATCTTCTTCGTAAAATCGTGGACAAAACTCTTGGACAAAAAAAGCAGATAAGGTATGGTACTTTGTTTGCCTTAAGTAAATACAAGACTTTGCAGACTTTATTGATTTTTTTTAAAAAGAAAAAATATTTTCTGGGCTTTTTTATTGCCTTTTTAATCGATATTGTCACCTGAAGAGTGACAGGAAAGGGGGGAGAGAGAGGGGATGACACACAGCAAAGGGGCCACAGGTTGAATTTGGCCACTGCAGCAAGGACTCAGCCCTGGCACATGGGGAACCAGCTCTACCAGGTGAG
The DNA here is from genome assembly GCF_004916995.1 of Morone saxatilis. Classification (NCBI taxonomy): domain Eukaryota; kingdom Metazoa; phylum Chordata; class Actinopteri; family Moronidae; genus Morone; species Morone saxatilis. Next base: position 15,222,005 of record NW_023339751.1, on the reverse strand, counting down.
CTCTACCAGGTGAGCTCTCCGGGCTCCCTGACTTTATTGATTTGTCATTATAAAGCTTATGTTTAAATGTTTGGGCTTGCCACTCTGCAATTACATCAAGACATTACACCGCTGCTAATCTTGTATTTTCATAAAGGCTCTTCTACGGAGGGTGTTGCAAATTAGCATTTAACACTAATAATGAATACTTGGATCTGTCCTTATCAAATAAACCATAAATAAATAAATAAAAGGGGGAGCAACTACAACTCTACTTAGTGCTCAAACACTTAATAAATTTGTATGTAAGTGCTTCAGGACTGAACTTTTTTCGTGATGGTGCTTCATCTAAGCCATATGTTGTTAGCCTCTTGACCTAGCCTAGAGGACCACTAGAGCTGCTTGTATATGCCACCATTTTGGATTGATTTGAAGGCACAGAGCCGTGGCCTCAGTTTGGCTGAAAACAACTCCAAATGACACGGCTGCAGGGAAATGAAAACAAAACACATCACTGAGGCACTGGAACTCAGACTCGTTCGTCCTTTACCCCTCTCATAGGCAGTTTTTTCAAGCTCTGCCATAACAATCCAGCAGTGCAAGACTCTGCAGTAAGCGCTGCCAGACTCCAGCGTGCCTATGTGCCTAGTCTTTTAAACAAGATGTTTTGACTAAACATCTTGACTAATTTTGATTTAGTATAATAACATGTCAAAATCACTGCTATTGTGTTTGTAGTGAAAAAATTATCATCTAAAATGATATGAGAACATCCTTCAAATCTACTTTAAAGTTATATGCAGGTGCAGTTTGCTACATTTTGATTTTCTTTACTAAATTAAAGTGTTTTGTGAAAAAGACAAGAAAGGTTTCCTGTTTGTGCTTCTGTTTTGTCCCCGAAGACCTAAAGGGACCTTGATTTCTAACATAAAGAACTGAGATGCATGAAATATGGAGATCCATTGATCCAACTTTGGCCTTAACACTCAACTTGTACTACTACTAGCTAATTGTGTGTGTGAAAGTTCTTGGCTCATCAGTGGTTATTTAGACTACTTATTTTGACATCAGTGTGGTAATAAAATCAGGTGGGTTAGTCAATGACCTACCAATACAGTATGTTGTGATCTAAGGGTGAATGAAACAGAAAAAAAGCATTTAGATGGAGCCACTTTGATTCTGCATAACATGCATGTAATTGACCTCTCCCTCTCTCTATTGCTCTTGCTTGCTTCATTTCTCACTTACTTTTTTCTTCTTGTCACATTTAATGAACATGCCCTGACTCCAATAAGTAAACTAACACATGCAAATAAATGTGTGTGTTCTGTACTTAAATAACAGTTATAAGTTAGTTAGTAATTATTACATTTTATTTTACACCACAGTTTTACTAAACAGTGCAAAGGCAATCTTTCCAATAAAATGTATGTTACACACTTCAGTGCTTCATAGATTAGATTCCTAATTTGTACATCCATTCATGAGATGGCATCAAATTTCACCTCTTGCAAGGGTGGAGACACAGCAGCATATTGCCCAGAAATGTCTGTTTGCCTTTTTGGAGGACATACTGTATGATTGCTGAGTCTGCAGCCTCTGGTGGCCTTATTGCAGTGCTTCAGTCATAGAAGTCATAGGTCTGTCCAGTTATTCTGCCCTGCCATAGGTGGGCCAAGTCTAACTGCAGTTCCTCGCTGTGACAGCCACCCGTGGCGGAGGTTGTCACATACCTTAATGATTAATTTTTCACTCAGTACCCTCCCCTCATGAGACAAAGCCAAACTGTTTTCACAGGTCAGAGCAGAGAGTGAAAGCATGTAATGGATTCCCGCTTTATCACCAAATGGCCTCCCTCTATTATGGACACAACAGATAGAACGGGAAAGAGAAGTGGATAAAGAAAAAATAGCCATGGGTTCTGGAGTGGTGGATTATCTGGTCTGGTGTAGGCTGCTATTAAGTCAGAGAATAGTGTATTTTTCATAAAACTCAAATCTTTGTGTTTACCTGTTATCGCTCTTTTTTTTCTTCTAAGAGTTTATTCTGCTCTAATCTTACAAGCAAGGATTTTCTTTTTTCTCATTACAATGTTATGGATATTTTCATATATTGACAGAGAAATAAATAGATAAATAATGTAAACTACTGAACATGCAGACGGCATTCCCAGCTACAGCACTAGTTTGCATGTAAATATTCATGGCGTCTATTTTGCTAGTGACATTCGTCCTGGTGGGGTAAATGAAGCATGGAGAAAGGGATGCTGCTCGCTTGCTGCCATCTCACCCACCGGATGAGTTGACTTCAGGAGGTCTTGATGGTTTAATGAGGGTCTGGCCGCTAGCTATCTATGTGCGTATTTGTGAGTTTGTGTATGTGTGTTTTTTTTTTTTTTGGTTTGTTTGTTTTTTCTGTTTACCCAAGCCGCTAAGTAGTCTAGGGTGTTTTTGAAGCAGCCCACCACTGCCCCTCTCTATGTGCCTCATTTACAGAGAGCCATGATCTCATTTAAAAAGCAGGAGTGTCCATTAGCACAGTGTGATGTAGCCTTGTCACCTCCAGGCTAGCTGAAAACAACTGATGGCTAGGCGTGGAGATATACAGATATCTGAGTGTGTGTGTGTGTGTGTGTACAAACAGGAGGGAGACCATTTTTATTTTTTTGTGGTTACTCATTATGCTTGTAGTGTTTACAAAATACTTAACATACTCACAACTTTTTCCTTTGGAAGATAATTCAGAAATGGCTGTTGACCCTGGCAAGTCAGGGTCTTTTCACACTGGCCCACACAAAGGCTGCTGCATATGACCATTCTTCTTCCATGCAGCTTGTTATCTTTTCTGCTTGGCTGGATATCTTGTTAATGGTGTTATCCAATTGTTCTTATAATGGAAAGCCTCATTGCTGGACCAGACTGCAGGGAGTTTGGCAGGTGCAAGTTGCCCGCCTTGTGGCTCACTTCCTCTGGGCTTTGAATGATACCATTCGTGCTGGCAAAGGCTTGGAAATTTTGGGTTGGTGGGGGAAGTATATTTATGTTTTTGTTTTGACTCTTCTCATATGTCTATCCACTGTCTATCATTGTCTGTAAATTGGTGGTTTTAAGCACATTTCTTCAGTAATTGCTGTTTGTGTTGTCATCACTTTGTCAGTGCCTCTGTCAGTGTTGACATCAAAGTGCTCTTTTTGTATCTCAAACTAAATCACTACATTAATAATACATGTTGCCAACTGAGCAAAGTTAAGTTGCCAGATGCCAGTGTGATGCCACAAACATGGAGCACTACTCCCAAGGGCAACAGATGCTAACTCGTACTAAAATAACAACCCACTGGCCTTGTTTACACTTTAAAAGTGACTTTTTTGTATGTGTAAAAAATAAAGAAAAAATTAGTTTCACATTCAGAATTCTGCTATGAATGCACTAACTACTGTACTATGACTGATTTTGGAACTTTTATGAGGTGCGCAATGTCCTTTGCTTCTTTTTATTATATTTTTTTGATTTTTTGATTCTCAATACTTGCCACTTTGACGTCAGCCATCCACATCTACTTCCCTTATCCTCTATACACAAGTACTCTGATATTAGGAGAAGCTGAGCCTAACAATATAACAACATGATTTGTTACACTGACAGAAAATAACTGCAACAGTGTTCTTATATGTAGTAATTTTCTTTTTCCACCAAGTCCCACAATAATGAGAACACAAGAGCAGTTCAATTTAATCACTGATGGCACAGATATGGATTAAAATTAATTAGTGAATTTCCTTTAAAGCTATTTGTTTTCCTTTTTCCTCTAAAGCATTTATACAATTATTCTGTCCTACTTTGCTCATTCTCAAAATATAAAACGCACTGAATTTATCTACCACTACAGTTTTTGACAAGGGTGGAACACAAAATGTGCTTCTAATCCCTTATTTCTTTTGGATAGTCTTGGTCACTTTTCTTATTTGTGGTACTTGTAAAGAAGCACAACAGCAAAATACTATTCATAGTTGGTTCTGGCTACCCTAGGAGCGATCTGTCAAGGAGATGGTCTCTCACCCTGCTTCAAGCTCTGCCTTCCTATGATCAAACCCCATCTGGTTCTTACAAACCTGTGTAGCAGACCCCACAGCCATCTGAAGCAGCTAATGCTCAGCCTTATGTTTTTGCGGTGTCATGTACACTCAGGGGCTGTATTGTTGAGATATAATTTTATTCACTGACCTCCAATGGGTGTTTCTGTACTGCTGTTATGTGAAGTTTATTCAGCTAAGCAACCTTTTATTAAAGCACTCACAACCCCAGCTGGGTAGAAGCTAGTTGGAATATATTTCCAGCCCAGCACCTCTCACTCACTTCTGACAGCTGCAGAGTCTGTGAGACCACATGTTATAAAAGAGCTTGGTTCCAGAGCTTATGCTGTGTGTGCAGCTGAGCACAACAGTCATTTTCCATTACCAAAGTCTAAAGTGCCTAAATCTGCTTCTTTTGCTGTTGGCCATTTAGCATAGGACTTGACCTCTACCTAAACTTTGCCATACAGGTTTTGAGCCCACAAAGACTCTGCCCTACATTGTGTTCTAAGTGCTGTGCTCAGCCAAAAAAACGTGGTTCTACCAGATCCAATAGGCATGCCTTCATGAGTTCAGGATTAGGCCTGGATGTGCCTAGTCGGTGCAAGGTTGATGTTGATATTGTTGGATCAGTCACAGAAATCTTTTTGAGTCACTGTTTTGTATTAGGAATCCAGGTTTCTGTTCAATCCCTTTACTGTGGTAAAGTCCCATTCAAACAGGATTAACTAACCCTAACCCATAGACATTCAGTAGGACAAGCAGGGCACAAAAAAATCTAATTTGAGTGGCTGGTCAAATTTGAACATTTGTCCAGTGTACAAAAAAGTTAATCTTGCACCCTGAGAACAAGCCAAAAGAGAATACTAGTAGCCTTGTTTCTAATTGTTGTATTTGTTTTCAAATAGGTCTATAATTTGTAACATTTTTCCATTGTTATAACATTTATTATCAGAGAAAAGAAACACGTGTGACTGCTGTTATTTTCACACAAAAGTCAAACTTCATACCCAGCTGAATAAAAATACTCAGAGATCCACTCTAAAACCAAAGGGGTCTCTCCAATGAGAAACAGTAAGAGCAAGTTCATAGAAAAACAGTAATTGCATCTGTAATTATTCGCTGCTCTGGACAGGATTAAAATCACTAACCAGTGCAGGTGATGTTAAAGTCACCAAACCTCACTTCAAGAAATCAATCCAGTTAGAATGGGGCTCAAAGCTACAATTTGAGGAGAACACAACAGAAGACAGGGCATACACATGGGGTTGCAGCCTATGTCAGAATGCGCTGGAAAAAAAGCAAACAACTTGGACAGACCACTAGTTCATCACAGGGTGTTCTTTGAGTTATCCTATATGTGGGGATAATTCACAGTATATTCAGAGGCAGTTTTCTCTTTTTGAATTTAGTTGTTGCTTTTGTACTTAAATGGAGTGGGCTGCTTATCAGAGGGTGCATGAGGTCAGCTGGAAAAGTGATTCCACTTTGCTACTACTTTTGTGTGAAAATGCTTTTTAAATTTGGCTGTATGAGTCAACAGCACAACTATGCTTCAGTGGTGAATTATAAGTATTTAAGTCTGAAGTTTGCAGCACTAGCCTTGCTGTATATTTGGGGTAAAGCCATGTCTTACTTTCCTGGCTCTGCAACAGTTATGAGTTATGTAATGCTGTGTAATTTTTATGGGATTGGAGATGTGAGAAATTAGAGCAGTAGGCGGTACTCTTTGGTCGAAACCCCTGAGGGGCCATTGTCTGCATGTTTAATAGAATGATTAGAGGAAAAACTCGGGACAAGATGGAATTGAAAAACTAGACAGACGGCTGAGAGACATCAAGGTGACTGGTAGGTGAGGTGGCTGAAGATGTAACTTTGCCATAGGTGATGATCCTGAGTATAAACTTGCACATCAAGAATTCTTACGTAATGCAATGAATAGCTTAACTTTGCCTTGTCTTTCATGCCGTGCAATGAACACTAAGTTGTGTTGGCGAGGTGCTATATTTTTACTGTTCACTGCTTGTGGTGGGCAGCCCTCCACACACAGGTTTTTTTTCACAAACAAGGCTGACACTGCCTCAACACGCTGCTATTCATCTTTGCTAATTAAGCTGGACAACACGTTAGTCACAGTTATACTGACTATCAATCACACTGGAACACCACGAAACTGGAGGGCGGATGGAAAGACACATGATGGATGTTCCTTCCTGAGTGTCTTTTGGTTGGTCATATTATTTGTGCCTTCATCCACTAGCTCTTTTGCACTGTTGTATTGCGTTGTACGTATACGTGCTTACGTATTTTCATTACATGTTCAATGGTTACTTCGGTATTTTTCAACCTGGACCTTATTTTCCCATGATTTTGTGTCAAAGAGATTAATAGGGACAACACATTTTGAATTTGGTTTAGTATTGAGTGCCTGCAGCCGCAAAACAGCCTATAACACAATCCTTAAAGGCAATTGCAGGCAAAACCATGAAAATACGTCCATTAGAAGTATTTTGTCTTGCCACTGATTAACTCAGATTGTCTGACAACACTACCGTACAGAGAAAGGAAATGTTTTCTGTACCTTTCACTTGATCCGCTTCTTAGTCTTCCTGCAACACGTCCTCACCTCTCCAAGATCAAGACTTCTCCTTGAGCAAGAGTTGGTTAGACACACAGCGGATCGAGCGAAAGGTACAGAAAACATTTCATTTCTCTGTACGGTTGTGTTGTCAGACACCTGACATCTCAGAAAGACATCTGAGCCAGCAAAATGAAGCACTTCTAATGACTGTAATATGAAGGTGTGCAATTTCCCACAAGGATTACATTGCAGCCCGTTTCACGGCTGCAGGCTGCAGCTCTTTCACTTAATACTGAACCATATTCAAAACTTGTTGTCTCCATTAGACACACTGATACAAAAACACAGGGGGAAAAGTCCAGGTTGAAAAATACCACAGTTATCCTTTAAAGGTGGGGTCAGCCATTCTGTAGAAGAGAGATGATTGTTTAGTCTAATTTCCAAGTCATCAAATACGGATGCTTTGGGTTATGTTAAATGGAAAACAGCTCAGAGCGAGCCACACCACACAAGTGGCATTTGTTGGATGTGACTCAACAATCAACTAACTTTCTCCAGACTGACCCCACCTTTAAGCACTGCCTCATTCAAATCAAAATGGTTTCGAGGTACTCTTTTTATGATTTACTGTATACAGATGAGAGAAAAAAGGGATTTACATACCCTCTACGTTGAGCAAAGGTGTCTGCTGATGTCTACTGTACATTACATTGTGCTCTTACGTAGTTACGTTACTTGTGTCCATGAAGGTTTTTGTGGCCAGATTATCAGTAAAGAAAAAACAAATAATATAATTAATGGTCTTATTTATAAACCATTTATTGCTTTTTTTCTGGATGGAAGTATCTTCCATACTCATTGGTATGGTCATATGGTCATTGTCAACTGGTGGCAGTTTTTTAGGCCTTTTTTGATTTTTATTTCAAAGCAGCACACAAAGTAAGAATCTGTCAAACAAAATAAAGGACACATTTATATCTGTGTTCAAAGTGGTCAAAGGACCCATGGTCTGCTGTTTTAATAAGGACATAAAAGTTTTAAGGCCCTCCTAACATTTTTCCAACAACTGAAAGGACTATAAAAAAGATCCTCTTTTAATTTGTTGTTGATGTGACCGTTGTTTGCCTAGAGCAACATTCCCATTATCTTTTTGACTTTGCAAAGCGGTGTCATTGATATGACTCCTCTATTTCTGTGATATCTGTCCTGCATTTGTCAGACTGTTCTGTTCTACTTTACATATGAATAAGCATGTAATACAAAGATTTTTCTTACTGTAAAAGCTTCCTATGTCTTAATATATCCTGCTGGGAGTGTTTTAACCTGGTTGAATTAGTGTAACTATTTCTCCACGTGAGATTTTTATTGTGCAAAGATAAATTTCACAGGTACTAAGTTATAAGAGTTGTCACTCCACAGGACATAATATCGAGAAGATTATGATATTTTTGATATACCCTCAATAACCTTCAAATTTGACATTTCCTTTAAATGTCCACCTTGACAGTAAAGTACAAGACCTTATTGCCTCATTTCCATCAGCGTAACAAGCATCTAAATCTTGATGTACGTTTACGAATAATGCTTTGACCACCTTGACAAAAAATGAGGTGTATCAGATATCTCAAAAATCCTTCCGAATCTCAACTCGTCTTCAACAAAACCCGTTTCTCTGTGATTAGTAGTGTTGCCATTTACAAGTAACAGTGACTTTACCTAGATTCCTGTCGTCAGTGAACTAAAAGTAAATAGGAAAAAAAATCTTAAAGGTTAAATTAATACTGGCTGACTAATACTGACTACTAGAATGACATGAAGCCAACACGGAAAGCAAGTGTTCAAGGCAAACATTTATACAACCATCAATGACCCTGAACTCCATGTCCATATTTTTAGTAGCACTATATGAATGCAATCTACTTTCTGCTTTGGCCTTGAACGTTGCAGTAAATGTTGCACAGAATCGTTGCAAGGGAAATATAAAGGAAACCAGGCTGCTGATGTCAGTTCTATGGTAATGTTTGAGGCTATAGTTTGTGGTGACATTGCAATAGATTGCATTATTGTATAGAGATTACTATTAGTCTTTTTACTGAGTCTATATCACCTCTGAATAGTTGCAGCTATTTGGATGCTCAGTCCTTTTGCACAATGTTTTCTCCCCCTTTGTCAACAGAGATGTGTAATGTTTTGTCTGTTTGCCCAGTCTCAAAGTACAATACAGCCCTAATGGCTCAGTTGGCTCAAAGCCTCAACAGTGTGGAGGAGCACAGCTCTGATGTGAAGGCACAGAAGTTATGCATTTTCCATAAAACATTACAGAGAAGCCTCAGGTGCTTTTCCTTCTCAACTACTACACACTCTCTCATCACAACTGTTGTGCTTCTTCCAGTAGACAGAGATAGTGAAAGAGAATACCTGTCAACAGTTGGTGCATGTGGCAATATGGACACACAATCAATAAATCTATTAGGCATACAAGGTAAAAGGTTCAGTGTTTAGACTGATAGAATCCAAGTGTGAATATTTATTCCATGATGTTTGCACACCAAATAATTGTCTTCTCTTAATGGTCATACTTTACTCTGGACTGTAACTCTCATAACTTTGTACGTATTATGGTGCACAGATGTCTTCTAGATGTAGTTTGAACACATACTTAACATAAGAACTGCATACTTTATCTGTCCATGTCCATCTCATGCTGAGGGGAAGGTGAAAGAGGTTGCTGTTTTTATTTGCACCAGCACATGCAATCTTGGTGTAGGCAGTATGGGTAAAGTTAGTTGGTAAAATAAAGGGACAAAGGTATGTGACTGCAGTGGATCACATGGTCTACACCAACCATACATGTGCAGAAAATCATTCTATTAATAAAATATGTGATTTAGTCAATATCAGTTATTTTTGCAGCTTTTCTTTAAAATCTTACTACAACAACCATTAATTTGGTTAATTTAAGCCTTGTCTGCCAGGTTAGAATAGGTCAAGCAGCGCACTCTGTGTCATGCCGCATTTTAATATTGAGAACTACAACAGTGAGTTCTGCTGTAGCCAGTTAGAATTAAACTTGGTCATGAATATGCACAGCAGTTTCCAAAACTGCCGGAGATGTGTTCATGTTTGTGTATAAAGGAGATGTCATTTAAAAAGGAAGAAGTAGAGAGCTGTAAAAACGTCTGTTAGCTGCATGGAGTTTCATAGGATAGATGGTGTCAGTTTAAAGAGAAACTGAGAGAAGGGTAAAACTATTATTGTCCAATGGTGCTAAAAGAGGGCCACCATTACAAGTCACAGAAAGAGGCACGCAGGAAGTCAAGTGTCCCCCTACTTTCATTCTTCTAGGTCTTGCTTTCATTTTTATGTCTCTTCCTTTCCCTCCATCTGAGCAGCGATCAATCTTGCTTAATCATTCTCAAGGTCAGCCCATCAACTCAGTGCAGACAGACTGAAAGAGCGACAGAAATAGAAAAGGATATTGAACTGAGGAGAAATAAAACAAAGATGTGTATACCCATACAGGAGATTGTAATGGGGTCAAAAGTAATAATATAAAACCGGGGATAACAGAGGTAAAACTACAATGGAAACACAAGACAATCACATTAGGTCGGACTCTGATGTCACTTGTTCCCCTTTGTCCTTTTTACAGTGGGATACCATGTCATGAACACTTGTAGGAAACGGACCCTTACTAATCTTGCGTCATCTCTAATATCTGACTACAGGCCATCGGATATTCTCACTCCCTTCATTTCTCCTCTGTGGGTCGGGAGGGGGCAGGTCACTGTTGTGACACCACAATAGGTGGTACAGGTCCATACCATTCATCAAGGCTAAAGTGCCTATTAGATGCCTTTAATATTTTACTAATTAAGATTGCAGAGTGCTCAACCATCATTTACTCCCATTAAAGTGAGCTGGGTTCACTATAAAGTGTTAAGTGACATTGATTGCTTTACTGTAGTGTACCCTCTGTAATGGATTTTAGGAGATTTGCCCTTCTTCTTGGCTACCCAACTGTGGTTGATAAGGAGAACCATAGTGGTCTGCTAAATGTAATTGATGTAGTTTGTTTCGATCCTCCTTCCGTTTGACTCTGACCTTTGCCCCTTAAGTACAGCAAGGATGGATCGTGTCCTTTGCTGGTCACAGCTAAAGCATTTTAATTTCCATTATCCATTGGGTAATTGAATTTAAATGGCCTCAACTGACACAATCTCACTGTTTTTCTCTGGGTTTGTACATGTTGAATTTGACAAGCTCTGTGTTTGCGTCACAGTGCAGTCCAATCTCATCTGTGGTGAGTAAGCACTTTCTAATGCCGAGGCCTCCATTTGGAAAGAGTAGAAATGCGATCACCCATTGAAAGCACTAAGCCAGCTTGGCTCAGCTAAGCATGGCATTTTTTCACATGATCTACAGTTCACACACCCTCCAATCCTTGGTTTAGTTTTAACCTCTCAGCCTTGGCACAAATAATGGTACAAGCCAAGATATTGCATATCTCTATAGATGACAGACCAGCAATGCATAAGTAGGAGTGACTATATGTTCATGATATCTCAGATTGAAGGGAATACAAAGAGTGATTTCAGCGTTCGGCCTCTTTGGTGTTTGATTTCAACTGCTGAGGCACAAAGAATGTCAAATGTCAGTTTGAAAAGTGTATGTCAAACCCTTGCCAATAACTCATGGCTTGCAGCAGAGTACAGCCTTTTAAATGTTTAATTATTAAAGAAGATGAAGTCTGGCTGCTTCAAATGATTGCTGATGCATGATTCAGCAATTCCAATAACTGCTTTTGCCCTTAGAATACTTAACTTCTAGTAATGATTAGTGATGTCTTAATCAGATATGCCATCTCTTCACTGTCTGTTTTGAGTTAAACCTTACACACAGCAAGGACAGTAAATTAACAGTCAGAGTATGCCAAATTAATTTTGTTTCCAAAGAGACACAGTACAAATGTATGTAGCATACGACTGTGTGGCAAAGCTATTTGCTTGTTAGTTCAAATGATTCAGTAGCACAGGTTAATGTGCTCTAGTCAGTTGTAATTTTGGAAAATATTAATCCTTGAAGCCACAGGGGGTCTACTGGCAGACATGGAACATAATATCAACAGGTATGGTAGGTTCCTTAGAATGAGCCGTATATAGATACTGAAAGAGTGGGTCATTTTCTGCGGATTCCTCCATGTTGAACCACAATAGCTCAGAAAGAACAAGCCAGACACTGGCACTAGATAGGGCCTTTCACATTTTTCACGAGTTTTGTGGCTACTATTATTTACTGTTGGCTACATGCTTGGTTGAGGCAAGGGGTTTCAGTTGGTTGTAATCCGCAATGTCGCCACTAGATGCCACTAAATCTAAATCCTATACACTGATTATTTAAAATAAGCACCCAGGGACATATGATTGTGTACAACTCAAGGGATTATACATTTGCTCCATGTGTTTTCCACTTCATGTTTCTAAAATTATTTGTGAAAAGGTCTCCATTTTTGTAAGACTAATTGTTTTTCTTTGAACAGGAGACAGTATAGAAATATTTTAAATGGGCTATTTAGCTGTGGATGAATGAAGTGGTCTATTCCTGGCCACCCCAGCAGCAGAACCAATGGATTTACTTTGTCTGTGAGCACAGTTGCAGAGGAATTATATCAGTGATATAAGTCTGTCAGCATATTTGTGCAGTTCAGGAGAAAAAAGAAAAAGGCAAATCATTATTTCTCTCAATTAAAATGGAAAAATAAGCATATGATGCACTTTTGAATTGTGCATCACTTCTTTTCAAGCACGAGTCATTGGACTGAGCTGATGTCTGTTGTAATTGCTAGACCGCTGATTCCTATTTAATTATTGTGTCTTTGTAATTGGAATTACAGATAACCACCAGACTCCTGTTTCCTTATTGGCCTGGATAACGGGGTGTAGGAGGTGCAGGGGGTTGACTGAGAGAAAGAAGACTAAAGAAGTAGAGTAAAGAAGTAGAGAGTGGAGATTAAAAGAGAGATTAATTGTCTATTGTCCCAAGATTGTCTCTCAGCTTCCTGCTCCTTGTTTCGCACTTTTACGATTGGAAATGAAAAGCCCCTTGTGTCTCACGTTCCCATGCTGATGAAATTAGGGCCCAAAAGAAAGAGATAGGGAAACCCACAGTGAGAGTGAGATAGAAAAAAGAAGGATGGAGGCTCATACTGGAGGACCATTAGAAAGTGAGGCAGATCTGAAACAAAGCCGGAGAGACGGAAATGAAAAGGATCCAGATAAAAGGCAGGGGTTTTATTGCTACACTCTACATTAGTTCAGTCCCCACTTGACCTGTTCAGTGAACAAGAAAAAAATATTTTCTAATCATACTATTAGTTTTGGAATATAGTTTGTAAACCCTCACCACTAATCCCTTTTAGCCATACAAAAATGGATGGAAATGCAAATACATTTTTTGCTGTTTTCAATTACTGTAATCCTGCTGGTGAAGGGCTATCTTGGGATAATACAGTCTCTGACAAGACAGTCTATTGAAGGTTTTCTTTCATTGTGTAACGTTGAAATGACTATTGAAATGACAGAACTACTCAGGTTAGAACCAGGTTACAAAACGATGCCACCCATGCTAAGTCTTGTTCACATTAATCCCCACTAAGTGCACCAGTCCAATCAGCCTGTCCAATTTTTAGTGTTACTCATAATGTTTCCTGGATAGCTCTTATTCAAGGATACGAAGGGGCTGTCGTCTTTTACAGCCCATTCCTGTTTTGTCAATCCAAAGCTGTGGATATTGTTGTTCCTGGACTGATTGTCCAAATAAAACCAGATATTTAGCTATTAATTTATTGTTACACATCACCAGCCTATTGGAAGCAGTTGTTTTACCTATATGTTGACAAGAGAGAGAGAGCAACTTGCAATGACTCCTGGAGGCAACGTGCATTAACACATTGGACATTCCTTAATGCTCTTGCTACTGTCTCTCCTCAAGGGCATTATTCAAATGAAGTCATCAAGAGACGAGGGAAACTGGTGACGGATAAAATATTTGTCTGCTCAGAGAGATTTGCAGTGTTATTCAACATGTGTGTGTATGCATGGGTAGGTGTGTGTGTAGGTGTGCGTGTGTGTGTGTGGTGGGTTGTAGTCATAAAAGCACCTCATCAGAATGTGACTGTCATTCAAACTTTGAATTGCAGTGCCATGAACATAAAAATAGCCAGAGGTGAGGGCTTCTTGCCGATTACTCTGAAAAATAGGAGGAATTCAATTATGGCTGTGCATGCATGTGTGAAGGGATTTGGAGGTGAGGCATTCTTGAGGTGTTTCAACAGTGGCAGTAGGCTTAAAAACTCAGGGCTAAGTTAGCTGAAACATTAAATGATAAGAGAATTAAAAGAAAATTGCACATATTCACAAATGTATGCACACAGCGAGTTGTCTTCCAAGTATGAATTCATCTTTTTAGGCCCCGTAATAGCATGGAAACCATTATCCAGCTCAACCTCCATACATCTTATTCATTCTTAATTTTTTTTTTTTTTTGTCCATCAATTCTATTGCAACAGTTTAATGCACTGATAAAAGGTTGAAGATAAATTTTTCCTGTATTCGGAGTGTTATTTTCCTCACTGCTGAGAAGCTCAGACTCATTTGTGAGCAGGATTTCAATGGTATAGGGGTTACAATTGGTAGCTGTCCTTTCACATACCATTCCTTTTCATTGATTGGAGAAAAGTGGTGGCATTTCCCTTGTTGCTAATAGCCTGCTGATGTGTCTAATCGGGGACTGGGTGACCTTTACAGAAGACATCCTACCTCCTTCCCCCCTACACACACACACACACACTGAAGTGCAGCAACCTCCAATTGTTAGCATCAGTCAAGGACTATTAATCCAGTGAGTTAGCATGCGATTGCCACGCCATATGCCATTTTATCTGTCAACATTTTACCTATTATCACAACTGAAAAATTTAGGGCCTGTGTCCACATAGCGCCAGTGTCTTTTTTCAGTTGTTCTCAATGAGTAGAGTGCGTACATGGCCATAGCAGAAAAAGCGTATTTTTTTAGAGCGGTCCCGACACAGCATAAGCACTGTCTCAAACACAGTGCTATGCAATATACCTCAATTCCCAGCATTACAAAATACCACACAGGAGAGAGTCACATTGCCTCTGTCTCACACACTCTGGAAAAACTCCCAACTGGAAACAAAACACCTACTGGTCCACTAATTATCCCAATTCGCCACAGCTGTGGCATTTGCATACCCATGGCTCGCCAGTGCTTTGGTTTAAGGAGTGACTCTGTTAACTAGCGACTTTCAGCTTAATACGTTAACTAACACATAATTTGGCTGAAAGCCGCCAATCAACAGAGTCACAGACCCAGGATGAGGGAGAGTGTAGGTGATTAGTACAAGCAGGTACTGAAATCAAACATTGTCCCTGTGCCCCTTACAAATTAATTAGGTTAGAAAAAAAATCTAAAATTGTGATAATATCGCATACTTGCACTGCTGAGCCACCCTAAATCACTGCAGGGGAAATTCCTTCACTATGACAGCCCTAATGACCATTCTGGGCGTTTTTGTGGAAAATCTCAGAATTTTTGAGAAAGGCGCTGTTGTCGTCACTGACACTAACTTTCAGGCAACCAATCAAGATGAAGGAAGAGAAGCTTGTTCTAGCTGTGTCTGTCTGTTCTGAGCTTTATGATATGTCAGACACAAAATACCATATCAGAGACAGAAAAGAAACAAACTTATATAGAATAAAACTATGCTGAGAGTTCTGGACCATGTTTTGCCATCATTTATGGTCGCAGTAGCTTCTCTGTTTTTTTTCTCTGCTTGTTTGGTCAAGGGCAGGGCTCAGCTCCTACTACACACACATACATACACACCCACAGAAAGGACATCTGGCAGCGGTGGAGACAGTGAAGTGGGTGAAGTGAATGGAGTTGATGACAACTACAGTAAAACATAGAAAAATAAATGTAACAAAAAGCTACATATCCACCTCTTTTGTCCACAGTTGTTGCTTACACAACCACAGCGCTTGTTAAGCTAATAGCGAATTGTTAGAAATTGTCAAGATGTTGTCATAGAAATAAAAATAAAAAAATCAGCCAGAAAGAAACGCTATGTGGACACAGACCCTAAAGCATCACAAGTACACAATAGTCTCGTACATTCTCATCCCTCTACCAACACCCACAGACAGAGAAAGTGAGACATGCAAGACTCTTGAAACTTTGGAGAATCACAAACTTTGTGCAAAAAAGTTAAGAAATCAATTTCAATCTTTTACTAAATCAGAATTACATTATGAATATGACTGCTGCCTGTAGGTCATCTAAATTTGTGTGCATGGTGTGTAACTGTGTGATGTGATCACACTCTGATTGTATTGAAATGAAATCACCTCGCCTCATTCTACTTGGTGGGGGCTTTCCTACACCTGAGAGAATATTCACAAAGAATTTCTGTCCTGAGTAAAACTGCCTAATGGAAGTGTGAACTGCTTTCACACCATGAGTCTTTCTGCATGCGTAAATAACTGAGAGTCCATGAGCCAGCTTGAAAAAACCCAAATGACCTATTGAGTCTACCTTGCCAAACGGTGGACATTTTCATGCTCATTTCAGCTTCCGTAACATTTAGTGGTTTAATTAACTCGACTTTGATAACTTCAACGTTATTATTAGATCGTAATACTTGAATTAGAGCAGGTTCTACACTTTTAAATCTAATTTATAAGTTCACATGGCTGAGTTGGTAAGAACAGCATCTGCCAGGGGGTTGCATGCATCGTGATGGTGTTTTTTCACCAGAACTCTGCATGCCCGTAAGTCATGCCTGTCACTGTTAAGTGATGTGAGCGGGCACTTGAGGAGTTTAAAAGAACATGCCTTGGAATGTTTCTTTTGTCTTGCTAAAGGGGAAACTTCTTATTAACATTTATGTAATACCTGTTAAACTTTTGTTATTGTTGTTACTTTTACTGAGATATTTGTCTGTTTACCTGACCTGCAGCTGGCTCCTGTGTGCCAGATAACCTCATGTGTCAGCTCAGTAACAAAGTTTGTTCTTACTTGTTGGTTATTTCAAATGCCTGCAGCTGCAAAGGCACTTCATGTGTGAACCTCTGGCTCCTTTAAAGAACAACACTGACTTTGAATTAAGCCTCGCACTGTGTGTGTTCTTTTGGAGTTAGAGCCTCTTCCGCACCCACACAATCCCTCTGCTTCCCTATTCTGTGTCCATCTTTGTTTCTTTATAGTTAGAGCCATATCTGTGCATGCATACACACACAAACACACACACACACACGTACAAATTTACATATACACATATTACTGGGCTCTGTCACTGCTTTCCTTGCCTGGATAGCTGTGTAATTGAGTTTTGGGGATGCAGCCTGGCACTTCCTTCTTGTGTGCAGGCTCCCCTCATTACAGAAGCCTAATTGGGATTAGTGCAGCATTTTGTTTTGGCATTGTTAACGAGGCCTGTGGTCAATGCCAATATCTGGCTTGTTCTTCTCCCTTACTTCAGGACAAAGTGCCATTTGTGTGTTTATGTGTTTGCTTATGTGTGTCTTGTGTTTTCGCATACGTGTCTTTGCCAATTTTACCTCTACATTGGAAACTGAACTAGGCCAGCAATTCTTTTCTGGGAAATCATTGTGCCATTATTGAGGTCTCCCCAATAAATGGAGAAAAATGTGTTATGCAGTCATATTATATGTCAAAACTGCCATCATAATAATTAAAAAAAACCTTGAATATGTAATTTTCTCTAAACAGTGGTGGTTTTCCTCCATTGTGTGTAATGCATTGAAAAGATGCATGCAGTTTCTGACCATCGCAAGGTGAAAGCTATCTTTTAAAGGAAGATGGATAACGGAGTAGGAAAACCAACCCGAAAAAGACTGAGGCTGAACATGAGGCTTGAGGAAAGTGCTGTCTGTTTCACACAGCAAAGCGACTGGGCTCATTTACTTAGTAACTAATATTGATCGCAAAAAATCTGATGCCTTCAGAACATAGCTGAGGTGGGGGTGTGTTCACTTAACTAGCCCATTATACTCAAAATCACAAGGAGAGCCCTGCAGTTATACTCTTCACTTGTCATCTTAATGAAAGGCCTATCATCTTTTGCACATTACTCTGCTTGGCCTGTATGACTTGCTTGTCTTTCTTCACCAGAACAAATGTGAGGTAGTTCAGAACATTTAATTGACCTAATCATGCATGAATTATTTTCTGGTTTTCCTGTGATTATTCACACACTTGAAACCCAAAAGTCTGAATATGGCAAATTGTTGCAGCAAATGTGTACAAAAAGTTCAAAATGTTCATAAAGATCCATATTAACATTTTCCCACCCACAAAGATAAAATACTGTAGACTCTGCCTAATGAGCTTGTGTCAGTACTTCTCTCCAGTGCTTCTCCTGGGCAACAGTCTTTTTTGCTGTTAGGAGAACATGAGTTAATTTCATCAGTCCATTCATCCTGTAACCCCCAGCAGAATAACAGTGGTGTGCGTCTCGCTGCTGCCAATCCATCAGGATGAAAGTTTTTTTTGTTGCCTGTCTGTCAGCCTCCCTGTGTGTGGACAGATGGATGCATAGATGCAGCAGGTGATGCGTGTTTAGGCCAAAATCCATCACTACAAAAAGTTAATCGCTGGCAAAATAAACCTGATCTTTACATTTTAGTGCATTTTAGTCAAAAACATAAACACTCATATTTGAGTTAAATGATAGTTAATACAGAAAGGATGAAGATGACTAAGGGATCAGCTGTAGGATTTGCAAGATCTGAAGCGATCAAATAAAGATATCTGCACATAGAGCACTCATGCACACAAAACATGTGGGCATGAATACTGTATGCACACTAAAATACCCATTAAACATGGCACTGCTCAGTATGATACACACACACACACACACACACACACACACACACTGGCTGACACTATTGAATAAAAAAACAGATGTTAAGATAATAGAGCATGACCGTCAACAGCTCTGTCAATAACTCCTTGTCAATTAAAACCACTTGAAATGGATCACTTATTGGAGAAGATGATTAGGAGGTTCCTAGTTCCTAAGTTATATTCTTCTGGACAGAGATCAATGGTTGTTAGCATTTTTTAGGGTTTAATGAGGATCAATTTGCAAAATAATTTAAATGGATCAGACTTTTTTTTAATGGCTCATGACAATCCAGAGTGGTTTTCAGCAAGAAATAGGCCCAGAGAGGTGTGAAAATGAAGGAAAACACAAAGATTAAAAGAGAGGGTATCCTCTTCAGTACTTCACTATTGTATCTACACTCATCCTTTGATGAGGCTCTGTGTTTGGGTGTCATCAGTCCTGGCTTTTACAGTTTTAATCCGTGTAAAAAAAAAAGAAAAAAAAAGAGGGATTTTTCTACTGTCTTTGTATTTTTATTTCTGAAATTGACACACTGAGAGCTTAACTTTCTCTGCACCTACACGACTTGTCAGCCTGAGCCAAGCAAGGTTTTTAAAGCTCTGTGATGAGAGCACGAAAAACCTTGAACCTCCTCATTACTGAAGAATCTCACCAACCAGGGCAAGCATCAAAGAATGCTCCAAATTGACTCCTTAATACCTCTGAATCTACACCAGCATGTCTTGCTGCCCTACTTTACTATCGAAATATTTACATCATCTTGAAATAAAACTCAAACTCTGATGTCTTGATGGTTGTGTGATACATGACTGATATAAAAAAAAAAGTACCAGAGTCAGATTTACAGATTTATTCTCCTTTTATTGTTGGAAATTTGTTTATTTCCCGATTTTCTTTATAAAATGACAGTTTGATCCTTCTGGTTTTCATATGTGTGTTTTCATGATATTTTGACTGTGTTTCATGCAAATGTCCCAAAAGTGTCACTTTCAGAATAAATAGCAAGTAAGTTAAAAGTAAAACCAACTCTTTTATATTAAAGCTCCTGTAGAGAGATTATCTTTTTTCTTGCCATAACGCAATAAAATCAGTCCCAGGTCTTAAGTAAGTAAAAACAAACCTTTTTCTGATGTGAAACTCTTTAAAATAGCTTTGTGAGTCAGATTTCCTTTGCAAACAAACCTTATCTGTGCCTTGTGGTTTTCTGTCTTTCTTGTTAATGGCAAGTAGATCTTACAACAGCACTTCATTGATTCTGTTTGCTGTTTGTAGATTTGCTTCCTCATTAAAATATTGCTTTTGCCATTGCATTTATGTCTACATGAGAATTCGAGAGATCTGTTTTTCCAGGCTGCCTTACTTTACATGCTGCCTCTTCTTTTGTCTTGTGTACTGTGCGGTGCAGTTTTGGAGTCTGTTCGTGATTTAAAATATGTCAAAGCAACTCATGGGTAATAACCCTTCCAAATACTGTGCACAGAGCAAATATTTTTACTCAGCATAGAGAGAGTGAACCCTGCCGAGAGCATGTAGAAACCCACTGCTGTTGTGTACTCTGGAAGTTTGAGCACTCCTCTGATCAACTGAAGAGCTATTTACAGCACAGTTACTCTTAGATGAGTTCTAAAATAACTGAACTTGCCACCAAGAAGACAATGTGTTTGTTACAGAGCAAATAGTGATGTTTAATCACATATTTCAGTGTGCAAAGTCAAGGTTTTTATTGATTCCTACATACCTAGTCACACAGAGACTTTCTTGTGTCTTCATGAGACTCAAGCGCATGTGTTAAAATAGAACAGTGCCATTTGGCAGTTCATTACAGGGGCATTTGTGGTGAACCTTTCAGATTTCTAAATATTATACACAAGAAATTTCTCATTTCGAGCAGGAAAACAGTACAAAAATGGTTTTATAGGCGTTTTGTAAGAGATTTAGATACACCGGGGGACTGATCATAGAGGGATTTTAGGTGATGTATTTGGAGATTTAATCTTTTTCAGTACATCATGTTTAACTTGTTAGGGCTGTTACTGTAGGTCTCAGCGGTTTCATTATGATAACAGATGCAGGTATCACTTATCATTTCATTACAGAATTTCAGAACGTGTCAGAGGATTAACTCATTTCTGATAAGTCAGTTACTGTGGCTATGTGCATCACTGTATTGGGGGGTGTAATGGATCTGCGTAATAATACTAATAATCAGTAATAGTTTGCTGATTTATTGCTCTGTTGTGAAGATTTTCATTTACATTACATTCCTCTTCCTGTACATACAATGGTAAGGGTTATGAAGTAATTGTTGGCAGTTTATTGTACTACATATCACTATATTATCCAGTTGTTTTTAATGGGAGGATCCTATAGGATATCGATCAGAAGATTAATGACCACACAAGTGTGTGGGGCATGAGTATTTGTGGATTGTCACGTTGTCAATAGCTCATGTACTTGTTTACTTTTCTGAAAACTTGTCAAAAAATTGCAGCTTCTGTGATTTGGATATTGAACTTGGACATTATTCAATAATATTTTGATTAATTGTGCAGCCAAAATCCAAAAAGTGAGATTTAAGAGAACAGGCGTAAGGGGTGCAGAGTGGGAACGAAAGAGGCATCATTCACCCTATTATAAGTCAGTGTAGTTACTTTAAGGTAGGAAGGTAACATATTGTTGCTTTAGTGGACACATTTAAGAAGGGTATTGATCTTCTTACATTACTCCTCTCCTGGTCCTGTCTACCCTTACATCACGTTCCTGACTCTTGACGTATAATATATCTGGCCCCTGTAAATGGCATACACTACAGTATATAATACTGATAAACTGATTATATGGTATATTCTGTTTTAGTTCATTATAGTTTTTTGGGCCAGGACCCATTAGAAAATGATGACCATAAGAAACTACTGTAGATTGATGTTGTTTCTGCCAGTGCAGTACTCAAGAGCACATTAGGTTTTCCTGGGCCTGCCAGCAGAGCCTTGAAGCATTTGTTTTGACCTAGCAAATTAAAATGTCTGCTCTTATCAATGCTCTCGGGTCTTGAGGGGAGGAGGGGGAGGAGAGAGAGAGAGAGAGAGATAGAGAGAGAGAGAGAGAGAGAGATAGAGAGAGATGTCGCTCTCTGTCCTTGTCAGGTCGCCAGTCTGTCTTGCATCACTTGAATACCACAAACCTGCTGTCAGATAAAAGAGCACTACTGGCCTTGGGGTGTGTTTGTACATGGGTGTGCACATTTGTATGCATGTGTATGTTTGTGAGTTAGAGAAGAGAAGAGAGGGCAGTGTTAATAGAAAATAGTTTTTGTCCACATTGAAGCCTGTTATATATAATTATAATACATGAATGAAAATCTGGACCATTTTCAGCCGCCCCTGAAAAAGAGACTACACATAACCACATTTACTGTTTATGTGTCAGCCCTGCTTTTCAGATGGTTATATGAGCCAGTCACTATTAGAGGAGTCAGTCTACAGGATTTACCGCTATTTTTACCAAGATTTTTCTCTGGACAGGTTTGGACAAGAATCTGAAGAGGTGACTTCTGTGTACTGTTTTAGCTTCAGCATATTATGGCTGACACTGTGTTATTTTTAGATTTTGCCCACATGCATGCACCTCCACTGCCAGCAAACTAGCTGCCATTGTACATGACTCCTCCCAACATTTTGTGTGTTTTTGTGTGTGGTTTTGCTGATGTATGTTTGGGGCAGCAGCAGTGTTCCTAATGAGGATGTATGGCCCTCAATGTAGACCGCCATCCGGCTGCGCTGCTGCAGAAATGCGTACGATTTCACTCACAGCTCTCGCTCTCTCTCTCTGGTTATCTCTCCTTCCATCTGCCACTCCTATACTTAATCTCTCTTTTTCCTTTAGACTTTTTCTGTTCATCCGTTCCTCTGCTGAGTGGGAATCTCTGTTTCTTTCACTTTGGCTTAGTCTCACTTTTTATTCTAAACACAAAGCATGCATCCTCCCATTGTTAGCATTGTTCCTTGAGTCTGTACATGTGGGTTGAAAAGATGTGAGGGGTCAGTCAGTGGTAAATCACAAATGCTACATGTTAATCTACCAGCTGCTCTTATCTGCACAACCACTGCTCTGTTCAGAAAAGCAAAACTCATACTTGTTCTTCATCTTTCTTTTCCAATCAGCTTATTTAGTCTGTTTTTTCACATCCCTCATCTCATTATTTCATCTTTTCCTTCCAACTACCGCCCATCTGTTGCGCAAGGAGATCTCCCTTTCTACTTCAGACTCATTTCAACCATCCATCATGCTCAGTCCAAACCTGTCTGCTTGCTCCTCAGCATTACCCTCTAACTAGCCTCCTAGTGTGGTATTATTGCTCTCCCTCTCATCTTTTCTCTCTTACTCTTTTCTTTCTTTCTTTCTCTCTTAATGCGTCTCCCAGGATCGATTTAACAAAATGCAGAGCTCTGCTATTACCCTGCAGGGACGGCCATTTGACAGATCCAGTTCCTGGCAGCATGAGCCGGCAAACACAATGGGGCAGGGATGAAGGTAGATAGTCATTGACAGCTAACAAATAGGCCCAGGGGACTCAACAGGATAAGATAGCGAAGTTCTACGCGCATTAAACGCCCGATCTCTTCAGTGATAGTGAATGAACCGAAGTGGCAGTGAATGAAACCGATATGGGCCTGATAAAGGCAGCGAATGGGTGGTATTAAATGAAGACCAGATGTGCATGGAGTATTTCCTGATGGCACAAATCAAAAGTATTTTATATATATATATATATATATATATATATATTTTCAGACATTTCTGATTTTTTATCGCACTGGCATTTAACAAAAGACCTGATACTGAGCCCACCAGGAAGCCTAGAGCGTTCAGTGTTTGGAACAGGTAGGCGAAATATCAGTTAAGAAGATGTAAAAGGAAACCTGAGGCAAAAGATGAGAGAGAATTTGAAATAAAGGTAAACGTAATTCTCAGAAGGTCTACTTGCTGCAACACAGAAAAGATGCAACATGACTTGAACACAAGAGGCAGATATAGGGTAAAAAAAAAAGCTTTTTCTATGCTTTAATGCATTTACAGGTATTTGTGGATGACAACAAAGCATACATTTTGTATTTTACTGTACAATCTTTTAATTGTAGGAGCATTTAAAGGGACAAATGTATGGAAGCAGACTGAATAATACTCCTAAGTTAGTTTACATTTGGTGAGGAAAAATCTGGCATGGGCATTTTCAAAGGGTTTCCATGACCTCTCATCTCAAGATATCTGAATGAAAATTGGTCATATGCCTACACATTTTTGTTTTTTCATAATTTTCATCAATTTTAAAGTTGTCAAAAATCTTTACCTTTCATTATTAATATTATGTATTATTTATTATAATGTAATAACCCCTATACACTATAACTTCCAATATTTTAGCCGTCAAAACAAAATGTTATTACAGATGTATGTCTAGAATTTAAATACATCATAGGCTTAGCAAGATAGATGTAATTTAGCTGTATTTTCAGGCTTCAGACTTCAGAGCTGGCTTTCACTCTTTATCCTTTAAAACAGATGGCCTGTGGTGGGGATATAAGAAAGCTGTCCCTCCCTCAAAGGGAGCTTTAATTTTCACTTATCAGTCCTGGTTGAGAGGTACACCAACAGGTACTCGGCAAGAAGGGCTCTGGGTGGAAGTGGGCCTTTTGGATGAGATTGCTGGCAGCCATGGTCTAGTCAATCGTGCTCCATCCATTAATTCTGCAGATAGAGCCTAGATCTTGCTCGGTGTGTCATCAGCCTCTTGCTAACCCAAACTGCCACCTCCACCATTGCATCAAGACCTAATGCATTGTTTTATCCACCTTCAAATGGAGTAGAGGACAAGTTCAAAGCTGAGAAGTGTCTGTATTCTATTCATGTTTCTGGCGCAATATATAACACTAAAACATGGATCTCAAATTGCTGACCCGGGGGCCATTTCCCACCCTCCATTCCCCTCCAGGCTGCGACATGATGAAAATATAATATAATCTGGCACGCAAGATTATTATTATTTATTTGTTTCATATCAATTTAAATTACCCCTTCATAGACAATTAAAACAAAACCCAATTATATTTAAAAAAATGTATTTATGCGAAAAATAATGACAAAGGTCAAAGCTGCCTGCAAATGCATTCAAACGGTTGAGGAGAAGAGAGCAGGTTTTAAGTCTTAATTTGTTGATTGGCTGCAAACAATAAAGATTATATAAAAAGTATGATGTTAGTTAGTTAGAACTATTTTCTGAATATTTCACTTTCTTGTAGTACTTGAATGTTCAAGTGGCCATGAGACAGAGATGACAAAACCAGCAGTGGCTTGGTGATAATACTGAAGGTGAAGATTTCCACACACTTAGATTCAGGAAATATATCACTTTTATATAATACTACTATCAGTCTATCACTTTAAAGTGATACATTGCCTGGATCTAAGTGAGCGGAAATCTACATTGTCAGTTTCCTGCACCTTAGTAAAGATGTAGTCGGGTAGAGCGCATATTTACACTGATGATATTAAAAAAAAGAAGGATTTGTACTCAAATCTAATGAGTCCAGTAATTGGTTGAACTGCATTACATGCTGTACAGTATACTATTGGAGGTTTGATTGTGTGAAAAATAAGGCAGTTACTTTTTCCATCAAAGGGTTAAGCAGGAAAGGCAAGATCCTTGTCAAGGTCTGCACACTACCTGCAGGAGGTTCTTAGTAGAGCAGGGATGTGGAATTGGCCAATTAGCAACACAGGGCCAATATAAAGTCAGTGCTAGAGGCTTGTAAATTTAATAAAGTGAACAGACAAGTAGACGAAGGAGAACGAGCAGGAGCGCATCTGGTTATTAGCTGTTTGACGGAGTGAAGAATGTGGTTCTTTGTGGGCCTAGTCCAGATGATCTTTACGCCTTGTTAGTTTTAGTGGAATTTATTAAATCGCCAGCCAACATTTTATTTTCTATAAAAGAATGTGCATTTAACTGAACTATTCAAATAGAGTTTGAAGAAAGACACAACATGTCTTTTGTGCGTTAACAAACGAGATATAACATGTTAATTAGGTGAGATGCCAGTAGGTGGATTCTTTTT
The DNA here is from genome assembly GCF_004916995.1 of Morone saxatilis. Classification (NCBI taxonomy): domain Eukaryota; kingdom Metazoa; phylum Chordata; class Actinopteri; family Moronidae; genus Morone; species Morone saxatilis. Next base: position 15,196,308 of record NW_023339751.1, on the reverse strand, counting down.
TTACCTTACTACAGTATCAGGCTAGCTGCTTCCCCCCGCTTACAGCAGCTAAGCTACTTGGCTGCTAGCTGTAAGCTTCACATTAAGAGTACAGACAAGAATGATATCAATATTCTTATCTATCTCAGCAAGAAAATGAATAAACAATTTATCAAAATGTCAAACCGATGATTTAGTTTTCCTCTATCAGATTATATGTTGCAAGAGCAAAAAAACTAATTAAAATGATCTTCTCCAGGGGTCCTTGAGGGCGGTTCCAGGAGGTCCCCGGAGAAATGGGGAATATTAATTTCACAATTATTTAACTGACCAAAGGTGGCGCAATGAAAGAATGTATAAAAATGACTATTCTGCTTGTAGGTTTCATACTATTCACTGTTAATTTGCCAATCTACAAGAGAGAGACTACATCTACCAAAGAAGTTTATAATTACTGTTCTAAGCTGTCAGATCCTATGAGAATGGAGGAATGCTGCTGATCTTGGTCTTAGTTCACTCTGCTCTCCCTTCGCTCTCACTTTGATGCTCTCACTTTGACGCTCTCACTTTGACCTCAGGGCTAAACAACTACAAAACTAGTGGGAAATCGAGTGCATGCCTGCTTGTTGCACTCATTTATAATACAGAGAGAGAAGAGAGAGAGATGGCAAAATCCAAAGCTCAAAAGGGACTTGGGAGGGAGATGAGGCCAAGGACTGGAGTGTAAAGTACAATCAGAGAATATTGAGAGATGGTTTGACCAGTAAATAAAAGAGAGTTATTAAGGAGATTGAGTATGGCAGAGAGAAATTCATTCTCATATTTCATGTTCTTATCGTATTTTAATAATCAAATCACCTTTCAATACATTTGTTTTATTTTAGAGTTTTATTCCAATATGACAACACATTTGAAATAAATCAAATGTGATATCTGACAACCTGTTGGGGAATGTTATCTTCACACACACTTTATTCAAAAGGTGTTGCAAATAGGCTGGTCGTCTCTAAGGTATGTTATATGTTAAGGCCAATAAGAAACACCTTGAGAAATGTAGAATAGAGAATTCCTGCAGGGACTGCAATTTATTCACAGATACTCAGTACTTTTACTTATTCAGATTCAGAGAGTCTCTCTGGTACTGTCTCTGCATACATTTAATTATATGCAGGCTGACTAGAGACCTTCATTAATTCTCACTTAGACCTTAAATACTGTAATGATACTGCTGTGCTGGTAAGTGATGCAGCCCCTATAGGAGAGACAGCAGATGTAGCAGTGGATAGCATTTAGTCGTGAAAGGTTTACTAGTTTTCCAGGACAAGTATGTTTGCAGAGCTAATGAGCGATTATTTATCTGCTACATCACAACTATTGAAGCAATGGAAATGCATGCCGCTGTAGAGAGATCGAATCATAACAGGAATAAATGAGGGAAAGGAGAGCACACCAGAGACAAGAAAGGTGGAGATGCAGGCAGGCAGACAAAAGGAATTGTGTTTAGAAACATCACACATAGAGCATTCTAAGATCTAAGAGACTGAAACAAGGCAGCAGGAGTCCTCAAGCAGATTGCAACTCAGGTCTATGGGTCATTCAGAGCGGTGATCACTGGAGCACAGTACAGAAGACAGTGATTCAGCAGTAAGCCACCTGTGTCTCATACCAAAAAAGAACAAAATTGTACTGTATGGGAGCAGCAAGCTGATTATTCCAAACATAACTGGTACATACAACATTAGTTATCAACATTTTTCATCAAAGTTTTATAGTGGCAATCAGTTGTGTTCCGTTTCAAGGGCAAGGTAAATGCCAAATCATTGTAAACTCTCCACTTAAAAAGTCTCCGGTCACATCTGGACATTTTAATATTACTCAAAGTGAAATATGAAAAACTCATATATCTTGAAATAAAGGCAACATTATAGAGAATGGAGAATCTGAATCTTGAGAATCTTGTTTAGAATTTTGATCACGAAAGAATTTACATGAGGATGTCAGTACTACAATATATGTGAAGAAAAGTATCATTCATCTGAGGCAAGCAATCTGATGTAATTAGATTAATATGAATTACACTGGAACTTGAAACACTAAAACAAAAGTCTTTCCTGGTTTTGATACCACTAGTGGCTCCCTCAATCCACTGCTAGGAGATGTATTTCCCTATAATGTATTTAGCAGTTAAACTGTTCTTAAATATATAAATCATATTACATGAATTCTCCTCACACATCTTGATGGATATATTAGGGAAATGTCTTTCCAAGTGTGAGATGATCAAATTTGAGATATAGCAAACTTTTAAACAGTTTTTTACAAGCTTGGATCATATGTGGGTTTTACAGACAGAACATCATGCTCAGACATCAGAGAGTCGTGCTTCACTTTACCCAGCATCCATCATAACTACAGTTGGGTTGTGACTTGAAACCAGTCAGGCTGTCAAATAGGGTAAATGTCACCAGAATCGCAATTTTCTGTCAGTAGACACAACACCCGCTGTCTCACATGGCAAAAGTGGAAACACCCTGGGGGCGGGGATTAAATAAATCTAATCGCTGTAGGAGGTAGTGGGGCGAAAGGTATCTGGAAGAATGGCTGGTTTGTGATTTTAATCAAAGCAGAAACCCTGTGGCTGAGGAGACGAAAGAGCAGCCTTGCAGGACTCAGTATTAGCTCACCCCGTACTGACACTTCAAATTGATGTTATCAACATGGTAATAGACCTACTTTTGCCAGCTCCCTTCATGCATTATGGGGGATGACAGTTTACTTAGGGACTACATAAAGTAGATCATATTTCCACTAAATTCTCTGTCTGCTTACATTTACCTCAGTATCTAAAAGCAGATGGCCTGGCCTGTGTGTCTTCCATGCCACCTGTTGAATTGGCACCGAAAAATATGTGCCATTGTGTCCCTTGGAGCAGTACCTGGAGATGATTGAAGTACATTAAAGTTAATCTCAGATTAGATGAAGTTTTGATACCCTTGGAGATTATTTTGTTGTAGAAGCACAACAAGATTTAACGAGACTACTACAAACACAGATCATACACTGATCAAAAATATGATTAATTAAAAGAACAATATGCAATGTGGCGTTATTAAATTATATGGTAATACTAGTTACATTGTTAGTATTCACTTAATATGTAGTCAAGTGACTTTCACTTGTCATAAATTACCTATTGATTTTCTGTTTCCTCACAAGAATAGTCCTGTTTTATAAAGCTCAACAATGGAGACACTGTTCATAGAATCGCGATAATACATTGACTGAATTAATAACATTGAGATAGGGACTATAGTGTCAAAGATTTTCCCTTATGTGCAGAGTGCAGAAAATGTGAAAACATTTCAGCATATTACATAGTGCATACATAAACGGATGACAAATCCAAGGAAAAACCTGAATTAAAACCTGAGTGAAGAAACATAACAAATGTAGATGCTTTTATACAGGTCTCTGAATGGTATGATGGGTATTAAATTTGCATGCCGTAGCCTTTGCAATAACCAGATCTCAATGCAATTGAACATATATAAGTGCAATCTATTCAAGAATGTAGGAAATTCAATGACAGTATGAATTATTATGTATGCAAGTAAACCTGAGACAGAAATATCGCAGAGGTTGTGATATCAATTTTTGTGCTATCTGTGGTCTATGAATTAAAATAATTTCAGTTACATTTGCAGCAAAAAATAATAATAATCCTGTCACAAAAATCCCATTCGAATCCATGTTATAGTAGTGTGTCTATCACTGTGGTATCGATTTAAATATTGTTGACATAATGCTTGCTCATCATTTAGATCGACTATACTCTAAATATAAGACAAGCAACATCAACAACAATTATGATAATTAACTTCTGCAGCCCATTACCTAAAAGTGTTAATGCTATGCTATACTGGTTCCACCAAACAATGTTATTTTACTGCCTTTCTGAAGTCCCCAACAACTGCAAGAAAACACACAGCTACAAGCATATAACTCTGTCTAACATTTTGAATATTTCTGTTACCAGGGAAACGGTTGTCAAGTGGTTGCCAGGGAGCACCTACATGTCATAGACTGACAGTATGCACACCCATGAAAAGTTGAAGAGGACAAATATAAAGGATCTATGTTTCTGAAGCCCATCTAACCCATGGTAAAATGCAATAAGCGACTGGAACGTATGCAAGCTTTTACCTTCAGAGAATACATCAGTGTCAGCCCCTATAGGAGGGCAAAGCTCTCTTTCATTTCATGCATGATGAGCCTCTCTTCTGCATTTTGTTGTATCTCCTCACACTACTCATCTCCCAAAAGAGGAAATTAACAAAAACAAGAGGGCAGAACAAAGAGAAGGGCTGACGATTAGGAAATTGGATCCTAATTCGAGAAATAATTAGTGGTTTGCTATTTAGGATTTGAGACAATAACACCTCCTGGAATTAACCCAGCAGTTGCTTAGGCTATATCTGAAGGTAACATTTAGCGCTGAGTTTAGGTAGTTTTGGTGCCACACACATGCCAATTTCATCCTGGAACGGTTTAGTGAAAGGAACACAAAATGAGAAGTGCAGATAGAAAACAGTTCTTATCTTCTTTGTTTTAATTTTATATTGTAGATTAGATCCAGGATATAACACCTACCAGGAAGAATACACTAGGAACGATGATGCTATGTGTGAGTGCAGGAGAGACAGTTTGAAAGAGGTGCTATGACACCAGTGCACTGTTAATTGTTTATTACACTTGGGAGTTGTAATTAAGGCGATAATTTGTCAAGCAAATAAAATGACACATCATGTGGCAGTCCTTAGATATCCGTAGACACATACAAAAGTATGTTTTGAAGCGTCTCCTCCAGTAGATATTTAATGAACTCAGGAGTGTTGTTGGCAGCACCATGCGCAATGTGTCACCTTGGCATTTATCTACAGATGCTCATTCCGAACTTTAAAATCCTGCTGCTTGTTGGGTGTTTTTTGTGTGTGTGTGTGTTTGTTTTTTTATTTATTTTTTGGGAAGGAGTGTGGTGCCTTAATGGACTTGATAATGGGGATCTGTCTTGTGACAGCCATTACCGCCTGAGTTTAATGTGCACTCTCAAGGTAGTATGTTGACATTTTCAGCTTGGCACATTCAAAGGCTTGGCTCGTCACGCATGCTGCTCCTATGTGCCCAACCTTCCAAGGATAATGAGCTAATTTGTTTTTCAACAGGGCAGTGCTAACGCTAAGAAGGGAGCAGATCGCTAGGGAAAAGTCGGTTCTTCTTCAAAAGAAAAGAACATCACCTTTGTGTGATGGAGAATTGTTCTGAATGATACATTTTCAGTCTTCAGTCTATTTTGTGTTCCGTTATTAGGGAAAAAGGGCTCTTGAAAGCATAGGGTAATTATTTATTAGGATGGGGTAATATGTGAAAGATGAGAATAAAAGCATCTTACCAACAAAAGCCTGACAGGTTTATCACCAAGTTTTTGTACCATATTACAGACCATATTTATCACATTTTAGCTTTAATGTCACAAAACCACATACATTCATAAATATTTGAATGATTCAAATATAATCTAGCAATTGACAAGTTAAAGGCAGTCATTTCTAATTACAGTGTGAACTTTGAATAGTAAATGGATGTTGGATAAGCTGCTGGCTCTTGATCTCATCAAAAGAATTGTGTTTTTGTACAACCAGTGCATGTAAATTTCAGATAATGACAAAGCTTGTTGAAACTTGAAAGATTCTGGTGATTTCAATTCAAAACACTATAAAAACAGGAAATTAATACAGATTACCATTCTTTCCCAAGTGAAGGAGAGAGAAACTTTCTGCATTAAAAAAATTGTCAATGCACAATTTGCTTTAATCTTTCAAAATGACTTATATAAGCCGACCCCCCTAAGAGAAAAACATTACTTAGAATGAAGTAGAAAGATGTTTAATAGTCTTCCATCTGCCTCACTGCAGTTTGTTTACTTTAGCCCACACCATTACCCTCATCTTAAGCCCTTACTAGTGTTAATTGCCATTTCATTAATGTTTACTTCTTTTAAAACGTGGTGACTGCCTGTAGAGTTTACAGCACTCACTAAAAAAACAATATTGATAACGATCAATTGAGCAGATTCATATCGCAAAGACACTTAGTTCTACTAGAGGTCAAAAACTCCAACAAAAACTATTGAGCTGACATGCATGTGTATGTGTGAGTGACACAATACACCATACCACTACCATTATCTAGACTTTTGATCTTTCTGCTGGTTCAGCCCTGGTGTGGTCCACTGACTATTCTGAATATCTTGGATCTTTAGCTTGCTACATGTAAACCCATTCAGTAGATACAATACTGATATTAAACATTGTAAAGTGTATTTTCTCTGTTCAGTCGTTGAGAACCAGTGCAACTCAATTGTACACACTAGCAAACCCAAATTAAGCTGCACATAGCATGCAAACTTGGGTTGTCAGAGGGTTTGGCAGTTGTCATCAACCTTGGCAGGACTTAAATAGCAGAGCACATCTACATGTCACATGCTTTATCTAAAGCACCTCACAGTATTTTGGTTATTATATTGGTTATATGCATTTTTAGCAGTGGGGGGGCTTACAAGGTTGTGCCTTACTTTCCAAGACCAGTGCCAAAAGCTACATCACACAGGTCCAGTGTCTTTTTAACTGCTTGACATTGCATTGATGTATTGCTCAACTCAGCAGAATGAACTGGCAACACAATAAGCTTAACCCATTAAGCTGATATAACCCTCAAGTAGAAGGCTATTCCGTATTATGCATCAGGTCACAGTTAATAGTAATGGTGGATTTGGATGAATTACTCTGTGAAGTAGGTGAACACCTATCTGCCATCATGCTTGCATATGGCCACATGTCCAGCTTTGTTCAAGCTGTGGGAACAGGTGGCTGTGATCTTGTGTGCCAACATGAGCCTCAGCGGAGCTGGTTGTTGTTTGTAGTAGTATGACCAACATACTGTAGGCTACAGTCTCCATGTAGTGGATTAAAAATGTTAGCCTCACATAAGCCATTGAAATAGTGAATGCAATGCCAATACAGTGGAGGATAGTGAACTATGTCTATTCCTCTACAGTGGAATAGACTGATGCTTAAATGTATGCATTATTAAAGTATTTCTGATTCTAATAATCAAAACAAAATATCATCCAACATGTTATCTTTGTTTGCTATAGTAACAATGCACACTGCTGCCAAAATATAAACACAAATTGCATGACAATTTCTAATAGTTAGGCAGTTCCACTTTTTCACTTAAATAGCTATCTGTAACCTCCACAGTGTAGTAGCTCTCTATCCACTTGTGGTGGGCGTACACTACTAGTGGTATCCTCCTCTTGACGTCCCTGGACCAAAGACTCACATCCTCCTATGTGCTAAACCACATTTCAGTGTAGCAGCTGTCACACTATTGCTACTGAAATGTTAGCTGCTGCTAGGGTTGTCCACAAAAAAATAATAATTCGAGTCAACAGTTGAATAGACCCTGAGACAAGCTATCAGCAGCCCGGCAGGAGAGACGCTCTGTGGTGCGCTGGGATTTTATAACTGAATTATGAGCAGGACACAGAGTACATTTTCATATCCCAGATCAAAAGAAAGGCATTAAAATGTGAGAAATGCTAAAACATGGGACTCAGCATTAACATCGCAGGAACTGCTGATTTTATTGAACTGAAAAAAGGAACAAATAGTCAAATCTTCATATTGAACACCCAAATCCAATTCAATTGACGACATTCTGAGTTGACTTATAAAGTGAACTCAGGGTTGCCAAAAGAATTAAAAAACTGTATCTGTGAGATGTCGGGGGAGAACTATAAATCACTCAGGCACTTAAAGTGGTTATACTCCTGAGCCCCTCAACTACTTCTTTACACTGTTATCACATAAACCACATGTTAGCCCTGTCAGGGAAATGAAAGAATAAGAGGCTGGTAGGGATATTTTTGGAATTCAGACTGACTCTACATTAAAATTTCTATTTGGCTCTGATTTTTATAGAAAAGGCATAAGCTTGCCCAAAGCAGCCACTGATTTTATTTATTTGTTGACTTTGTCTCATTATTAGTCTTCTTAAGAACTGCCACATGATGACCACTGTTTTTGACCAATAGTTTTTTGCTAGTGAAAGGAACAGGAGATGATTAAAACAATGTTATTTAATCCCCCAACATTATGTTTTCATATTCTTATGTACAAAAAAGGAGAGCATCCATGAATAAACTTATGGTAATTCATTATTTATCTTGCATGTTTGAGGTATTGCTTGAGATGCAGATGGGCTGTGAAAGACAAGGGCATGTTGTGATAAGGACCATACAGGGTGAGATGAAGAGGACAAGTGAGAGGTGAACACAGAGGGATCAGATGAGCAAAAAGAAAGACGGAGTGAGATATGTAGACAGGGAGAGAAAGAGACCAGAAGAAAGAGATAATATCAGAGCAAATGACACATTACCAAGAGAGAGTGTGAGTTGTTTCCTAATTCCAGCAGACAAGCAAATACCCACCCTGTCCCGGTCCCAATGGTGAATGAATCATGATTATCCTCTGACAATGCTAGCCAATCTTTCTCGATAACGCCATCCAAATCAATCATCACAAAAACCAAACACGTGTTTGCCATATAAAAACTGGGCTCCCTGTTCACCTGTTTCAACATTCAGCACAGTGCTGCCAATGGACTACCTTGTCCCAACAGGCACTGCTGCATGTTAATTGCAAGAAGGGCTAATCAGCCTTGTACTAGCAAAAAAAGAACAAACAAATACACACACATCTTTGTGTATGCAAGGGACTATGTTATGCACATTAGACTGACCATATTAGCCCTTGAAGGAACAGTCGCTGTGCTAAGTTGATGAGAGAACAAGTGACAGAGAGTCGAAAGCAGTCTGAAAAAAGAGAAAGGGAGTGGAGAGATACCAAGGATACACAGAGTGGTGGGGATTCATTTAAATTGCTCAATATAAATGCAATTTCATACTGACATTTGTCGTCTTGGTATCTTCTTGGTTGTTAGAAGTAACATCATAATCTATAATGTTACAGGCTGAGACTCTCCACATGTCTGCTTAGTGAAGCACACCAAAAGCACATCGCTTCAGGGAAAAGGGTTAAGTCACTACCAATTGTTCCACAGTTTGAACTGGTGTCACAAGACATGGCAGCTAGTTGCATCACATTTTGGTATTGTTGTTTATATCATTGTCTGGTGGCATGAGTTTCAGTGTCAGAGTAACAGTCAGTGACTCAGCATTTCTGAGAACCGCACATTGGGTGTGTCTCCCCGGTATAACTATTCTGTTTTTGTTTTGCTTCTTTACCTTTTTTACCAAATATATAAGGAGTGGATTATGTTGCATTAGGTCAGGCTCTTCTCTGATTTAGACTGCAGGCCTTTTTCTGTCGCATCCCTCGGGTACCAGCAGTCGAAAAATATCCCAGAGCATAAATTTCACAGGCTGCAGCAGCTATCTTCTTTTGTCAGTTCCAATGTCAAAAATAATAAGAACCAGCTCTCAAAAGTATATTTAACATAGGGACCCAGGCGAATAGACATGAAAACACTACAGAATAAACTGGGTCTTATTGTCAGTCCAAAAACCATTTTGATGCTTAATATACTCTATATTTTTTGACTGATTGCAGCTTCTGGAGCAAGGAAAAAGCAGCAGCTGTAACACAAAGCCTTAGACGAAAGGAGTGATCGAAAACCACAACACACTGTCTGTGCTTTTTGCAAACTACACAATGTTTACTCTATATGACTATTATATATATTTGTTGATTTAATTGATTTAATACAGTACAAAGCAGCAACCAGTTCTTCTGTAAGCTAAGGTCTGTGTGGTCTTTTTATACACATGCAGTGAGTATTTGTATCATTGCAGTACCTTATGGGAGAAAGTAGATAAAATGGCCCTATCTTAAATTGTCTATCTAAAATTATCTATTTATCTAAAATTAATAAATAAATGTATCTAAAATTGGTTGTGACGGTGAAGAAGGTGAAGCATGTCCTAAAACGCCTAGAAAGACAAAAGCTATGTATCACATCTGTACTGCAACACAGCCACATCACAGTGAATATTTTACAAGTTCGTGGAGCCACTTTGGCTATTAGAACGTCATAAAGTGCTTAAGTCAAGAATAGGTGGCTTTGTTGTAAAAGTCAAAAGCCAGTGACTTTTGAGTTCTTGCTGTTGGATAACCTGACTGCGCCAGATGGTTTGGTACGGGGAAACATTTAGGAAGTTTTCAAAGAAAACTGTTTGGAAAAGGTCAGGCACAATAGATGATGGTGATTGGATAAACCATCTGAACTTCAACAAATCAGATCAACAAACCAGATAACAATCAAACTCTTACTAAAGCCACTCTGGAGAAGAGCGAAAACATCTTTTCCATGGAGAAAAGCCTTCAGTGCAGTTCTTTGCCCTTCTTTTAAAGAAAAAACACTCTCCTGATGTGACTGATGGTAGTAGAATCTATGCTAACCAATTTAACACCTGCCATTTGTTGTTTTTGAGTCACTTCTCACATACACTTAGCGTTAAACCACGGCCATAGCTCATGCCATAGCTGCCAATTATTTCTCAAAGGACACAGATCTGAACCACCGCGGTTTGACACAAGCGCATAAACCTGACAAGATAGATTCTCACGCGATCTCGTAAGAGCTGCCTCGCAAGGTTAGCTGTAGGAGAAAAGCTAATTTTGATTGTAATATACAGGGGTATACACAATAGACATGAACAATTTACTCTAAAGTCTTTTTTTTAATCAAAGTATTTTTTTCCTTTATGAGACAAGCAATAGTAGAGGGTTGACAGGAAATTACAGGATTGAAATGCCATGCAACTAATGTCCCCAGCTGGACATGGTCAGCATCTTAAACTCATATGCCACCAGGATGCCCCTGTAATGTAATTTCAGTTTAAAATACCTGCATTAAATACAGCCTTTGTGATGCTTGTAAGGTTAAATTTGTGTTCAGACTGTGTCCGACAGGTACGAATCCAACTAAATTCTTACGGTTCTGGTGGTATTATATTGAATTGCATTGTATTCTGAGGTGCCTCTATCCACCCCTGTGGACAAAACAGAATTTGGACATTCAAGCTCCACAAAGGTTAATACTTATTGCAGGGATACTGTATTGGGTTGTGCTGCACTATAAAGGCCCTGTTATTGTGTCAACTCCTTGTATGTAAACAGTATCTACTGTACTAAGTTTATTTCTGCCATTCTACCTGTCAGTTGTCTGGAGGGTATAATTTAGAGTAGTGAAACACTCCTTCACAGTTCAGATGACATGGGCAGTCTTAGCATCAATACTATTGACGGGGATATGAACCCTTATCTTAGTCTGACAGCAGGAGTGCATGTGTGGGGAAAAAGACCATGGATGTTTATCTTCCTAAAAGAAGAGAGCGAGACAAGATTGAGTGAGTGAATGAGCGAGAGCGACGGAGAGACGATTTGTTCTTACTGGAGGTACTGTACACTTGTTAAAGTGTTGAACTAAGCTGTGGTCCAGCTGCCATATAACACTGATCTCTCCCATTCCTCCCTTCTGTGTGGTGAAGAGCTATTATGTTATGGGAAGCTGCCAAAAGCAGAGTGGAAGGACCCATTCATAATGAGGAAATGACACAACACCCAGTCTCCTCTTAGCTGAGCCTGATATGGATCATTTAAAGCTCTTATGAATCTTCCACCAGCTAAAACATAAAAAAAACTGCACTTTGTGCCAGTTTTCCCTGCTAAATGCTTAAAAACCATCAATGAGCAATTTTTCGGTCGGATATCTCAATCTATAATTAGTGTTGAAAGGAGGAGGAATATGATCTAGCATTGATACACTCACGTGCCCAGAGGTATGTGTAAATATTTGGTAGATCTTTTTCTTTCTTGGCACCAACTGTGGTTCCTTTATGTGTGTAAAAATTACAGTCGGATGTTGTATCAATAATAGGTTTCTTACTCTTGTTTGATCACATTCTAATTTACATTATGAAGTATAATCTTCTTTATCTCATGATTTCCTTTTTTTAGAGGGAATAAAAAGGTGCTCATCCTAAAAAGGGTTATAAAACAGCCTTTTCAAGCGGCCTTATGATAATACAAAACAGGCAACATTCCATTCTGAATCACATATTACAAGCTATGTCAATTAGATCAGAGTTACACTATTGTCACTGCAGGGTAGAACGGTGTTGACAACATTGCTGCATTTATCACAGTGGTGACATTCTCTTTTGAATCTTAGGATTGTGCTCTGAGTCAGAGCAAACTAAATGAGACTGTCTTATTTAGACTGTGAAATCACTGAGACAGACCCAATTTATGCAATATTCACTACAGTAGTGGCAAGGTGGTTTGTTTTATCCCTTCATGTTACATTGGTAAAATGAGGACAATACACTAATGACATCATGTTTTCACAGGCAAACAGATTGTAAGGCACAAAGTTGTAATGTCTTCTTTCAGCCTGGTGTCTTGATAATAATTTTCCCTCTCCCTAGACATTCGTGCAAAACTGAACTGGTCTGGTCTGATGAGGCAAGGACTACTGCAGAAAAATGCACTATGCTTTTGTTGATTCGCTTTAATCTGCATGGCAGATGTCCTTTATAATGGTGTCAGTTATGAGTGCAAGGAAAATGAAAGAATCGCTCACAGTCTCCCAGCCCCTTCGCTGATTAGGTCTCTGAATTTGCTGACAGTTAAGCATTACATGATCTCATTGTAATGGTAAATGTATCATGATTTTAAAGATATGCAAAATTCATCCACCTCTACTGAATTTATCAACCATCGATCAGTCACACCATTACTGAGAAGAAAATGTCCACAATGGGCTTGATAGATTAGAAATTCTCTTTCCAAAGAAAGCAGCTGTTGTTTTCATCTCCCTATTAGAACTCCTTTAATTACACTAGACTTGTTAAAATCCATCCATCAATTTCCATCCATACACACAGTCTATACATTTATCAAATTAGCCCAGATAAATAGAATTAGAATAGATCAATGGTTTTAGGATGCTTTATATGCTTTATCCTGGCAGAGGACGCTATTCTTTTAAGGTGTATGTATAAGACTGCTGTTATATGATAACATTCAATGTCAGATAGCTAGCAGGAAATGAGTGATGGCCCCTGTCCACTTCAGGGGGAACATTTAAGAGTCATTATTCCACCATTATCATCCTTGCCAATGACTGTGGAGCACTCCTGCCTCCTGTCAGTGGGCTGTCTGCTGTGTAATGGGCCTGGGGTATCCATTATGAAGCCAAAATGGCCGCAGATGCACTTTAGCCACAGTCTGCTAAAAGTGGCCAAGGGACTGGGGTACGGATCAAAAAAAGAAAAAAATATAATACTATATGAACCGCCATTAAGTATAGATTAGGTAAAATATTTTGAGCTTTTTCCATTGACAGATAGTGGAATGAGTGAAATAAATTATAGATGTTTTACTTTGCAAAATAACTACCTACATATTCATTATCAATTAATGTTCTGGATTATTTTCTTGACTTTTAGAACTCTTTCTGAACTTCTGAACTCTTTATAAGTTCAGAAAGCCCAAGGTGACATCTTGTCCAACCAGCAGTCCAAAACCCAAAGACATTCCAGGTCCAGTAATTAAGCAACCAGAAATTGAATATAATATGCATAACTATGTATTTATGTTTTTGTTACCTTTAGAATGACCCTGGAGGCTGCCATGTTGAACTGCCATGTTTCTACAGTAACCCAGAATAGACAAACAAAAAACTACTAAAACTAGCTCTAGATAGGGCAGTTGGCTTTTTTCACATTGAATGTTTCTATTATATTTATATTGAAAAACAGTACATGTAGCATCTTTCAAATTAAATCCAGACAGAAATAATACCATATCCAGCCCTGGATATGGAGTATAAAGTTTAGTGTGGGTAGGTTGCATCTCAGAAAACTTGTTAACAGGGAACCAGCAACTCTCAGGAACAGACTGTCTCTGTTCTCAGTACACAGTTTATTGTTACACATTTAGACATTGTACCAGTGTTAAAGCATGCTCTAGATTTGTATTTCTGTCAATCACATGACTTCCTACTGAGTATTAGCATTTCATGTTGCACTAAGGAATATCTGCCAAGTGCCCTGTTGCACATGTTGGCATCCATGTAAGTCTGTCTTTATGTCTTGCTCCCACACACACACAGAAACCCTAACACACTTCCTGCTCAGGAGAAGAACATTGTCTTTCCTGCACCCTCCTGAGCATCCATGCAAACGGCTACAAATGATCCCTCTTTTTCTTCTGCACTTTTCCTCGTTCTGCACTCTCTTCCTTGTTCGACTTTAACTACAACAACTACAGTGCATCTTCCTCTACCTTGGGTCTCTGACATTCCCACTTGCCCGCTAGTCCGCAGTATGTTATTTAGTTGCCCCTGTACTCATGATTTACAGAGCCTTAATGTAGTACTGTGCTTGCAGTCAGCAGATGAAATCGTCATTTGTCACATTAATAGTCCTCCCTCTCTGCCATACATTCAAACGTGCACACACAAGCACCCACACATACATAATGTACACATCCCTTTCCCAGTATGGCTCCATTCAACACCCCCTCTTAATATCATCCTTCCTTTTCTCCCCCTCCTCACCCCTCCTTCTCACCCCTCTCATCTCACCCCTAATGTCCAAAACCACTCTTTTTTCCTTCCTTTTTCTTAACCTACTCTTTCACACCTCCTCTGGTATCATGGTGGACCTTAACATACATGAATATGTTTATGATATGTTCACGTTCTACGGTCCTCGTTGTGCTTCTTATAGTGCTCAATATCACGGATTTGTATGATACAATAATGTCTTAGATTGCAGTGCTGTTGCTTTGTGCTAAATTTTGCAGACATTGAAGTGGACTATATAATTAGGTGGTATTATGAAATTCAGGGAGAGAACATTTAATTGCTGTTTTGAACAATATGCTCAGCTGTTTATGCTGAAATTATAAGAGCCCTGCTGTGTGAGAACCAGTGACTTGAATTTTAAAGGCAGCGTTTGCCGTATCCTGTCCTGTGTCACATGCAAAATTAGAGAATCCCTGTAGTAGACGATTATGCAGCTCATAACACAGACAGAGCTTAAAATTAAATGCAAATTCATTATTCTTCATTTTAACTGTTTTGCATTGGGATTCACGTCACTTTCTCTTTCCTGGTAATTGCCTATTTCTGTCTTTTGCATCTTTTACCATAAGAGACTAAGCAAATAACACTTTACAATTTGTATACTACACAAAAGGTTTGGTCAAGAGTAAAGGGTCAACAGTCATGAATGTGTATTTTTCCTCTAAAAACATGAGAATAGTATAAGCTGTGGTTTCAACTGAGCAAAAAATATTGGTTTAGCATAAGTCGCGTATCTTGTGAAAATTGCCTGAATCGATGCACAGTGAGTTTTAGCCTGTGTGCTAAATGTGAAATTGAAGATTTTAATACGGATGAATGTTTTAAATGCACATGAAAACCAACTGTAGAAAGAGAAAAAAGTAAAAACAGCTTATGAACTGTATTTTACCTTTACACTACTCACAACTGTACTAAAGATAGAGGTATGAAATTGTGTTGTATATTTAAAGTTAACTTCACTAAACATGGTCATTTTGTTTGAATGAATCATCTTTTTAGGTGATTGATCAACTGTCAGATAGTTTTAAGAGAAAATAATGAATGCCTAATAGATCAGATCACTGCAACCTCAAGTCTACCCACTGTCATTAAATATTTACCACCACTTAGACAGAACAGCTTTTCTCGTCAATTTTAGATGTATTAATAATGTCAGAGATGGCATTTTCTTCTTTAAAAGGTATTTGGCATTTTGTCCCAGCAGACATGCTGACCTGCCCTAAGAGGATCTAAGACAGATTTTGTCCAAATTACATGTGTAAATAAAAATGTACAGACATTACAAACGTGTCTGCAGGCTTAATCTGTGCTGGTTTATAGATTTAGGTTTATAGAAAAGAGCGAGAGAGAGAGAGAGACAGAGAGAGAGAGAGAGAGAGAGAGAGAGAGAGAGATGAGAGAGAGAAGAGAAGGGTGTGAAGGACAATATTTAGTTTAGATTCATGAGAGGCATGATTTTGCATCTAACCTTCTGTAAAAAGCTAAAATACTCCTGATTTTTATTTGTGACCGATTCCTCCCACTCAGGCGCTGTTCTGCGCTTTCGCTAAGAAACACACCAACTCCTGTAGCTCTCTGATGCATCTGCTGTTTTCAAGTGACTGTTACCTCTAACAAGCATTTTTCGCTTTAATCAGCTGTCTCATTTTTGTCTGGGGACAAGGATTAGAGGATGCCCCCCACTGAATCTCTCATCTACACATTACAATACAACTTCACTACCAACCCCCTCCTTTCTGTGATCTGCTCTCAACTGCAGAGGCTCAGATGTAATCCTAAGTAGGATACACAAAGAACCATCTTGAATTCTTAAGCCCAGTTGAGTGCACTTTCTTGAATAATGTCCAGTGCTCTTAAAACTTGACAAAAAATATTTTTGATATGAAAATCTTGTTGGAATTGATCACTGTTTGAATTGACTTGGAAAGCATATCTAACCATGTCTTATCTCATTTCTTCTCCTCTTCTCCCCACCTCATTTTTCTCCATTTATCTGCTTTTTCCTATTTCTTACTTCCTCCTCTATCCTGTCTGTGTCTTTCATCCTTATTTCCTCTCTTCAAATCCTTGTCTTCTCCCCTCTTCCTTTCCTTTCTATTTTTTCTTTCTTCTGTCCAGCATGTGAGTTGATGAATCAGGGCATCCTCGCTCTGGTCACATCCACAGGCTGTGCAGCTGCAAGTGCCCTGCAGTCTCTGACAGATGCAATGCACATTCCCCATCTTTTCATCCAGAGAAACGGGGATGGTGCACCCCGCACTGCCTGCCAGCTCAACCCCAGCCCAGACGGAGAGAGCTACACCTTGGCTGCCCGTCCACCTGTTCGAATCAATGACGTTCTGCTCACCCTCATCTCAGAACTGCACTGGCAGAAGTTCATCATCTTTTACGAGAGCGACTACGGTGAGTTGGGATGAATGAGAGCAGTTGATGGTCAAATGTATCTCATAAACATGACATTTGTGTACGTAATGCTCCAAAACCATCTCTAATGTTAGGGAGGACTGCACATGAATTAAAGTCATATTAACACTAAGTATTATATGCTGAAAAGAATACACTGAGTTGGTACCAAGATGAAAGAGCATCACCACACACACACACATATACTCTACATGCACAGTGCTAAAAAATAAATCAAAGTTCAGAAGGGAAAAACAAGTTCTCATCGCCACATTCACCATTATTAGCATCCTCATGAAGAGACAAGTCTGAGCCTAATTGGCTCATTTGTGGCACCAGAATGAGGGTGTGTCCCAGCAGTACTTTATATATTCTCAGATGTTCTCCATTTCTGTTTCATTATTCTCACCACGACTCCCCTGTGGACCAGACCTTTTGTGACCCACATTTGGCAAAATCCAAAGCACTGTGGATCGAGGAGTGATTGGCAAGACAGTCCAAGGGCAGAGAAATGAGAATATATTGCTGAATTGGCATTCCTCAGATGATACTTTGCCACTGCTGGCTAATCTTTTTACTACTTGGAAGAGTGCAATCTAGAAGGGAGTGTAAATCTGTTTTATTTTTTTCAGTACAGTGCAAGCTACAGTTGATGTAGTGTATAGTAAAGCAAGCCCTCAAGGGAATACAGCCACCCACTACCCCACTACAAGTTTCCACCCCCCAGTTTGGCCTGTCACAGTGCTCCATGTGAATGTATGTGACATGTTGTTCCACATTTACAGAGATCTGTCCTTCGATTTGTTTCTGACATTGGCACTCTTTGTAGAAAGTGCACTCTCAGCATTGAGTTGGATCGATTAAAATCCCACCATGTAAGAGCATCTGCCCATCTATCTGTCTGACTAGCTGTCTTGCTCTCACCTTTCTTTCTCTCTTACTAACAGTATTTCTTTCTGATTACCTGTCTTGCGATCTGTCTGTGTTTCTGACTACCAATCTATGTCTTTATTTTTGACTAGCTAACTTGCAGTGTGTCTTGTTATCTATCCGTCCTGTCTGTCTCACTACTAACTGCCTGTCTGTCTCTTGCAAGCATTCTGATCTGTCTTTCTTTTTGACTAGCTGTCTGTCTGACTAGCAAGCTACCTGTCTACCTTGCTATTTATCTATCCACCCTGTCTGTCAGACTAGCTTCCTTCTGACTAACTGTCCACGTAACTAACTCACTCTGTGTCTATCTATCTGTATTTCTTATTGACTAGCCGTCTGTCTAACTGGCTACAGTAGCTGTCTATCCACCCATCCTGTCTGTTTGACCAGCTGTCATGCTATGTGCTTATTTCTTTACTAGCTCGTTGTCTTACTATTTTTTAAAGGGGCTTTATTGGCGTGGGTAACAGATGTTTACATTGCCCAAATAAGTGTAAAATATAACCTATAAGCTATCTTGCTGTTTATCTGTCTTTCTTATTGGCTACCTGTCTGTCTGTCCGTCTAACTAGCTCTCTGTTTTGTTTTCACCGTGTTGCAATACAGTTCCATTCATTGAATCATATTATATCAGGAACTCTTTATGTATAACATGCCACTACAGCACAATGCACTATAGCCTTAAATTGCAAATCCTTTGAGAGGGAACCTATGTCTAACGCATGAAGGCTTGGTTTAACAAGGCACTGGTGGTAAAAAAATAATACTAGTTCTAACAGAATAGCCTTTTTTAAGTGTGCTAAATTAGGTGCTACAAAGTCGGCACCATTGACATTTGTGCTTGTGTTACACTGTTTAACTCTGCACTCGTTTAATTAAGGAATGTAGCGGCTAATTAGGATCCTCCTCACAAAACAGTCAAAATATCCATGGTGCCTGCCTTGAAGCAGTACTATAGTGACCCACACCACTGCCTACAGAGAAGTACTGTCTGAAAATCTGTGTTGGCACTTGACTATTTAAAGAGATAGTGAATGTTAAATTCAAACTTGAGATATGAGAAGGGAGAAACAGTTGCAGAAGTTCACTCAGTTTTAGTTAGATTATGCATTTATGTGTGTGGGTGTGGTAATGAGTCATTTTACACATTATCTATGATACATTTTAGTTTACTAACTGGGGATGGTTTGGTGCAAAAAATTGAATCTATAAAAAAACAATCATAATCATTTATATATACTTTAAAATATATTTTAACAAATCTACAAAACTAATTTTATTCAACAAAAGGACTAAAATGATTAGACTAAATAAAAATATAAACTGTCAAAGGAATATTAATAACAAAACGGTACGGCAGCAATACATCTAGGCTAATCCAAAGAAAAAGAAGGGAATGACTGTGTGGAAGAAGTTTATGGCTCTGGGAAATAGTGTCTCTGTGCTAGAGACCAGCTACCCCGGGTCTCCCAACAATCCACCGTCAACTTCGGTGTGTTTCTCTCCATTTACTTGTCAGTCTGTAAACAACACCATGCCGTCTGAAACGCTCTCTGCCCCCGCCTTGGCGAGGGGTGAACAGACTCACCGTCAAGTAGATACAGGTTAGCTGCACTGCTAACAGGCAGCATAAAGTTTACTTAGTTGTCTGTGCAGTTAAGCTGCAGTAAAAAAAAAAGGAAATGGCAAGTGGGTAAATGTAGTATTTTTCCTGCACGCCCCTCTGACGTGCATGTTTATTGGTGCACTGAGGCTAATGAGTTTTCTAGTAAAGTACATAAACAGGTGAGTAGAAATGGATATAAATAATAGGAAATGAAAAACTGTGAATGTATTCTACCGGTGGTATTGACCTGAACGTGGATTTTTTAAGGAACAGGGTTAAAGGTCTACTAGTTATAAAAGTACCTTCTGACACAAAGTGAATTTTCTAACATTAAGTGAGGCTTCCTTGTCAAAGTTTTCCTCCTAAAATGCATACAAATAGATTTGAAACAAAGTATTGCGTTTAACTCTCAGAGATCGGGCCACTGTAATTGGTTTTTCTCAGGATTCTTTAAGAAATAGTCTCTGCAGCTGCAGCAACACATCACACCAATGTTTAACACCGTACATTTCTTAGACTGGCTCCTGTTAGGTGCCAGTAAACCATTGCAGAAGAAGAGGGCACAGTGAGATTAAATGGGCACCAGTCAAACCTCAAACGGTGGAAAACAATATAGAAAATGTGATGGAAATATGGCATTTATGAATTGACCTAAGGTTTTTTATTTGTCAACATTTTTGTCTCTTCAGTCAGCGTTTAAATCACATGCTTCATGTGTGTCATGATTTATTTACTAAGTCTTTTTCCATCACTTTGTTGAATCTTGCTTTTATCACTACTTTTCCACCTCAGCCAAGTGTAAAAACTTTGTGATAGTTTTGGCAGTGTTTCAATTTTCGCATTTCCATCCAGCTGTTTTTATTTACAAACTGAAAATGTGCATTAAAACAAGTGGCAGTAAACCCACCTAGTGTATGTCAAGCATGCTGTGTTACATGTAAAACACAAAGTTAGTTAGTGAAGTTTGCTTACATAATCATAGCCTGAGGAAGACAGACTGAAACAATGCACAACATTAAATTAAACAACATTTGGTCCATTACACTTAATTTATTCAGAGGGCTAACATGCTGTTTGATATAAGTTGATTCAGATTTGAGAATATTACAGCTTTTTCTTTTTTTTGTTGTTGTTTTCAAGTCAGTTTTAATTATTTCTTTAAATCTTATGCAGCAAGTTACAGGTACACAAAAACATTCAGAATGAATAATTACATGGTTTATTTATTTTTTAGATAAAATACTTATTTACCATTTTCTCTTTTATATAGTAATTATCTTCTCTTTTGTTTAAGATGAATCTCCATAATACAAGGCTATGTATTTTTCTGTTTATTACATGGTGTATTGCATTGCTAACTGATCAAAAACTCTACTTTAGTCCTTGTTGCTACTTCTCCCGTCACCTTCATCATCACGTTTTGGCTTTACTCAAAGCACAGGAGCTTGGATCAGGTTCTCAGTGTGATCTTGTCAAAGCCTTCCTGTCGTGTCTCTTCAGCATTGTGTCTAGATTTAGCATGAAAAGGGCAGGAAGTACAACACTGTGACATCCCCTTAAGTAGGAAAGTTCCTTTCATGATATTTGTCATGTTCTTAAAACATAGTACAGAACGTTTCGCTTAGGTTTGCCATAAATGCCTACATTATAATTGCCTTGTTCATCATGTGAATGTATTACTCTTAAAGTTGACACAGGCGCTTCATTAGTTTCATTGAGGGCTGCAACTAATGATTATTTTCACTATTGATTACAGTCCCTACAAGGAACTTTGATTTTGTGTTGATTCTGGCAGCCCCTGTGGACAAAAGCAGCATGAGCACCAGCACCTGGTGTCGTAAAGATCTTAATCTGGGTAATTTGTGCATGGATGTAGAACCTGCATTTGTTTTTGAAGCGAGTGAAAGAAAGACACAGTTGTTTGCATGATGCATAGTGATGAGGTAATGTATCTCTTTGTGGCTAGGTAAGATTAATAACTGTAATACAACCATTTTTATTACTGTTCATACACCTAGGTTAAAGTATATGTAAACCTACAACTAACAGAATCGGTTGCACAAGAAAGCTAAAGGTATCAACATTCCCTGGTAATGTTTTTTCTTCATAATAATGAGATATAGCTCGGTGGCAAGGCCAACATACAAAGCGCCAGTTGCTCTGCTGTAATCTGGGAAGAGAAACAGAAGTATCTTCTGTCATGTACCTCATGACTACAGAGCAGCGTTTGTCAAGAATATCAGCATATTTGGTCAATAACCAGTCTGACCTGTATGAGTTATGGGATCCTGCACTCTGTACATCTACTTTGCCACAACAACAACAACGCATTATAGCGATTAGTACCTTCCAACTAAAGCCTAAATTAGCTGAGCTAACATTACCCTTAAGCCTACCCTTGCAATGTTATCTGAAGTGAATCTTTACTGGCTAACATACCAAACATAATGGAGGAGCAAAGCCTGGTCATAAATATATAATTTTTTTTTTTTCACTTAAGTGATCTAGCTTTTCTACTTAATACAAACTACTGCAGATTGCCTGGTGCATGTTTATCATCCACCCATAATCACAGAAAGCTTTGAAATGTTTGCACAAACATGATGATTATTATTATTTTATTTTTTCACCCTTGGTGCCATGGAAATCCTTTTCTTTTTCTACAGAAAACTAGGTTTTCAACCAGCGCAGAAAATTTGGTACATTGCCTATGATATATAAATATACTGCAGATATGGCCGTGTTATGTTTTATTTTTAACATTATGGCTGCAAGACACATTGTTTTTATCATATTAGTCTAAGTACTGTACAATATGTGAGAATAAAGTATATGACTCATTGGCTGATGCACCTAAAGTCAGACAGTGAGACATTATTTAACCATTGAATAGCAGCTAGGATTATTTTGAACTGTAAAGTCTTTTTGTCCTCAGCTATAATCGGATTTGCTGATTGACTGTGACTGACTAGGCACTGTGCTGATCTATGATCATCAAACTGTACATCTCGATCTAATTTATAATATGACTGTCTGCAAAAGGGTGTGTTTTTGAATCTTTCAGATATCAGAAAGATCATTTTGCTCAATTATTTTTTTTATCTGATATTTAAAACTCATACCAAAAGGAACAGATGTCAGAATGAACATGCTGTCAAAGGAAATTTAAATTGAGTAATTTGTCAGAAGCATGATTGCCTACATACTGAGGCCATCTTTATCGGACATGTAAAGTAGGAGTGAACTTGGTGTGATGGATTTATAGATGTGGTGTGATAAGGCTGTGTTTTGCTGGGCTGCTGTCTCACCAATTTGGTGATGGTGCATTAGTCTATAACAGCAGATGTTAGAAAAGATAGAGCACCTTCTTGCATGTAGCCGCAGGCCTCACACTGTAGCACCACGTACAAAGAATTGTCCAAAACCTCATTATCTATATTACACTTATCTAGAGAATTATTATTACAATATATCATATTTTTTTAATCCTTTGTTTTTGGGTGGTGAAAGCAACACCAGGCTCTGCAGCAGGAGAACACATGGTGAGTTTTGTGTTTTATTACAGCTTAAACAGCTGGCTTCCCTGACCTTAGGGGCAAAGTGTAGCTTAGTGTAATGAAGTGTGTCAGAGAAGCTGATTCATTCTAGTCTTCACCAATGCATCAGTTGCATAAAAGGCACATTATGTAAACAACTTCAAGGCTTCACCTCTTGTCATTGTACATTTTCAACACATAATTTGATTCTCTGTTGTGAGAGAGCATGTTCCATAATTTCTTTCATAAGTAACAGAAAAAAACTTCCACAAGAAGCAGGGTGACAATAGTGTACTACAGCTGTAAAGCATCCTTATGAGGTTTTTGGCTTTTGTGCCTTCAGGCGAATAAGAGCAAACAAAATATATGATGATCCTATACTAGCCCATTGCTAACCAAAAGACCCTTAATGCCTTCTGAGATTCAGCTTTTTCTTTTTTGTTGAGTTTGTTCCTCTTTTGTCATTTTTTGTTTCTCTCTTTTTTGTTCCTCCCTTTGTTCTATCTTTCTTTCTCACCTGTAACAACTTTTATAGCAAATACTGTTTTGCTTCCTTCAAACAATCCTACTGTTGTAGATTTCAGCCATGCTCTCTGACAGTGTTGAAGGGGAGTCTAATGCCCCAGCTTTTTATTTGAAAAGACAAAATAGACCCAGTGCATGTCAAGGCCACAAAAGTTCATCTCATCCACTGAAAAACAAACTTGACGGCAAATTCTTGCTTTGCTGTCAAGGACCATGCAGCCCCTTGTGCATTGTGGGTATTCTTCTCAAACTGACCATACTGCTCAGATATCAAATGAACTTACTTTCATACACAAACAACTGTTCACTGTTCTTTTAGCTGCATTTAAATGACATTGACTGACTCTGCAGTTGTGGGTTGAGTTCCTGTGGTGAATCGAAAGATGTGGTTTTTATTCCATTTTATTTTACATTTGACCATGACCAGACACAACCCAGGTTCATGCTCTCTTCTCTGCTTATTTTTTTAACTTACCATGTCTTTACATAGACACTGCTCAGCAGAATGGCTGCAAATTGAATAAGTCAGTCATGCCATGCTTTGTTTTAAATCTGATGCCACATGCCTACTTATCCGGCCCACACCTCAAAAAGTAAGCTACTGAATACACCTTGACTACAAGATGAGAATCCCCTCTGACTGTTGATCACCGTTTAATCATTCAATAAATAAAATAAACTATTTTAAATATGAAAATTGACTACATTCACCCCTATTTTATTTGAACCAATTTCTTGGTTTTAAATAAAAAAATTCCCTGCTCTGTTCTTGTCCGGTTAACATGAATGATTTTAAATAATGGCTTGAGGGACGGCAATATCAGCGTGGTGGTTGGTCAGTCTGTCGGCCTACCACTGTGGTCCAAATATTTCAACAACTACTGGATAGATAGCCAGATAGTGTACTACAGCTGTAAAGCATCCTTATGGGGTTTTTGGCTTTTGTGCCTTCAGGCGAATAAGAGAAAACAAAATATATGATGATCCTATACCAGCCCATTGCTAACCAAAAGACCCTTAATGCCTTCTAATGAGATTCAGCTTTTTCTTTTTTGTTGAGTTTGTTCCTCTTTTGTCATTTTTTTGTTTCTCTCTTTTTTGTT
>NW_023339751.1:15151432-15171387 GCF_004916995.1 Morone saxatilis | reverse complement strand
AATGCCTTTGGTGATCCCCTGACTTGAGCTTTACATTTGTGGCTTTGAGTGGAATGTCTAAAACTATTGAATGGATTGATATCAATTTGGCACAGACATTCACATCCCCAGAGAGAAGTTCTTATTCTTCACTTTTCATATAGCAGCCATCCTTTCAGGTCAAAAGGTGAAGATTGTACAATACACTAATACTGCTGCACCAAAGCTGCAGCATCGCTAACTCTTAAGATAAGATAAGATAGAGATAATTCCTTAATAGTCCCACAATGGGGAAATTCCAAAAGTCTTGGAATTAGTCTTAGTCTTGTTTGAAAGGTTTGCGATATGATATCTGTATGCCTTTTGTAAATGCCTTTTAAGGTGTGCTTGCACAGTACTCACAGTTATGGGTATGTAAAAGGAAGCCAACTATTGATTCTGTGTGGGAGGGTGGACAGTGGGTAGAGTATCTGGAAACAAAAGCCTCTGTAAAATTGCCTTGTCATTTTATCATAACAAGGAGAGTATAAAAGACGACTCCGGCACGATTATAGGAAATCTTAAGGAAGGGTCAATTTTCTTGAACATCAGTAGGCTCCTTGGCAGGTCTGTCTGAGTTAACATGCGCTTAGTAAAGACTGTGGAGCAGCTACATCTGTCTCTGCCTACCCTGTGGTGACTTGCTCTCTGTTAGGGAAGGAGAGAATTAGGTTACAATTAAGTGTGAGATTGATTAAGCTGCTTTTGGTCCCAAGTAGGAGGTGGTTCCTAATGTAGAAAGTGCATTTATAACACAGGAAGGGTATGAACGTAGACAAACACAAAGGGTATCTCCTGCAGAGTTTGTAACAAGTCTGTAATGCGTAATGTGAGGGTTAGGGTTAGTGACAGATCTGAGAAAATTAAGCAAGCCTTTTGAGAGCAGTGAAAACACTTCTGTGTAATGATGACTTTTTATTTTACTTTATTTCATCTAAATTAATGCTACATTTTGGCCATAAGGTCTGTAACACTGCCAACTAACTTACCAGGTAATTTCACAGGGAGTGAACATACAGGTGACCTTCAGTTAATTGGCTTTCCATAAGAATAGAGAGGAGAAGGAGAAGATCAAAGAGAAAGTAAAATAAAGAAGAAAAGGTGTGTAAAGGGAGGGAAACTGTAATAAGGAGATTTTTTTTTTCACAATGTTATGCAGTATTTAAATACCGGTCAGGAAATGGCTTTACATCTCATAGTGTATTAGATCTGATCTGGTAAAACTCACCAGGAACCAGTGAGAAAATATCAGTATAATAGTAGGAAATTAAAGGAAGTAAGAAATATATAGATATTGTTCATAGATACTGCTTCACTATTCTCCTCTCTAACAAATGTTGATGACCAGTTGGAAATGAATAAATAAACCCTGCATGACCACACAGAAGGCACTTAACCTTTTTTGAAAGGGTAAAATATTTGGTGAGATCTAATTTGTTGATGCTCCACATTCGGGTGACAGTAAGTAGAAGTTCAACTGAATGTCTCAGGCCAGTTGTTTCAATCTCAACACATTATTTTAACCCTAAATCAGACCTCATTTGAAAAAACATTTAACCCCTTAGTCCTGTGAAGGGCTGATGTTCCTGTTTTGTTTTAGTTTTTTTAAATATACTTTTTATTAAGTTTCTATTGAAAAAGATCACATACACTAAAAAGACGAAAAAAAAACATGAAAAGATCATTTTCCCTAGGTTTCTGGAATACACACATATGTGGTGGATGGTCCTGGGGGTCCTTTCCAAGAAAACTTTTAATACAAAATATGTCATTTCAAATCATTTTGGACCATTATTATTGCACACTCTGTGTAAAAAAGGTTGAAATCTAGAGCAGATAATCAAAAAGCTTAAAGACAAAACTTGCTAAAGCAGTCCACTGGGGATCAACTAGATCTGTGGAAAGTCATTTAGCTTGTTTTGATATTCTCTACATTGATTTTACATTCATTTGGCTTGGGTGCTGTGCATAAGCCTTATAATGCTAGTAAAAAAAAACCTGTTAAAATGACTGCAGAGATTATTCAGGATTATTCATGTTTGCTTTTTGTGTCTTTATTGACCTAATATACAGCTTTTGACATTTATCTGTAAACATTAATATAAAAAATAAAATGCCACAAAGAAAATTACTTAAACTATTCTTCTTCTATTGATAAGAAGTAAACAGTTTTAACAGTGGCTTTTTACAAATATCTTTTTAAGCTAAAACTCCTGCCTGTGAACATTTGATTTGGTAGATGAGCTCCAGGACTCTTCTATAGGGGAATTTGGAGGTGGAGGTCCATTTGATATTCAACTATTACTACTTAAAGCCTCTTATGATGTCCAGCTGTGTTTTTCCAAACGTTAGGATGTGAGGAAGGCCACTTTAATCACTGGTCAATTAAAGAACAGCTTTTGGAGTGTGACTTTGTCATGACTAGCACGATCCAAGACAGTGCTGCAGGCTCAGCTAGAAAACATTAGTGTATAATCACCATCAAGCATAAAGTTACTGGACACATAGGTAGTAATGACATGCAGTATAAGTCAACTTTACATAGGCTGAAAACTTACTACCTTTTCTGCCTGACTTCCATCGTAATCTAAAGCACAGGGGAGATATTTCCTAGGGTTACCCCCTTCACTGTTTCAGCAGTTGGGAAACAACACACAAGACTCTTATGTGGTCTTGAGAAACTGCAGCATTTTTTAACTGACACACTGTAATCTAAACTGTAGATTTTCTTTAACTTTTTCCTCTGCTACGCTTGCAATCACCGTCACTTTTTGGCGAGTTGTATTTTTTCTTTTCTCAAACACACATTATGCACTGCTCTTTCCTTAATGGAGTAACACTTCTCTTATAACAGTACCTTCCACATAGATGTCCTTTGAAGAATGAGCAGAGGGAGTTAGTAAACCATAGGATGTGATTGTGCTTGCCCAAAATACAAGTGAAAATAGCCCGCTGATATTAATGATCGGGTGAAATTTTAGGGGCAGCACACATAATTTGGCAGCAGCAGAACACTAGAGAGCTTTTAATCTTAAAACAATACAGTTGGTGTTGAGTTAAAACCTTTTTATGTATATTTTTCATGACATATTCTTTCATATTCAACAGATACAGACATTTAAACTGTAGTGAAAGGTGTATATATTGCTGGTTTAATGTTTATATGACTGTATCAATTACTGTTGACTTTCTGTATCAATCATTATTAAAGCTGCACTGATAATTTTGTGTTTAACATGTTCAATGATGTGCCAGGTGTTTCTTATGTTATCATGTTTCTGTTTTTAAAGATTCATGATGCTGCAATATTTCTATTCCATTACTATTATATTTGTATCACTGCAGCTGTTGCATTCTGGTCTGTTGCCTTTCTAAGCACATAGCATTGTATCATCCCAAAACCATGTCAGCCAAACTTAAGTCGGGTGATTAATTTTATTCCCCACTTGGACTAAAACTCGCATGGTGGTGTTGTAAGCCAAAAATGCAATCACTGGACAGCATCTTTGTGACCATTCACCAATCCAGGAACTTTAACTCAAGCCCAGCCCACTCTGCACATTCAGACCAGACTGCTTGTATTGGAACCATTTTGTTGACAGGGCTTTCCTTCCAGTTTTTATAGTCCCTGGCCAACAAAAGAAAAAATGATGTGATATATTAATGCCTACCAAAAGTAGCTGCTTTGTAAAACTTGCCAGATAATGGACCACATTGAAATGACAATAATAGATGCAGACCTCCCGCGTCCAAACAATGCATAAAAGACTTGAGCAAAGTTTTGAGGCGACATAGTAATTTTAATTTCAATGGCCTTAACAGAAAACAGTAAATATTTAGAAAATCACTCACCCTTGTCCATAAAGCACAAAAACACATTGTTATCTGTGAAGCTGTGCACCGGCAGAGAGATTCAGTACACCTGTACAATCTAAAGCAGTCCAGTAATATGGTCATTTGTAGGCCCTATGTAGTGGTGGTTTTGTATTGGACTGCATTATGTTAAAATATCTTACTAATGTTTTGCCTCCATTCCCTTACATAAGGGATTTCACACAATTGAAATCCCGCCATCAGGTTAAAAGCAAGGGAACCATAGGTATAGATCTGACTGAAAATACCTTACTTGTGTTTCCTTTTGAATTTTAACTCTCTGCGCCAGTCAGTCAGCCTTGCCTCTATGAAAGGCCAGTCTGGATCTGCCTTTCAATCGATGTTGTGACAGATCTACCTGTTCACACACACTGTTATGCTGTCTGGCATGGTGCAAGAACATAATAAGTTTTTCTTCACCCCGTGTTTCTTTTCTGCAAGGTGTTGGGTTTGTTTGTCTCTCCCAGCCCAGTTCATAACACATGATGCTTGTATGCATACAGACAGACATCTACAAGACTAAACCTGTCCTCTATATAAAATGTAGAACATATTCTATATATATGTATTGCAAAACTGTGTTATTAGTTTGTCTAAAATGCTGCTTCCAGAGTTATCTATGTGGAGTAGCCTGTATGTGTATATTTGTGTTTTATAATATAAAAATTGGTGATTTACTTTGGCTACTAAAAATGGGTTAATTAAAAAATAACACAACTGAATCTAACTGAAAATGTAATTTTATAAACACAATAGCCCTTTTTCACAGCCGCCATTTAAACATAAAATAATAAGGTGAACACAGGTGTGACCAATGATATTACTTGAGGTTTGGTTCCATTTAGTGTAGCACAGCCTTTCCAGGGAGCCAACATGCACAATAGCAGCACCCTGACTCTGTTTGACCTGAATGGAACAGAACCTTAATTAGTATGATTGCTAACACCAGTGTTTATCATACCATTTCATGTCGTAATAGCTACTTTAAAAAAGGTCTGTTTGCAGCACAAATTCTCAGTAAGCTAGTTCAACTGTTAATTTTTGTTACTTACCCTGTTGCATAATCAGCAGCTAATTTGTCTTTTTCCCCTATGTTTCTCCTTGCTTTTGTTATGGGAAGCATTTTCTAAGCTTGGCTTGTCACCAAGAGGCCTTCATTTGGTTTTAATTGTATTGATCATTGTCAATGTCTACCAATGAAAAACAAACTAAAATCCAAGTGAAAATTAGTTAAAACTGATTTTACTTTTTTAAAAATCTATTACTTTTGAGTAAAAATTGGCAAACAGAAAAGAATTAGCCTGTATTCACCTGGGACTGCATGAGAAGATATAAGATGACATGACAAATGTCAGTCTTGAACTGAACTTGAACTGAACTGACAGGTGCTTCAAGCCACAGAAAACTTGACTGACAAATTTACAGCTTTATGGATATGAAGTACAGACCTCTGAGATATAATTTGTTGTCCTTCAGATAGTTAATATAGTCAGATTTAACTTAGAATACTGTGTTAACATAGAGTATATGTCTGTAGTCAGTAAAAGAGGGTGGATTGAAACTGAAGTAGTAATTTCTCACTGTCTGCTTTCTCTCTGTGTTGCTCTAATTGCTCTTGTGGCAATGCATAACACACACTCGGTCCCTGATACGTTTCAAATTTGCAAAAAAAAAAAAAACTATATTACATATAATTAACTGATGGTATTGCTGCAAGAATAACAGTGATTGCTTTAACAGACTCATCTCAATTTTGACTAAACACAGGCTGGTATTTCTCAGCCTCTTCCACTTGAATTGCAACACAGCTTGACAGCTCAGTAAAAACCTCAGAGCCCTTTGATCATGATATGCTTATTTCGGCATTGCTCCAATCCAAGAGGGGGTCCCGCTTTAGTTACAACTCGAGTAAGATAGAGCTGAAAAAGATGTTAGAGCAACTTCACGGGGTATTTCTCAGTCTCCCTCGATCTAACTTTCCTGTCCGCTCAGATCACAGATACATACTGTTAAGTAAAAGATACAGTAGATAAGGGACAGAGAGAAATCACGAGTACTGAGCAAGTTGCCATGTGTCTGAGTGAGAGAGCGGCACGCTGATAGAGGAGGGTCAGAGAAGAGTAAAGTTTTGATATCTAAAACTTTCAGAAGCAGATTTGTGTTCAGAAATGAAGCTTGGGTAAACATGTCCAGAAATCAGACCTTTAATTCCACATTAATCCTCTTTACTGCAGCCCTGTCCATGGCTGACACGGTTGCCCCATGGAAAAGCCTGCTACCGGTTTGGAACACTGACTTTGAAGTCTGATGTTTCTATCGGGGTCCTCGAGTAGTTATCACATGGTAGCTTTCCCTCGGCTCTTCATGGGATTAAAAACTCTTGTTTGTTACAGTATATTTCTTCTTGTACTTCCTATTTGGAAGATACAAGATGGTTTTCACCAGTATTGTAACCAGTCATTTTTGATCAGAACTCTTGTTGTGTTGATCCAATCAGAACAGCATTGTTCTTTAAGGAATTAGTAAGCCTCTACTTGGTGGATTTTTGCCACAATGAAAATCTCAGCTCAGCTTTATGTAGATTTTACATTCATGCATGTTAAGACTCATCGACATCATGGTGTGAATAATGATCTAAAACAACAAAAAGCAAAGCCTCTTGGATAAGTTATAAATGTCTTTAAATCCACAACATGTTATTTTGTGTGTACAAGTTAATGTGTTTGCTTATTGAGTCAAGAAATTTACAGAATATTTATTTTTTATACCCTCTGGGTTTTGTATGATAGAGATGGCTCACACTTAACAAAAAATATGAAATCAGTTTCTATGCTTCGTCTTTAGTCAGTATCAACATATTTTACTGCAGCCATGATTTTCTTAAAAATAATGTTTGTTCTCCAACAAAAGGAGGGAATTACTCAAAGCTTGAGCTTTTGCCCATTGTATCCAAAGCAACAACCAAAGGTAATCGTTTCAATTCAGAGACAAAGAAAGCAAAGAGATGTGTAAGCGTGTGTGCGTTTGATTAGAAGAGTTTCAAAGAGTGCTGCAGTAAGAGTTTGGTGACGCTTCAAAATGATGAATGATTTAATTTCATGTTTTGTTCTGCCCTTTGAACAGTTTTATTTTGTGAGTATTTATATTACCCTAAAAATAAATTGCAATACAGCAACGGCAGGAAAACATTGCACATTGCATCTAATTCTTTATGGTTTGCTTCCTACGGTACTTAGTCATATTGCTGTTTCACTTTGCCACAAGGTATAGACTGAGAAACCAGGGTGATGTACCAATATGTTGCTTCACTGCTTAGACCAGGTCAAGGGCTTTTCTTATTACCCAAATTTCCACAACAAGTAACGACCACACACCCCCTACGGTATGATATTGTAGGCTTGTGCAGGTGTGTGCGGAGTGCATTTATAGAGCCATATGTATGTTTGAGCAAGTTTGCCTTTCTATGACTCTGTATATCATCTGTTCTTGGTACTAAAGCACTAGAGCACTCGATGACTCATCAAACCTCATGCAACAGGGGAAAACCCACCCATCCACACACAAATACACACACACACACACACATCCATTGTGAATGCAGAAAAAAGTCTGGCCCTAGCGATTTTGGCTAGCCTCTCTTTAACAATGCGGCATGACTTGGCACATGCTGGGCTGCTGTTCCCCCTTTGACTGCTGGGATTGGTCTGCTTATTGTGAGCCCTCTGCTGCACATCACTTTTGATTTGTGTGTGCAGCGCAGGGTTCTTTTAAGTGGTTTCCTGTATAGTGAACACAGATACACACGCACACACACTCAAATCTCTGGGGACAGCAACACCTGCCTGCAGATTCATATCCTGTAAACCCCAGGAAACAGAAAGACAGGAGTGCTTGTTGTGTTTTGTCACGCTTTAGATCAGGAGCAAAGAACGAAACCTGCCTTGAAGCCCTTGGAACCAAGCCCGAAAAGATGTGCATGTGCAGGTGTTGAAAGTACAGGTTGTTTACCCACAATTCTGATTAAATGCTCCAGGAATAAAGTAATGTATAACATAGCACCTGCATTAAGTGTTATTCTGTGTATTGTCGCCCCTTTATCATCCATTCTGTCATTCTTTCTCCTCCTTCAGACATCCGGGGTTTGCAAACCTTTATGGACCAGGCGTCTCGGCTGGGTCTGGATGTTTCCTTGCAGAGGGTGGACCGCAATGTCAGTCGAGTCTTTTCTGACCTCTTCAACACGATGCGTACTGAGGAGCTCAACCGGTACCGGGACACTCTGCGGCGGGCTGTGCTGCTCATGAGCCCTCGAGGTGCACAGGTGTTCATCCACCAGGTGGGTTGCATATCTGCATGAAGGGATCAGCAACGTAAGCAGAGAAGCAGTGAAAGAGCAAGACAGAAAACAAGCATTTATTTAATGATGATTATTCAAGATGATCACCCATGAATGGAAGCATACATTCTTTGTACCCCAAATCTGACAGCTGATCAAACATTTCATTAGTAAGTGTATAGGATTAGGACTAGCAGTGAAGTTGCACATTGCAACAATTTGAATTCAGTTTAGCCTTCCCAAATCCTGTACGATAAACTAGGGTAGTTGTGAAACTTGCGAAAGGCCCTATCTAGACCCATTGTTTGACTTGTTTGTTCAGGGCTACTGGTTCAACAAGGTGGCCCCTATGAATATTATATTCCATTTCTGCCAACAGATGCTCCTAAATATCACACACTGGACCTTTAATAAAATAACTGAGTAATAGGAGATAATTTGCCTAGTTTTCATTGGGAAATATTCTGCATCAAATGTTACAAATATCTATAACAGAAACACTACATCCATTCAGCCTTTACTGTACTGCTAGTGAAGGGTGGTTTGTTTACTGTACAGATCAGCAGCACTGCATATAACCCCAGGCAAAGTTCAAACAAAGTCAAAGTCACATGTGTGTAGCCACAGAGGATTTGCATCATCCTTAGCTCATACTATCATAACTTGGAAGCTTTTACTAACCTTGCTCCTTCCATGTCATGTTTGCTAATTATAGCAGTTGGAATCAGGGGAACACGTAGGAGTTAATGCATCCAACTCTCCACTTCAGTGCACATATTTTCCTCTTTCATTGCACCTTGCTAAGTTCAGAGTTCATTCATTCAGCTGTCTTCTCCTCAAAACCATTTAAACAAGATGAACTGCTGTGTCATAATCAACCTAAAAACCAGTAAACTAAAAATAATTGGGATATGTTTGTCTATGTTCTCCTCACTCAGGGCAGCCAGAAGTGAAAGGTTTTCCTTTAATCATCTGCAGGGGTTTTACTCATGATAACCACTCGGTGAAATCATGTTGAATAATAATATACTGTAGTGCTTTGGCATGATTGAAGAACTGACTTGCGTGGCATTGGCAGTGTTGGAGATGGTAACATAAAAGTGCGCTGAGTAGCTTGTTCTGCCCAGCAAACACGTCGCAGCCTGACACTTAATCTTCTTTTTCATCTGGCAAGGACAGTGACACACTGATAAAACACTAGAGATTTTCCAACTCAAATGAAAAATTTGGACTGCAAATACAGGGCAGCAGACAAAAGGTTGTTAAAATATGGTTGTAGATAAAATTCACACACCCATTTAACAGTAACAAAGCTCTGCCAAGGAGGTTATGTTTTCTGTGCTGTTGGTTTGTCTGTCAGCAGGGTTATGGAAAAACTACTGGCCCGGTTTTCATAAAACTTGGTGGAAGGATGAAGCATGGGGCCAAGACAGAACCCATTCAATTTTGGAGTGGATCCAAAACATAGGGCGCATACACAAATTATTTTTTACTTTCGTGACATTGCGAGATAGGTCAAGACTACAGAGACTGTGAACCAACGAGTTTGGTTTTTAGAATTAACTAAGGATATCCTGATCCGATCTCAACAATCAGTATCAGTGCCGATCAAGGCAGTTTTTAACTGATCGGTATTGGCTACACTGAGCTTTATTGATCCGTTCTGATCTTTTTTTACGCCAGCTGTCACACAGCTGTTTTTAATCACAAAGCTTTTATGCACGGTGCAGCCATCGTCAGCTCTCTCTGTCTCTTTCCTCCACTCTAAACTCGGTGTCAGTGTGAGAGCAGAGGCAGCCAGAGACATCCGACACAACCACAGTCAACATGCCACTGCAAGTACCACAAACAAAAAGCCAATAAAGGTAATGAATTAATGTAATTTGCGCAAAAGATGTACAGACAACGGGAAAAAAACACTCAGCAGAAGGCTAAAAGTTAATTCAGGCAACTCAGGCAAAGGATGAACCATAGCACCAAACAGGGAAGAGAGAAACTCCCTCCAGACAGCAACAAGACCAAAAGATTACAGACTGTTGATGCAATACAGACAATTGCAATATGCAATACAATTTAATTGACAAACATATACACTGGATTGATTTTTATAACTTTAATGTACTTGAAATGTGCACTACGCACTGTATTATGTAAAGAATAAGTATCGGACAAGGACTTGGTATCGGCAGATACCCAATATTAAATTATTTGGATCAGGTGCTAAAAAAACTTGATCGGAACATCTCTTAGAATTAACATTAAAAAGCATTTGGCAACTATGATATGTCTGATGTGCATTTGAAAAACATGAGATCCACACATTTCTTATCATTTGAATCTGCATAAGGACCCTGGATTTCTAGAAAAAATACAAAAATTTAAAGATTTGGCTTCTGTTAAATGGCCATTTACAGTTAATAGACATTAGTATTCTGCTTTTAGCCTATACTTACCACATACCAATACCACATTCCTGAAGGTTTCTTGCTTACAAATTAATGACTGTAAAAACATAAAAACAAATATTGTATCAAGCCCAATGTTTCTGTTTTGGGTTTATTTCATTTTCTTGTTCACAGAACACTGACAATGTATTTTCTTTCTTTTCATGGTGGAGAACCTTTTCACATTTACTGTAAAGTCACCTGCAATGAAAAAGAAAGACTAAACTTAAGCTCTGAGTTATGACAATTCTGTAGGCCACTATAACTATACTTATCCATCTTCCTTAGTGAAGATGAGTTTGTGCTAGAGTATAGATATAGGGAACTAAAATGTTGCAATGATGTTGCATTGAATATGCATATAAATGTTATAATATAAATATATAAATGCTTTATAAAAGTAGTATTAAAATACGTCCCAGTGTGTTTCTTTATTGCATTTGGAGCTCACTTGCATTTAAAAATCACTGGAG
Source organism: Morone saxatilis (assembly GCF_004916995.1). NCBI lineage: Eukaryota > Metazoa > Chordata > Actinopteri > Moronidae > Morone > Morone saxatilis. Next base: position 15,160,243 of record NW_023339751.1, on the reverse strand, counting down.
TGAGAGAGAATGACATTACTGTGCCATATGTCCTATAGTCCTGTCTATAATGAACTTATTATCTTAAAACCTTGAAGATTCCACATGACATACTGTATACATGTGATTGCCTCTGTGTCTCAGAAAGGTTTTACTCTTGATAGACTTCTGTTTCGCTCTTTATATCTATTGTGCTGACTCATTCAATCTTTTTATATATTGTGAGCAAATACCATAGAAAAAAGTCTAAACTAACAATAGGTCAACACCTGACATGTATTCTAGTTAGTTTCATGTAAATGCTACAGTATTAATCTAAAAGTGAAGGACTTGTATTCAGATAAATCAGTTCACAGGTTGAAAGTATACCAAGGCTTTCAAGCTTCATTAATGACATACTCCTTTGATCTTTCCCTGTAGTCAATGAATTCTGTTTTAGTACACATAGACACACACACACATACACAAACTACTGTAGACATCTTTCATTCTCATATGTTTGCATTTAATCTCACAATTATATTCTTTATCATTCCTTATACAATTAACATAAGACATCTTGGGGACTAAGAAATAAGCACAGCCTCACATTCAGCAGAGTGCCCAAATGCTCCTGTGAATATGTTAATATATTAAAAGTGGTGGAGATTTGTTAATTCATCAAAGCTTCATTAATACCTTGGTAACTGTTGTCAGAGAGCGTACCAACTCCCCACCAGAGTTACTGGGGGGAGAAAATGTAAATATGCTAATATCTGAATGGAGAATGATGATGATGCCTTGGAGAGTTAAGTACTCATGAACTGGTTCAGCACAAGAGAAAAAAAGTAAAGTTGCCATGGTGATAGAAGTCGACAGAATGCTGGATCAAAAAATCATCACAGGCGACTTTTTTTTGTGAGGGTAATGTAAATGTTAAGAAATGTGGTCAAATAAAGAGGATTAGTGGTATTAGTGGTCGCAATGATTTGTGCATTGTGAGTGAAACTATATGAAATTGATCAGCTGTGCCAGGGTAACACTGTTTACCACAGAGACCCACTCTGTTTTCCACTCTTTTCTGTATTTGTCATCTGTGCATTTCAGAGTTTGTTCAGCTCTATTATTTTCTCTTCCTCTCTTCTGCTCTGCCCCACTCTGTGCTTATTCATTTACTTTACCTATAAACGAAAGCAAAGTCATCCAAGATGACCACAAAGAGATGCAAAATAATACAAGACACAAAAAAAATGCAGAGATGCAAAATTATCACAAAACAACAACACAAAGCAGCCATGAGGAGATGCAAAATGGCCACAAAGAGATGCCAAAAAACTACGCAGAGAAGCAAAGTGACTACAAAGACACAAAACGGTTATAAAAAGACACAGAATGACTACGAACAACTCTTCTTTGTCTGTCTATCTTGCTCCTGTGTTGGGAATGTGGGACGTTTTTTACATGTCTGTGCCCAGGGGCCCATTTCTCATAATCTGTCTATGCCTTCTTATTCCTCTACAAGGTCAGATGGGGATGAGGGAAAAATGTCCCAGTATGCATTGGGCAGATTAAAGAGAGGCACCTTTGTCAGGCCGACAGTTCATCAAAGGACTAATATAGCCAAACGATATTCATAATCATAATAATTCCAAGTTCTTAATGCACTTAACTAACAGTAAAAGGCATAAGTACTTTAGCAAAAATTATCCTAAGTCACATATTCTATTCTGATCATGCTCTACTTCCCTGAATAACATATTCTGTCACAAGTCAGTTGTCACTTCTACAGTCTACTCTCAGGCCACAGTCATTTCTCATACTTTGAACAAGATGCATATGTAATTGACAGTGTCTGCAGTTTTATGCTGAAATTCTGGGCTCTTGTTTTCTCCCGTCCAGACAGTTGCCATCTCGCCTCTCGTTCATTTTGGCCATGAGAGGATGTAGCGTCTTCTGTCAGCTTTAGTGTCGCCTCGTTCCTGACACCCAACTGCTCTCTTTTCCCTTCATGGCAGTTGAACTTCACTTGAGTCACGCGAGCCTTTTAGAGGGCCATAAAGTGGAATTTTAAGCTTTCAACTGTCTGATTCGTATGTCCTTGGGTTGTATTAGTGAGCATTTGCTAAATCACTTACATAAAACGATGCACATTTAGGTACAAAAACTTGACACTCTTTATGAGTTACCAAAGTCACTCTCCAATTAATTGTCAACGGTGCAGCTCCAAGCTATATATCTTGAAGACACCTAAATTAGATTTTTGGCTCTCTGGGTTCTGGCTTTGGGAGATAGTCATTCATTTTCACCAACATTGATTAAAATGCTTTAAGGAATTGAAATACCTGTACTGAATGTGAATTCTTAAAATGAATAGTACGCTATAATGGTAAGACTGATACATGTAAACATTAAATATATTTTTTAGATTTAGAGTGTATTAATAATAGGAAGCTTTTCCCGGTTGTAGTTAAAGATTAAGTCTCATGTGGAGACCTTTGTCTGTATTGGCTTTTGTAAAGTAACATAAATTAAATGTTTCCTTATTCTCATATTCTATTGCATTTGCTCTCTCTGTGACAGTAGCTTCCTAAAGGTGTTGATGTGAAGGGAAACAGAATGGGCTGTGTCAGCTGGCAGCCAGCTCTGCAGGCCAGTTGATGGATGGAGCAGAGAGGCTCGGTGAGGTCTGCCTCCTGTGCAGCCGCTACACCAAACTACAAGAGTGACAAGCACTGCTGCCTGCTGCCAGTGAACGTGTGAGAGAGAAAGAGATGCTGCACAGGGTGGCAGGAGGCTAAAGAGAGGAAGACAGGAAAACAGAGTGAGAGAGATAGAGAGCACAAATAAGAGGGATACAAAAGCAGAGAGAGAAGTAGAGGACAGGGTGAGATGGATGTAGGGAGGAAAGGTCAAAGATGAGAAAGAGATGGGGGAGCTAGAAGGGGCTCCTCCAACATAATAAAGCACCTCTGTATGAAACAGTAATGGGTGGAATCTAATGGAAGAGATGGCAGTGAAAAGAGACAAAAGAGATGAGTGCTGAGCTACTGGCACTGAGTATGGTATCCGACAGACAGTAGAAAAAGATTTTAAAGCCAGTGGAAAAGATGGCTTTTGTTTTAAGAGATAATTAAGGGATGGATTTTGACAGCTGTAAGCATTTTAATGTGTATGAAAGTGTGAACCCAGGTTGCACATCTAATGTGGAAAAGATGAAAACTTGTTCACAGTTTTATCCTACAGTTCTCCCCCTGTGACAGTTAAAATTAACTGAATTTTTTTTAGGAAAAAAAACTGCATCTTCTTCCAGCTAAAACTACATTGTACTATGTTACCATAGCTTCTTTTAAACTTTATTGACTCACCAAAACTCACAGATCAACAGACAACATTTTAAAATACTAACTGCACAGAAAAGGTCATAATTCTCAAACTTTACTGTTATTATTAGACTTTCTTATTGTTAGTAGTAGTATTAGTATTAGTAGTAGTAGTAAAAAAAATGGGACTCCTTTTTTCCTGTATATTGTGTTTTCCATCCTGACTAAAAGCGATGTTTAAAGTAGACATGCCCAGCAGTGTCAGCAGGGCTCTGTGTGAACTGGAGGATTCAAGACATAGATTACCTTCACCTGTTTGACTGGTGGTATGGATTACTGCATTTTTCTCATGTCTTCTTTTAAGATGTAGCTGGTGCTCTTGAGTATTTAGCTTTTTTCCTCATTCTGCCACTTTTTGCACTATCTCTGCCAACTCAAACATCTTGTTTAACATCCAAATAACTATTTAAAAGGGAAGGACGCAATGTGAATGCCATCGCTAAGCAAATATACTGGAGCTGTTTGTGTACTCTTTCAAGGTCAGGTCTGCTATTCAGCAGAACTGTGGCATGAAACCTACTTTTCCTTGCTTGCTTTGTTGCCAGAATTGCTTCAGATAGAGTTAAACAAATCTGGCTTGATGATTAAAGTGATTTATTTCAGTAAAAGATTATTTGCAGATTTCTGTTTTGTCCACTCACTTTTTTAATGACTTTGCTTTATCTCTTTTCTGAACGACAAGAAAAGCATAGAAGGGACTTTAAGAACATGTTTGACTGCATGGCAGACGAGGTTGCAGTGTTGGAAACAGATTCACTTGTCAAGAATTGAGACCATGAATCGCTGATTAAAAATGGACCCTTGTGACACTTGAGTGTGAGATGTAATAAACACATTTGCCCTTGCTAGGAATTGTGTTTTGATGCCAAGGACTCTTCCGTCTTATTGTCACAAACACTTGTGGATGGTGATTTAAAAGCGGCCCGAGTTGACATGCTATTATGGGGTGCTTTGGAAAAAGACAGCAATGATGGCTTTTCTTGCTTGGGGAATTCAGTGCCATTGACATGACAGCTTGTGGGGCACAACACAGACACACACACTACTCATAGAAGCATGCAAGTCTCACACACGCAGACTTCACCCACATCTTTCTGACATGAAAGCCCTAGCTGCCTCTTGGCAGTAAGGACTCACTTTGTAACTTTTCTGTGTCCTTCACAATTGTTTTGTCAACATCAGAGTGTCACAGGTATAAAAGTCTATAGAAAGGAAGAATATTTGAAGATTGTGTCTAGTTTAACATGAAGATGACAGGGTGTGTAGAACATTTTTAAATGTTCCAATAATAGACTGCAGACTTAGAAAATGTGTAGGAAGAGTATAAAATAATTTGTTCACTCTCTATGTGCCATATTTTCAATTCAAATGTTATTCCTTATTATCATACATACAGTAGAGGTCTAAAAACAATTTCCCACCTACAACACCTCTCAGCAGTAAGAGCTTATATTCCCTGAGTCTAGATTGTCTCCATTAATTGTGCCCAGTACTTTTTTGTTTGCTTATTTTTTCAGTTTTTAACCAGTTTTTATTGTTGCTCAATCTTTTGACAGCATTTCTGAGGTCCCACTAAGATATAATTTGACATAAAAAATGATCATAATCATTAGATTCTTGTAGCTATGCTTATTTTCCATGGTCTGTTTCTCACATTTTTCAAAATATTTTTGCACAGTTGTGTCTTGGCACCTGGACTTCCACTCCTCTCTCAGACGGAATAAAGCTGGCCATGACCTGGAAGAGTTTATCCCAGCATGACTCATTAACCTGACACAGAGCGCTTGGTGTTGGTGCAGGGGAGCGTAATGCTGGCACAAACAACATCCTTTGCATTCATGCACACACACAGAAGGATGCCCAAACACATGCACACCTTCATTGCATCACCCCTCATTCCTTCCCCAGATCCATCACTGCCAGTTCTGTCTACACCCCCTCCCTTAGTGCTAATGAGTGAGGCCAGGTATAATTACAAAGCTCCAAAAGTACTTTCCAGCCTGATTTTTTTTAACACCCTAGAAAAACACACTTACAGCCACCCAGAAGATTCAATTAGAGTGGCCCAGAATACAAATGAAGGCCATGGTGTGTTATTGGTTGAGTGGCATCATTTGGAATCAAAGGTTGGTTGAGTTTATAGAGGTGACAACCAAAGCAACACATTAGAGAAGGCCAGTACTTAGCAGGGAGAGTGCAGATAAAGTTTTAAATAGAGGACATATGAGACATTATACAGTATCAAGATTATCTGTGCTGTATACACAGACAATGGGTGCAGTCAGGGATTTTAATGTTTACTCATTGCATTATTCTTTAGACGAATATCCTAGTACATACTAGTTGACGGGTGACGTCCCCATTTTTAATACATAAAACATATTTTAGGTCCAGTTATGCTACGGTTGGACTTAGCAGTCAGTCTAAATGCTTCACTCAATAGAGACTGAGGATTTTCTCTTTTGTTGCTAAAACTGGGTGTAAACAATTAGAGAGTTTAATGCAAAGTCTTTAGGTAGCTGACATGTAGAAGTCGTGTGCTTGTAAACCTTATCGTACCATATAATGTTGCTTGTGATATCCATTTTTAGTGTTTTAAAGGTATTTCTGTTAAAAAGTGATTAGATGTATCTGCAGTTTGTTTCAGTACAGACGAGAATGGAGGGAGAGCGTTGTTTCAGGTAAGGCGTGTCTTTGAAGTAAGGAGCATAGGTTTGTTTGTTATTACTACTTTTTATTTAGAAAACCTCAGACGATTTGTAGGCACTGATCGTCTGATATCGCAAGACTATACTAGCTCAGGCAGCTCCTTATAAATTACAATATCCTTGCTTTAGGAAGTTCTCACATAATGGAATTTGTGTGTATTTACTACTGTGCATATAATTCCTTTTGAAGTTGCAATATGTGTTATTTGGCTAAGGACAGTGGATACAAACTAGCTTCAGCCAAAAACTCTAAATGGAATGTGTGTGTAAAAAGTGTTAAATGTCACTGCCCATCTTAAAGTCCAATCTCTCTCATTTAATCATAGTACGCAAAATTACCCCCAATTGCCCAAATTTCCAGATTTTTCTTCATAATAGTTCAAATCCTTCTCTATACATAACGGGCCAAGTGTTACTACCATGGGGTACAGACAACCTGCAGTGCACACAGAGAAATCCACTTTGTGCTGAATAAAATTAAAAACTCAACTGCAAACTGTGTTGATGTCTTGAAACTCAACTCTCAACTGTGAGCCAGGAGGGAATTTGGGGAAATATAAAAACACATTACTTTAAGGGGGGTACTTTAGTGATTAAGTATTGCAGTTCCATAAATTTTAAATACTTGCAAGAAACCGATTATAAAAATAATGGTCAGAATCTGTGCAGCAGAGGTCAAAATATACTGCCCTTTTAAGCCCCAAACGGGATCCTACACTTCCTATAATTCAATTCAGTGGCATCTGTTGTTATGCCATCCCAGTCTGGTAATTGCCTGTGTATTTCAAACTCCACATCCCCAGTTTGCAACCCAGGCTTTCTCTTATGAATTTGAATTCCCAACCTTGGCCATCAAGGTTGTTTTCTCAGACTTGACAAAGCTCCTCAAGAGCCACAGAAGATGTTTTGTGTATCTCTAAATAACTAAATACATCCATCAAACACACCAGCAACATGCAGGTTTAACTTTTAGGTTGGTCCAGCATATTAATCCAAGTCAACACATACACATACAGTTAAGCTCATTGAAATCATTTAGAAACATCAATTAGTCCACCAGTGGTATGTTGGAGCACTGGTTACTGGGATGGAGTCATCAGAGCGCTGTAACCTCTAGTGATCATCAACTGAAGGCCAGAGGTGAAGAGGTGTGCGAAGTTTATCTCGTTTACCGTCCACTGGCGTTGCTCCCTCCTGGCTTAACGCTCCCACCTCTGGACCCCTGTCCTCTCCCTCTGACCCTCACTGCTGCTCCTCTATTTCATTTTCCTCCCAATAACAGCGTGACAAATTGAGCCTGCCAGAAAACGATCTATCATTGTCCTACATCTCATCCTCCTCTGCCCTCTGCTCCCTCCTTCTCTCTCTCTCTCTTTGTCTCTTTCCCCCTCTGTCCCTGTTACAGGACATTCCCTCTTTTCCTCTTTATATTTTTCCCATCTTAATGGTTTCGTGTTTCTCTCTACACGAGCACTTTATCTTTCTGCCCTTGCTTTTCCCCCCCATATCCTCATCTCATTTTGTCTCCTCTCTTATTGCACTGTATACTATTGTCTGTGTCTCCATTTCTCTTCCTCTGTTCATTTCTACTCACACGCTCTACAAACTAGTTTTGTTCTGTAATATTCTCTCTCTGTTTGTTCTGTCATCTCTCTGGTTGTGTTACAGACAGATACATTAGGGCATAGATTCATACACAGTCTTTATTCACCTGCAGTAATTTGGTAACTATAATGTATACAGTACACAGTAATAGAACCATATATTTGTAGCAGATGTGTTGTAGTGTGAGTGTCATTTTGAAGCTCATGTATACTCCAACAAAGAATTGAAATCACGTTTCTGGCTTGCAGCAAAACAATTTAGTTTGTGTTACTAAATTCCATTTTTTTCTCCATAATAAGCTAAGCGTTACTACCATGGATGGAGAGACTGTACGCACACGGAGACAACATTAATTGCTTTGCGTGATGAATAAATGCTACAGTTTGACAGGTAAATAATAGATAGCTCCCTCTCTGTCCATGATCAATTAATGGTACCTCGTGGGAGCTGGTGAGAAACTGTCACGTTCTGTGGGCCGTGAGTTTGAAATATTCAGAACGTGTTTGCCTTTGCATACAATATGTTACTTTCAAGAGCACAGCACTTTGTAACAAAGTACTTTATACTCTAACAAAATCTAAATAAAATCACCTCTTCTGGTACATATTTCATGGGAGGGTGGAATAATCAAGAGAAATGGTTGTATATCCAAACTTTGGTATTAAAATTGAAACCGGGGCAGTTGGCAAGCTCTTTACTTGATGGATTGTTATTACTTTCCAAAGTATGAATCATCTGCTGAAGTTAAAGAGCTTTTCATAAATAATTTGCCTTTTCATAAGTAACACTGGAGAATTAAAAGTGTGGTGTATTTGAGGTGATGGCTTATCCCATCACATTAATCAGTGTCAGCGGACTTTGTAAAATGTGGGAAAGGGCCTTCAAAGGGTAAATAACTTAAACACTGTGTAAATGATGATGATGATGATGATGATGATGGTGCTGGTAAAAGAGATTCTCATTATGAGGAAAGTGATAAAAACAACAATACCATATTTGCACCACTGGCACAAAATTGACCAGCCTCCGAGCCTCTGTGATCATTCTGACCATGTCCTTGATGCTTTAGCTCAGTAATACAGTCAAGTGTATAGAACAAAAACCCCTCTCATTTCAGTGGTCCATTTCAGCATCCAAAACAGTCTGGTCTTGACAGAGGG
>NW_023339751.1:15130273-15151412 GCF_004916995.1 Morone saxatilis | reverse complement strand
GCGATTATAAGTCATGCTTAGCATTATTGAAACAGTAAACCTCTTGGGTAATTTTTATTTCTTCAGGAGGGAAAATGGTTAATCTCGTAAAAGGCACCCAGTGAAGTCTATCTCATTTATCTGGTGACCTCTAGAGTTGTACATGAGTGTCAGAATCCCTTTAAATAGCAGAGTTGTTCTCTCAGAGCCTTTTGTTCTCTTTTGGTCTCAGTAAGTCAGTAACCGTAGGATTAGAGCACAAAGGCTGGTTAGAACTTAAGTGCACTCCTATATGTCTAATAATGATATTTTTTTGTGTTTTAGAGACATTCTAAAGCCATTTCAAAGGTTTTGCAAAACACTTGTGTAGTTCATATTCTTGTTAAATTGGATTAGTCAAAAACAGTTACTTTGTCTGTATATGTTAATGGATTTATCACTCTGTATATTTGTCTCCCTGCAGCATAATATGAGATGCAATTATACCAAAACCCTACAATATTGTTGGAACGTTCTGTCTCTGTGAAATTGTTGCTGTGGGCTCAGGATTATTGCCCAATTCCCAAGTGGCAGACTCAAAATACAGTAAGAGTTATAAGGGTAATTGCAAAGCCAACCACTTGGAAAACAAGTACTGTATTGGTACCCAGCACACAGCCTATCACAGTCCAAAAGCTCAGGAGAAAATGTTCAATTAAAGTACAGCCCCCGTGGAAAGAATATAAATATAAACTTCAGTTCAGGAGTCCTATTACCCCCTTTTTTACCTGTTTTACGTGCTTACTTTTTCCTTTCCTCATTTTGCTCTTACACAAATATGTATGAGTCAGTGTTCAACATGTGCGCATGCATATTCATATGTTCCTTTGATGTCTCATTTGCAGGTCTGTGTTAACACCCACATTTGAAAGATATGGCCATATACTGTATCTCATTTATGCATAACTACTGTATGTGACAATTTGCAGGTAGGTTATTCAGTGAGGAACTATAACCTGTTTTCAGTGTCAGTGTGCAGTTTATAGAAGTGAAATTTCCTAAAAATATATCAGTAGCATAAATTATTTTATGTAGGAACAGCTTGATCTTGCAGCTGTTTCTGATTTGTTTGTCTGCCTCAGGTTTGTTGGTTATGAAGAAATTCACAAGTAAACAAGAAACTATTCCTATTTAGGCCTAAATAAAACAACATTCAAACTCAGAAGTTTGCAATAATATGTCATTTGACTGACAATTACACATTAATAGCTTACGAAGTAACATAAATCCCCACATCTATAATCATTATGGATTCAGTCCCGATCATTCAATGAACCTTTTATTTTTGCAACAGGACATCAACATCTCAGTACAGAAACCTGCTGTTCTGAGTGGAGTTATTCCCACAAGCCTGTGGGAGTTTCCTAGGGCTGTGAGTGCTTCTGCAATTTCATTAGCAGATTTACTTTGCATTGGGAGCATTGAATGAAATCCTTAACTGATTTTGATGTAAAAACCCAAACCCAGAGGGCACTCTGGAGGGAATCACTGTAAATGCTAATGTGTAAATGAGCACAGCGGACATATTTTGAACTCGGATTTCACACTCTGCCAAGAATGTTGCTTGATTCATTGTGCCAACACTTACGCAAGATCTTGTATTCAATTTAAGCGTAATTTAGTGCTGAAATATTTACAATATTATCATGCCAACAAGTCTTCCGTCAAATTAAAATTTGGATCATGTTAGAAATGTATTACATGAAGCTGTGAATCCACTTTTTTGTTGCGTTTGCTTCTATCCTTTTGCCCGTCTAAACTGTTCACTTTCCTCCGAAGAGGGATCCCAACAGCGCTTTCACTTTTTTTCTGTATCCCCATGTTTCAAAACTGGCATAACATCACAGGTCTTTGTGGTGCTACATGCAACCATGGCCGATGTGGCTGGGATTTTACCCCAAGCAGATAAAGAAACTGAAGAGGTCAGAGGTCTCCCAGACTTGCAGGAAAATAGACATTTGCTGTGTCATTGTTGTAATAATCAGGACAACCCAACAGAGCACAAAATGTAATCATAGATACAAGAGAGAATGGGTGAAAAGTAGTTATTATCCAAAGTTGCACAGGCTAGGTGGCATTTAAGAACTGCAGAATAAAAGTAAAGGTTTTCCTGACCTTTCTACTTTCCAGAAGAGTTGCCATGTACCTGCTGCACTCAGCTGAAAACTCCAATGCACTGAAGAGTTTGACAAGTATGAATTCTGCCTCAAATGCCCCTCTTTCTTTGTCTTCCTTCATTCTATTCTTTAATTTCTTCCTCTCATTCTCGTTGGTGCAATGGTTGAGCTAATTAACTAACTTGAATCTAACTGACCAATTTCTTACGTAGTCAGTCTCCCGTTGACTGCCTCCCACACACAGCGGCTCAAACAAGGAGCTAGACTTATACAATGTGGGTATTACTGTCTCAGTGATATCCCCTGTGAAGCTCATCTAGGTTCATGTCCAGATAAAAAGTCTGTCAGAGTAATTTGTTCTCCACGTAATTACCTATATTCTCCTAACAATTTATTTCACTGATCAGGTTTGTCCCATTTATTTAATTTACAACCCACACTGGCTCAAACACCCACATAATTTTAACAGTCTCCTGTTGTTCTTTATAACGCACATAGATAGGGTATGAAAAGAGGATATGGTGACTTCCTTTGTTGTATGCATTATGTTTAATTATTTCCAATTAAAGTGGACCTGATTTTAAAGCCTTTGGAGAATACTGTCATAATATTTAATTGAAACATCTTCATAAGTGGCACTTGAGACTTTTCTATTACAGCTGATTTCTCAAAAGCTTTACATAATATTCTTAATATATTTTATATTATCTTTGTACAGTAAGATGAATATTACTATAAATGTGCAGAAATACAAAACAAACTATTAAGTGAACAAAGAATCCATTGAAGGAATGGAGTGGAGAATCATTTGAGTATTAAACAAAGTGCGACACAAACACTGAAAGATGCTGCAGATACATATTAATCACAATTTATACTATGCTCCCTCAGCTTAGAGAGTACCAGTGAAGCATGCCAAGCCTGATGAGAGACGCCTCAGAGGGGAAGGGTTATAGTAGTGCTGTGGGGCTTCAGGGTATGTGGCAGGGGGGATAGATGGATGAAGAGGAGGTAGTCTACTGTCCAGGATGCCCTGTAGAATCTCCTCCAGATCCTCCTTTCAAGCAGGCCTTTTCAGCCCTCTATTCAAAAAGCAGTAATTGCATCATTTTTCAAGCCCCTTGCCTCTGTCTGACTGTGAGGCTGGCCCCATTAATCAAACTAATGGAGAAGTAAGTGATTTCAAAATATAGGCTTTGATCATGCACCTTCTATCCTCTTCCACAACTCCGCCTTCTCCTCAGCTTTGGGAACCCCTCTCCTCCCACCCTCTCGCATCTTTCTTTTTCCACATACTGTACGGAAAGAGCTGTGTGGGAGAAAAATGTATTTTCATACTGTATTATGTCCTTTTAGGCTGCTGTTAATGTACATAAGAGCTTTGATTTTGCACATTCTGGCAGTGCTGTGGCTCTCCAGCTTGATTACAGTTGATTTCCAGTATAGCAGAGCACCAAACTGTGTATATGAGGTTGTAGGAAACGGTCACTCTAAAATCATTGTGGCCTATTAACGGGCAGTATGTCCCAAAGAATCACAGTTCAGACACATTTATTGATCTTGATGAGATAGATTAAATTAAAGTGCTCCTCAGGTGTATTGAAAAGCTTGCCAGCTATAAAGCAGCAAAACCATTACTTGAGGCCACTGCTAGAGCATGCTGGCAAATTAGATTCCTTCCAAGCAAGGCATAAACCACTGCTCAGAGAAAAACTCTTTATATATCTGATACAACCACGTGGTCTTGGGGGAATCCAAAAAAGCAAGCACAAATGCTTTATTTACTACATATTTGACTAATTTATTGTCTGTACAACTGCAGCCCAATCAGACTTTGCTCTAATTGCCTCAGAGGGTTGGTTGTTTACTAGGAATTATTGTCCATAAAGCCTCCATAAAAGTACTTTACGGCCCTGAACAAGTATCATACAAGCTAATACACATGTTCTCCTCAGCCCATTGTTATAAACACAATGCTGACTAAGCAAACAGTACCAAAAACATTTCATAACAGTATCTCTCAATATTATTAGTAGATGTAGTTAGCAAAGTGTGATTGCCGCCTCCTCCACCACTCTTTTTCTCTGCAGACTCCCTGGCTGGCAGAGCTGTTTGGAATTAGCATTATGTCAAAACCTAAACTTTCACACTCCCACTCTCCATAACACCTCTTCTTTCCCATGGTGTTCTGAGAAGACATGTCACACCCTGTGCTAGAATAATTACAATGAGATTCTAGTTCATCTTTGGCCCAGCTTACCTCCCACATTGACCTCTATGCTCCCTTTTTTTATCTCTTTCTTTTTTATTTGCCTGCCCACTTATCTTGCTTACTTACACCTAATCAGGAGGAGTTTGGTGCATACAGCCTGTCTACTACCTGTAAGCCAATTTCTCAGAAGAGAGAAACAGCATCAGCACAGACCCATCAGGCACATTGCAGTGATTTATAAAGGAGCTATATTCAGTGGTGTTTTTTACGAGAAATAAAAGCATTAACACCATGTACCTGATGTACCTTTTTGTCATTTGTTATGGCCTGTATCTTTTTTTTCTTTTTAGTCCCAGCCTGTGTTCTCCTGGCTTTTCATTTTCAAATATCCCTGTTTATTCCCTTGAATATTAGAAACTGTGGGAGCTCACACATTTAAAAAGACTGTCACATGCCTAAATGTTTCAACCAACCTTTTAGTAAGTAAAGTAAGTAAGTAAATTTATTGTATAAAGGGACATTTAAACAGTATACAAACTGACCAAAGTGCTGGTACAGTGGATGACTAAAAAAGGCAAATAATACAGAAAACACCATTGGTAAATTAATAAAAAAGACAAATAAAACAGAAAAAGACAATTGGGACCAATAGTCAATAATTCTAATAAAACATGAAATAAGAAAAAACCTTCACATATTGGGGCACACACACCGAAATGTACATTAGGCATGAGCAGGAGTACAGGGTTACGTGGGACCAGGGGAAGGCCAGCCCCTGGAGTAAAAGTGGAGTTTTAGCCTTGGATTGTAAGGGCAGAAAGTGGAGGGGCAGATTAAATATCCAGGCGGGGAGCTGGTCCACAGAGGTGGGAGCAGCAACAGCAAAAGCTCTTCCCCCCTCTGTTTGAGCCGTGAGCGCGGCCGGTACATCGCAAAAGCCCTTTATTTGAGGATCTGCAGGGACCTTTGAAACACATAGGGCTGTCTAAGGTCAGGGCGATGTATATTGTGACTGTATATGACTATATTTACTCAAGGATTGAGCATCTGTTTGTTACGTATATTTACTTAGCGTAGGTTGAGATTCAATGTTATTTTTTAGGTATCTTACTCACACCCATCTAACGTATCAACAAGGAGCTGCAACAGTGCAGCCTTAGAGGTCACATACCACGCAGCAGGCGGGCAATGCTTAATGGGTACCACAAAAAGATGGATGTTGGAGGAGGCTGTGTCTTAAAATGGCGACAACACATTTGTTAACCCTTGGCATGTAGGAGCAGGCCCGAGCACTGTGATTTCACACAGCAGTGTGCAGTCAAGGTGCGTATGCGTACGACAGGTGGCCAACCTGTCTTATTTTCAAGCACCTGGACTCCAAAGGGCAGTCATTGTTCTGAAGTCTCACCTCACTGTTGCATCATGCCCAAGGTCCTCTTGTTCTCTTGGCGCAGCGCGCGATCGGGTTAGCACGTCTTCTGCTGTGTTTGTCTGTCGACAGTGGACCGTCATTTCGTGGAGGAATTAATAATGTGTGTGACCCACAGACGAGTGATGGGTTTACTGGATAAGAAACTACATGGCTCCTGGGTTAGCAAGGGAATTGCTTATCATTATTATTGACTACCAAGGCGAATTTTGATTTTCAGGAGGTTGGGGTGGGGGACACAAGTATTTTTGAACTAAAACTCTTTCAGTGTCGGACTGGTGTCTTTCGATGAGTAGTTGCTTCTAGTGTTTCTATTGACTGCTTTTAGAGTTTACGCTCCGTGTCCGTTTTTGGTCTTGCTGAGTTGTAAAAGCCATGTAGCAAAACATTCATCACCCAACTGATGAGGAGGATCTTGAATGTGGATATGCTGCTTTACTTGGGAAAGCCAGTGGAAGGCGTGTTGCAGGGATGGTTGTAACGCATTTTTTAAGTGAACTTACACTTGACTCTAAAGAGCAGTCTCTTAATGTCCACCTTCTTTTGGTAGAACATCCTGGGCCTGGCGCCTATTACCAAGAACCACATTCACACACACGTACGCACGCACGCACGCACGATTGGACACCAGATATCAACGTTGAATGTACAATGAACCCTCTGGATATGTACAATCCTTCTAGGTGACGGGAACCAGGCAAGAACAAACGCCCGAATTACAGTGGCAGATTATGAGACTTCGGGCAATAGCAGAGGTGTGCAAGAAGATGGAGTTGGACAGCGGGCGACGGCCAATTCATCACAAGTGGAATTCCGGCAGAGCCAATCGAGGGCTTGTGGGCGGGTCTAAAACTAAGGGGAAACACTCCAGCTTTGAGCGGCGTTTCCGCTTGGCCTAGTGCTTGATCGGCTCTGTTTATATAGCGTTACATGGTGGTTTTTGGACGGTAAACTGCAGGGGACCAAAACGGACTTTTGAAAAAGTGCAGTCCCCTGTGCCCCCCCCACCAAATTTCGTCCGTGATTACTACTATTATTTTCATTATATGCTGTGTGGTTCTGTTAATGTGCTACAGATTTCAAATGATGCACCATTGTGCTGTGATGGCAGTGTGTTTTTCCCTATGCAGATTTTCCCGTCTGCTACAGGGGGTTAAAGCAGAAGGGGCGAACAAGCTCATTACTCTGATCTTATATACTATGACTGCAACAAAAATGCATTCCAACTGAAATATGTAAAACCCGAAGCATTAATGCTTAGTGCAAAAAATCGCAAGTACAGTGATTTTGCTAGGTATACGCCCTGCATCTTTGACGCATTCAGTTCCAAAAGGACACAGTAAAGTCACTATCGATGCATCCTGGGGAAAGATTTTTACTGATTGTTTATAATTAATATTAATTAATAATTTTGTTTAGATTATTAACCTAATGTATTTGCATTTGTTTAAGTTCTGTTCAGTGTGAGAGTGTGTACTGTTTTCTCTGTCTCTTTGCTCAGCTCTTTGTGTGTTTCACTAAGGGCGGGGACGGAACGGAGCAGAGACACAGGTGTCGATACTGGTTACAAACAGGCTCAGTAGTGAACACCACGTTAACATGCTGACAGATTCTGTGTTTTTGTGTTTTTAGCTGAGCTAGGCCAGAGACAGATTGGTGATACTGTTTTTTTCCCTTATTGTTCTCCATTTAAAAAATAGCCTTTTAAATACTACATTGGCTGTCAGCAATAGGTCATATGGTACCATATGGTACCACACTGGCATTGTGTACTCCCATTAACTTGGCATGCAATTAACACACCAGTCATAATTTGTTTTAATGAAAACTCAACTCCTGGCATTTGCTCCTGGCATTCTTCACCACTGTTTTGGAAGAAGGAAGTAATGGGAGGCCAACCAGCTTTAACAGAGACATATTTTCTTTTTGAATAAGTGCTGTGTGGTGGATCTAATTTATGCTGATGTGAAGAGTGTTTCACGTGGATTTTGAAAAGTAACTGATATTTTGTCATGTTTACATTGGCTTGTAAGCAAAAACAACTTAAATTTGAGAACAGAGTACGGTGTGGTGGTAGGTGGTAGAGTGAGGATGTTTAACAAGGAAAGATGTGGACCTTTTCACTTTCAGTTTCATTTACAACCGGATAAGTACTCAAAACAATCTCACCTAGGCCAAAAAGCAGAAATATGCCATTTAAACAATGAATGTACATTACTTTGTTTGTAGTTGATCAAATAAAAGGTGGGAAGACTTTTAAAATATGACTCCTTTAACTATTTGTTTGTTCAGGTCCAAATGTTCTATAATATTGTAATTCATTTTCAACCTACATTAAACATAAACATAATTATTACCATGTAACATCAAACACAAGTTTAACACTACAATTTGTTGCCCACTTAGGGCTGCACAATCATTCGAAATATTGTAATAAGTGCATCATGCAAATTGCAGAGAGCAAGAGCTGTAATTTTTTTAATAAAGGTAAAATGTGTGACAAAGCAGCATTATAATGAAGTACTGTAGAGCTGCAGACGTGCCCTGATCTACAAATCTTGTTCTCTAGATTTAAGAAAGCATGTTTGTTTGCTACAGACCCCAAAAGTTTCACATCATTCATGATTTTCATGTTTTTGTATAGTGAAAATTTGAATTCTGATGCAAAAATGATCATTCTCACATAATCCTAAACCGCAATTGCAATATCTTTAAAAATAATCGCAATATGATGTTTTTAACCATATTGTGCTGCCCTAGACCAACCTGTGGGTCCTGGGGACTGACAGTACTGAAACAACATCACTGAATGTAGGCCTGAAATTTATATAAAACTGAAGTATGTACTAAAGATAACCATAACTATCATAATGATCAAGACAACCATCCAGAGTTAGACAATATCTCCACTTAGAGTTCAAACCCCTGTAATTTTCAGTCTGTATTTAAGGCTGTCTATCAAGGGTATTTTTAACAGTGGGTAATAATAACATGTTATCAGTACCTTTCATATATATATACCCTCATTTTCATATACATATACTATACATGATTTTCTCTTTAGCAATGCAAACTGGAATTAAACCTGGTAAAATCATAAAATGAACCAAAAACAATATTCTATCTTAGTTTTGATGTAACAATATTTGTTTTAAATGACAAAACAATTACAACTATGCTCCAGCCATAAGTTAAAGGTTTAAATCAAGCTATAAAAAGAGGCTGAATTTTCTAGAGTTAACTTAATTTCAGTGGCAGTGTAAAAAAATGTGAGATGACAATAAAAACCTTTTTGCACCAACAGAAGCTTGTAGCTTGTGACTTTAAAAGTTGATTATTTTGAAAATATTACTAATCCTTTTACTATTTTGTATATCTTTGCAAGTTGCAAACCATATGGTCTCTTGAAAAGTTGTTTTCAGAAGCATTTTCTCTCTGTACTTTGGAAGAAATTGCAGTACTCCACTTCCCTGGGGCAGACAACTGCAATTAAGTGGACATATTAATACCAATCATTTAAAAATATCTGAACTAAAAGGAGAAAAAGTAGAGAAAGAGAATTAAACGGTGTAGATGATGTGCCGCAGAATCTTGCCTGACACCACATCCAGACTAAGCTGTCAAAACTTGTTTTTTGTTTTTTTTCTCACCTCACCTTTGTTTTCACTCTCCTTCCCTAAAAGTCTCCTGTGAGTAGTGACTTTGAGGCAGTTTCGGCAGTATGAGAGTGTGATTGTGTGCCCTCGAGCAGAGATTACAGCAGTGTGTGGCTTTACTCTTCCGTGAATGTGTCTGGTTGTTCTTTACTTGATACCTCCTTATAGGCAATGTGAGAAACAAGTCCGCGCCACATGAAAAGACTGAGAGGCCTTTGGAGCCGTCAGTGTCATGTAAGGACACTGCATTGTAGTTCTAGTGGTCTTTAGTGAGAAGGGATATATAACTATACTGTAAAACTATAGGACCTTTGTGTAACTGCCATAGCATGTAATCAAAGCGGTTTATTTCTGGCTGTACAAAATGGAGCAATCAGCTTTTAAGTAAAACAAAACAGATGAAAGTGTCACTCGCTTCTGTTTACTCAAGACGCTCTACACAAAACTGTTACAAGAAGTTTGAATAAAAGAACTGAGAGATTTCTGTTTGTGCCCATTTTGTAAGTAGCTACCTGACCTGCCCTGAATGCAACACTGACTAAAGGGACAGATTAATTATTAATATGCCTCCAAATAAAAATCACTTACCTCTCTCTTAAGATGTTTTTTTCGGGTGTTAAGTTCAGTGTTAAAGGAAAGTTCTGCGATTCATTATTCGAAGCTAATGGCCTCTGAATTGTATGAAGTACATTTATGGAAAACAATTGCTGTATTTCACTCACCTGAAATTACTCCACTAATGTTAGATAACGGCGGCATTCATTATTAACTTACACTGGAATAGCATTCTTTAGTTTATCTCTTGCTCTGCTTGGATCCAGTTCCAAGAATTACAGATTAAAATTTTTACGTATACGATTTTGCTTGTCAACTTTTATTTGAGTATTGCAGCTTACTGTTCTTGTTCTGCATTATCTGCCAGTGTTTGTCAACTAGAGAGATCTCACTCTCTAGCCTTGATCATTCACACCAAACACCAAAAGACCAAAGAGCATCAAAGAGTTCCTTCAGTCCTGTGTAAATGTTAAAAAACCAAAACCAAAAACTGGTCTTAAAGATGTCGGGAAAGATCTCAGTCACATTTGCATGTTTCAAAAAATACAATCTTCAAGCAGTGTGCAGTTCTTGTGTGTAATATTTCCTTCTCCTGTTAAAATATCATTCTTAATGCACAATGCTACCTTTGTTTGTGTTATGTAAATAAGCTTGTGTCTTACAGTGTGTTGCCTTTTACAGTACATTGACTATAAATATATATACGTATGCTTGTGTTGTAACTGTAGTCCCAGATGAACAAAATAACTTTTGGTGAGGTAATCAGTTTCTTCTGTGTTAATTATCTTGGTTTATTACATCCATCAGCTGTGCAATAAAAATTCAATTGCAAATGTCATCAAAGATCCACAACATAAATTTCCCCCAGGTGCAGGGGTTTGGTTATGTTAAGAGCTTCCCCAAGGGCACCCTGCAGGAACGCAAAGTAATTTGTCTTCCGCTAGGATGTATTGTTTAAGAAGTGTGCTTTGGTGGCTTGTTAAAATGCTAAGTTAGAATTTTCCTATAAACTCGCTCTGTACAACACTTGTTCACAATGCCACACTTGTTGAATTTCTTTATTGTTGTACTTTTAAATATATATTGATTGTTATCCGGACCATCAAATGGCATAGTCACAGTATTTGTGGCAAACTGGCCAAAAAAATTTCAGGGCTTGAGATTAATGCGTACAACATTGTGTAGCTATGAACTAAACCCTAATCAATCAACTTGTCTGTGTTAGGTAGTCTGGCAGTAATAGTGTTTACATTTAAGCCAGACTAATTCATTATGATTTAATTTTTTTGTAGTAAACAGAATGACTTAATGGTTTTTTTTGTCTCAAAAAGGATGAAGAATTTTAGCTGCATTATGCAAAGAGAACAAAAAGGTAAACTTTGAATAATATAAATATTTTATAGTTGAAGAGAAATAACTTTAAATAGCAATGCAGTGATGTGACTGGAGCTGTTCATTTATTTACACCCCCTCTCAGGTCTTTCTAAAGTACTTGTTGGTGTGTTGGGTTACCTCCATGCTGAGGCCATGTCCACGCACTGTTTGAAAAATAGCAACTGTTATAAACCCTCCCCCTGAAGGTTCTTACAGCCTGACTGAATGGCTGCACTCAGGAGGCTCTTCAGCCTGCTACGGTATTCATAAAATGTCACACCTAGTTTTAATCCTGTTAGTGACTCTCAAAAAACCCCTCACAACATCCCAGCTCACAATATGCGCAACAGTCAATAGAAGGAATATGTCACAGAGACAGGTAAAGAATAGACACCACATACTTTTACTGAATATGCCAACAATATTACAGCTGAATACTTCATCTGGTACTGAAACAACGTTTTTTATTTTTAAAAAAGTGTTTTAACCAATCTTTTTGAACAGCTACTTTTCTGAATTTATGTTCAAGTTATTGCAAACAAAGTAACAAAATGTATCTTTCTCTTCCTAACAAGAAACGTTGTATTGCAGCCATGGCACAGTGCTAAGGTTCCTCTAATTTTAGCGTCAGGCTAATGTGCCTACTGGTGAGTCTCCTTGTGGGGGCATTAGCTATTCCACTCATGGCAATAGAGTAAGCCTGAGGGAAGCTTGCATGCAGAGAGAAGGTAGCAGCCTTAGTACCCTGGCAGATGGGATTCATGATTTGTTTTAATGTGACACACGTGTGCCATCTACTTAGGAGGGCCACCTGGTCTTGTATACTGACAGTGGAAGGTCAGAAGCGATCTGTTCAGGTGCTGGATTATCACTAAAGATTGCAGTTCACTACCCAGTCTGGCTTTTCTTTTTGTTTCATTAGTTGCTGTATCTTTTGAGCTTCAATCATGAGGTGATGGTAATGAATCCAGACTCCAAATTAACCCATACATGTATGGTTTAAATGGGCATATTTACACGTGTGCTTGTGTACAAGATATGCCCGTGTGTGTCTGTACACACGTCTAAAGGGGTACTGAGGGTAGTTGGCACCTTTGTCTTCAATTCTGTGTCAACGGAGCAGATTAAGTGGTCTGAAGGTGTGTTTCCACAGCAACAGTGGCAAGGCTGGGTTCAGAGGGACTATCGTGAATCTTTTATGACAGACCTCATTACTCTTTACTGGCTTTTGTGAGATCCTCAGAACAAAAGAACACGGAAGGTGTTATAGCTACCCAAACCTTTTCATTGTCCACCATCGTCAAATTATGGCCAAATACCAAAACTCTGAAAGGCACACGCTTCAAACCAACAGAAGCCTTTGGTGGCTTTGCACCCGGGCCTGACTGAATCTAAAACAATGATGCATTTTCATGAATAGGAACAAAATCTGTTGTCATGAATTGTAATAATACAATACACTGTAATTGGACAAGTTCAATTCATCCACAACAGTTTTGTTTTTCTTTTGTTATTCTTTTTATTACATGTTAGACCAAAATAAATCACTTATTTCCTCAATTGTTATTTAATATGCTGAATCGGAAATGGCCTGGAAAATTCTGTTTTCTGACACACAAATAATAGTAAACACGGGCAGTGACACTGGATAACTTTTTACCCACTTTTTTAGTTTCAGCTCACATATGTTGCTGACTGAAGATTGTATACATCAGTCTCATCCTTCTCAACTTATATGTATTTTCAGTAATGTTGTTTGGGTGCATGTCTGCGTAAATAAAACAGCACTTGGTTTTGGGAACTTGGCTGAGTTATGGCCATTTAGAATTAGTATTACTGCTAACTCTTTCCTCTGCTCCTCCTGGTAATTACTGAGTAGCGATGCTTAATGTGTCACTTGCATATTTTTGGTTACAAATTTTTTTAAAACTGCAAATGCAATGTAACAATTCATTAATCACTGTAAATGATAGTGTTGATAATTAGTTTTAATGTGAGAACGTTGTGGATGTCCTGGAGCAGGTATGTGATAGGTGAGATTGATTAATCTTTACTGCCCTTGTAGATTCAGATACTGTAGATGAGTAGACTCAGATAGATGGGTAGGTAGATAGGCAGACTGATACATACAGAGATTCAGATATATACATTGAGATTGATTGAATGAAACTAAAAATGCATTTCTAATGAGTAAATCTAGCAAATCTTCGTGGATTTTAAGGTAATCTATACTTTAAGCATCAAATGTGCCATTTTGTACAACCAAATTAGTTGTAAGTATAATTCAGTGAACAGCACAACTACTGAGTGAACAAATAAATGTGTTTATTTTTCCAGCTGGGAGGAAGGGTTCTTATTCTTTCCACATGGACTTGTTTTGAAGACACATTGAATTTAGATCATTATCTAAACTGTAAGCTGCAGGGTGGGGATTTGCTTCACTTGCAATATCTGCAGCAAATGAGAACATTGTGATCATTACACAACAACATTTATATATGGCAGTGTGTTTCCATGAACAAAGCATTTTATCATTTTCTTTTATTTTTTTTACCAGATTAAATTTGCAAGTATCAGTGCAGCTCAAGTGACAATGTCACAGCTGTAATACATATAGTAGATGTTATAATGCGCAGCTATTGTAACTTGTTATTATCACAGAATAATTTTATTTAGCAATTCAAGTACAATTTGGCCCAACTTGTGATTTCACTGCAGTTTTATTCACTGGTTGATTAATCAAGGGTTTATTACTAATACATGGATACAAAGAGATGTAGGGATGTCTCTTTTCTGTCTGTTGTTAGCCCTGATCTGACTCATTTATTATTGAGTATCTGCCGATACCGAGTCCTGATCCAATACTTTTCCTAGATAACACAGTTACAAGTACATCAAAGTTATTAAAATCAATCCAATGTGTATGTTGACAACTGAATAGCTCTGCCATGCAAGAACAGTAATTGCCTGCATTGTTTATGTTTATTATTTTTTTTACAAATTATGAAAGTATAAAATAACAAACCCTCTCTGTAATAGTTTTGGCCTCATCACTGTGTAGGGGGAGTTCCTCTCCCCAGTGTGTTTCAGTGCAGAGTTACCTGAATGAACTGTTTTCTGTTGAGTGTTTATTTTACTCGTCTGTTCATCTTTTACATGGATTACATTAGTGAATTACTCTTATGGGTTTTTTTACTCTCGGGGCTTTTGTTGCACTTGCAGTGGTGTGGTGGGTGTGTTTGTGTCGTCTCTCTCCACCTGTGGTTTTCATTCCCCTCCCGTGGTGGAGGAGCAACAAAGCGGAGTTGGAGAACTGATGACGGCTGCACTTGTTGCGTTGCTGTGTATGAAAGCTACGTGAGGAAAAAGCATCTCTGTGACAACTGAGGTATAACGTATCAGATTGGGTCAACATAGCCAATACATAACAGTTAAAAAATGCCTTAATCGGCTCCAATATGAATCTCTGTGATCGGATTGGGGCATCCCCAAAGAGCTGTATTTGTTGTTTAACCTAACCTCATTGATGGGATGGACAAAATAACATTTACATTATAACCTCGATGAAATTGGGATTTATTGCAGGCCTCTTGGATTAGAGTACTGTATTAGCTTTTGCTTGGTGTACCTAATAGACTGGCAACTGAGTATACAATGCACAATGGCTTTGCTTTCAAACATTTAAAACATGTTTTGTATGGTAGCAAATAATTGTATTGAATAAGTCTACACTGAGCATGCTCATCTTTTCAAATTCTGGAGATTTATCTTCAGTCGTCTGAGGCTTGCCTAAACCTCCCCCCACCTATTTTCACATCCTTCTAACTACAATTCCTTTCAATCCCTTTTCAGCTGTCACGGTTTTAAATTGGAGTTGGCAATCTCTGGCTGTCTTTGTGGCATTGCTACTGTATAAGAACATGCCTGGGGTACTTTGCCTCTCTGATTGGAGATCTTACTGTCGCCAGGCTTTGGCTGTATGAACAGTATAGAATATTCCTCAGATGTCACTCCAGGCTCTCGTCTATGCATCCTTCTCCAAAACCACATTGCTCTCCAGAGTTTCACTGTTACATCATCTCCTGAAGTGAATGGAAAGAAAGAATACACATAAAGCCAAAAATTACTCTGTCTGGATGTTGATAACATTTAAGGTCTCAAATGGATTTTTAGGCTTTGGTGTGATAAATGTTAAGCAAAGGGGAAAACCCTGGCTTAGTTCAACTGAAATAGGACTATGGGCGATTAGAAAAGGGCTGATTAGGCAAAATAATGTGGGAATTGTACAGAGACACAAGGGGCTTTTGTATTTAAGAGAAGCAAATTTTAAATCCTGATTAGCAACTCCCTAAAGAACTGTAAGCACGGTATGTTTTGTGATATCTCTGAGATCACAGCATCCAGGCTTTGTTCATTTTAAATCTTATTTCACATTTTGAACTATGGCGAATTCATAATTAGAGGTGAAACAAAACAAGCTTTGAATGTTAATTTATTATATTAATTAATTGTTCTGTTAACTTGACTATATATTTATTCCTTTGAAATTCAAAGCAGTAGTTGTTCTTACGTTTTACTTTCTTAGACTGATGTTGGAGAAAATGAAAACGGTGGCCAGAGATTGACCTCGCACTGATCACCTATAAATTCAGCAGTCTTCAGTTTGTTAGAGCAGCTCTCAAACATTTCAGTATTATGCACAGTGTGTTACATTCATACAGCAGCGAGGTTAAGCAGCAGCTCACAAACATAATTTATCTTAATAAGGCTTTATTTCTAGAGTGTCTAAAGTTGTCACTGTTATGTTGTGCTGTGAACTGGGGCTGAACCTCTCAAGTGGTGAGTTCTGTTGTGCCCAGAGCTTCAACAAAACATTGCATCCCAGCTGGTGCACATTAACTAACCCACACTACAGTACTTGACTTTGTTTTTACCATCATGGCATCTGACAGATTTTATCTGGAACAATGAATGTAGCTCAAGGAGCTGTCGTCTCTCTTGAATGTCAAGGTTATTCTTCAAGGCAGACAATAGTTCTCATTGTCAGGTTTTATTTAGGACTGGAGAGACATTATCATAATTTGAATTAATGGCTTACTCACACATGAAAGGATTTAGCTGATATTTTCCATTCATACAGATTACAGGAACCCCTTAATGGTCTTTTGCTTTTAACCTAAAGGTTCACTGTGAATCGTTGTGTCTGTGAGGTCATAGTTTCACATGCAGTATTTGACTGATAAAATAATGTGTCAAGTTATTTCCCTTGTCAAAGCAAACAGTAATATTGTGTTATTCAGGGATGTAAATTATCCATGTGAAAAATCTGCTTTACCCCATTTACAAAAAGATGATATTTTATCATGGCCACTTCCACTGAAATAGTGAATAGAGTAATAAAATAATGTTTACATTTGATACATTTAAAAAGAAACTAACTGTATGTGCTTCTGCTTTTTCTTTTTACTCTCATTTTGCCTTAAGTGGTCCCTACAACTCTGAGCACTGTAGCCTTCATTTTTCTCCAAATCCTTGCTTTTTTCCACACCTTGCACACAAGTAAGCACACGCATGCACAGGCCCAGGGTTGTGTAACACATTAGTGAAATATTACCTTTATCTCTACTTTTATAATATTTTAAATGTCACTTGCAGTACAATAAATGCCCATATTAACAATATTAACTACAGGACCAACATTGTATATAAATAGATCCAACCCTTGATAGAAGTACACATGATCATTATTTTTCATTTTAGGCCCATGTAGTTAGGTGTGCATCGTGGACAATGTGGATCTAATGGACCATGTGTATTCTGATAGCTGGAATGGAAGAGCACACTGTGCATCAACTATGAGTCTCTTTATGGACAAGTTTGAAATGTGGTACTTTTCCTGTGCTATAAAGATATTGATCGAATTTGTACACTGATCTCTAATTCAAATTAAGAGCTGAATATGATTTACAATAAATATTGCTCAGAATTCTTGTTGTCAAACACAAAAGCACACATTTAGACACATTAGAAGAGCTGATCAACTTTCTTTGGTGAGGACTGAAGGATAGTCCCTGTGACTTTTACTACATAAATCTTCAACAGGTCTAGTCTAGCATCTGTCTGGTGTTATATAGCATCCATTGATAGTGTTGGCCTATCCATCTGAATTTCAGGGCAATTTTTGAAGGCATATGGCCCCACTCTTTAATTTTAAGCATGAGACGTGGCATTTCAACCATGGAGGTAAATATTGCTCTTGCATTGGTATGGTCGTCTTGCAGTTTGATGAGCTCAATCTGGAATGA
This sequence comes from Morone saxatilis, assembly GCF_004916995.1. NCBI lineage: Eukaryota > Metazoa > Chordata > Actinopteri > Moronidae > Morone > Morone saxatilis. The sequence continues at coordinate 15,133,746 of NW_023339751.1, read as the reverse complement.
GAGGAGCATTAAAATCAAATCATGACTCTTCCAAGGTTAGAAGATCGATTGGCAGCTTTTGGTGCTGTGCTCTGCGCCGGCTATTATTGATGAGCATGGTGTTGTTGAGTAAAAATGCAGCAGGGTTCCGTCTGTTATATGTTGAGACATCAGTCTTCATTGGTTTGTGTGAAACAGATTTATTTAGACACTAATGATAGCAATTTGCAGGAGAGAGCATGCATTGAGACATTAAGCATGACAGATGTCAAATGTGTGCACTCTCATGACAGGTGGAGGAAGTCCATAATGAGATGGACCGTTTACGATAATTTCAATGGGGGTTATTTTCACCTGTGCTGAGAGGTTTTAGGTCATTCAGTACATTTTCCTGCACTTCAGTAACCAGATTACTGCCGTGACCTGATTTCTTAAACATCATGCACACAATAAACCCTGTTTCTGTAATTGGGGTGGAGAAACCTGATTTTCTCCTGGAAAAAGCATCTCCTGGATTTTTTTGCTGTACAATTGCCTGACAAAGATCACTGTGCAGAGCGGCAGGGTTGAAATGAGAGAATATTACGCAAGGTTCATCCCTGTATTCATGTCTGACTAAAAACAGAAACTAAAATTCAAACAGTAGAAGCAGAGTATGAATTCTTGGAGAAGAGAAAAAGAGGTCAAAACTTTATTGTCAGATCAACATTTCATCATCATCTTCAGATTGGTGAAGGCCAGTAGCCGAAACCCAGTAGGCTCACAAGTATTGCTGGAGAAATTTCGTTGCCTATATAGAAAAGCTGTGCATTCACCAAAGAGCCTGTCCTTACAGTAAATAGGTATGGTTCCAAAATAAATACTAAAATCGTGACCACATTTTATTTAGATATGGTAACAAATTTTGATAGCTGTGATAGATAAACTGTTGGCCATTGGCACATATGTCAGTCTATCTGAGCCTTAACACCTAATTTGTTATTTTCTCAAGCCATTAGTACTTTAGTTATTCTCAGATCTGACCCTCTAGTGCCACAGACAGATTTATATCCTGGTTTCACATTCAAAATCTATTTTATAAGGTAAGGTGAAATCCGTATGGCTAATGAAGTGAATCTCATAGTAGTGGGCATTTGTACTCAGGCTTCTTTCTCACGTCCAAAGTAAAAATATTCAGCTTGTATACAGCAGGTCTGTTCATTGCATAATTTATAATCGCTGGTTTGTCCAATATGCTCCAGGCAGTGTGATTTTGATGCATCCCATGATGTTTTTTTTCTCAGACCAGGATTGATTGAGGTCTTGATTTACAAATTAAGCTCCAGAGATACCCAAGGAGGGACTGGCTTGGACAATTGTAAGATCACAAAGAATTTCACGCAAGGTTCTTAAAATGTCCTTCTCTCTTTGTCTGTTCCCTCTTTTTTTTTCTTTTTATCACTGCAGGCTGTGGAAACCAACCTGGCATCCAAGGACAGTCACTGGGTCTATGCCAACGAGGTGAGGCCAAACACAAACACACTTATATGCACCCGAGTGAATTTAGACCTTAGTGTCAGTTTCTCTCTGTCAACACAGACAGAGTCTTGTATTCTGCCAAGGCTCACACAAATACATGAAAACCTATAGCACTGTCACTCTGTGCTAGTTCATATTCACTTAGATTAGCAGCACATCATTTGTTTTTATTATACCTGGGCTGCTTGAGGGACTGGGCCTTTATTTGATATTGTATAATTGCCCTCCCTTTAACTGTTGATGTTAAGTGTGTCTTTTCCTCTCTGTACTCGTACGTGTGTGTCTGACATTGACCTAAATGGTCTCCTAAAGTGGCTGTAACAGCACAAAATGCAGGTGCACTTTGTGAATACAGAACAGTGGACTCTGTCTTTAGCTTTAATGCCTCAGTGCTGCATTTCCATTGATTCAAAGTGATTTGAAGATGGGGGGGTGTGGGATTGGGCCGATACTAAAAGCAGTGGATGAAAGACGTTAGATAAAATGTTGTTCCCAGTTGATTTACCTGGCATATTAGCATTGCTGTGGCTAATAGATGCTTTCCATCTAACACACACGCATACGTCAATGTCCATGTATTTTATTGAAATGCCACCTGCTCAGTTCATCTGAACCTCTGTTCAACAGCTAAAACATGTCACATATTGATCCATAATAAAAATCCATAGAGCATGATTAATGCATGTATGAAGCCCAGATAGCTATGTGCAACATTCACAGATATATTGAGATACTGGAGCAAAAGCATAGAGAAGATACAGAAGTTGAAAACACATATTGGCCACAGCACATACCAAATATGAAATAGGTGTCATTTATGCTTTAGTTCATAGTGCAACATTTCAGTAGCTTGAACATTGATTTACAAAAGTTAATGAGGCTCAATATGTTGAAAACCTTCTGCTATCTGGTAGCCCATATTACCTAATTTCAGACTATAATGAGCTTTTATAACAATAACTACCTTTTATGTTTTAAATCATGTTCACTGTGCATTTCACTCAGGCATTGATTTATGGCTAATGAGACCTTGAGTTCTTTAAAACTTTTTTGTCTGTGTCTGGCAGCTTAAGTCATATTATTTTGTTTATATCTTGTCTCCAAAAAGGAGATCGGGACTGCAATTCTTAATTTGAAGCCATATTCACACACAAACTCATGTAACCCTTTCACTCAATTACCACAGACCTTCACCAAGACATTAACTTTAATTGCATCGGACTCAGGAAAGTATGAACTAATGGCATGTTAATTTCTATGGCACTCTCATAATGGTTGATGTGATGTGGCTTACTGTAGTTATCTCTCCCTGGTACACATTTAAAGGGAAAGGATGTGCCTGGTTGTAAACTATGAAATACGGTATATCCACATTGTATTTCCTCTCTGCCTTTCTTTCTCACAACATGCAATTTTCATTTTCCTCTCCCCTCTTACTCTTTTGCTTTCTTTCTAAAGAGTTTTTTCCTGGTTCCCTGGTATTTCTTATATTTTTTGTTCATCCTTGCTCATTCTCTTTCTATTCCTCTGCCTTTCATTTCATCACCCAAGATAAACTGACCATGAAACTAACAATCACATTCAAATGAGAATAACACACATGTTTAAAAGGCTAACAAGAAAATTCAGTTACTACTCATTCCGACTATCACAACTTTGGCCTCCAGGATTCTTCTTATGTACGGAAAAAAACAACGTGAAAACTGTGAGCACCTGGTCCACCTTTCACTCGATCCTATTTTTCTCATAGAGCCTTTTAAATTTGTATAATTTTATCCACAAGAGTCCCCGTGTAAATTGCATACAGGCATGTATCTAACTGCAAATGATGTATTCACTATTCTTGCTTATCTCTAAAGGGGCAGGAGATTTAAAGGGATGTACAAAGCTAATTTGTTTCCATTACCCTGTGTCAGGGACCAAACAGTCAAGCAATGAGGAGAACAGGAGTTTGTTGAAAAATAGGGTCTTTTTTT
>NW_023339751.1:15098886-15130173 GCF_004916995.1 Morone saxatilis | reverse complement strand
CTGTGTGGCTTGGGCCATCACACCCTGCGATCTGATTTCTGAGAGATTCTAACATGGCTGATGGCACAAAGATTGTGCACAAGGTTTTTTAATTCATCTGAACACGTGAGAAGGCAGACAAACACAGTGATTAAGATTCTCAGAGTTTTATTATTCTTCTATTTTATTATCTTTTATAGGTTATTTTATAAACACAAACAACTATGAATCGCTCTCCTTTCATAGCGGATGCTGATGAATTCTGTACTGGCAGCCCTACAGGTATAATATACTAGAAACTGTTGCCTGCATTAATGGAAATCCTGTTAGCCTGACCAGATGCAGTCCGGCTGTATCACAAAATCCTGCAGGGAAATAACAATAACAGTCCCTGCAGACAGTTGCTCCTATTCAACTGCCTTGTCAGGACTGAGTTGTAATATTCATTTTAACCAGGTGATCTTGAGCTCTTGTGCTCCCCAGGCTTCTGCCAGCCTTTACACCCCACACAGACAAAGAGAGGTCTCGCATTTCATTCAGGTCTCACGACAAGTGGTTATGCTACTCAGCCTCCAGCGGGCAACGTGTGGCACAATGAATGTAGCTGTCAAGCCACAAATGCGATAAGAGCACAGAGTGAGATTGATGGAGAGCGAAAATGATGATGAGTGACTATGATCACAAGTCGAAAAAATATGAGGTGTAACAGACTAACAGATAAACAAATAAGAACAGAGTATACATGCTATGTCCGGATAAGTAAGTTTTTTTTTTTATTCATTCAGGGGTGTCATAAGCATTCCACTTGCATTACAGTATAAAGATTTCGAAAAATAAATGCAGTTATAGTAATAGGTTAAAGGCTTTCGATCACACATGGATGAACTCCAGCAATTTAGTATGGCACTTGCATAAAGTAAGGAGACTTGCAAGAGACACAAACTTTTCCCGCATAATGCAACCCATAGGGTTTTTCTATAGAACTTCCTTGATTTGAAAACATTCCGTCCAGAGCCCTGGAAGACATTAGAAGTGGAGTGCTGCTTTTAATGAAAAAAAAACAGTTCTCTCAACAAACTTTTCTTCAGTTGCAAACATTTTTAGTTTGAGACTGACACTAATGCATTTTAAAACCAAAGGAGTGGGTTTGAGTGGCACAGTTCACAAGGACTCAGGGTCCAGCATAATCTTTAGGAAAAAAAGAGAAAATCTTTAAAATTGGAGTGTAAGAAGTGCTGCAGGACTTGATTTGAGCAGGAGGGCACTGGGATGACAGGCAGGCGTGCGTCTCCCTAAACCACCCACTAAACCACGGGGCTGCATCTGCTAGTACACAGAAGGTTGTCTGCACCTGACACTGTCTAGTGGACTCAGATGGATTGCACATTCTGGGAGGATTTGTTGTTGTTTTTTTTCCCTTCAAAGGCGGGACGGTGACACCTCAGAATGTTTGATGGATTAGGTGGCTGTGCCTGCTGTGACAGACAGAGTCGAGGAGGACAGTCATGATATGACTGATGTCTTGGGTAACTGCCCATCAAGCAACTGAGATGGAAACCCTTTTCTACTGATGCAATCTCTGCCGAACCAGATTGTGGGACAAGAAGGTGGATTACTGACGAGGCCTCTTACAAGATAAAGAAATATAACATTTTTCAATTATCTCACTGCTTATTCAAAGTAGCTCAAAGTAGCATTTATCAAAAAACTGGGTTTTTGCTGATATGATCCTTTATACCACAATGAGCGTCCATGCAGAAATCCAAATTAAATGTCTGAAACTGATGTACTAACCCACAATGGTGACCACAGGAGACATCCAGTCACTAACCTCCTTATCTGAATGTTACAGTTACAGTCAATTTATATCATCGGGCTTATTAAGTGGGCAAATTAAACACAGCATTACATTACATAACTCCCACTGCACCTCCAGCCTTAAATGTGAGTTCCATAGCAATAAAATCAACACCAAAATGAAAAGCATTCGTTAATTTAATAATGTTATTATTATTCAGCTGGATTGGTGAATTTCTGCCTCAAAACAAACTGGCTTGCACAGACGTGGCTAGAGTGGCGTAGCTAAGGTGTGTTGATCGGACGGTTCGGTGCAATTTGGCATGAAATTACGTTGCGTTTTCCGCCTGCTCGAACCACATGTTATTGCAAATGGTCCTTCCTTTGTTTCAGTTTCATTTAAATCCCTCCTCTTCAGGCAAACATGAACTGTGAGCGGTCAGACTATTGCTTAGTATTAGAGTCATGAATATATAAGTAAATGTGATTTACTGAACGTAGCTTTAATGAATTGATAAATTATACAGACAGTTGGAATTGTAACGTGCTACTGTAGTTGTTGCTTATATATTCACAAAATAATGTCACATCATTGCAAATGGACGGACTGAAATGTGTTCATCCCTATTCAGCCTCTTTACATCCACATCTGCTCACCAAAACTGCAAGAAAATCGATGAGGCCAGGTTGTACTAGTGGCCATAAACCTATGGAGTGCCATAGTTCACAGTGATGCACCCATCAATGGATATTTTATAATAAGAAATAACCAGGGAAATTATTCTAGTGAAGTGACATAGTGCCATAAAATCAACTGTCATGAGTTTACTTTACTAATCACTTTTTACTGGCAATGCTTAAGAGCATTACTAATAAAGCCCAATACCATACCAAAACCATAGCTAAATCATCATTAGCATAACATGCCAATTTGAGGATTAAATGATCATCAAAGAAAGGGCCTGAGCTACTGCTAATGCAGGTCTGTGCAATTTCCCAGTAACCTGGAGCACAAAGAAGTGTCACCCATGTGATTATCCCTATAGTGTATAATAGTGTTTTTCATAATATGTATATGTGTATGTAGTCTGATTTAACACTTGTATATTGCAGATTTTTCACATGAATGATGTGTCGTTTTTTTTTGCTTACTCACAAGAAAATATATCACTACTCTCTTTTCCAAAAAGTGCCATTTATTTTATTCTGGATTCAGTTAATGAACAATATTTAACACAACAGCACTACCTGAATAGGACATGGCACTGGTTTTAATTGCCAGACCCTTCAATTTAGCATAATCTACAGAAAGTTATCACTTCTATTGTGAGCTGTGTAAGAGGAAAGCTTCAATTTATTATAAGCGTTGATATATTGAAAATTACAACTCAGATAATATAGGTCAGAGTCTCACAAATCTGCAACTGCTTATGCCTTGTGTTATTTGATGTTTGAATTAGTTTTTTTTTCCATTTCAAAAGGACAATAGGACACCAATTATCCAGCTCTATTAACTGAATAATAAAATAATCTTGATGTTATTGTCTGCCTAACTAATTAGCTTTTTTTCCAACTGAAAGCACATAACAAAAGACATGTATGTGGTTTATAGGCAAGAACAACTCAAATGAATGTCATACGCACTGTGCTTTGTTCTTCCTCTCTTACTTCCATTACAGTACTTCTCAATTTAGTTGCCTACAGCTTCAAAAAGCACCTAAACTTCTAATTAAATCGCTGTCATGATTACCGGAAAATTATTTATTTATTTCTAGTGAAAGATTAATAACATTGACTGAGCAGCGCAAAGAGGATAATTTAGCCTATCTGTTTGAACTTGATTTGATTAATGTATTTTGGTCGTCGGCTGTCATTGAAACATGGCTGTGCTGTATTCACTTTTTCAGAAATTTGAGTGGGTTGTCTCCAAGGAGCACCTGAACTGATTGTGTGATAACTGTAGAGTTTAAAAGTGTATGATGTTACATGCTTGTGGAGAGACAAGAATAAGTGTTACTTCTAAAATCCATGAGATGACCTTTTTTATTCTTTATGCACTATGGGTCATTTTTGTGTGCATACTGTACAAGTGAAATATATCATAGGGGTGTCCAAATACTGACTTAATGGTCTGTACCTTCTCCTTAAACAGGAGGTTAAGAGGCACGCATTTTGTCAGCCATGTCCCATCGGTCAGTGCATTCGCTGGGTCAGGTTATGACAAATATGTCACCCGTGATTGTGACAGAACACTTGGAAAGGGTGGCACTGGAAGTTATTAGCTTGGACGTGAGGGTTCGGCTCTGTGAACCATGCCGCATAATTCATCTGATTAATGTGTCATGGCAACTCATGAATATTCATACCTTTCACCTGACTGACTGCGTAGAGTCAGAAAAGGAGTCATAAGATAAAACTAGTTGAGGTAAAGTCACCTGAGGAGTGTTTTACTCATGCTGTACACAGATAAAAGTTCTGGGAATACTGGCTGTGAGAGACAGAATCCATCCAGAATCCATCCAGAATCCATCCAGAATCCATATTATCAATTCACTTTCTTTAGATCATTAAGTGTTTTGCATTGAAAATAGGTAGAAAAAGAAAAGGAAGGGAAAGCCTGTTTTGGGAAAAAGTAAGATTGACGGTGAACTGAAATAAGGTATATCTAAAAAGAAAGACAATAAGGGATTGAAATCCACAGTTGGAGGAAAGGAGAAAGACACGATACAAAGACAGAAGCCAGGAGAAAGTAACAGTGAGGGAGGACAGAGGAACAGCAGTAACAATAGAGAGGTCGATGCAAAAGGGAGAGATCAAAATGTGTGATTAGGAAAACAGAGAGGGAGCACGGATTCAGGCATGTGCGGTGAAGGATTATACCAACCCAGAGCTGCTTAAGGTCTGACCCATGACCGTAACCTCATAGCTTTATTGTCAGATAGTGTATGAACCCTGCGTTTCCCAAGAGACTCACTGTCTGCCTCAGCATTGACCACTGTCCAGCTCTGGAGACCAGCAGGCAGCTCAATGTCTCATGAATATTGATCTGACCCTCCACACTTGCATCCCCCCACAAAAGAGGGCCAAGGGTCACCTGCACTATTATTGTGAAGGATATACTTGAAATGTCCATTGATTTGTCAATCTAATGTGAATAACAAAATAAGCGGGTTTCCTAGGTGATGAAATACGACATGTGAAAAATAACAGTTGGTTAAAATGTCTCTTTCTGTGTCTTTTGGCTTAAAAACATAGACTCAAGGCTGATTCAAGGTATTGAATAAACCAACGTCCAGACAGAAATGAGCTGTGAATTTTGGTTAATCAATGTTAATGTACACAGGGTTTATGTTTTACAAACAGCAACACAAAAATAAACTGCTCAAAATCAAGTTTAGCACACAAGTTGATATTTTAAACTAGCTTCTTATCAGCTGTCCCCATTTTACTTGTATCGTCACTTCACCTCCCTTTGTCTTGTATCTAATTACTCTGTAACCCCCCCAACGTGTCATCTGATATTTTAATTGCTTAAGAAGCAGGCACAGCCAACGCAAACCCCTCCAAGGTTTTATTTCTTATTCAAATTTCCACTGATTTTCAAAAACAAATTAATAAACTGGCACTATTCTTTACACTTATAATAAATGGACTATACTAAACCCTTCCTGTTGTCTTCATCTTCAGGAGGTGAGTGATGCAGACATCATGGAGCTGGTTCACAGTTCTCTGGGGCGGATGACCATCATACGTCAAATCTTCCCATTGTGGAGAGACACCAACGTTCGCTGTATGAGGAACAATCATCGTATCTCCTCCCTGCTCTGTGACCCGCAGGAAGGCTATCTGCAGTCCCTGGAGGTACAAAAAACGCTTAAAGATTTTCTGTTGAAGCTCTTTAAATGTTGACCTCTTTTTTTATATAATTTTATTAAGAGAGAATATTAAGAATAATTTGTTATGGACTGTATATCTCTATATATATGCACTAAAATATTCCTGGTGGTAGGCAATTAATGGATACATGAAAAATAAACATGAAAAATGCCTCCCACAATCCTTTAAATCATCAAAGATAGGAAAATAAGTTCTTACATATCCCACATTACATTTTAAAGAATGTGTTTGTTTTTCCTCCAAGGTTTTACAAATTAAATCTGCAACAAAAAAAACAAACCAACAGTTTTTTATATTCATCATACCAGGTGAATTCATTAGAAATGAAGAACATTTTACTAAAAAGCATAGTCCTTAAATCATGTACTGAACAAAAAAAAACATGAAAGACATAATAACTATTAGTTTATACACACAAAAAAACCTGATATGTTTTGTTTCAACTGTTTGAAAGGATTTAATTTCAAATTCCTGCTTTTAAGATTCAAATGGTTCACCCACTGTGGGCTTGAAACATGGCTTTAAAAGGTTGGAAGCTTCCTCTCATTCACAGAAAACAGTGGCTGTGGTCTGTCAGTCACAATGGATTCCAGTGGTGACTATTTTTCAAATCACCAAAAAGTATCAAAACATCAAAGAAAATTCTCAAACCACTCCAAAGTCTCAACTGTCCATGCAAATGCTTTGGACCACTTTGGTCCAAACAGTCACAGCTTCACCAACATAAGCTACTTTCAGAGGAGAATCTGAGCTTTGAGTATGGTGAAATCATAAGATGGATGAGGCTGTACTGAGTATTTGATGAGTGGCAAGGTTGTGTTGTTTCTTTCTTGTCTTTTATTCTGTTTGCTGCGAGTATTTATAGGACAGCAACTTTGTGTTTTAGGAACAAACCACAATTGTCATCCCCTTTTCCAGCAGCAAACAGGAGGGTCATTTGTAATCAGCTGTAGTAAAAGAACCATAAAACAAGTGTGTTTTTTTTTTTTTTTCTTGCTTGATCACACATTTTTCACATTTTAGGTAATGACTTCTACAGCATATGCATGCAGCTATGGTGTAGGACAGCATAGATTAGCATCTGCCAAGTGCCACATGAAGACAAATATTAACTGATTATGTATGCAACTGAATATAGATTAAGCTCCCTAGATAAGGTAATTATGAGGGACATGAATGACCATGAATATAAATGACTTGAGCTCAATGTGACGAGGGAGTAACTTGCAGGACAGAGTAAAATATTGTTTTAAAGCAAATTTCATTAATGTGCACAATTAATTAAAACTTTTTACATACCCAACTTGTACAAACGCTAAAAACAGTATATCATTTGTCAATAAACTACTGAGATATCAGGAGCTTAACAAAGGCTTCCATTGCATTTAGGATTTAGGTCAACCAGGAACCCAACCCTAGGTAAATTCAGCATGACAATGGGGGGCATTAAATGAAGATATGCCCTTCAGCACCATCCCAGTTTGTTATCCATGCAACACAATCTTCTTTGGGTCTTCATACTAACCTTGCTCACCCTGCCACTTTTTTTTTAAGATTGCCTCCTTACTCCTCTAAGACTTTTCTTTTGCTCAATCCATCTGGAGTGCAATGGCTGTGTTCCCTGTAGCTCTATTGAAATGTTCATTTTCCTTTTCATCCATACTCCGGACAGATGGCAAAACCATGTGGTGTGTGCACCCACAGTTCTCAATAATTCACATGAAAGAGGGTTAAATATCGGGTAATGGCAGTTTAAGCATTCATCAGAATAGTTAAACACTGAAGGGGAGATACAAGTGCTTTCCTGTACTAATCCCTTTCACAACCCATCAGCTGTTGTGTGACCTCAGATATCCAGAGCTACTCAGCTTCTGACTGAGTGACCTTGAGGTAAGTGAACTTGACTTGGATGATGTCTTACCACTGAGAGGCTGAAGTCTAAAGGTGTCACGAGCTGAATGCCTGGAGTGGCAGCTAGTATTGCCTCCATGGATCTTCTGCTGGGGGAGGATTTGACTTGACTTTATTTGACCCAGAGGACTTATCAAATCCACTGTCACACCAAGACAGGAGGCAGTAGACATGATTCCTGACAGGGTGCACTGCAGTTGGAGGGAGACAGTTTGACAGATTGCGGCTCTGAAATGAAATGAAATAAATGAACCAATATTTATTTTTGTTTGCCTCTCTTTCGCAATTTGAGATCACACCACTGTACTCGATCATTACTCTTAGCTTTTGTAAGGGTTTTACTGTACGTATCATTTCACTTGATGCAGGTGGTCAACCTCAGTGCTTCACCAGAAAGTTTCTTGCAAGTGTGAACATGTGAACAGTCGGAGCAAGGTTGCCGCTGGGTCTTCATCTCCACACCAAAAAGTATCCATTCCGATTTCCATTGTCAAAAAAGAAAGAAACTGCTCACCAGTTGTCCCCATGCTTCCCATTCCCTTCTTCAAGCAAGGAGACAAGCTTTTATTTGCCACTGAGAATGTTTTTTCACCATCTAACTTCACAAGTCTAGACAGAAAGACAAGTGCTTTTGTGTAAATGCTTCATTCACAAGGGTTCACTATGGGGCTGTGTAGCCATAAAAACTAACTAACTAACTATTTGTTGTATCCAGAGTTTGCATTGTGTTGCATAGCACAAACAATAACAACAAAATCCTAGAATGGATTTATTGAAATAGCTTGTTTTTACCCGCAACAGGTCTCCAACCTCTACCTGTATGATAGTGTTCTGATGCTGGCCAACGCCTTCTACAGGAAACTGGAGGACAGGAAGTGGCACAGTATGGCCAGCCTTAACTGCATGAGGAAGTCCACCAAGCCATGGAATGGAGGGTGGTCTATGCTGGACACCATTCAAAAGGTATATGAGCTTAAAGTTACCTTTATTTCTTGCTGAACATAGCTGTTGCTTTGCATTTTTCTATTTTGAATTCTTTGCAAAATTCTATCATGGGTGTAGTATGATATGACCAGTATGATGCCTGCTAGAGACTCCTATCAGATTCAAATTCAATTCTTTTTAAAGTAGCCTCAAGGAAATTGATTATTAAAAAAAAATCTCCAGGTTGGGCTTCAGGATGGATTTGCGGCAGATTCTGGGCTTTGATCTCTTTATGCTTGTATAACCCTCTCAGTTCTTTTAAGCCGCTTTTCCACCGCATAGTACAGCTCAACTTGACTCAACTCTACTTGCTCTTTTTTGGTTTTCCATTATGGATTGTACCTGGTACTACCTTGGACAAGGTTCTAAGCGAGCTAAGCTGATACTAAAAGGTGAAAGCAGACAACTGATTGATCCTGAAACATGAGACATCCTGCACAAACCCCACATACCATCAATAACAACCACCATTTTTTATTCACTCAAAATGGCAGCCCACAAAACCCAGCTGTGGTCAATTGTCAAAGTGCAGACGTATCAAGAAAGCCATCCTATCCTTTGTTATAAGAGTAGAAGCTCCTCTTTGTGCGTGTAGTTGATATGTGGGTGAGCAATAGGGAGTGACAGTAGTACATCTGAGCGGTACAGAGTAAAAGAGAGCAGTTGTCAATCTGGCAGTAAATATACAGTGTAGATTACAGTTTGTCAGTGAATAAAGGCTGCAGCTTCTCAAGACCATAGTAAAGCTCCCTGTTGTTTCCCAACTGCTTCGCTATGTCGATCAGCTCTGCCTGTGTTGATGGGGTACTGTCCAAAGTACCATCTACAGTGGGGAACGAAGTAGAGGAACCAGAAGTAGATTACAGTGGAGTGGTACCATGTAGTGAAAACAAGGATCTGATTTGGGCCACTTTTTTCATTTGAAAAGATCAGATTCCATGTGATTTGTGCTGTTCATACTGTCAAGGATGACGGGTCCAGTAGTGTGTGAAAAACGCATGATCCCCCTCCAAGCTTACGTGTGGCAGAGATAATAAGGCTGCACATCTTACAAAGTGGCTTGATTTGATCCATTTCAATCTGATAATGGAATTTTTCATTGTTGCAGAAAAGTCACGCTGGTTTAATCTCAAGTGTGACATTAGATGACCAAGCGGGGCATGAAGAACAACAAAGAAGGGGGCATTCTAATCATATTGTTGTGTTGGTGTCATTCGAACTAAACTGTAAACTAACTTAAATTGATTTGATTCATGTTACAGTTTGGGATTATTTTAAAACTGTACCAGAATGTTTCATAGAAGGTGATTTTACCTCACCAACAAAACACAATTTTCTGAAATGATCTAAATTCCTTTGATAACCTTATACTGGTACCTAAAAGGCTGATTGAATGACACATAGTTTAAGTGTATGATTAAAGGGATAATTTGCATAAATGATATGGTGCAGTTAATGGCCAACAACAGTGAAAACTTCCCCTTGATGACTGTAAAATGTCACAATTAGGTAAAATGCTACTAAGGGTGCAGCTCAGCTTTATTAGCTCAAATTTTTCATGTATGGTATGTTTTGATACATATTATATTATTAGGGGAAAGTAAATTAAATCTATGCAAACATCTCATTTTACTAAACTGTGATGAAAAGTATGATGTGAAAAAGAGTTCTATGTACTAATTAATGCTTGTAGGTTATTTTCTTTTGCAGACAACCTACAGAACCGACAGAAATAAAAGAAAACATTCACCATCAATACTACTACCTCTCCTGTGTTGTGGCATCTCACCCAGTAAGCATTTTCTTCTTGTTGTTGCTACAGGGACGGATCAGTGGCCTCACAGGATTGATGGACTTCCGTGCTGAAGGCTCTAATTCCCATGTGCAATTTGAGATTCTTGGAACCAGCTACAGTGAGACATTTGGAAAAGATGTCAAACGGGTCAGTCTAGAATATTTGATATAAATTGTCTACTCCTCTGTGATAGACTGCTAAAGGGACACTTACTAAGTGTCTATATTTTTATGTTTTACATCAAATTTAAAGTAGATTACTATGAAAATTATGATTTACCTTAGTCTACAGTAGCTCAAAGATTCAGTACAACTGGACAATTTTTTCTCTTATTTCAGTATGTCAAAAATAACCATGTAGCTTTGCCTTTTGTAAGCATTATACATGCCGCAGCAGGGTGTCCTACCTTTCCTTATTTCACATAGTTAAGCAACTGTGCCATGTCCGAGTTATATACTGTACGCTTTAGACCACAGACCAATCGATCAGAGTTACATAGAACTTTATTTTAGATTTAGTTGGTAGATATGATTTTGCAGACTTACATAACTATCCTTTCTGTAGGTGTTGAGAAAACAGCAGGTACAGTTAAATCACTGATGAAAATAGCTTTTCTCTTAGACATGGTCTCAGTGTGACCACTTACTGTGTGAGGAGAGAAATAAAAGTGAAATTAAACTATATCTCATTTTCTCAAGGTCCCCTACAACCTCTTAAGTTAAGGCACTCAATTTCAGTCCTCAAGAACTGGTTTCCTGCAGGTTTTAGTTATACTCTCATAGTTAATTATCCAGTACATACCAAGTGTGGCTGATTTACTACCAGGGAGGTAGAAAAACCTGCAGGACACTTTTCCTTGAGGATCAGAATTAAGTGTCAATTTTACTAGAAATTCTGTGGGTTGATTGGAGTGCCTAATAAGAACAAATACTGTATAGAAAGGCTTCCAACTATCTATTGTTTTGAATGTGCTATTTTTTCATAGACAACTGGTTCTCCATCTTAACCTTCAGGATCCAAAACCACGCTGGGTTGGATCCAGGTTTTTTTCTTTCTTGGATGTCAGATGAATGCAATTAACTTATTGGTAGAGTTGAAAATCAGCTGTACTCTGATCCCTGAGAACCACGGTCACAGGGCAGTGAGGTGTCAGGTTTGAGGGTGCCCTCTACTGGAGCTCCTGAATTAATCAGATCAATCTGCTATGATCTTCCATTTCACTACACCAACTGCATACTGGCTTGTTTGTTTCATGACCTGAGAGTTAAAATAAACAAAGTGTGTGCTTCTTGCTAATAACTGTACTCACAAACAAAACATACCACTTTGCCTTTGACTAGTAGTCACAGTATGTTTGACCTGCGGTTATGTGTTGAGCAAAGACATTTTACATGTGTTAAAAAATAACATGGATGCTATGAGCTGAGCGTGAAGTCTTTAATGAGAAACGTGTCTCATCTTTGAGGGTTGCAGAGCTGAAGTGAAAGATTGAGAGCATTATTTGTGCACTCTTCTCTTAGCTATAATTTGTTTGTCGCTGTGGATGTCCTGATTCAGTCAGGGGCTTCTTGCAGAATGAAGAGGAATTGAGTTTCTTGGCAATCTATGTAGAGCAGGACTGACCAGAAGCGGTAATGAAGATTTAATCACCACTCAGCCTAACTGAAATCATGAAGCCAATTCATCATAATGTGGCCATTAGCATTAGCTCGGAAGAGACACACTACATGCAGTGCCATGTGTATACGCGCACACACAGGCACATACATACACTTTCATGTCCACCAGCAGTGTCACACATTTAGACACAGCGTGATGCTCGCAAACAGCAGAGACCCTAAGTACATTCACACACAAACATGTATTGTACATGCTGTTCTGGATCTCAGACACTAAGAGCATGCAGCTAGGCGAATAGACAACAGAGGCCAGGGAGCACACTAACATGTGGGCGCTTGTATCTCAAAATCATTAGAGGCAGAAGGGGACAGCAAGGCCAGATAATAGGATGCCAAATGCATTCAGTGCTCTTGTTCATTACCTGGCATGTCTATCTGTATGTCTGCCCACTACTTGGCAGAACCATTTACTGTGAGAAAACCATCTTTTCTGTTTTTCCATAATAGGATGTTTCTATATACATTCAGCATGTTTCATATCCTGCGTTGTGTAAAACATGGCGTGGCTTTTGATGACAGACACCACACACAATTTCCTCTGCAATGTACTGTAATACCATGTCACTGTGTTTTTTTTTTAAAGTGGAGTGTAACAGTGAGATCCACCCACAGACCCACATCCACCCCTTAGAGCAATCCTCATTTTGTCCCCTTCTCGTCCCTCTTCTATCTTTTCCTTCCATTTCATCTCCTATCCTCCCCATCCTAGCCTCTCCACTCTATTCCTCCCTAACCCTTTCCCCATTTCTCAGCCATGGTTTCCTCCCCCTCCATCATCGTTTATCTGCATTCAGTCCATTTTCTCCCCAGGCTGATGGCTCTTAGATGAGGCGTCTTTCTGGTTAGAAACTGTAATGAAGACTGAAATACTATTTCCTGGATGGCTACTGTGAGTTTTCTCCACCATCCAGTGCTGCTGCAGAGTGATCGATGCTATTGTTGTTGTTGTTTTGCTTTCCCAGTTTGCTCTTATTGATGTGTCAGCTCGTCTCTAAGCAGATATTGCTAATGACTTCCAGCTTACACGAAGCTCTTCATAGAGAAAAGTCAGTTCATTTGAATGTAATTGTTCCTTCTAGCCAAGCATCTTGCATGCATCATGCAGTAGTTATCTCTCAAATGTGTGCACAGTAACAGCGCTGGCATTGTTGTATTATTCAAAATCATTTTTATCATTTTTTTATCATTTGTACTATTTTATAGCAAAAAAAAGATTACCCTAACTGAAAGGGGCAACTCCAAATACTCCTCATTTAATTTTGTGGTTAAAAAATGTGTCAAAGTACAATTTTTATATTTCATAAAAACAGTATATATTACCACTCACTTGCTATATGATGACATTGCTAAAGAGCCTAACCTGTGCTGCAAATAATAAACAGTATGGCATGTTTGCCTGAGACATGTCACAATTAGCCCTAGAAATAGAGAAGTGAAACACAGTCTCAGGTAAGTTAAAGGAAACTTTTACGTTGTGGTAGCTCAGTGTGTTTCAATGCTTTCAGTTGAAAGGAGTCTGCCATTTTTGCTGCTCATCACATATATCCTTCCATTTCATTATCTCAGGTAGCTAAAAATGCTTTGTTATCAGCAGTCTAAATGTGGCACCTACAGTAGCCAGATTTGAAGAATAACACACCAGAATCAGCAAAAGTACATCAATCCAAATCTGATTGCTAACACTGGCCCAATGCTAGCCCAGGTATAGTTAACTGGAGCTGATTCTCACCCTCCATAACCCCAACACTAGGCAAATGTATTGACCATAGCTAGCTCTTATTTTGTCCTCTGGTGCCCAAACAGAGCCAGGTGTGCTCACAACTGGTTGCAATCAGCCATGGAGGTTGGATGATGTTGGATGACTCTTATTGGACATCATCACACCTTCAACCAGTACCAGTTGATGTTTTTGGCAGTGGGAGTGGAGGTCAGTTTGTTGCATGTACCAAACCCTAGTCGTTTATAGCTGATGTATTCGTCCTAATGCTCAAACCTATTTCTCACTGGTTCATGAAGCAGAAATGGCATTGAATACTCTCTGAAGGGTGCTTCTCCCTCGCCAACAATAGATCTGCAGGGGGTTGATAGGGCTGTTGATCCAATGATTAATTTGCCAGGAACTGAGATTTCCAGCTTTTAGAAATGTTCTGGCTCCAGTAGGGGTTTTGAAACCTCCCCCGCCTGCTGAGATTTTCACCTGCAGAAAGATGAAGAACAGTGTTTCATATAACGGTAGTACATGTATTCATATTTCTAATATATCACAAGCCAAACTGTCATCAAGAAAACAATATAATCATTACTGTTTTCTACAAATTTACACTATAATATAGTATTGGTATATTTATACAAATTATTTTGCTGTATCTGTGCTATCATTAGATAATTACCCAAGTGTTTTTCTCTAGTGTGTTTTTATTTAATTCCATCACAAGCCACTGGAAGCAGTGCCAGATACCTGCTGAAATGCTGAAATTCCCCAGTCAATACTCAGCATCAATAAAATTACTCAAAGCTCCTATAACCATATCCAATTTAGCATTGAGGGACATGATATCAGATTGGTCAAGTATGCTGTAAGTAAATCACAGCAACATTATAATTTTGCAACATTATAATACTGATAACTGCATTTTCACTCTGCATTAAAAGGAAAGTGTTAAATGGGCAGTCCCCACTTCTGGTTGTCCCTACTGCCACACTGGCAAAAGTAAATCCTCTTCAGAGTTTAAAATTATTGGATGAAAAGTGCAAATTTCTCCATATCCCTAAATGTATTCTCTCTCATGTGCTCCAGTCCATCATAAAAACAATATTGAACAAATGTTACTAACCTTACAACCATCCAGTTCATTGAAATGCACATCATCTACAGGACCTGCTCTTTGTTGCTCTCACTTCATGAGGTGAAGTAAAAAATAATTTTCAGTTCATAAGTGGATATGGTGAGTTGAAAGCAGAATCAGTAATTCATAGTTTTATAATAACTGCAAGTTTGCATTGCTCTCACTGTCATATGTTAGCTTTAATGGTCCAGTGTGTAACATTTAGGAGGATCCATTGGCAGAAATTGAACATTATATTGATACATATGATACCATTAGTGTATAATCACCTGAAAGTAAGAATTGTTGTGTTTTCTTTACACAAGAATGAGACGTTTTTATCTACAGATGCCACCTTCCATCGAGTCCGCTATGTTGACCTTTTTCTACGGTTGACCTAAACGGACAAACCAAACACTGGCTCTACATAGGGCCATTCTCATTTTTAGCGGTAACTGTAGTTTCTACTTCATGCTTGGAAGGGGAGGGTGAAGCAAGAGAGTTGCAGTCTGCAACTACATCACTAGATACCAATAAATCCTACACACTGCTCCATTAAGCCTTTTGTCTGAAGCCTATACTGCAATGGGCCCATATCTATTCCATTTTTATATGCAGTCTTTTTTAAGCAACATAATAATTAACACTGAAACAGAGGATGGACGATAACTCTGCCTGCTGTATACTGCGCAGATCTAACTACTGATACAGATACTGTGCCTAGTATTTTCTCTAAGATAACACATTGTATAGTAAGTAAGTAAATGCAGGATTGAAGGAAAACAGGAAAAAATGTGATCATTGAGAGCTCAGAGCTTCAGTTTTCTTATTACGTTTTCTCCGTGTGATTTTATGTTGATAGAAGAATGAACTCACTTCATTTTTCCCCCTCATGTTTGCCTTTTGCTCATTTCTCTTCCAAGTATTTCAGACTGACTTTTTCTGACAGTTTTATAAAGCCTCATGTTGCTTATTAGAGGTTAGAGTGATAGACTGGCGCCATGTCGGCCCAGCTCATCTCTAGCATATCAGGACAGATAAGATGTCTCTTGTCCTGACTAATTTAAATGGTCGGCTTATTTTTCACTGTGTTCCTGGTGATAAAAGATAACACAGCGGGCATCATTCCAGCCTTTTTCTCTGGGATGGAGGACGCAAAGTGGAATATAAAAACTAAACAAGTTCTAAATGCAATTGTACAGACATTATATGCTCACATGGTTCAGAATCAGAAATCAGAAATACTTGAAGACATATACAGGCGTATTAATTAACGTATAGGGTACATTTACTAAGAATAACAGTTGGTTCAGTAGGCATGCACAGTCTTTGTTAATCCACTTGGTGAGTCACACAAAGGAGTGTGGGTCAATAAGAAGCTCGGTAGCATGATGGGCTTGTCGATATATAAGCACCTGTCGGACTGCAGGGGAAGGGAAAGCAGAATAGCAGCAACTACCTCAAACTATGGTTCAACATCCAAAATGATGCAGTTTAAACGGTTCTCTGAAAAGGAACTGACTGCTTTCTATAAAATTTTTAGGAGCTACTGTAATTGAGACAGTTATGGCGCTATGAATCCAGGCCTATTTGACTTCTATCCCTTTGTCGTTTTCAAGTGGTCATTGGCATTTACTCAGCCCCATTACAGATGATTATTTTACGGTATTGAGCATCATACGCATTAACTAAATAGTGGTCCTGTTATTTGTGTGACTTTTTAAATTGGATATTCCAAAATCTCATTAGCTCGATATTCTCCATTGTGCCTATAGGATAAAAACAAAGCATATACCTTATGTTAGAGAAGGAAACAACTGACACTCTTGGTGACTGATTGCTATGCATATTTATAGGAATACTATCTAAAAGTTAAATCCTCAATGAGCTGACACTTGAAAGAAAGCAGCAGAAAAGAGATTTGGCGTCAAGGAACAAACATTTATTTTCTTTCATGCATCTTTAAGCATATTTTTCTATAATACATCGTTACTCAGTAGAAGTATGCATCTTGTTATGTATGTATCTTGTTAGCATTATGTCCATGAAAATCTAAAATCACAGGTTTTGGCATGTTTATTTTGGGGGTGGTTTGTCAGAGGAAGTTACCTGTATAATCCCTTGACATTTAATAGTAAAACAATTATTCTTCCACAAATTAAATCAATAAAAGCTGGTAATCAAAGATCACAGTGACTCATTCATATGCAGGTGGTGCAGCTTTGTTGTATGTAGTGTTTGTGACCTTCCCAGTGGCGTGTTAGTGTGCAAAGCTCTGTGAAGTAGAAGTGTTCGTCTTTAGTGTTCTTCAGTTTACAGAGCAGAGATTGCTCAGTGTTTTTCTCAGAGGACGAAGCTGCTCATGGAGAAAATAGTCCCCTGTGAAGCAAGCAATGCAGACTGACATTCTGCCCCAACACACACAAACACACAGGCTGGACAAGTCGCATACATCTGCAAACAGATTAACAAGTAAACTATTACAATTAGATTGTGCAGTACTTGCCTACAGAATTGTACTCTCTACCCACATATGGCTTAAGACCTC
This sequence comes from Morone saxatilis, assembly GCF_004916995.1. NCBI lineage: Eukaryota > Metazoa > Chordata > Actinopteri > Moronidae > Morone > Morone saxatilis. The sequence continues at coordinate 15,112,758 of NW_023339751.1, read as the reverse complement.
TCATCAACAAACTTAGTTTACATTTTTCTGAGCAAAGTGTAGTGAAGCAAACACATGTAAATACATACTGCATAACTCTATATTATATTTACAATGAACAGCTGTGTGAACAACTGATCTCCATATCGTTAACATGCACACAGTGTTTAGATAAAGACCTTTAGAAGGCATATTTCATGAGTGACATCCTGCATGGGGGGAAAACAGTTTATATACACCCACACAAGCTGGCGGGTTATAAACATGATTCACTAGCAGTTTGCGGTGGAGCTATACATAGCAATGCAGTGTAAGTTTTAAGACTGAGAGACTATCTGGTCTGCAGATGTTTGTGAAGAACAAAAGATTTAACTAATAATGAAATATTCTTCTGAAGTTGTTACAAGCCCCTATTTTTGCAAGCCTCACATGCTTCTGTTTCATTCACAGCTGAAAGCCTTTGTTGCTGCCTTGTGTATGAGTAGTAATTGTTGTTTTGTCCTGATTGTATAATTGTTTGCCTTTGCAAATAGTGTCAGTGACAGAGATTTATGTTTGTTCATTTTGTTTTCTCTCGTCAATCTCGACTGGTAGCCAACTGGAACATCACAAGAATACAAAATCATATATTTAAAAACGTTAAGACAACATGCTCTTTTTCTTTTTGGCTCTGATGTTTCCACGCCCCAAACCCAACGGTCTATGCCAGGGCAAGTAAAATAGCAAAGGAACCTCAATATTTCATGAGAATCTTGAAGTGTAAAAATATCTCTACTCCTGTTCACTGGTTTTATTTCTGGTAGCTTTTTCGACTTAATATCGAGTGAAATGTGTAATGCCATCTCTTCGAGGGCCAAGTCTTTTAGCATTTTTTATAAACCTTCCCTCACTGACGAAAGTGAGTCATATAAGCTGCCTATTAAGATTCAGCTGGATGTAATTGTGCCAGAATGAGACATGTGTGCAGTTTCTCCTAGTCAGAAATTACCCAGTTTGAACTCAAACTGAGTGCTTCAAAGAGGTAACATGTACACAAATAGTTTCACAAGGTTTTTCATTTAATAAATGGTTGTATTGAAAAATGATATGCGGTTATATTTCATGAAATAAATGTAACAGAAATTGTAAAAATGTAGTTGCTATACATCTAACATGCACACAACACATTGACATTGAAGTCATTTAATTTAACAAAACTAAAAAATGCAATTTGCAGACCTTTAAAAGCTTACTGATAATCATTGTTGTGGAGTACAGTGTGTTTCTGTGGGAAAGGTATCTGGACGAGTCTCCTGCCGATGGGGCACGTGTGCTGTAGACTAGGCAGTGCTGTGGTCAGAAAGGCCTGTTTGGCTTCGGGCCACCATTCTTGTCCTGTCAGCTCAAATCTCATAGACTACTCCAAATGATGTGTCAGATCCTCCAGAATCCTTGTCCGGCTAGCAGAACTGATTAAGAATTGAACAAACATCAGCTTCGCAACTTCAGACATAGCTCAAAACATTGACAGTGTGGAATGAGAGTTTTATGAGAGATAGATTCAAGAAACAAACTCAAGCTGATGTGTAACGTGTCTGAAATTTAAATTGCTTGGTTCTTATTCCGCAGTTTTTACATGAAGAGCATGACGTCTACTTAAGGCCCTAATTATATAACATTGTACTTTTCCTCCCTCTCCTTCCTCTCATTGTCATCGTCATCCTCATTATCATCACCACCCTTATCTGTATGATTACTGGTAAAGTATAGTGTAGAATGCTTACAAAGTGTGCTAATACATTGCAGTATTGTGGTGAAGCTTGATTAAAGAGTCCTAATAGCATGCTAATGATAGACACTTGTTGTCTTGGTAATCAGCTCAGATGTTGACAGACATTGGCCAATCAGTGTTCAATATCACAGCAAATTGAGTCACAAAATGGCAGATTGGATGATGCCTTTTCTTATAGCTCAGTAGCACAGTTTTCATAGTTTATTTACATTGGTTATGGATGTATTAATGAGGTGTTTGCTGCCTTTGTCTCTCAGAGACCTGCTCTATTTTTCCAGTTTTATCTCTTTTCCACATGTATCTGATTTTTGTTTCTCCCCATTAGCTGGCATCTTGGGACTCCACTCGTGGTCTGAACGGTAGCCTAAAGGAGAATCGGATAGAGAGCGGTATGCAGGGAGTGACGCTCAAGATTGTAACATTACTGGTAAGTTGTGGGAGTACGCTGAATCTATTAACACCTGACCTAAGTAGGCAAATATCTGAGTAAGAAAACAAACACCACAGTATAGAGGAAACACATCAACACATTTATGAGGTTGTTCTTTACACCCACAGATTAAGCAATAGCTTCTCTGTTTATAGTCAAACATAATACTGTGAATTTATTTTGATTTATTCTACTTTTCCTTGCTTTCTCAATGTTAATGACACTCAACATTTCCTGCAGATTTTTCACAAAACAATGAGTTTGCATTTAAAAGCATCTTGTCTTCTTGAAAACATGGCAAATTAAGTCCTGTCTCTAATAATAGCCCTTCTTAAGAAAAAGCTTATATGATACCTGAGCTGAGGTAAATAAAGAAATTATTTAATAATCTACTGTAATATACAAAATCTAAATAAAGTCTTGTTTTCTAGTGTCTGTTGGGTTCAGTTAGGATAGAGAACCAACAAGGACAACACAGGAGAACTAGAACTCGTCTAGTCTACTTTACACTGTTTGCTCACAGTTGCTGAGTTTTCTCTCTCCATCTCAACCTGTGGATGTAGAGGAACAGAAGGCCACTAAAAATCAACTCTACATTGCAGCAGCTGTTCTTCAACTAACTCCACCAATTCTAGAAGACAAAGTAGCGACAGACTGATTAATCAATCGGCTAATTAATCAGGCCAATTATCTAGAATTTTAAGATAATTGGCGCCAACGCAAACAAAAAATGTCTTCAGACACATCTGCAGGCTGCTTTTTCAGTGCTCCTCCTTGTGAGGGAGGTGGTGGAAAAAGTTGGTTTCAAGCTCTGTACTATAACTCTCATGCATCCTGCTTTTCTTTGTTTTTCATTATATTTCAGCCATTGGCAGCCCTGCTCACTATATTGGCATCAGCCACTGAAAACCGCTAAGCTAAAATCACTCCCCTCCTCCTGCCCCTCAGTAACTTTTCCTCCCCCTCTCTTCGTTTTTTCCTCTTCTTCACACATGATTTACTTACACCATATTTATTCACATAAGTTCTGCTCAGCTCTCCCCTGGCAGTGTCACTTAATCAAGTAATTTGCCTCTGCCCACTTTAACATCCCCCCTTCTCTTCTCTGTCCCTCTCCCCCTGTCTTCTTCAGCTCTCTTTGCCCCTCCCTCACCCATTTAATTCTGCCCTGACACTTTCAACCCATAAAGAAGAACCACGGTGGGGTGCAATAAATTTAAAATGGCAATTTCAACGTTGATGAACCATAGCAGTTGCCATGGCGCCATGTGTTACAGGTCAACAGTTGCTGAGAAAACTATTTTATTAAGATGAAGTTTAACCTAGATCACCTTAGAAGCTCTTCATAAAGGTGTCACCCCAAAGTTCTTAAGATGACTGACTGTGTCCTCGTCTCAGTGGCCAATCTGGCCCCCGAGGAGATTATGGCGCATCTTGATAAATGACATGCCTGTGATTAAGTACACATACTCTACTCTTTTCCAGAGTTTGAGGATAAATCGCAGGCTTAGAGACAAAATCCACACACATTCACATTTCTCAACATTACCACTGTTAGTCTGTCTTATCCAGAAACTCTTTTAACCAATTGTACAATTTTCATTCAAACAGGAAGAGCCTTTTGTGATGGTGGCAGAGAATATTTTGGGCCAACCCAAGAGATACAAAGGTTTCTCGATTGATGTCCTTGACGCCCTGGCCAAGATCCTGGGTTTCAAATATGACATCTACCAAGTTGGAGATGGGAAGTACGGCTCAGCACTCCCTAATGGATCCTGGAATGGCATGATTGGAGAACTCATTGGCAAGGTTGATGTGTTTTTTTTTTTTTTATCTCAGTCAATCATGTTTAGATTTTACTCCAAATAATTTTTTCTGGGATTCGAGCCACATTGTCTTATTTTGAAATGGGAGCCCAATTATAAGGCTCAGTAAAGTGGAAAAGATTAGAAAAACAATGTATGGGCCAACAGCCTCTATCTGCAAATCAGTTTTCTCCAGTGGATCACATCACAGATTGATTGAACTTGGTCTGATTTCTGTTTTTTGGAGGGACACTGATAAAGTTTGAGAACTTTACAAAAGCTGTTACGGTTCATAAAGATGACTCATGTTTCTTTTGAGAATTTCAGACGTTGTATTACTGTAAGGCACATGCAGTCTCATACTGAACAATGTGGTGTTAAACACAACAAATTCTAATGTGATTACTGTCTCTAGTTCCAACATGTGTTCACTGAAATGACTATCACCGACTGATGTTTTCTGTTTAGAAGAAACAGACTTTACACTTGATCAAACATGAGTTATGTTTCCTCTGACAAACCATATTACATTCATTGATAATTGATCGTTTTCAGCATAAAATAGCCAGATAAATTGGGAGTGGAAATAATATGGACTCCTGAGTTCAAACCTCAATAAAGGTCTAATGATCTCCCTGGTTATTAGCTTCAAAGTCAACAATGTTCTGGGTAGATGACAGAATAGTTATATAAAGGCAAGGAAAAGTTTGGTTTAATAATGATGAAAGATCATTGTGTCAGAAAATGAAAAGGTTTTCTTCTTGTTAAGAGCATGGAGGTGCACAGAGAAATTATCTGTCTGAGTAGGGAGCCAAGAAATACGTGTATTTTAAGATTGTGGACAGATGGTGGTTCTTAAACGTAAGAAAAGTATTACCAGTTTTACCAAAATCAATAGGGTTTTTCTTATTGGGAATGAGTATGTGCACACCAAATATCCTTAAAATTGTACCTTAGCAGATATGACCATTGTTTGGTCAGATGGTGTTTCTAGAGAAAAAGACACAGGGTTTCCATGATAAAGAATGATAGGTCACAAGAGGTCACAAGACAAAGAACAAAAGGTCACAGGGTCACCAAAAGTAGGTTTCTTTTTTAGGGAGTATTTTAAGTCAGACACAACTTTAAAAAGTTTGAAACATGGAGGTCAGATGTCAGATTCTCTTTCAAGTTCTAACAACATAACACAGGCTTAAATCAATTCTTCTGTGTTAAAAAGGCATGTTATTAAGTTAAGTTACTAAAATGAGAACATATGACTCTCCATCCACAGCGAGCTGACTTGGCCATATCAGCCATTACAATCACTCCGGAGCGTGAGAGTGTGGTGGATTTCAGCAAGCGCTACCTGGACTATTCAGTGGGAATCCTGATGCGCAAATCAGAGGAAAAGATCAACATTTTCTCTTTGCTGGCACCATTTGACCTGGCAGTGTGGGCATGTATTGCCGCAGCCATCCCTGTGGTGGGCATCATGATCTTCCTGCTCAGGCGCATCCAGGCAGTGCGCTGCCAAAACAATGCAGGAGGCCATCCACCACCTTCCGTCTCCACTTCGCTTCAGAGCGCCATCTGGATTGTGTACGGTGCTTTTGTGCAACAAGGTTGGTGATATGTTTTGAGTCTAGCCTTCACAAGATGCAAGGGCAGCAGGTACAAATTATGTATTTGTCATATAATGGAGGGCCAAGGCTAGGCATTCCACCCAATCATAGACAAACCTCTTGTCAACTTCACTGTTTCAAGGTGTGTTATCTGAAAAAGTCAGGGTTGAATGAATAACCTGCCTGCTCTTGATCTTCAGTGGTACATCATTGGACACCAAGCACTAGCCATACAGTCCTTAAAGGCCCAGTGTGTAACACTGAGGAGGATCTATTGACAAAAATTCTATATAATATTCATAGGTATGTTTTCATTAGTATTAATCACCTTAAAATAAGAATCATGTCTTTGTCACCTTAGAATGAGCTGTTTTTACCATGCAGAATTGTTATGTTTCTACAGTAGCCCAAAGTGGAAAACCAAACATTGGCTGTTGACTATGCCTTTCATTTTTGCGGCGGTGTCTCCTACATGCTTGGAGTGATCTGAGGGTGTTGTAATCTGCGATCTCACTGCTAAATGTCACTTAACCCTACACACTGGCCCTTTAAATGTGAAAGCCTAAATCTAAGCAGAACAAAAAGGAAGAAAAAACACTAAAACTACTTCAAGGGATTAGAGGATTAAAATAAAAAGTCCAATCAATGAAAATGCATATGTGGATGTCAGTATACACGCAAATGCTGATTCAGTAGTGAGTCAGTTTGAGGCACAACGCCCACCCTAGCATTTTTCTAAAGGTGCCCTTGTCAAGGAGAACATCCCATCTTTACGTCTGGTGGAGATCCAGGTATGTCCAGTTTGGATAAATGACTACTTCAGCAACTGATGTTAGAGCCTGAACTGCATCTATCAAAGTCTGGCACACTGCCTTTGAGCCTTTTTTAACCCAACACCCACTATATTTCAAGAGAAGCTAAATTCTATGTCTTTTTTCTGCCTCCGTTTTTTTTCTCTACATTTCTGGCTCGTGTTCCAACGTTGCCATTTTTTGTTTCAGTCAAGTGGATTGCATTATTTCTTAGGATGACGTAGATCACTTTGATGTGGATCTGACTGCTGATGCAGTGTGCCATTGTCAGAAAGCATAAACTTGGCAACTGTATCCCCCCAATGATTTCATAATGATATACCAACACTTGGCTGTGTTTTGTTGTATGTTCAATGCAGATTAAACTATCCACCCACCGACACAATGACCGCCTTTTTTGCTGCAGTTTTTAAACATGGACTGCCCTTCTTTTGTTCAATGATGAGGTCAGGGAGAGGTATGAAATGATCAGAAACTGTCTAGGAGAACTGATGAAAATAACAGTTTTTACTTATGATGAGAGAGTTTAATCAATTTGTTTCACAGATGAAAGAGACTGCACCGCAGTGGACAGTAAGATCCAGTAAAGTTTCATAATGCACATTTCACATTCAATGACCTTAAGAAATCAGTCAAAGCCATATGTAATAAAAATGACTGATGCCGGAGTGCTATGCATCTGACAAGGCCTTCAGTTTTTTTCCTAAGCTGTCCTAAGGGCGCAGCTGTGTTGATTGTGACACTTTCAGACAAATATGTTTTCATTACATTTCACACTCCTGAATCTTTCAGATGACATTTCTATGGCTTTACTCCTCAGAATTAGAATGTGTGCTGACATTTTTCTCATGCACCTCATAAGCTGTTGGATATTTGGAGAGAAAGAGTCAGTATGACAGAGAAAAAGTGAAGATGGAAAAGCTAATGTGACGAACCAGTCTTTTCTCCTCAAAGAAAACAAGAAAATGATTAAAGACATGAAGGAAAGAATGTTAAAAAGACAGAATGAAGAATGAATATTAATATGTATGAGTACTATGCTCCTTGAAAAAAATGGATTGGGATGTGTAATAGAATATAAAAGTGTGCAAGTAACATTATAGGGTAGATGGGTTTGAATACACTAAGCTCTTGGGAAAATAAGTGATGGAAACTTACAGTAATTACACAAAATCATAAAATGCATAATAGCAGACAGATCCAGTGTTATATGCAAATATGGGTATTATCTCAAAAGTGAGAGATTATCAGCTTTAACACAAATTAATAAGCATCCGTATATTATTGTTAACATGCATAAAGACTTACATCCCTTTTAGATGATGGAGTATGACTATATTGTAGCATAACCAGATCAATTCACTTAATAGAAACACAGAAAATGTTGGTGTCTGTTTTCTTGTCAAGTTGACTAATCTCCTAAAAGCTTGTTTGAAATGTAGTAAAATAATAAATAATAATTAAAGTCACTCAATACATACTATTAAGATAAGAAGCCTTTATTTTCTTGGCTCTCTTATTATATAAACACTAACTGAAACAATACAATCAGTCACAAGACCCTGATGATTATAATACAATTTTGGCATCATTGCATCATACTCACACCCTCCTACATCAGATGTATGACATATAAAATGTTTTGCTTAAATGGAATTGCAGTGCATATTATTTTTTGGTATTTACACTAGATTTCGGATAAAGGATAGCTGCATTATATTCTGTGTAGTGATAAATAATGTGATGCTTTACCGTATATAGTAAAGATTATGTGTTTATCCCTGCACCCCCACAGGTAGTGACTCCATCCTGGGATCGGTGGCTCTGCGTATCGTCATGGGCAGCTGGTGGCTCTTCACCCTTATTGTGTGTTCGTCCTACACAGCAAACCTTGCTGCCTACCTCACCGTGTCACGTATGGACAATGCTGTTCGGTAAGGCACAATACTTTCATTTTCCATCACACTGGTGTAACTCAGATACACTTGATTCTCTTCTTGTGGAGTCTCTACTATTGCTAGTGCGATTTTGTTATTTTATGATTCTTATTTACTGTAAATAGAATGTAGGTAACACTGGAGAAATTAGGAAGAGATGGTAATGTTTTGACAGTATCCAACCGAAAAAAAACAAAACACAGTGCCTGACTACTGCTGGAGAAACAACTACCTCATGTCGTACATAATTCTACCTACTACATAGTTTAGGAAAATAACAAATTCCCCAAAAAACAAAACAAACCAGATAACTCCCTGTTCCTCAGTTCACTCCATCATTAAAGAGACACACCAATGTTGACTCTGGTTTGATCTTTTGCTTTATTCAAACGTTTTCTAGCCTTTTCTACTTCTGTCTTTCTTTTCTTGGTTTGTTTAGCACTGCACACTGGTGCAGGTGGAACTATACATTCTTGTGCAACTAGCTCAGTAGCTTTAGCAATACCTGCCTGGCCAGCTTGTGGAAGACTCCAGTCATACACAATGAGAGCAGGGGTAGCTGATTCATTAAAAGTTGATCAAATATGTATCTGACACATTGAAACAACAGACGTAGCTTTCTCAATTTGATACACGTTATTTTTTACGAGATTCTGAACTCTGAAGGTCCTGAAATTATTGATGTGACATTAAGGAAAGTTTAACTGGAATAATGAGGCTCCTGAAATATAAGTGTAGCAATCTGCTAAAAAGAGAGATGTATCACTCTTTCGAGTTGTTGGAACTACAGAAATTAAATTAATGCTTTGAGAAATAACAGATTTGTTACCATCACAGCAAATTTGTGATTATATGTGTTCTGTATTTTCAATCAATGAAGTAACTGATCCACCTAAATATATAATACAAGGACACTCTTTAAAAATACCAGTGTATTTTTCTCAAATTTAAAAACACGAACAACCTTGATAAGAGTACTTCACCGATTTTGCATTTTTCTTCCCTGTTAAAACCTGGCACCCACATTAAATTACCCACAATTCAACCCTCCCTCCCTTTAAGCAGACATTTGGGTGTGTTATGCCTTTAGCAGCCAATGTAGTCTCGAGCTTCTAGCCTTAAGCAAAGATGAAGAGGGGGTTACAGAAGTCTGGTAACTCACTTATTTCTAACTCCACACCCAAAGATATATTCCACTTTCAAACTTGTAGTCTTAAGCCCCAACTGATGCCGACTCAAATGACATCACTTGAGGCAATTCATCAGATGTCATGCAGCTCCCTCTGGAGCCATAGAAAACTTCATTGACCTTCATACGCATTTCCATATCTTAAGTAGCACTCCCCCAGACCTGTTAACAGACTTTGATTTCCTCTTAAAACTTCTGCATGCTTTCATGTAATCATTCTGCCTTGAATGAATCTGAGTGTATATATCTCTTGAGATATGTCTACTATAGTAAGGTATTTCTCAGTGGAAACACATACAGACGTTTTGTTATTCTGTACACAGTGTGTGGTGTTTTTTTAGGTAGCATACCGTATATTTTTCAATACTTTAACTATATCTGTGATCTCTCATCAGCTGCAATTGGTACAGAGTGTTTGGTTTGTCTGCTTGTCTGTAATTTTTGACCCGCTGCCTAACAACTAGCCTGCCCTCAGTCCAAATGCTATTTGTCAGTGAATCCAATTTGGTGTGCTGTCTCTCCCCAAAGAATGGGCAGAGAGGCATTTGATTGCATTGGGTCCGTCTTCTGTTGAACAAATAGCCACATGTGGACATGTGACAAGAGGGAGTGAATGCTAAGCAGCACACACACACACACACACACACACACACAAATAGACCTTCACAGGTGTGTGTGTGTGTGTGTGTGTTTATGTTTGGCAATTGGCAATTACACTGTAAAAATTGTAATATGGGAAAAATTAATTTCAGTCAAGGTAGGGGAAAGAACACTGTGACCAAATTTAAAATTTGAACAATCCCGTGCTGCAGATGTTCCTACGTTGCTGTTCTCAGTCGCAACTACTTTATGAAACTTTCATGAAATTAATTGTGCCAAAAATCTGTAGAAACCAAAACAAAATTATTCGCATATACTAAGCACACGCCGTGTTAGAGGAGAATGTGGGAACTGCATAGGAACTGCCTCCTATGATACAAAATGTTTTTACTTTAATAGCCTATAACAGTATAGCTTTCTTTATTGCGAGAAGAAGAGCAAAAGATTGCAATTCCAAAATATGTTTATTGGTTTCTTCAACCAGCATTGCAAGCTAAGGTAGGACAGAGAGGTTTCTTTTGCATTTAATCCTTCTCCTGACATTTATGTAAGATACCTCTTAAATTACCCAGCATCAGGTCTTACTTAGCGGCAGTGCATTCAAATTAACGCAGCTGCTACACTGATCAATTACATAATCTGTGTGAGTAAATACACTGCTAAATGAAAAACTTTCTCTGAACACATTCATGCACAATCTTTGGCTATAACTTGCTAGTAGTTAAGTCTGCCCTGTAACATCTGAACTAAGACAGAGACCAAAAATGGGAATATTGAGGGACAAGTTAATTAACATTTTGGATGGATCAGATAATTTATTTCCCCCAAAAAGTTTAAACTGTGTATGGTGGGTGTTACATATGAACGGCAAAGTGTTGGGAAGTGATTGCTTCTTTTTATTACAGAGACAGAAGAAATAACACCTCAGATCTAACCTTGAGATTGGGAGTTATTTGACTTAATGAAAAACTGGCCGTTCTTTTCAAACTTTCTTGTGGTTCTCTGCGTGTCCACTTATTGTTTCAACATCCTTAACGAGATAGTGGGTCCTGCCATTACCCACAATCAAAGTGGTAAATCTGTCTGGAATATCAATGATTGATTTTCTATTATTAAATCAATGTTAATCAAAAACAAAACACACAGTTCTAACACAAGTGGACATTACTGGATTACCCCACAGTTTGCCTATATCTTAAGCTTTTTAAAATGAATCATTGTCTGTAGAACAGGGGTTACAACGTTGTAACCCCTGTTCTACAAACACTAATTGAGACCTCTAAGACCGTGCAGGCTTTTCTGCCTTTGCGTCATTTTTACAGATACACCTAAAGGTCAGCAAAAATAAAAATTTAGCCTTTTCTGTCAGAACTGGGATGAAGTCCTTTAAGGGTCTTGAACCACTGGAGGTATATAAAGATACTAGATGGGAAATTTGCCCTGGGGAACAAATTCAGTATGTCTACATTTTTTTCTCCCCTGCCCCAGGTGATGCTTAGTAACCATGCTTATTTTGAAAGCATAGCTTACTAATATTAACTTTGGCAGTGGTAGAAGTGACGCTAGACTTATATAGACTTCTGGAATCATTGCTCTGTAATGATCTATCTTTACATCTAGCGGCTCAGCTGTTACTTTCCCTGTATGCAGTTTTTAGTCATGCACGTGCATACTTTCTAATTTCTTTGCCATGTAATACATACCCGTATTACATGGCAAAGAAATTTTCCAGAAGACACTGAATCAGGTAAAAAAACAGGTTTCTCGTAAACCTCTCAAACCTTGGAAAGATTCTGAGGAATATGACCTAAATGATAAAAAAAAGGGCGAGGTGCAGTCCAGGTCCCTTCATTTTAAAGTCAACTTGTTTTTTTTTGTTCTTGGAGAAATTAACTTCCAAAAGTCAGTTACTGACACTGGTATACTGCCAAAAGGGTTTTTACCAGTGCCAAAAGAGACTATATGCACTTCTTTTATAGTATGTATGTGAGCATGCTTCCCACGGAGTGTGCACTTTGTGTGCCTGTGTGTTTCTGAATGTGTGAGCATGACACGTTAATTTGGTTTAAATAAAACGATTAATGAATTTTGAAAATAGCATACTTAAGCCAACATTTACATATTTGAACATTTCTTTAAAGACTGCACGGCTTTTTCCCCCTTTTGTTTGCTCTCTCTGTTAATAAGCCTCTACAAAACTCCTACGCTTTAGGACACAGAGGTGAAACAATGTTCTTTTTTCCATCACACTGCAAAGTAAAACTATTTTATGTTTCTCTCTTGAAGGAGTGAGAGAGGGCTCAAAAGAGACAAAAAGTCAGATTTGTTTTATAATGTTTTTTTTGTCCTCCAGGACAATATTAATAGTAATTAGGTGAACTCCTTGACTGAACTCTTTTGTTTTTAATGTTGTTTTAATTGTTGCTGCTTTTGCCAATTTTCACATTTATATAGCTAAATATAACCATGACCAACTGTGCAGTCAGCCATTTAGCGCCTTTGATTTCAACAAGAACACCTTATGGGAAATTAGTCACAAGCACACACATCACACACATTTACATTTACATTGTGTAGTAGTGCATTGCAAAGGAGGACAAACAATGTGTGTGTGAGGGGTCTTGGTTCTACCATTATAGCTAATGAACAGGCTGGGATGAACCTCTGTATTCACTAATCAAAGTGTGTTACAAAAGCAAACAAGGAAAAGTACTTAAAAAGGATGACAGATGTTCTTAGTACATATAGTGTCTACTTCAAATAGTCATTAGCTGATATTATCACATCCGTGGTTCCATATATTCCGTATATTTGTTTGTACAATACAGGGGCTTTCACCTCTTATTACTACTTTTTTTTTTTTATTCAGTCCAGCTGGTGGATCTAAATATTTATACTGTGGTATTTATCTCAAATCTATAGCCACGTGTGGGTGCTTGTGTAGTTACATAAAAGTGAGAATATTTTACTAGTTGCAATAAAGCTGAAGGGTTAATCTGACAGAATAAGCTACATGCCATGCAATATGTAATCAGTTGTTTCTTCCTCTCTCACCCCTGCCAAAGAAAAAAAGAGTAAAAAACAACCATTGCTACACCATATAGGTCTCTAATTAAATGGTTGAATTAGTCCAATATCATCATCTTGAGATAAGCCATTCGATTTTCTCACTTTTTAGGGAATTGGTGAGAAGACACTCTTAGTTACATAAACATTCTGGTGCAACACAAAATATTGTGATTTTCTAAAGGAATGCAGCAAATACACAGAGCAGCATGTCGAACATATCAACCCAATACCAGTCAAGGAAGTAGGTAATCTTCTGCGTAGATTGCCATTCAAATTACACTGGAAGCAAACTTTAATTACGAGGACATTGGCATTCAGCAAATATGATGCTGTACAAAATTGGCAATAATCTCCACATATAAAATACAGCTGCAGCAAGGAGACTCATTTTTTATTGCCCACATGGCATCTGCATAATAAGCATTTCAATCAGGAGAGACTAGTCCTCAGATATAAAGTATTGTTCATAAAAAGTGGATTAGAGTTTGGTGCAGCCTCCATTAGGGGCTAATGCCCAATCATGGGAATGAACCCCATAATTGGTCAGCAACTTAACCTGCAAACCTGGTCATCATTACTGTGAATCTTAGGGCTGGGTATTGTTAAGAACTTTTGATTCTTTAGGTCACAATTCGATATCGATTAGATTCGATATTGATTTTAAATGCTTCGATAT
>NW_023339751.1:15098039-15098786 GCF_004916995.1 Morone saxatilis | reverse complement strand
CAGGCTAATTTGCTCTATAAAGAGCAATGCCTGATGTAGTGATTTCTCCAATGTACATAAGAGAAGAAGGTGGGTAGTTGGAGGCTTACGGATGATGAAGTAAAAGCAGAGTCGGAATTTTTAATAGACAGACAAGATTCTGTATATGACAGAATATAAGAAAAGAGGTAAGGAATGAGGAGGAAGGAGTGTTGGAGATTATTGTACAATAGAGCCATACATTCCTATTTCAATGAAGAACATTCCTGTCTTGATGTTTACCTACAACGATCAGCCATAACGTTATATATATATAATATTAAATGGTTATGCCAGCCCCAACCAACAAAAACTGTTGATGCACTGTGTGTTCTGACACCTTTCTATCAGAACCAGCATTAATCTTTTATAGCAGTTTAAAGCTACAGTAGCTCGTCTGTTGGATCGTGACTACACAGCCTTCAACTCACACGTGCATCAATGAGCCATTGGGCGCATGACCCTGTTTCCAGTTCACCTCTTTTCCTTTTTGTTCCTTGGACCACTTTTGATAGGTACTGACCACTGCAGACCGGGAACACCCCACAAGAGCTGCAGTTTGGAGATGCTCTGACCCAGTCGTCTAGCCATCTCAAATCCTCAATGCCCATTTTTCCTGCTTCTAACACAAACTTTGAGGACAAAATGTTTACTTGCTGCCTAATATATCCCACCTACTGACAGGAGCCATGATAATCAGATAATTCAGTCAGTGCTCATAATGTTATG
>NW_023339751.1:15086850-15098031 GCF_004916995.1 Morone saxatilis | reverse complement strand
GTTATGGCTGATCGGTGTATAAATTCAGCTGACTTTGCAGAAGATTGACCACTTTATGTATTGCTTTTACAATATCAAGTTATATATACTGTAATTGATGGTTTTATCCACATTTTCCACTGTTAGTAATTAAGTATGAACAGAATATTCATACTATTTGTTGTGAAATGCACACAACTGTAATTCATAGAGGCAGAACTTGGTTTTGTCCCTTGTTTGTGTATACAAAAGTGTTGCCTAAGTCAGTGATTTTTTTGCATCATATGTGTAGAAAAATAAATAGAGATGTGATCCAAATACAAACAAAAGCAATCCCCAGTACCAAAAATTAAAGCGCTGGATTAGATGTCTTATAAAAGATTAGTAAAAGAAAAACTGCTGTTCAAGTTTAAATAGATTATATATATATCTTTAAAAAAAATAAATAATGATTATAAATATCTGACCATAGCTCACATTTACAAAAAAAAAAAAAAAAAGGGGGGGGGGGGGTTAAGGTTAATTATGTATCAGTTTTATATGTATGTTCTTCCAAAATAGCCATATTATTATAGTTCTTTACATGAGACAACTGAAATGTTTTCCTGTAAAGGCTATGTCAAAGAAAATCATTTTCAGTTTGAATTTTTTATTACTTCCTGTTTTTCCAATCACAGTCTTCTATCAAATCTAGTAAAACCAACTCTCTAATGTGACCCTGACTATAGGTCGTTCCAGGACCTGTCCAAGCAGGTGGACGTGGTTTATGGGACAGTGAGGGACTCGGCCGTGTACGAGTATTTCCAGGCCAAAGGCACCAACCCTCTGGAGCAGGACAACACATTCGCTGAACTCTGGAAGACCATCAACAAGAACAACGGCTTTGAGAACTCTGTCTCCAGCCCATCAGAGGGAATCAAGAAGGTGAGTATTTATCTTGGAATTCATAAATAAAATGTTGTCAGAACATTTTAACTCATGTTGCCTGTTGTTGGACTCCTATATGCATAATGCTGTTCCTGGGGAAACCAAACAAAACTTTATATTCTTTAAACAACAACATTCAGCAAACACAGGGACCATACAATATGAAAGTCAGGTTAATAAAATTAGTTGTTTCTGAGGTGTTAACCATTTCAGAATTCCTTGGGGTTCGACTGTACCAAACTTTGACACACGTAAATGAATTATATGAACATATAATATAGTTAAATCTTTAGTTCAAAGAGAATACTGAGAAACATTAGCTCAACCTTGATGATAATTAACAGTACCTTTTTACTGTCACACAGCCAGGTAAGTTAGTTAAGTAATTACAGTGCCTGATTCATAGATGCCTGAAAGTAAAGTGATATTTTTTAATCTAGTGAATTGTAAGAGCTTTTTAATTATTCTCTGAAACTGTGCTACTGAATTAATATTTTATGCATCCCCTCCTCTTTCTATTTTCATTTAACACATAAACAAGCACTAACACTCACTTATAAACAACACATGGAGAAATAATCTATAATTTGACAAATTACAGTGGAGTTTAACATATGCACTTTGTCATTAAACTGCTTTATTATTTGTGCAGCTACTTGCATTCAGTGTATCAGACCAGTTGGCATTATACAGATAACATACATCAATGGAAAACAACAATTCTTTAAAACAACTCTAAACTTATTTGATGAGAAGAAGCCTTTTTATTTAGTTATTTCTCAAACTACTGCCTCATTCTAGACTTAAGTTATATACTTTGATGTCAATGTCATATCTCCAGTGTATGTTTATTTATTAAAGGTTAGTGAACTTGAGAGCCCTGTGCAGTCCTTAGGAAATGTGAGGTGAAAAGGCTGTATTTGTTGAGAGTACAGTCTTAGTCTGGAAGACATAGGATGTAAAGACACCACAGGGAGGAAAGCGAAAGTGTGTAACCAAAAACAAACCAAACTCCAGAAGGATTTCACACAGATCTTCAGCTGTGGTTGTTCTACATATTCTCCACAGTGTGCGCTTGAGGCTACAGCACATGATCGCGTCTCTGAAAATGTGTCACATCCAGTGGAGTGCAAAGCTAGACAAAACAGGAATTCAACTATTTGATCATCTTTGCAAAGAGAGCTAATGCTGTGAATGCTGTTCAGTTTGCTCTAATGAGTGGGAAAAAATGTTGATGCTAATTTCTCTGCAAATATTTATCTACTCATTACATTTTCCCTTTGAAAAGTCTTCCTGTGCACTACTCTTCCACCAACACAGGCACTTGTTCAAGGAGTAAAAATTTCAAACAGACTATTATAGTTCTTCCCTAACTTCATGCGGAAATGGTATGTTGATAATATGCATGCACAGATACCACTTTTTCTCAGACAACATCCAAGTACTTACGTTTGGGTACTTGCTGATACTAGTGATGTCACAAGAACCAATACTTCGGTACCCATTCAATACCAAAATTTTGACAACTTGACGGTACCATTTTTTCTACAGTAACATTTTTCTAGGTACTGAGAATTCTCCAACAGTATCTCTTTTGTAAAAATCAAACTAGTTTAGCACAATAACCCGATGTTAGTGCTTCACTGTGAAAAGGTAGTTAGCTAGCAGCCACAAGTCATTGTCGTTTATCCGCTGATAAAATCTGAGAGAAAACTCAGTCATCCGATTGATCATCTTATCTAATCTTGTATCTAATAATAGAAAAAAACAGAACAAGGAATTACATTAGATTAACATAAAATCAATACAACAAAATAATATATACATATTAATTATATACATATACCCCAGGAAATAATTTGGTAGTGCATTTTTTGAATGTGTGGGAATGTAAACAGCAGCAACAAGATAATGATGATTATATGGTTTCACCTTCACATAAAAAGTTGACAGCGTTAGAGCACCAAGCATCATCGATGTAAACACAGAGTACACCTCCTGTCTTGCACTCTGTAATATCCGGTTAATTCAAATTTGGAATGTCCCGATCCAATCTCAACGATTGGTTTTGGCACCAATCAAGGCATTTCTTTAACTGATCAGAATCTGCTATATAGAGCTTTATTGATCCGATCCGATCTTTGGTTTTACGTCAGCTGTCATACAGCTGTTGGTTACTCACAAAGCTTTTATATAAGGTGCAGCAATCATCAGCTTTCTCGCCATCTTTCTTCCACTCTGAGCTCCGTGTGTGTGTGTGTGTGTGTGTGTGAGAGAGCCCACAACACACCGCTGCAAGAGCAACAAAAGTCCCCCGAACAAAAAGCCAATAAGGGTAATTGATTTATGTAATCCACGCATGAAGATGAAGACACGACAGAAATAATCTCTCAGCAGAATACAGACAGTTCATTCAGGTAACTCAGGCAAAGGCTGCACCAAAGCACCAAACACTGGAGAGAGGAACTCCTTTCAGACAGCAACAAGACCAAAAAGATTACAGACGGTTTGTTACTCTGTACTTTGTGTAGGCTATATAAATATATATTAAGGAATGGCTTCGATGCAGGTATTTTGTTTCTTAATGCAATGCAGAGCTATTTAATTGTCAAGCATATACTTTGGATAGATTTTAATAACTTTAATGTAGTTGAAGTGTTCACTAAGCACTGTATTATCTAAAAAAATACAGTATCGGATCGGATTGGTATCAGCAGATGTTCGATAATAAATGACCATGGGCTAAAAAAAAACTTGATTGGGACATCCTTAGTTGAAAAACATAACTGATGTATTTATCCTATGTGTGTCTGTGTCTTGTGTCTGTGTGTGTGTGTGTGTGTGTGTGTGTGTCCAGACAAAGCGAGAGTCATATGCCTTTCTGTGGGACATGGCGGTGGTAGAGTACGCTGCTCTGACAGATGACGACTGCACACTGACTGTAGCAGGAAACAGCATGAGCACCAGAGGCTACGGCATGGCCCTGCAGCACGGCAGTCCTTACAGAGACCTCTTCTCTCAGAAGTACGTACATTGGTCTATATTTTATACTGTGATGGATGTTTGGGTCATAAATTTACCCTTCGCCTGCATTTTTCTCTTCAAAAAGTTTGACTAACCCGAAGGTTAGTTCATGATGTGTATGATTGTTTGAATGCTCGTATTATTTTTGCCTCACTGGACCTTTTTTTTAGGAAGGTTTCCACATCTCAGCAATTACTTTGGTGAGTGCAACGTTATTAAACCGTCAGAACAGATGGCTGGAGATTGAAATAATACAAGACAGGAATAAAACAGGTTGTAATAAACCGTAGTTACAGTATTAACGTTGACTGATGTCTAGATACAATTAAAAGTGTTTCAACATGAACATATTTCACAGTTTCTCTTGAAGAGAATGCCCTTTGCTTTTATTTCTCCCAGACACAAGACAGAAAATATGCTAAAAATATAAATTTTTCAGTGCAGTATTTACAAGATTGATAGGAGTGAATTTCATATGAGGACAGCAAACTATCTTCTCCATGTAAAATACAAAGTCAGCGCCGAACGCCATATGAAATTGGTCACCTTGTAAACTACGGTGCCTCTGTGAAAGATCTAAATACATGATTTGCAGAACAAATGGTGAATATTTAAAAGGCATCTGGGATTGATGTTTCATGAGTGTATAAATGTCAAAGGCTTTGGCAGCTGTGTGTACACGGTGTGCAGGCTTGTGCACAAACACATACGAGCCAGTCACCATTGAAGAGGTTGAATAATGACTGAGCAGAAAGCTAACCTCTCCGATGGGACAGATTCACTGTCTCGCCTCTGCTTGTACTCAGCCGTCATCATTCTCCTCCACAACATCTATCCATTCCTCCCTGTACGCTAACTAATGGGCTGAATGTTGTATTTGATCATCTTTGTTTCCACACTCAGACAATTTGATATGAAGCCAATTAATCTTGAAGCTGCGATTGTTTTTCTTCGCCTTGTTTATATAGAACTGTTCCTTTAGCTCTTGTTAGCATTTAGAAATTGTTTCAACAATACAAACAATATCTTACACTCTGCTGCTGTGCAAACTGCAGCTTTTAATAGCATTTTACTGACTGCAGGTCTTTAATGAGCAATCAATGTTAATGCAGTTCATTAACCGAACGGTTTTTTTGTTTGTTTATTAGTTTTACTTCATGAACTACACAGTATCATCATGTAATTACAGTAATTCAGAGCCCTATTATATTGATTTTCTTATTCTGTCTATGACAATTATTTAATTTTCCATTCTCTACTCAGTTGTTGTAATTTGATTAGCCAGCATTTAACACAGTCTGAATCAATGCTATTGAAGGATTGGTCTTGTAGTGTTATTACATGAAAATGTGCACCTTCTGTGAGTGAAAAACTTTGTCTTTCTCCTTCACAGGATATTGGAACTTCAGGAAAAAGGTGACCTGGACATCCTGAAGCAGAAATGGTGGCCAAAGAAAGGCCGCTGTGACCTGCAGAGCCACGCAGACGCCCAGCCAGAGGGACGGGCGCTGCGTCTCCACAGCTTTGCCGGCGTCTTCTGCATCCTGGCTGCTGGGCTGCTGCTGGCCCTCCTGGTGGCTGCCCTGGAGACCTGGTGGAACAGCAACCACTGCCGGAGAGAGCAGCCCAAAGAGGTGACCACTGACAACTCGTCGGGCCAGGGCCCAGTCCCAAGCCTGCTAACCCAGAACCGGGCCATGGTGGCCACCACGGGTCCCCCTGCCCCACCAAGGCCCCGGTCGAGACCCAGACCCCCGGGCCCCCCGGTCCTGCCCAGAGATGCCACTGCCACACTCTACTTTATGGATCCAGCAGGCGCTGATGCCAGCCCCGATTTAGTAGAGCTGCAGTACACCCAGTTATAATAGGTGTGCCCCTGATGATAGTTCAGACATCATGTGATCAATCTACTCATTCCTTCTCATGTTGGGAGAGAGGTTGGGGTGCTTTGTTAGGGACTTCTGAGGCTTCTCTCTCATAAAACATGTTAAAATTATGAATTGCCTACATTTTGGCCTGAACAAAGAATCAGAGTCACGGGTGTTCATGTGAGAGAACCGCAGCTGGAAGGATAAAAGTAAATTTAACGTTTACTTACAAATTCAAAACCACACACTGAAAAATTGTACTTCTGAGACAATGAGTGCTTCAGTTGTACAATAGCTCTCTTTAGCTAATCCATTCAAGTCTTAATGCTTTAGAGCTCTGACTTCATCTCGCTGCTGTCGACTGGGCAGCCCCTCTGCATGAGGCGTCCAGACAAATAAGGCTTGACATGGATCCCTAAACTAAAGTGTGAGCAAAAGCAGATAGCAAAGAATCCGAGCCTTGACCTGCCTGTTTTACTTGACAGTCCAACAAATCCAATAAAAACCACTGGCTGAGGACACCTATTTAAAAGACCCAGTCCTGTCCTGAAAAAACACACAGTAAATCAAACTCCTCATGTCGGTTTTTGGTGCACATGAGAGTTTGACTTACTGCTGTTTATTTCTATTTCAGTCTTTGTGTGCAGCCGCTCTCATAATAACCACATACAACATGTGAGATTCACAACAGAAAAACATCACTTTCTTATTATTTAAAGCAGATAAGATGTGTTTGAGTATATTCATGGTTGTGTGCCATTATTATCGTGTTTGTAGCCATGTCTTGAAGCAATTTTCCACCCAAAATCTTTTGAGCGTTAAACAATCACCCTCTGTCGGTTTGAAGCAAAACTGTGAAAGGTTACTGCTGTCCGTCTGTATTCTCAATGCCGAAAGACAATTGTAAGTTGATGAAAAGAAAATAATAATAATTGCTTAAAAGAGATAAGAGCAGAAGCAATTGACAGAAAATTATTTGGCAACAATTTTGATAATCTTGGAGCTGTTAGAGCGGTTTAATCAAGCAAAAACAGCAGCCTTTCAAATGCTGCTTTTCTGTAAATGGAATAACTTTGTATTTGGGACTCTTTATTGGATAAAACAACATTTGAACTTGTGATATTTTTATCTAGGATTTTGACATTTTATAATCGAATAATCAAAACAAAATGTCAGTTGCAAACCTAAAATAGAATAATATAAGTAATTAAGCAGAAATTACAGTCTCTTAAAATCTACATTTTCAAAGCTTGAATAAAAGGATGTGCAGTTTTTCTCAGTTTATGTCATTGTTTAATTGAATACCTTTCAATTAAACAATAACAAAATAAATTTGAATTTGAGCTGACCACAACAGCTGCTTTAAACGTTTTACAGCTATTACCTTTCAAGCCTGCAGGGAGCGAGTGTTTCATATTCAAAAGATTTGGGTGGATTATTTATTTAAATTGCTCTAAGCATCGCCGACAGCATGACAGCACAAATATACAGTATGTGGACATTATAACAGCAACAACAACCAAACCCACTGCAAGCCTGAAAACAGTAACCATTTAAAGGAATAGTTCGACTTTTGAGAAATAGCCTTATTTGCTTTCTTGTGAGGAGTTAGAATAGAAGATTGATACCACTCACAACTGCCCTGTTAAATAAGAAGCCACATCCAGAAGATGGTTAGCTTAGCTTAGCATAAGCAGGGTGGAACAGCAAGCCCTCCTTGTTTTAAATACTTCTGTGGAGTGTCTCCGCTAGTTGCCTGGCAACCTCACAGGGGCAACAATAAATGTACAGTATCACCTTATGTTTTCATGTATACAGGTTTGTAACAAAGAACATGATATTTTCTAACACAGTTGTTCATCTTTTGCACTGATGATTTAACCAGCAGAGTTTTTATGCCCATTCACCCGAGGAAGTACTCCCGTTGCCAGTCGCCTAACATTTTCTCTAGAGAAACAGCCTCTCAGCTCTATACTTAACACACAGACATGAGTGGTACAGATTTTCTTACCCAATTTTCAGCAAGAAAGCGAATAAGAGTATTTCTCAAAGCGTTGAATTATTCCTTTTATTACCTAACTAGTAACTAATTGCAATTATATGTCAATGTCCGGATACAACTGGGACCGTTTTGGTTATGTATCATTGTCTATGATCTTCAGCAGGTGACTAAGGATTACGGTCTGGAAAGGGTTTCTGGTCCATTGACATATAATGACATAAGCGCTTCACCAGAAGGGAGGCGGGACATATGGACAGACAGACAGAGAAACTGGGAGGAGGCCGAGGCTCTTGACACAGGTCAGGAGAGAGGCCTGACTGTACTGGATGGTCATTGGCTGTGTCAGGGCGAAGGGGCGGGGCATGGGGCCGGGCAGGGGTATACTGTAGTTGTTTCATCTGTCATCTCACCCCATGGTCTCTCCTGTTATGTGGCTTTTTTGTTCCGTGTGTCTTCAGTGTGGCTCGACTTACATGGGTGCATGATGATGAAAATATTGTTATTGTACGGAGGGCAGGGTGCAGCCAAAATGGATCTGATAAACAATCGAATGCTCTCATTTGGCTTCTCCCTCTCCTCCTCCCATATTTGTGTTATCTCATTGAAAAAAAAGGAATATTCTAAAAGATTCTTCAGTTAAGTAGCATTAAATACTTTGTCTTCATTCAAATTGTATTGCCTCACAAAGTGTGATTCATCAGATTTGTGCGACCATTGGAGCCTGTCTTGTTAACAGCTGATGCTCTTCATGCAAGAGTCACCCACTGTAGATGTGTGGTCACCTAATTGTGGAGAAAATTTAAACACTTCTGCATGAAGAGACATCTTCGTTTAAGTTCATTTCAGAAGTAGAGACATTACCTTTTATGACCCCATATTTAAGATTTAGTGTTTTAAGGTAATGTCTCTCTTAATGTTGGCTGCTTGAAAAAAAAAATCCAGCATATTCATTTATATATTTGGGTCTCCTGAATAAAGCTGAAATAAGCCAGTGCGTTATTTCAGTATTCTCAAGTGAACATTAATAGCTGTCCATTAGACTTGCTCTAACTGAATAGTAATATAGTAGACTGCAATGCATGTAAACTGGCCATGATGGTGATGATGAAACAACCATTGTAACCTGTCTCTCTCTATCTCCATCCCATTCTTTCTTTTAACCTCTTCACCCCCTTCACTGCACATTCATTTTCACTTTCATTCTTTATCACGGTCATCCTTAATTATATTCATACTCTCCCTTCCATTAAAACCTCTATTCACCATCCTTTCTCCTGGCTTCTTTTATTCCATACACTCTCTATGGCTTCTTTCCATCTATCTACAGGACAAAGAGGTGAACCTGGAACAGGTTCACCAGCGTTTGAACAGCCTCCTGGACGACGACTTGGCCCACAAGCAGCTGCCAGGCCAGTCTATCGAGATCTCTGCCCTGGACATTGGCAGCATGCAGCCCAGCCAGTCCCTGGAGGCCTTGTCTGCTCGGGACTACCCAGCCCATCGGGGGCCGCCACGGCTCTCTGTGACCACCTTCCTCCAGGAGGGTCATGGGGCAGGAAGGACACTGGGCACGGCCACTGGCAGGACCTTGCCCCTGCCCCTCAGCAGTGCCACCATGCCCTCTATCCGCTGCAAACACAGGGCGCCCAATGGGGGTCTCTTCCGGCAGAGCCCAGTCAAGACACCCATGCCAATGTCCTATCAACCAGTGCCAGGAGGACCCATCCCAAAAGCCAGCGAACCCAGCCACGGGACATCCATCTGAGCACGCTGAACATTCACAGACACTCGAGCTCAAACAGAAGAGCGGAGAGCTAAACTGAGTGCTAACAGTGTGAAGACATATAAATAAAACACTAAAAAAGGATTTTTATTACCAGTGATGAAGAGTCAGTGGGACGACACATGACAAGACACTGAGACTTTAATGTACATATTTGTAAGTACAAAGAGAGAGAGAGAGAGAGAGAGAGAGAGAGAGAGGCAACATTAAAAAGTGTATTTTGAATATTCTCAACAGTTGAGTTTAAAAAACATAAAAGTGTTAAAAAAATGACTGTTTTGAATGGCTTTGTAAATTTTGTTCTAAATGAATAAAGGTGACAATTCTTTGTGGTTGTTTTCTAAGTGCCAAGTTCAAGATGTTTTCTTTCAGATCAACATTAAATGAATGTACTGTGAGAATTCATGATAAAAATACATTTCACACTTCAAAGACACTGGAAGAATTGATTTGTTTCATATGAAAAAAAATAAAAAGTATAATACAAAAACACTGAGACGTGTGCTTGAAAACATATTTAGTATATCAGTGCCGTGCTGTCAGCATGTATCTGTGTGACTGGGATCAGTCATAAAATGGTGTTTTAGAGCGCTAGAGGGAAATGAAAGCCTGAAATGTTTTCTCAGCACTACAATTAGTGCAATAAATTATGGCTCATTATTTTTTTATGCTTCATTAAAAAAAGAAGTAAATTGATATTTTAAATATTAAAAAAACTGTTAAAATTTGATTTGATTTTGTTGTTTTTTTAGTTTACTGAGACTCTGACACATTATCAGCAGCTCATTGCATTTTCTCTCTAGTTCCCTCTCCACAAAATCCCAAGATTTTCTGAAATGTGTTTATTACAAGAAGACATGTTTACTGTAAATGACAGTAAGAATAATATTTTTCTTTTACCAAGAATGGTCCAATTCCTAACCTGCCCCACATCTCCACCAGTCCAAACAGACTCACATTGGGCCTACATGAAAACTGGACACCAGTCTGAGGGGCCCACATGGAAATGGCAGCAGAGCAAATATTAGTCAGGCAGACTCAGCTGGGTTGGCTTTTGTCAAAGTCGCTTAAATCATCACGGTGCCCATTTTTACACAGGTGCCATGATAACCAGATTATCAGTGTTATTCACTTCACCAGTCAGTGGTCATAATGTTATGGCTGATCGGTGTATGGTGTATGAGGATAAGCACAAAATAGTTTGTATTGGTCAATATTGGGTGTAAGTGGGTTTTCAGACTGAAAACAACTCCACATGGGGCTGCGTTATTGAGCTTCAGTCATGAGGTACCAGTGAAATACAACAGAGTTTAAGATTCTCAACCTGGAGCTGTAAAATGTGAGCATTATAAATCATAGTGTTTTGGTGTCACATAAACCTTTAAATAGACAAATATTACTAAAACTATAATGTATCCAGACAAACAAAAAAGCCAGCATGAGAAAAGGGCATGCACCTATGTTTATAATGCATAGTTGTTATACATTTCAGATCATATCGTGCAGCAATCCCTCCTACCAATGAGCTGATAACAAATGTAGAGCAATGATCTTGACAACAAAAAAATTCCTCCCCTGTCCTGCTGATTCCCCTGGCC
>NW_023339751.1:15085510-15086750 GCF_004916995.1 Morone saxatilis | reverse complement strand
TTAGCTGCTTTGAATATTTCTGCTGATAAACATTGTCTGCTTTAACCTGCTTTAAAGCTTCAACTTTCAAACCCTCAAACTGTAATTTAATTACATTCATTAGTGTCATTTCAAAATAAAAACTAGGTGAAGGGGGGGAAAAAGCATGCACACCTGGTAGGTAGGACATTTCTGTTATGGGATTAAAAACTACATCATTACTACAAATCATTACTACATCTTTAATAAACTCAGTGCTGACAGTGTGCAGGAATTCAACCTTTTCTTTTACATCATTTCATTCTTCTTTGCACCTGTCTACCAGGTGTGCATTACATAAGTCTTAGATTGCCTTTCCATGTGGGAATCCTGCAAGTAGATTAAAAAAAAGAGCCACCGGGTCTATCAGTACAGCTAAATTGCAGTAACTGTACCCAGGGAAATATTTAGAATTACAGGAAATGCAGTAAGGTCTCACGGAAAGACCTGTATGTGAACCATTAATCTACTACACCATTTCATACAAGACATCAATTGCATGTGGTTCAAGGCAGTTGAGATACACTTTGTCAAACAAATGTTGCCACCATCACCCTCAATATCAACCAGGGAGGCTGTTCTTCGCCAGTACTTTTGTTTGTTACAAAACACAGGCAACAGCAACTCATTGCGGCCCCTGACCCACACTACTGGCCTGGCTATGGTGTAGACCAACATCTGCCTCCTCTAACATTAGTGATGGGAATTAATAAGAATTTAAAGATTCCGATTCCATTATCAATATTGCTTTTCGATCCGATTCCTTATCGATTCTCTTATCAATTCTCTTATCGATTCTCTTATCGATTCTCTTATCAATTCTCATTGGGTGAGGGAATAAGTACAAATTTGTGGTTAGGGTTAGGGTTAGTACTGTTGTATTAACTGGCTTTAATATCTGATCAGAAGACACAGCTCAGAGTATACACAAATTATGTGTAGCAACCTCAGAACAAACAAACCTAAAAGTAGGTAAGCTACTTCTCAAAGTAAAGTCCAGGACCCATAGCCTAGGGCAGTGTTTCTCAACCAGTATGCCATGGCACACTAGTGTGTGCCTTGACAGGGCCTGTCCTGCCTGGAGAGTTACCTTCGCCATTAATAACAGATGGCGTCCCGTTAGCTCCGCTGCAGCTTGACTCACTTGTGTCGCTAAGTAGTAGTGTATCAAACACACGACAGTCCTGCAAATGCAAATTGCTGTGTGGCCAAATGTTTCTGC
>NW_023339751.1:15074399-15085502 GCF_004916995.1 Morone saxatilis | reverse complement strand
AACTTTACAAGTGTTGCAAGTGACTGTATTGTCATCTTTTCATGTGAAATATAACCAAACTTTAGAGCACTTCTGCCTCGACGTCATGTTTGCTGCGTTCTGAACCAAAACAACGCAGAGCGTGTGTGACGTCATGACGCATTTGCAACGAGCGGAACGTTCGATAAGCGGAATCGTTAAGCAGGCATGCTAACGGTTCCAAGGAATCGATTCACTGGGCACCGGTTCTGAAGAAGATTCCCATCCCTATCAAACATACACAAAGTCAACATCTGCTTGTTTTCACCTGAAGGCAAAGAGTTTCCCCAGGAGAAAACGATAAGAATTCCTGCAGGAGTCACAGTGAAGCAACAAAGATGTGATCCCTCACTGTAAACGCCAACTGTGTTGACTGGTATGGCACCTGGCCTCGTTCATGCGATGGTGGGATAGTGTTTGTCCAAAATAAATAAGGTGGCTGCACTTGACTGCACTGTGCCCCGAAAGTTGAAAACTTCAAAAAAAGGAAGTAAGGACTTTTAAAATTGCTTCCCTAAAGTTTGACTGGTGTGCATGCACTTCAGTGTTCTTGAGTTAGGAGATCTGTCTCTGCTCATATGTGTGTTCAGATTGTTGATTTGCCCTTGTCACCTTTCCTGTCCGGCAGTCCTGCCTGCCAGTCTTAGACGTGGTGCTGAGCGAGGCTGTAAAGTCTCCATGGTTGTGCTCAAAGGAACCACTGACCTTGTTCTGCAAGCTGAGCTGAGTCCTGTCAGGGACGTACTTCCTGTTTTTGCCTAACACAAACAGTCCACTGCCACCACTTTATGTCAAGATTCATCTAATGAAATGGCCTTTTTCACCTCCACATCAGATACAGCATATACAGAAGCTCTGCCTCACTTTGCACACTTAAAAAATAAAGCCCAATTTCCCAGAAGGGCTACTGAGATTACTGAAGAGGTCATCTTAAAGGACAAGTCCATTTTTAGACATTGCATAACGCAGAATAAAATGACTACATGTGTAAGTAAAATATCTTAATGTGAAATATGGATAATGTACTGTGCATGGAAGAAAATCACCTAATGGGCTCATATTACTTGTAAAACCAAAATCTCCATCAGTTTTTCACATAGCACATTATCACAGGAACAGGGTCTTTGTAATTATACAATTCTGCCATACAAGACTCGCATGAATAGTCTGTATAATTAGCTCGTGTGGGCAGTGTGAGGCAATCTGCTGTAAAATAACTTCTATTCTCCCTGCGGGAAGATCACTGACCGTCTGTCCAGACTGCCTCTGCAGCCTTATTATCCATTCATTGGGCCATCATACCTTAAACTGCATATATGGCTTTTGCTTTCTTGTCCTGAGGGAAGCTCTTTGCCTTTTTTGCCCCCAAAACTTTCAATTTTGATGACATTGACTTGAAATCTTTCCTTATGTAGTACTTAGTGTAAGAATAGCCCCTCAGCTGTATTTGATCCTTGAACATATAAACACAATCTACACAATATGGGTCAAGATTAACATATACAAAAGGTCATGATTTGATGCTATTGGGATATTTTTAAAATTGATGTCCCAGCCTTTCTTCAAGGCAGATCGTTTTTTGGTGATGACATTTTTAAGGTCCATCTGTTACCTACAGAGGCATCTATAGACAAGGTAATAATTCACTCCTTAAAAGTACATGAATAGCAGATGGGAGCTTTAATTAGGGAACATAAATTGACTCAACGACGTGTCTCACTGCAAAAACTGAAGATCTAACCAAGAGTAATAATCTTATATTTAGATTTAAAATCTAGTTGTACTTGTCTAAGATGTTTTTCAGACATATCCCTTCTAGTTAAAAATAACTCAAAGAGTTAGATTGGGAAATGAGTTTAACTGC
The DNA here is from genome assembly GCF_004916995.1 of Morone saxatilis. Taxonomy (NCBI): domain Eukaryota; kingdom Metazoa; phylum Chordata; class Actinopteri; family Moronidae; genus Morone; species Morone saxatilis. Next base: position 15,083,620 of record NW_023339751.1, on the reverse strand, counting down.
TTACTTTGCTGAGAGTAATGTGAAAGAATTGATGCCAGTCTCATGTCTGTATGGTAGAAATTAAGCTACAGCCAGCAGCTGGCTAATTTAGCTTAGAATAAAGACTTAAAATAGGGGAAACAGCTAGCCTGGTGACAAAAGCCCTCTACCAGCACCTCTTAACCTCACTAATTAACACTGTTTCCCAGTTTGTTTAACCCATTCAATAAACAAACAACAATTTGGCACACAAAAAACCCTGTAAAATTACAAACTTGGCTGTCCTTTTTCCTTCCAATAAACTCATATATAAACGACATTTGGAAGACCACCACCACCACCAAAAGGTCTCAAGTAGAAATGCTTTTCTTTTTCAAAATATATTTTCTTTGGAGATTACAGGGAAAAGGGAGAGACAGAGGGGACGACACCCAGCAAAGGGCCACAGGTCAGACTCGAACCCATAGCCACTGCAGCAAGGACTGAGCCTTTCTACATTCAGCTGAGCAACAGGTGAGCTTATGATATCCATCGTTATTTGTTTCTTTTTATATTGTTTATTAAATGCTAATTCCTGGGTATTACATACTGTAAGTTTAAATAGTTAAAAGGATTGTACATTGTACTAAATTCCCAAGCATATTGAAAGTTGGCAAAACTATGTGGTACTGTATGGAGGTAGATTCATCCTACGGTACATTATTTAAGATGTTTTAGAGCATATTTAATAACAGCTGTGTGCATGGTGCAATGAGCTTAAACAAAAAGGCAAAAAAAGAGTCGGACGTTCGTTGAGAGGATGAACAAACTTGGTAAAACACTGAGGATGGGTATATTTACACAGACTGAGCCTCTGGTGCTCTAGGCCTATCTGAGCCATTTTCAGAATAACTATTGGCTTGATACATTATTGGCAATATCTGCTTATGTTATACTTTCAACAAATCTTATGAGATGGTGACCAGATGAAAACAAACTGTTTAAGTATGAGTGAGGATAATAATGAAAGTAGTGGGGTAAAACCAAGACCTACAACTCTGCTAGCAACTCTGTGAGGCTGATTGGGGACAGCGTGATTTGAGCTGAGAGCGTGGGTTTGTATATGGACAGTAGGGATGTGTCCTTAGCAATATTAGCTAACCAAACGCTGCTTAGCTGCAGAACGGTGGACTGTGAGAGAAAGAGAGTTGTATGCCAAACAGCTTTTTTAAAAGGATATTTTTGGCCTTAATATGCCTTTATTTTTGATAGGACAAGTGAAGATAGACAGCTGCGGTAAGGCCTTGTGTTCACATAGTATTTTTTTTGTCCCAGGACTCCCCACTGTCCTGCCAGTGTAATATTTGCATCACTCACAACTCACAACAAGCAAATATGTTTACCATGGTCACCATCTTACTTAAGTCTGTTAGCATGCTAAAGTCTGCTAATTAGCACTAAACACAAAGTACAATTGTGGCTGCTGTGAATGTCAATAGTTTGCAAGTATTTGGTCATAAAGCAAACTATTAGGCAAATTATAATTTAGACCTGATGATGCTCGATGAAAAATTAAGGTACCAAAATTATTATGTCTCAGGAAAAGTGACTCAAAATTGGCAATCCATCTGATAATTTTTGAGATATGTCAGTCCAAACCAAAGTGGTGGACCAACTGACAGATATAAAAACCAATCAAAACCAGGCCTTGCAAAGCTTGTCCTCCAGCTTATAAAAACTTAGTTCTGAGTTATTTGTCCTGTTTGTAGTGCATCCCCCCAGACAGCAGCTTTTAGGCATGTTTCTGCTGTTTGCTAGCAGATGAATGTGATAAGGAGCAATATACTCTAGGCTGTATGTAGAAACAGTGTTGCTCTGAAATAAATGCTAATGTCAGCATGTTAGCATGCTCAAATAGGATAACATGACATTTAGCAGTTGTAATGTAATAGTCAAGCTAACAGGCAAACATTTGCTAATTAGCACTAAACCCAATGTGCAGCTGCAATTGAAGGGAAAGCCATTAGGTTTTGCAGGTTTTAGTCATAAACGAAAGTATTAGACAAATTGAAATTCTGACATGATGACGGACCAAGAAATAAAGTCAGGATATCACAAAATTATTATTCACTCTGAGGGAACATGAATGTGTGTAACACATTTCAATCCATCCAATAGTTTGTGAAGCATACCACTTAAAACCACAAATGTGAACATTACAGTTGCCCTACAGGAAAAGCCAGATGATCACAAAAGTCAGTAGGATTTCTGATGTCAATGTCTGTAAAAACCTTTCCAATAGTGTTTGAGATAGTCTGAACCAAAGTAGTGGACAAACTGACCAACTATACTCAGCTCCCCTCACAAGTAGAATAAATTAGTCAACCATTCCCTGAATAAAACAAAAACAAACCACAATGTGACAATGGAATTGAATACAATACAAACCTATTGTACACCAAGGTGGGATTAAGTAAACCTTTATGCTGTATACCTTTGGGAACAAGCTCAAACCTTCTGCCTTAAACTATAGTGAAGAGAAAACTAAAATTCATTCCTGGCATTATAATAAGAAACACTGTGGCTTAAAAAATGTTGAATTTTTCATGAAGCAAATGGGCCTCTGCTGTGAGAGTACAGGTGTTACACAATGTTATTTCATAGCTGCATAAGTGCTTTACTGTTAAATAATGTATTCTTCACTCCTTATTAAACTATTTGGTGGTACAACTACAGTAGCTTTTTCTTAAATCTGACTACCTGCATACAAATATGGACACTTTAAAAACAATTTCTTTGCATTAGTGTTGTGTAAATAATTTGACATGTGTCTTTCTCAAATGTGGTATCTAAATGTGGGAGATTGCCATCTTCTATTGAGGCAAATATATGACTTCAGCATAATATCTGCATTTAAAAACAGCTTCCCAGCCTGGTCAGAAAGTGTTTTTACGTATAGTAAGAAAAATATTCCCCAAGTGGGAGCAGAGTGAACAGAGCTGTGGTTATCTGTACACATGATACTAGATGGCTGAATGACACAGTAGTTTCACATTCACTATGTATAATAAATATAGCTGACAAGGTTAACAAATGTCCACGGATCAACAGCCACTGAGCTACAGGTGCTGGTAACATGCCGAGAAAGCAATGAACCAACAAGGGCAGAAGACCCCTGAAATCAAGCAAACATGGATGTAAACAACGCAGATTTCAATTTTTGCCATTAAAAAAAATGTTTTACAAATGTTTTATGGAGGAAGGAGGCTGCATTTATTTAGGAGTTAGACCTCAACTGAATGTTAACAGAAACCTTGTAGGAGAAAACTCCACAGGGCACCTTTAAGTGAAACCTCAGCAGTAATTATTAATGCATTTACATGCTGGCAAGACCGAGACTAGCGTGTTCCCTTGCCTGTCAGTGGGGTGACTATAAAATGCTGTGACATAAACTGCAGGACCTCAATATAAGATACTATAGCCACTACCTTCACTCAATTTATTACTGGGACTATGAACCCGAAAAAAAAACAATCAACTGCTTGTTCAAAATGTGATCAATTATATTTTTAGTCAACTCTAGCAACATTACTGATATCTTATTCTAGCGGCGTATGACCAAGCAACAAACTGGCCCTTGGCAGGTCAATACTGCAGGGGCCTTTGATATCTCACCCTCTCTACATCACACAGCCATCAGTGACCTGTGCATGGCTTATAATGGGATTAATTAAGATAAGATAATGACTTTGTTGTGAAGACAAAACAATGCCCTTAGAGCTCAATAGGGTCAATTAGCAATGACCTATGATTACCTCAACAGATACTGCTTTTGATACCAGGAGGTCCCTTGTTTCTGGGGGACATTTCTGGCTCTGTGTACTGTTTTGCTTGATATTTTAGTTATTTTTGTACCGACTAGAGTCCTTCAGCTCAGGTGAATCACAACACTGTACTGTATCCATCTCTGATAATATCCTCATTAAATCATTTATGCCACATATGTTTTTCTAGACAACAACAGAGAAAGAGCTCTTGAGTTGAGCTGCGTAGCATCTACCTTATTCCACACTTAGGTCAAATGAATATGGCACATCCACTTTTCTTCCTTCATGTGGCTGGAAATAGATTAATATTTATTATGAGGCCCAATATATGTGAAGTTCCCGGGCTCCTACCTGAGCGGAGCGGTATTAGCTGTGTGATAAACAACTTCTCACTATTTGATAAATAATCCAAGAGAAACACAGCATCCCGACAGAGCTATGAAAGTTTTATGCCCTGTGCCACAGAGGCTCTTTCTCTCTCCGAATACCAGACATAACTCGGGGAGCCGGCAGAATCCCAATATTTCTCTATTTCTTTCCATCTATTTTCTCCCTTGCTATTTCTGTCTCTTCAAATACACCTAAAATGCCTCCTTCTCTCTGGCTAGTTCTGTGGTGACTGTTTGTATTCCGAATATATTTTTTTTCTTGTTTGCTTGAGAAAAATGTTCTCTGTTCACCACAGGTTGTTATGCACTCACACTGTATAAGTCTTGACATACTTCTTCCCCTGCAGCCGACCAGTTAATGAAGACGCTATTTCTAAAGCATGTGTCTCGAGTACAGAAGAAGTAGTTGAGTGTCCAAACAGAAAAAAAAAATATATATATAATAAGCATGTAATACACACTGTTGCTTTTTGGGGGGGATTTTTGTGTGGCAGCTTGTGTGACCATCTGGTCAAACTAAAAGAAACAAACATCAGAGATCACTTTGCTGTCTTATTATTCCTCATACATATGTTTCCATAAACTTACCGTGCTGTAACAAGCTATGAATCTTATTCTGCTGTAGTTGTCATGTTGAGATAGTTGTTGAAGCATTTTAGACAGTTTTTGTCTCTTTGTGTAAACTACTGCTATATTTATTGTAATTCAGATTATCAGTTGTTGAAAGTAAGAATCCAACCTTTGGCACATTTTACTGCGTATTGACAACTGTCATTGATGTACTACACAATCTTGCTCCCTTTAATTTGGAGGTTTCTGAGGGAGTTTTAACTGCTAAAGTATGATAAGGTTGTCTGACGCTGACTGCTGTTAGTTATTGGTTTGATTAATGGTTTAATAATGTGTGTATTAATTACCGACAGTGGCTGATCAGGCCAATTATCAGCTAAATGTACTCAGTTTCCAACAGCAGAATCCAGTAAATAGTTGCCCTTTGTGTGCATGTTTCTGTCACTCACTGCTAAGAGTACAGAGCACAACATAAAACTAATATTTTTATATATGCAATATAAACTGAACCTTTATAGTGAAAGAGCAGCTTTACTTGTCATGTCTGAAGGATCTATATTGCTAATTGTTAATTAATTAAAACATTTTCATGCCATACAAATCTTGCACCCCCCAATCTGAACTATAACTATGTGTGTGTGAGAAGCACTACAAAAGTGTATGACATTCTTGTCACATAATGCCCCGTTGTGGATTGTATTAAAAGTAAATCTATAACCTGTCATGAACACAGGTATGCTCATCTGACAGAAATAATAACATACAGTGGTAGGTTATAATGTACAGATGATCGTTTTTAATTAATATTGCTTTCATTAGTGTTGATTTTAGGGGACATCAAATATATCCTACTCAACATATGTGGTTCTGTTTTAATAATCCTATGGCTTCATAGACAATAAGACCAATAAGTCAGGAAGTCAAAACCCCAGTTTTCACAACTTCAACCAGCCAGCCTGGACACTGCAGGGCTTACCTTACTGAACATTACACTCAGCTCCAAACTAACTGACACAATGTCAGATTATTGGCAAAAATCTCTACATCGGTCCCCGGTGTCAGAGGATAGAAGAGCTGTGGATAAAGTAGTTTTTTTACTTTTATGGCAACGTGTCTGTGCATTTTATCACAGACTGCTTTTTTAATGAAGGCTAACTGTTTGAGTTCAAAGATGGATTGATAATGTTACTGGCTCTCTGTGACCTGATTTCAAATTTGGAAGCAGCACGTTTTTACATGTTTTATGTTGTTTTAGTGTTAGATTGGTTGGATTTTGCTAAGTGGCTACTGCCTCAGGCTGGGGGATTTTGGATTATAATATTGAGGGACAGTCAAGAGAAACTGACTGTTAAGCCTCATTTGAAGCAACTAAAAAGAAAGACTAGAATGCAGGTAATTATTTTTTCATTGTTGCTTCTTCTGGAGCAGCAGGACTTTATACTGCGTTAGCTTTGTTGTTGCACAGAAGCCCGTTTTGCTCTGCAATCCTTGCCAGTATGTGTGTGTGTGTGTGTGTGTGTGCTGCTGACCACTTAGGCACCCTGGTGGTCATAATGTTACATTCGCAACAAACTGTGATGGACTGTGTGTTCTGACACCTTTCTATCAGAACCAGCATTAACTTTATCAGCAGTTTGAGCTACAGTAGCTCGTCTGTTGGAACGGACCACCTGGTCTAGCCTTCACTCCACACGTGCCTCAATGAGCCTTGGCCTTCGATGTACCTGTCTTCGGTTCATCGCTTTTCCTTCCTTGGACCACTTTTGATAGGTACTGACCACTGCAGACAGGGAACACCACATAAGAGCTGCAGTTTTGGAGATGCTCTGACACAGTCGTCTTACACTTGCCCATTTTTTTACTGCTTCTAACACATCAATTTGCAGACAAAATGTTCACTTTATATAATAATAATATATCCCACCCACTGACAGGTGCCATTAAATGAGATAATCAGTTCTATTCACTTCACCAGTCAGCAATCACAATGTTATGGCTAAACGGTGTAGATACGCGTGAAAAATAAAACAGTCACAGTGCAGGAATACATTTTGTGTGCAATGTTGTGCAACTGTAATTAGCACCCAACAGCTACCAGGTACAGTGCACTCTACTCTGATCGATTTAGTTAACCTAGAAATAACATGCAGATATTTCTTTTTCACCATCAACCAATTGATTGGTCGAAGGGTGTTGTAAGATGCAGCAACACAATCAAATCGCACGCTATATAAACACAAGACTCAGAATAAACAGGCCCAAAACAATTAATTTCTTTGATGCAGAGGGATGGTTTAAACACTTTAAAAAATTGTATGAGGTAAATTATTTATCCCGATAACTATTACTTTATGGCTGCATTCTTTCTGCACATGCCAACCGTGTTAAAGTAAATGCGTGGGCAGGTACACTTTCTACGCTGCCAAAAAATGGTCTCTGAAAATAAGGAATCACGACCTAGTCAAACAAGTCCAAGAAAAAAGTAAGTAAGTTGAACAAGTTAAAATCCGCTGGAAAACTTTGAAGGCCGGCTATTACAAGCAAACAACAAAAGTGGGTCGGAACCCACCAACTTTCTGTTTTATGAAAGCACGGACAAATGTATCACTTTTGCGCACATCACACAGGTGTTAAATGCATCAGTGCCTGTAAACAGCAGATAATAGACATAGACATCCCATGTTAACAGCTGACCTGAAATCTTCAATGGGAATGATTTTCTTCAAATGAAAAAGTTTGTAACAGCAGCTAATGTTTATTTCAGCTTTCACATTATGATTGCATCATTCCTGTGTTCTAACACAGTCTTTAACTTATTGACACAGAAGATCCAAATATTTTTATAAATCTTTATTTCAGACATACAAACTAACAGGTTTAACTCTTTGGTGGACAGACAGAAGTAAAGATATTAACTTTCTGAAAAATGTAATAAAGAGCTTTTATTGTGGCAAGATCATTCTGGTGGAGAAAAAATTGCAAAAAACCATTTGTATTTACTCTTCAGGTCTATTTTTAGACAACTCTGCCAGACAGAATGGGATTGTGGGAGACCAATGAATCAGTTTTTACTCTCTCTGCCCTCTCCTTTCTCTCATTGTCTCACTGTTTCTCCACACCCCATTATCTCTGTTTCCACATTCTTTCTGTAATGACTATCTTTACTGAATTTATTAATTGAATTAATGCATATGAATTTAATGACTAAATTATTTCAACAGAGAATGTGGCACCTAAATGGTCTAATTAAAATGCTGATATCTAGCTAGTTGGACTGTTTTACAATATTTGCACACTTTTGTGTCAAAAATCTAAATCCAGTTATAAACATAACGTGAACCTACCATTTTAGGTTTGTAGTTTTTGAATCCCTCTACCACCACGGATCAGAATGTAAAATGGTAATAATGCCTGCAGAATATGAGTTTGAATTTATGGTTTAAATATATATTGACATGTTTGTTGAATTATTTAGACCAAGATGACTCCAGAGAGGAAGTTACAAAATGCTTCTGTGTGTTTGATTTGGTTGAACTGACTGGCTGACTAGAAACAAACAAGGTTCTGTTGTGAGCTGAATAGCAATATACTGTGGATAGTTGCTAACAACTAAAAGAGAACATGAACTGTAAAGCACAGACTGAATGAGGCAGAGAACCAAATGGATGCACCTTTGCTCTCGGCAGCAGAAACTGTGGAAACAGTCTTATCATTTTAAACTTTTTAGCCACACTGCCAACGTGACTCTGTTGATGGCAATGTCTGACTATTTGTCTGTAGTCCACCTCTTTGATCTGAATGAATCGTACAGACCTTCTTATGGAGCCTAATGACTTTTGGTGCATCCCTGACGTTCGTAGGTGGTTTTCACTCATCCAGTGAAATATCTCAACACCTACTAGATGGATTGGCACAAGGGTTTACAGCTTTGGCTTTGAGTAAAATCCCTACAAAACTATTGGACAAGTTTGCTATGAAAGTTGGTACAGACAGTCTTCTCATAGCTAGCATGGCTATGTTCTCTTTCCCCGAAATTCCGCTGGGTACAGGTTTATAACATTACGTCTGCAACACGGTTTTAGCTCTATGATGGGCAAGTCTTCAAATCCCACCAAGATCATTTCAGAAGCAGAGCATCTTCAGAGCGCGTTGCCTGCCATATGTTGTTTACTTGTGTATTTTGTCTTTAAAAAGGATATAAAACCGTATGTTTCTCCGCTTCAGATCTCCTCTAACTTGACTCTGAGTCTGTATGCAGTATTTTATTTTGAAAACTGATCAGATTCTCTATGCAGTTTCTGCTTTCCGATCTGCTCTGTTCTGCTTGACGCACGTGGGTTGCAGCTTCTGCCAAAAACAGACCAGATGCGTATTCTATGCGGAGCAGAGCAGCAATATGCTTGTGGGACGTGCCTTGATGCTTCTGGTGGACTTTTAAGCATTGCCTTGAACGGGCACAATCAGCCCTGTCAACCTA
>NW_023339751.1:15069660-15074376 GCF_004916995.1 Morone saxatilis | reverse complement strand
AAAGTACCTTAAGAAACTGGACCAGCACATGTAAAAATGTTAATGCTGCGACCGCTTGGCAAAGAAAGCAATGGATGCAGCGATTTAGCATGTGCCACCTGCAGGCAATGAGTTATACTACTGCACCTTTTTTCCTTTTTTATTATAGCTGCTGCTTTTTCAGTTTTTCATTTAAATGTTCTAGTTTAAGTTATTGAATACAGGGAGTCCTTGTGACACTAACCTTCAGCAGATATTAAATGCTTGAATAGAAATATAATTCATCTTGTGGATTTATAACACCAAAGACTAAAGATTTACTTAAAAATGAATGATACATTGATGACACACCCTGAGTTTCATGGATGTATGATAACATCCATGACACTCAGGGTTACCTATAAGCATTTTCACTTTTAAGCAACTGAATTATTAGAGCTCAAGTGTTAATTATGTGGATAAATATTTACTTTTTAATTGACTGAAACATTTACCAAATTACCCACCACCCCATTACCTTAACCATTATAATTCCCATTATAAATGAATGGCAATTAAAGCCAAAAACTCACATTATTATTAAGTTTTTATTTGTAGAAAAATTAAAACTGGTTTAATCTTGGCCAGGAGTAGAACCAGAGTCAGAAATGTTCAAATTCACGTACCATAAAATCCTAAATGGGAATTTGTTCAAAATAAATTATTTGTGACAATTTGTAATTTTGTTTATAAAGCTCAAATGCTCTCTGGGATTTGCTATGTGCCTGTAAATTTGGTTGTAAAGAATCCTTTATACAAAAAAACTTGACTTCTCATCACATCATTTACGAGAAGCACAGTGCCCTTTTCTGACCACCGTATTTGGGGAGCAGCTGGTACTGCTGATACTCTACCAATTTGTTCCACTGGTTTGTTTAATTCAAAAAGATCCAATGGTCATGGTGCTTCCCATGAAAAGTTTAGACTCGTGCTGTGCTGCAGAAAATATATTCCTTAATGCAAATTACTGAGATATAATCTGGCAACTTCTGGTGACTTTTTTGAGGAGGAATTATTTTTCTGCAGAACAGAGTTGGCGTTTCCACTTATAAACCTGTTGAAACAAAGTGAAAGTGAGGTTGCTTGTTATCAAACCTCATTTCTCTCTGAACAGTGCAAAAACACAGACAGGGAACAGTAAAGTATATTTAACACAAGATTACAATTTTACAAAACCACAGGCAGCCCTTGGAATAGAAATCTAGGATTATTTTTAGTTTCAAACCTAACCACTAAACCTTTTTTTTTTTTTCTTTTAGGATAGGCGAACCAAATCACACTTGGCTGTCAAAATGTTGTACATATTTGTTTCTGTTTCGCATCAGCTCACCATCTCTGACAGAACCTCTGAGTCTGGACAGTAATCCCACAGCCACATGTAGGTTTACGAACCAGCTGCTATTCATGGAGAGGCAGCCAACACACTGGGCACAGAGTAAACAGCCTCAGACATACACAGCTCAAAGGAGAAAGAGATGCATCCACCAACTACTTCAGAGCACCAGTGAACATGTTGCATTTGTCAAAGTCATTTCCAATTTGGTAAAACAGAAACAACAATTGTCTGGCTGTTGGGAGGGGAATGAAAACCATTACAGCAGAAGTATCAAAATAATAATCCTGGACGTCATAAAACCACTGCATGCTATTAGATTTGTATTAAAAAAAAGTTTAAAATGATGATATGTTGAAATTAAAATTGTTTTTGCGAATGGCACTGTGAAATTAAATGTATGAGGAGACATTTATCAACCTATGCCATCGACAATAAAATAAACTGTTTAACTGTTTCTGCCAAAGATGTTTGATATTAACAATATGAATCCAGCGCTTTTGCCCTCTTTCTTTTAAACAGTAACAATTGTTTACTTGAAATTAATATTTGTTATATTCACCGTTTTATTGTATATATAATATCACAGTAAATGTACAAACATATGTCAATAATCAGGTTGTCAACTGTCAGTAAAATTATTTCTTAAAAGTCATGTAAACAAGAAACGAGTGTAATAAGAGTGAGGATTTAGAGAAATCCTGGTTAACACAGCTAGTTTTCACCTGGAGAAACAGGATATATTTTTGTTAGTGCTAAAGTGCATGAGCATGACAGGCAATGGGAGAAGATTGCTGTGGCAGCAGTGCAACAGGATGAAAGAAATATTATTACACAAAGTGGTGTTTCTTTGTATCCAAAATATAATTAAATCCAAAGTTCAAACTTAAATTGAAAACTGACAGCAAGGCTGGGTTCAGACAGACAGCAGCCCATTTCAATGAGGCACTCAACTGAGATGCAGAATCAGAGGGCTCAGGAAAAATAAGGTAGGGTCATCCAGCATAAAAGTGCCTCAGCATCATCCTCCAATTGGCCAATCAAATAAGACCTTGATAGATTACTTTGTAAAATGAACACCATATTTTCCTACAGTTTTTAGGCAGATTTTAGCCTTTATAGAAAGCAACAATGGAGACAGACAGGGAACATGAGGTAAGAGAGTGGTACCCATGTAATTCTGTTTACCTTGTGTCAAAAAACAGAAAATTGCTGCTGTGATAACTTTCCAGAGTAGTAAAATCTTCCCTCATAGTGTTACAAATTGCTGTCCAGTGCTTTAAGGGCTATTAAAGCCACTGGAAATGTCGCACGATATAGTACAATTATATCAAAGTTGAGTGCCATCTACTAAAATGAAAATAAACATTCTTAACTATTAGAAAAAAAAAATTTCCTTTTGCTGATTAGACCATTTATTAAGACTGTGTAGAGGGGTGGCAGATACGTTTGGATTGACAAGCTAACAGATCTATAACTCAAACTGGCCTTCCTCGATCACATTTTATTGTCTCATCCGTTCCTGAAATCATTTTTTAAATCATATAACTAGTTGTCTGTCTGAATGCCCACTAACATAAAAAGTATTTTCTTCTAAGTCTAAATAAGTGCAACAACAGTCCAGTATGTCATCGCCTATAATTTATGCACACAGGCATACCTAATATAGTAGCCACTATATGCATGTGCTCTCTTACTGCTGTGTAAACAGAGTCAAGTGTTTTACCATCATGGAGACTGTACCACTGCAAAACCAGCTGCTCCCTCTGTTTCTGAGTGCCAGTCTTTCTGATTATCTACTTAACTTGCAACTTCATCTGCGGACGATTGAGAATCAGTATCAAACAAGCTCATCTCCCATTTGGGGCTCATGTTTTCTTTAAGAGTCCTCTTACAGACAACATGATACACTAGTTTCCCACAGTATAGGGCCAAGTGGGACTTGATGGGGCCAGGGACAATTCAAAATATTTATTACATGAAGTATGAAGCAATATTTGTCTGTTAGGGACTGTATCTCATCTGATGAACTGGGAGATAGAAGTTCTAGAAATAATTGGTATACTGTGGGTTGTGCTGTTAGGCCTTGTAGTGAAAACTGCAGGATGTAGACGGCAGATGAATAATGGTGTTAGGCAGACCGCCGCGTAGTTTGAATATTAATCTCAAAAGTGTGGCAGATGTGGTCACTCTGTGAGAAGGACGGAACAGGAATTTATTTTTGGAGCGAGTAATATGACAAAACACAGAGATATGGACACACCCTCCCCTTACAAAAACAGGCAAAGACATATGTAATCCCACACCCACAACGTTCACATGACGTCCTTCATTGTTACTGTCCCAAGTTCAAGTTTTTTGCATTTGTAGTTCATGCTGACAGTTTGGGTGAGTCAGCCTGTCCCCTACAAAGCAGACAAAAGTTGTGTGTGTGTGTGTGTAGGTGTGTGTGTGTGTTGTAGCTGGTGTGGGTGGAGGGTGTCGTGCCTTCAGTACCATTGCGGCACGCAAGTTGTGTCAGCAATGCAGAACTAAACTGCTGCAAGCCTCCGTAGCTGCTCTGCCAATTGAATTCAAAGTGGTTTTAAGATGAATTATGAGTGTCAAACTGGGATTATCAAAGTTGGTTTGCTTATTTAAATGCCTGCTCAATAATTAATATTCAGGGCTGCTTTTAATGTTGTGTTCACAAGGTAGAAACGGGACACTGTGGGTAATAATGTTTCTTCAGTTTTAATTTCTACTAAAGCAAGAAAGATACTTAAGTGTCAAAAATGAAAGTGAATTTCATTCTGCTAATTAAAAACAACTATATACAGTTAAGTTTTTTATGCATTTTTTTATCTAATAACATTTGAAATTCTAGTTTCTAAAATCCTCTATTCTAAAAGCACAAGAACAAACTACAACAGCACTTCTGGAATCCATTCAAGTATATCCCATTAAGAAACTAACTGCCTTTGGAAGTGAAACCTCCAAGTGGGACCTCCCAAAGCCAAGAACATAAAATAAACTGCAACAACAGTGGTAGCTGATTAGTTGTTATAAAAATTCATTTTTAAGAAAGAAGGCTAAAAATGTGAATAGTGATGATGTTTTAGGCCAATTAAATAGTAAATAGACTAAACAATATATTGAATTTATTTTGTTTTTGATTGCTAATCGAACAAAACAAGCAATGTGAAGTCGGATATTGTGAAGTGAATATCGATTAATAGAGGGCAACAAAAGAAAAATAATCGATTATGATCCTTAGGTTGCAGCGCTAGTATCACTTGCATCTGTGTACACCTGCGAGTAGCATGACATACAAACATCGCTCTGTAGCACCACTGCTGGTCAGAAACTCCACAGGGAACCTTTAA
>NW_023339751.1:15069089-15069580 GCF_004916995.1 Morone saxatilis | reverse complement strand
TGTTTCCATGTTGTTTGACAACAAGTCCTTAAATTGTCACTATCAATTCCTTCTGTAAAAACAAGACAATATGAAGACATCATAATGGCATGTTATAAACATATCCAGTAATTAAAAATACATAATCATTAGATTATTCAACACTAAAAAATAATGAATATCTGTTCATCAAATTTCAGAACAGATGTTAAAAAAATATTTAAAAATGATGCTGAATATTTATATTCTTTGAATAGTCACATATATTATAACTACTTGTCAATAAAGATAAATAAATATGATTGTTGACTCTTGACAGCCTGACGTTTTAAATGATCTCCTGCTTGGCCCAAAAAAATGTGATTTGGCATGGCGTTGTGCTACACTCAATGAATTCACTAATTAAGTAATTGCACACAGTTCATAAAAAGCCTGCAGAGAGTTCTGTCACAGCACACTGAAGAGGGTGACCTGCCAAACGTCTGTGCTTTAGCCCCCCCCCCGCCCCCCCC
>NW_023339751.1:15060512-15068989 GCF_004916995.1 Morone saxatilis | reverse complement strand
GAAGCTGTAGTGTGTGTGTGTGTGTGTATGTGTGTATTGATATGGGTGGGTGGGTGATGTCTGGCGCCACACACACACTTGCCTGCTCGTTGCGGGTATCGATCAGCCCTTTTATTGAAGTTATAAGAGTTTGTTACAAGCGCTATGAAGAAGGCAGACAGACAGACAGACGGGGCAGTGGAGTGTATGAGAGGATTACCAGTGGACAGCCGATTCTATAATTGTTCAGTGAACATTGAGGGGATTTTGCTAGCCACACACACAGGCACCAGTGTTCAGCTGCCAGTTTGTGTCACTGTGATCCCATCAGCATCCGTCCATATGTGCACATACAGTTACTATACACAGCGACACACATACACACATAGATTGTGTTTTGAATGTGCTGTTTAGAAATTACTGAAGTTACTCGGAACAATCTGGGAGAATTAGGGACTTTTTCTTCAGTGTTTTTTGTCCTTTTTTTGACAGAGGACTCCTGCTGTTTTATGCCCCAGTTATAGACTCCCAGACTTGCAGCTTCTCACTACAACCAGCAAGCAACCAGTTATAAGAAAGCAGCAACAATATCCATTTATTTTAAATATGCTAAATGTTAGTTCAGAATGTAAGAATCTTGGCCCTTGAATCTTTAATTCAGTAGCTTCAACAAACGAAATAGAAATGTTTAACAACCAGATTCTGCTATAAAACTGTTCTTATACTCCAATCTGCTGTTAATCACCTGCGTGGGCGATGGGCCAGTAAATAAGAGAGTAAGAAGCAGAAATGCCTCTTTGGATGCACAAAGGAATCAATCACCTCTCTTGGCTTGTAGTCCCCTCTTCACTGCAGCAGAAAATGCTGTAAGAAAAAAACAGCATTAAAAGACAATAACTTTCCTCGGGTTTTTAGAATATATTTTCTAAAACCCAGTGACTAAAAGGTGATGTTTTTGACCTGATTGTACTCTTGTTGAATGATAATTTTAGTGGATTCCTTTGCAGAATTTTGGTTGAATGGAAACTTGACTTGTGATTACCAGAAAAGAGAACACAAAAACGTATCAGTATCAGTGTAACTTTGAAATCCAGTCATATTCATTTAGTTTCACTGAATGTTATGTGATGAGTGTAATTGTGAAAGTAGATTATTTGATTTTTCCATTTTCGAGTGATTATTAAACGTAACATCCAAAACTACTAAAAGAATCAGTCTGTGCAGAAATGTCTGTTTCTCAGTGAAGGAGGTAAAAAGGTTGACCAGTATGTCACCTCTGTTAGACTGGTGACTTCCTCTGGTGACTCACTCAGCTGACATCTCTACACGACTCATTTTGATGATGTCATGCATCGTACTGAGGTCATGTCATCAGCATCACCAATATGAGTAATCCTGGTGATGCATGAACATACAGACATAAAACCATGAAACTCTACCTCTTCTCTCTCTCTCTCTACTCAATATATAGCTGTGTCTCTCGCTCATAAGCACTTAAATTCACATGTCGATGTTCACCAGTGAGAAGAGATGAAATCTGAAACCACGCATCCTGACACTATCTCACAATGTATTAGTAGGAGAAGATGTCCCCCAGAGGATGTGTGTGTGTGCACGCATGTCAATACTTTTATATATATGTGTGTGTGTGTGTGACTGTGCCCCACATCCCCTTCGAGTCTACATGTAAAGCATGACATCATCTCTGTGCAAGGTGTGACCCTGCATGTACGGCATCCCTAATGGGACATTAGTATTGGATTAAACGGCTAATGTATCAGCATTAGGGAGGAATAAGTCATGTGTGTGTTTTGCCTGTGCTGGCGTGGTACACGCACATCACACACATACATCTGACCCCATAGATACTCGGCTCAGCGTTTCCTGGTCCTAATGCATACAACATGTGTGTGTGTGTGAGCGTGTGTGTGTGTGTGTGTGTGTAATGTATGGTTATCACATTAAGGCTGGTCATAACTCAGACAGTAAAAGCACCTAGACACCTCCTGTTATTCTTTCTCTCTGCCGACAAATCCGTCTTTTCTTTCACTCATCCCCTGCTTCTCTGTCTGTCAGTCAGTTGACCTGTCTGTCTGCATATTTACCTCAAACAGACAAGAATAGATTATATTAAAGTTTTAAAAAGTCTTTATGGTGAGTTATAAACTCAGACAAGAGCTTGAATCTTTGAAATTATTTTTAAAGACTGACAAGACGTGACAATAAATGACAGACAAGTACATGTCAGGCGTATATTCCATAAATATTTGACAACAGATAAAAACAAATTAGGACAATCAGATGAATCAAGGCAAACATTAGAGATTAAAGCTTTATAATCAGGCTTTATTACAGCAATTACAGGAATCACAGAAAATGGCAAGGTGTGATTAAAATAAGAATTATTTCAGAGTTGGTTTCTGTCACTCTGTTGTCATCATTAGCTACTGTAAACCCAGGAGGCAGATGATAGACAGAAACATGAAGGAGAGGATAAGGTAAACTTAACTCATTGATGTAGTGATACATGGTTGAAAGTGGACCTTAATTTAAGATTATACCTACTGTTTCCGAGGTCAAGACTGAACTTTCCACTCTGCAAAATTTGGTTGAAAGTATTTAAAAGTCTAGGTTACATACTGTATAAATACATTGTTGTATATTTACAACATTAAAAAGAGTTTTTAATGTGTATTTCACAAATGCATAGAGTTCTTAAAATGCTGTTGAAACATTTACAAGTAACTCAGGCGTGTAAAACATTTAACATATTTAGTCCACAATTTTTCCTAAAAACATAAAAACAAGTTTAATTTTGTTACTACAATTAGATGTATTTTGGTTGTTGCTGAGGGCTATCCTATTGATAAAAGTTTAGGCCCTCAGGACATCAAAGCCGGATTATTTTTGAATTTTTAATCAGTTTTGAAACATAAATAATACCCACAAGACCGTATCAACACTTTCATTCTCATTCATATCTGCACAATTCACCTGGAGGCATTATTCATTTGTATTGAGTAAGAGGTAATCTCACGAACAATGCTTTCTTATTTACAGACGCAACCTGGGAGAGATTAATTAGGCGATGTAAGTAGCTGTGTGTCTAAATATGAAAAGACGTAAACAGGCAAAGTATTCAAAGTGCATCGATCCCAGCAGTCAAGAGGCTTTGAGTGATGTAGGGCAGAAGCCTGCAGACCTGATAATGATGATGTTACCAGAGGATCATCTTTCCTTCCCGTTTATCAGCTACTGCCTTACTGGAACCGCTCAAACATTCAGGATCAGGTTTCTGTGAGTGTGTGAGTGTGTTTATGTGTGTGTGTGTGTGTGTGCGTGCTCAGCTCACCAGTCTAATAATGAGAGGTTAACAGAGAGCCAGCCTGGCCATAATAATGTGTAAAAGATTGAATTTAGCACCATGGACAGGCACACTAAAACTGCTGACTGGCTCTGTGACCTCTCATATTCTCTCTCTCTCACACACACACACACACACACACACAACTACCACACACCTACTGACCAGTTTGCTCACTGTGAGACTGCTGTCACAGTGCCCACGGCAGGGCAGATGTCCCTTCATATGGACAAAACCAGAGAGAGGAGACAACTTAGATCTCATTAGCAAATTACTACATCAGTTCATCAGCGTCCACACCATGGAGCAGCCTCGGGCTCTTCCTCCCACTCATCAACAGCTTTCATCCTCGTTCCTTTGTCCTAATGCTTCTTTAAAAAAAAAAATAACTAAAACAGACCATAAAACTGAATCCAAGTGACAGGACCTTTCTGCTTGCATACTGAAAAGTTCCTCTCTTATTATGATAGGTGTCTTTATTTTTTCCTGCTTGCACTTTGCTCCTTCTCTTTGCATTTTTGTAAACCTGACTCATACAGTGCTTCGCTTTATACCTTAAAAAACGCCAAATATAGCAGACGTTTTATGTCTGGCCTATTTATTCTTGATCCTGTGCTAAATGCAACAATCTGTAGCACATATGGTCAGAATAATGACTGTTACTATTCCTTTAACATGCATGTGAATGCGCATGCCGACTGTAAAAGTTGGGTTTATGCATTTCTCAGCAGATGCACAACACAACTGCCTCTGCACATAACTGTGTATGTTGTTTGTTTGGGTGAAAAATGAATAAAATAAAAACAGAAATTAAAAATATTACAGACACTCAGTTCTAAATATGAAATTA
Organism: Morone saxatilis; assembly: GCF_004916995.1. Classification (NCBI taxonomy): domain Eukaryota; kingdom Metazoa; phylum Chordata; class Actinopteri; family Moronidae; genus Morone; species Morone saxatilis. The sequence continues at coordinate 15,064,796 of NW_023339751.1, read as the reverse complement.
TTTATAATAGACTGAAATACTTATTTTGTCATTAATGGATTAAGAATACAGAGAGTGTTGCATTTTTGATTAGACTGACATTTCACTTGAAATTGCTTTCAAGTTTACCCCATTATCTCAATGCGGTTTCCCAATATGAAATAATGAGCAGAAAAACACAAAAATGCCAAAAGTCTCAAATAAAGCTCTTAAGCTTAGCACAAATAAATTCACTGTCAAAAAAACATGAAAACAAGCTTAAAAATACCAAATATAAACTGGCCTTGTAATGGTTTTTGTGCTCATATTCAGGCTGTAGAGAATCGACAGTAAACAGAACACTCAAGTCACAATTAAGTGAAAGATTTCAGTTTCCTGCAGCACTTCTAAGAAATCCATGACGCAAACAATAGTCGGAACATGAACCTTTGTACCTCCACTCACATTAATAGATACACCCGTACACTTGGATATTTAGATGTAAACAGTGAGGCAATTTACAAGGTAATTAATGGATCTCTATACATGTCACTCATTTAAAGCTCTACAGAATGTAATTCTCTCTCTGTGATTTACTGGAGCTCATAATGGCATACAAACTATTCATCAAAGATGCAGATCAAAACCTGTTGATACACAATTTATCAGGTCAGCTATTTAACATGCACACGGGGAAAGGTACCGGTATATGATTTAAATTGATTAACTTCTTTCTCAGATTTCCATTTTGATTCTGTTTATCTCTACTCATGAATCAACAACTGGAGAGCCACCCCACAACCATGGAAGTTGTTCCCATAGAAACTGCTCTCAACATGTCATTTTTCAGCATCACACAGTCAAGCCGCCAACATCTAGTAAATGTCTAGCTGCCAACCAAATGAAAAGGAAGAAATCTGAATAAGCGAGGGTTACGTCAGGGTGTAAGGCTATTGCTGAAACATATAGTGGCCACTTTTGCTTGAATAAAAGCTTTTCATAAGGTCAGATCGCTGAATGACTTGGATGTCAATTTCCTTTTAGTCTACATCTGTAACCCTTAACTCTACAGGAAATTTTTTATGGTTTTGTAACCCACAATGATTGTACAGCAAAGACACACTCCAGTTCCTCTTTTTAATGCTGCTGGGAGGCTTAGTGAGCAAAAGAAAAACCTAAAGACATTCCCTCCCTGCAGATTCCTAAGTGACTCTGATCCATGAGAGATGTTTATCTTCAGTGTCCAATCAAAGCTGAACATCGATTCCTTCTCCCCATCAATGACGCTGTGGCAGCTCCTATCGTCCCTTCCTTTAACTAATCTGCCAGGAAAACCTAACTTGTCTCATCCTGTCAAAGAATCTGTCCAAAAGAAACAGACCTCATCTGTGACTGATACATGGATCTGTGGCAGCTTCTCTCTTCATCATTCTGCAATACAGCCCAAAGCAAAGAGCTTTCTAAAAGGGAATGTTCTCTAAAGGAGATTGTTATCATGCCCATTTATCCAAGGCTGTTTTTAGGCATAAGCGAACTAGGTGCCAGCTGGAGTGACGCCAAAAGAGAGACATTCAGATGCCCAATAATACCTTAAAAGTGTGAGAGTGTCAGTGAGCAATGCAAGGAGAACTATTTTATGTTTTTTTTAAAAATTGTTGTTTTTCATCTATTTTAGTGACATTTTGCAGGTGAAACGCATGTGCTGCTAATGGTTGAAAACAACTGACTCACATGATTTGGCTCCGCTCCCTCTGGAGCTACAAACAGCCTCCTTTAAGTAATATTTTGTCTGAGACATCATCCAGATCTTCCGACAATAACAGATTTATGCCAACATCCAATTATTATATCAAAAATTATAGGATATCATACGATACAAAGTATTACATAAGCCATCAAAATAGCTGAGTCAAATATTTTTTTTTATATATACATTTATTTAGTTGTAATTTAACAATATAAATTGCTTAACTAATATGCACTGCAAGTTGTATAAGGAAATAAATTAAAGTTGTATTTAAAAAAAGAATTAACTATTAAAATAGATATTGGACTATAAAATGTGGTCAGGACAACCACAAGTGACAGTCTGATATTGATATTACAGGACCCTCAATAAAAACAGAATACTGTTCTGACCTGATTATAACCAGGACAAGTCATTAACAGAGACACTGGTGTGTGTGTAAAAGTACTAACATACAGAGGCTAAAACCTGAGGCTGACTTAAGTTGAATTAACTAAACTGTAAAATGATTTGCCAATGAAAAGATCAATCCCCTCATCAGCGCTTAGGGCACCAAAATGGCCAGATAATGGCCCTGCATTTATACTCCATCCTGTTCTCTTTTCTCACAGTCATGTTACAATATCTGAGCCCTTTTATTGTTGAAATACAGTTTACTCTAACATGTGGTGCCCAAAGGCATGCTGTAGCATTTCAAAAAATATATAATTAAAATTGTCAGCCATACAGGACCAACTATTTTCTCATTACACAAAATATAATTAGAACATAATTACTTTGATGCATTTAGGATTCAGCATTTTCATAAAGATTGCATTTGCTCTTATTTTAAAGAATTGTTACTTCAACGTTTTCATCAGTTATGACTAATTTCTTTAATTAGCTAAAAGCAATTGAATCAACTGTGTAGATTAGGTGCTGTTAAGCGTGCATTTAATGTGAAATCATTGGTCTCACATTTGGCTTAAACATTTGCCCGGCAAGCCACATTTCTACTTACAGAGAACAAACACACAATCTTTAAAATTACCCTGCATTACGTGAGCACTCAAATGGCACAATTGATACAAAAAAAACAACCAACAATGAAGAATTAAAAAGAAACAAAAACCCATGCAGGTGTGAGAACATGTTTTTTTTAAGCAAGATTCCCCTAAACTATTTATTTTTCCACCCAACATAACCTCTTTATTGTGACCAAGAACTTTCATTGGATTTTGTTAAACCTCAGTCGTGGGTTACAGTGTTCTGAGTAATGAATTTCTGCATTTTGAATACAAAGCTCATCACCCATCACTCGCTGAAAGGACAAACACATTTTTAATTGCTCAGAAGAAAGACAGCATTCTATACAGGGAATGTGTGTCCAAGCAAAAACTTGTTGTCTGTATATTGTTGGCCACTAAAAATATAATACTGTTAGCCACTGTTGGAGTTTTAGTTTGTTTTGAGAAGCATTTCTGAACACAAAAGATGACACAGTTACATATAATAGTATTTCTTCCAATTGCATGTCAAATAATAAAAAGTGACAGCTGATTATCATGATAGAACCTTTTCCTTGTTTATATCATATGCTGTGGAGTTCAGTTTTATATCATGCATGTCAGCTTATAAATGATAACAAAACAATTAATTTGAATGTACATGCACGAAAGGTTTGTAATGGATTAAGGAGCAGAATTAGGCTGTATTTAGACAGACATTGGTGTTGTATGAAAAAACAAAGCATGCATTTCAAAGAGACTAATACATTGGCACCACATGTGGATCTAGTCCAAGCTATCTGGAATGTATTTCAGTCTTGCCTGTAGCAACAGGCCTCCGGCGACGTGCAGCCTTGTGCAGTGTTTTTTTAGCGCGCAGAGTAAGAGGTAATAATTATGGTTTTAGTAAAGGTGGGGCGAGCAAACCTGGCAAATTAGAATATCCTCTGTACCCCTGTATATGTAAAATGTAACCTGTAATGGGCAAATTAGCTGTACTTTTAGGTACAGCAGCACAGGTGGGAAACACTATCATTAATTAATTATTAAGTGTTTAGGAGGAGCAGATCTGTGAGCGCCCTTTAATTTGTGGTTTCTTTTTTTTTTTGAATAAGCAGTGTTTAGGTCAATTATTCCACGTAGAAGTGTGTGGAGCCCCACAAATAATATATATATATATATATTACCTGTTATTTCAAGTGAGGTGTGTGGCAATGTGGGAATTCATCACCATTCTTTCTCAACAAATCTCTTATGCCAAATTGGCACAGTTTATATGGGGGTATTTCTTTAAAATACTTTTATTATTATTATACTTAACAAAGCAGTGCCACAAGTAAATTTCAACAATGATGTCAATAGTCTTGTTCAAAGAAAGGTTTATTCAGAGAGACAAGATTAATTGATTAATTAAGTTTTCTGTGCCACAACATCATCATTAGTAATTTTGAAAATTGTTCAATAAAGCTATGCTCAGTGAAAGTTCAGATACTGGCATTAGATCACATTGGAATACCAAACAGCCAAACCTGACTGTATTATCCACTGAATACTACAGATTAAGGTAGCGGATGTAGGACCTTGTCCTCGTCT
>NW_023339751.1:15060287-15060487 GCF_004916995.1 Morone saxatilis | reverse complement strand
TGTTTCTCTTTTCCTTCACAGATTGGATCTCTAGGTGTCAATCTCCCCATCCTCTTGTTTGAACAATGACTCCTCCACAGATCAGAACGACACCCAACACCCAGGGCTTTGGGTCCATCGCACTGGGCATTCTGGAGAGCACTGGTACCAGGGACGAGAAAACTTCCGTCAGCCTGTTGGACCAGTGATGCAAAGCCGCA
>NW_023339751.1:15036745-15060187 GCF_004916995.1 Morone saxatilis | reverse complement strand
TCGAGGAATTGTGTAAAAGAAATCACTACTTCAGAACATGAGATTGAATATAGATTTGAAATTGATTTGATTAGATCTGTGGAATAATTTCCTCCGGGTTATTCCAGCAGCTAATTAATTATCTTTATTATTAAGCAGTGTATCCCCTACACGGATAAAATATGAAGTCCGAGCTGAAATCACGTTCAGCTAAATTGCTTATAAATAAGGTATATATCAGGTCACTACGATCCTTGTGGGACAATACAGAATCACTTGTTAGTGTGTAGGACTTTCCTAGTAGCTACTGGAGTCAGTGATCAGGCTTTAAGAAGCTACAAACGTATCTCATGGAGTTAAAAGATAGATGACTAATTTGTGTGTGGTAGCAATCTGGCAGCTGCAGGAGAATCATCTCGCTGCATATAAAAAAAATATATATATCCATTGAGAGGAGATTATGTAAATTACCTGCTCGATGCAACACACACAGAGCTACAGCTTCATAAGAGACTTTGTATCTGTATGTTTGAACGCAGCATTGCACTCGACAACTACTTAGCTGCCTGCTAGCCAACTCCCTGCTGAAGATGTTTTAGTACAATTATGGCTGTTGCGATTTGAAAATCACGCTCACTCAAACTGCTTTTTCAGTTTAAAATAGATACTGCTCTATAATGTCCCAGAAGGTAACATGAAAGCTCAATTCCCCCTGAACCTTATGACTACTTTATGTCACACACTGTCTTTGTATTTGTGATCAAATTACGTTCTTGCTACACGTTTGTATTGCAGCCTGAATGTGCTAAAATACTGGTTACATTAATGACAAATCAGCTTATTTTTCTCTCTGTAGTTCATCACTTGATAAGAAACAAACTGTCCAAAAACACAGTCGTGCGGACCTCCTGTTGAATTTGACTGAAACCTGAGAAGACGGCTCAGCATGATCTCACACTGTGATGCAGTAAGTAACTGTCCTCTTTGTGTCCTCTTTGACCTGAAACACACACAATGTGTGGGATGTGTTAAAGTGCTTTAGACATGTGTTTTGACAAACTTTAACGGTAGATAGGATCACTAAAATTATATCTTTGTAACAATGATGCTGTAAAAAAATTATATTTAGTTTTGGCCTTCCTTTAAGATTGTTGAAGTTAGATCCATCTGTCCCACAGTGTTGTGGATCAGTGGATGATTCCTCCCAACAGTAGTGGGTGTTACAAGCTTTGAAGGAAATGGTTTCTGGTAGTTCCAAAAGCAAACTGAGTGCACATTTGCACACAGGCCAACATTTTGAACTCAGGGGTTCATTTGTTTAATTAAGGAACTGTATCCAATAAAAGATATACTGTATGCACAAGACAATCCATGGATTAGGTCTGAGTGATGTTATTCAGGCCAGTAGATGGAATTTACACTGATACACATCTTTTGTTTTGTTTGTAAAAAAATAAAAAAATAAAAAAAGGGTATTTCTAAACCCAAACCTGCAATGACGCACCATGACATAACCTCCCAAGTTGTAAGGCACTTTGTTAAATTAAATCAAAGAATTACACTATGATGAATAAGGTATTTGGCATCATCCTAAAATCAAACATTTCACTGATCATGTCCATTCTGCACTGCAGTTAAAGTAGGATTAGGTATAAAATAGTTCAACTTTTTATTTATTACTATTATTACTTACACTTAAAAGCAAGTAACATCTCAAGAAAGCTATCCTTTTGGTATCGTTACCATAACCCAGGTATTGAATCAGCAGTAGAAGGAAGGAAAAAAATAAAAAAATTACAACAACTGACCAAGGTCTTTGATTGGCATCTGGCTTATAGGGCACCAAAATGGTGTGAAAGAGTCCTGATTACATGATTTACTGTTCAGCAACCAAGACACAAATTTCTAAAACGATCTATCTGGCAGTTAATTTTTTGCTGGCTATTCACTGTTCTAAAAAAAGTATGAGCGAGTTTTAACTAAGCTTTGATAGGGCTTATGTTATTATGTGCTTATCACTATAACCAACATTACCCTGCCGACTCCTGAAATGTCAATGATGTCAGGAACTTTAATCTACTACATCGTGACTGTTTCCAGTTTTTTCACAGGTCAGCACTCTATATTGTAGTTGCAGCTTGAGGAATGTAATTATTGACATCAGTGCATGGCTGGTACATTTTCTCCTGTTCAAATCAAATAAAATATTGTAATGTAATCTGAAAGCAATAGTTGGAGAAAGAGAGAGCATCACACGCAAGTAAACCAGTTTGAGTGAAAAGCAATTGTTCAAGTGTCATCCGTTCAGACTGTTACGTGTGTGGACAGGCAGCAGATGGAGAACAGACAACAGGGAACTGAGTATAAGCATGAGTAGTACATAGTTATGTAGAGGAGGACCTGATGGTAATGATGGCAACATCAATTACGTCCACCTACCTACACACAGGTGGCATTCTGTGGCCACAATAGACCTTTTGAACCTCAAAAATAACTTTTACTGACTGCGAATATGTTGCGTCAACACGATTCATACCGGCAGTGAAATTAATTTCAACAAAACATCAGACTTTAGAACAGGAGGCTGCTGTTCATTTCCCCACTTAACAATTGAAGTTGTTTTTTTTTTAATCACTACCAACAATTCAACTTCAAAATACAGAGCTGGTCGTTGTGGCACTAATTGGTCTTGCCTCCAGCTGCTTGGCTCAGTCGATGTCAGTGAATATTTCCCAGACTAATATCTTGTTTAGGCTGGCCTTGTGGCGCTATTGACTGATGTAGGTATTACTGAATATGTAAAACCTTCACACTTGCAGATAATCTATGTACATGTTCAATCTAAACCAAGCTGCAACTCCTGACCTCAGGGATTCCCCTTGTGATTATCAGGGTTTTCAAATATTGTGTTAATCAGCCCAGTAATCCTCGAGAGTGCCTGAGGCCTGATCTATCCACCACATGGTTCAGCTGACAGATGAATGCGAGAGTACTTGTAGCTCTTAAGGGCCATGTGGTCCTTTCCTGTCCAGATTTTAACCGTTTCATGTCCAGATGGATGCCTCCAGCATTGGCATCGGCCAAGCTCTGACTCAAAGAGACCTGGCAAAGATTGGACATTTTTACGTATTTGCTACTAACCAGATACCCAGCCACTGAGTCCAGGGAGTCTGTAGGTTGGGCACGCATGTTTGAGGTATCACCTTGATGGGACACACAGATAATTACAGAACATAATCTGTGTGTGCCATAAAGCAAGAAAGGCATGGGTCACAACTGACGATTTTGATTGCCAAACATTGCCTCAGGAGAACAGGAAGGTAATGTGATCAGAAAGCACTTGCACTGGCACATGGTCAGCAGATATTAAACATTCACAAGTGTGCATTCTCTGGGCACTACTGTTACTTTTATTTGTTGCTTTTGCTGCACAGGAGTCATAAGCTATTTGGTTTAGCTCAGTTGGCCTCTGTCTGCAAAGCCAGGTCATTAAACAAATGGTTTTCTGAGTCTGGTGTGGAAGAACTCAACTAGCCTGCACAGAGCCATGACCTCAACTCCATCAACACTTTTTGGATGAACTGGAACACCAACTGTGAGCCAGGCCTTTAGTGCCTGACTTCATTAATGCTCTTGTGGCTAAATGGGAGAAAATCCCTGCAGTCAGGTCTCTTGTGGAAAGTCTTCCCAGAAGAGTGAAAGCTGTTATAGCAGCATATTAATGTGAAAGGATTTTGAATGAGATGTGCAACAACTTGATATGGTCGTAATGTTCAGGTGTCTGCATATTTTTGGCCAGATAGTGTATAATAATCAAATTTTCTTCTCAAGCTGTGACTCAAAGTCTCACAGGACCTGGAAGGGTTTGGTGCAGATGTTTTTGCACACTGTCCTAACAGCTTGGTTGTGTGTTCAGTATGTGCTGCTCCATCTAATACACAGAAGTGTAATTCTTTGTGTACTGTGAGGAGATGCATAAAGCAAAGATACTAGTTCACAAAGACGGCACCAGCTTGAGACCGGTGGTCAGGGGACACCATCATTTAGAAACATTTAGCCTCAAGAATACATCGTGGGGGTGTATTTATTGTCTCAGACAAAATAAAACTCATTTAGATACATAGTCTATCAAACGTGCATACAATCTCAGATATCAGCCTCACACAACTAAAGTAGGCCAATGTCTGAAATGTGTGTGTCCACAATGCCTACAGGTCTGGGTGACCTTGTAAAGTGCATCATTTGAGGAACAACCTGTGCAGCATAGAGATAAAAGATTTTCTGTTGTCAATCCAGGCAGTTCTCAGCTGCATTTTGATCCTCTGATGTTGTTTCCAATTTCCCTCTTCCCTCTTGTTCATAAATTGGCACAGATGTCTGTTCAGCCTATTGGCCCTGACACCTGATTTAAGTTTACATATTGTAGAGACAACATTGGATGGTACTGGTCTTTTATGATCAGACATGCCTCGGTCTTACCACACTTAAAAAATAAACTTTGTGGTACAGTAAAATATATTAAATTAATCATAATTTATACACTGTAATATTAAGATTGGACTGAGGAGACGTAGAATTTCTAAGCTAAAAGCTATTTACAGAAAAATGTTAAGCTGACTATAATACACATGTGGTATTTTCATGTACGGAAATAAGACCAGTGGCAGGGCTGTGTGTCCTGTATTCAGAATGGCGCTTAGTAGAGGGGTATATTCAAGTATTATCAGAAAAATGTACTTAAAGTATGAAAAGTTAAAGTAGAAAGTGTGCAGTAAAATGGTCCCTGTCAGTGTGTTTTTACTGTTATATCTGATGTTTTTGGATTAATTTCTGTTTTCTGTTTCTGTGTATGCTGTGTATCTTATTTTACTGCAGTAGATGTTTAAGATTGAGCTCATTTTAACTACTACATATACTGTTTGGGTATTTTAATCTACAGTAGTTGATCATATTCCAAGAGCATCAAATGCTTGTAACGTGGCTGTCATGTGAGAACCGCAGATCTCTAAAAAAGTTTTAAAAACTGTTTTCAGATTTTCCAGGAGTGTTAAATTGTTAATTAAGCTATTAATGCCCCATATGTAACTTTTCTAACTTAAAATAATAGCTTCAGGATGCTGACAGAGAGCAGCGCAAACATCATGCCAGAACTGGAGTCAGGCGATCAGGCGATGTAACCAGGCTCAGCAGCTTCTATGGACATAACTAACAGCAGAGGCGAGAAGATTCAAGAGGATGACAGAGGAGCTAACAAGAGAAAAGGAGAGCAAAGCCAGCGGACAAGAGTAAAATGTTAGACTGGCTTTTAGTGGCGAGAGCTTGGTGAAATAAAAGAAAGGCAGGCAGGCTCACACACACACACACACTGCCCCATGCATACGCACAGCACAAATCATTCCACTTTGTAGCTTTTATGCCCTTGCACCTCATCTTTCCCCCAATGGCTCTTGCTTTGTGTGTTCAGATCACTGTACATATATGCCCTTGTGTTCTCAGTTGACAGCTCAATAATGCTTTATTGACACAACATTAATCTGTTATTAGAACCAAAGCACATGAGAAGTAAACGTGTTATCCGCAGCCTCATGCTGTACCTTGGCAAGACAGAAGAGGAACGTTTTTAAGATTGCCTGGTAAAGTAAGTCCAAGTTAACCCTAAAGTAAGAGAGGACATTTCCAGTGATGGCCCAAATGGTACATTGGAAAAGCCAACAACATTATATTAATCATATAGAAGATCTATGACAAAAATTAAACATGTTCTGTTACAAAGCCATAGAGGCACACATTCAATGGGGAGTTACAATCTGTGAAGTGCCGCCATCTTGCACCATATTCTACACATTACTAATGTTGGCTCACCTTAAAGTAGATTTGACTCAATTTAACATAATCTGAGCAATGTCCACTGTCTGTCTTTTCTTTTTTTCCCAAATTGTATGCAACACATGTATGAACACATCCTCAAGCTTCTAGTCCATGTTGCTGATAGAGAGGATCCAGTGGATGTATCCATCCATCTTGAAGGAAAAGGAGATGTTGCCAGGATGTAGCAGTATTGCTAAAGCTTGCGCACTACTTCTCCACTTCTCACTTCTCCATCTTGAAAATGACTTACAACAAATTGGAAAGACACTGCACCAACTGCCCACATAGAGTGGCTTGTCTTTATTATGGACCTTCCACTGTCCACAGACTTGCAGTGTGGACTTGTTGACCTTAATAACCATGTTGCTGTTTGATTTTGACAAAATAATTTAATTGCATTGTAATTTAGTTGTGTGATATGTGATAAATGATTCAATTTATTTTGTAACATTTATCAAAAAGAAAATTTGCAACATTTAGATAATTCTATTGAGTAATATAACGTAATATAAGTAAGTCACTGAAATTTTTTAAACAGAAAAAAAGAATATATCTTAAAATATATTACGTTGTAAATATTACAGATGTGATATTGCTTCATATTTAGATGAAAGCAATGTTCCTGTCTATGAAAAAAACAGTTTAGTTTAACCATACTTAATTAGTTTAAATTAATATAACTTGTAATTTATATATAATTAAATAACATTTCCTTAATAGCTAGTATAGTTTAGTGGTACGTATATTTTAATTTGATATTGGCAGTAAAATTTACTTAATATTAGTGAAAATTGTTATAAAGATCTTACATGTTTTTGTTTTTTTAGTGCAGTCAGGATGGGAAGCTGCTGTTGGTACCATGTTCATCTGTATTGCAAAGCATTCATGTAGTTTAAGACAATGAAGATAGATCAACCTTGCCAACCTAGAGTCATTCCACTTGCAACATGTCGATGGGAGTTTATACTGAACTATCTTTCCCATTATAGACCTCAGGTTGTATAAAACCAGTGACAGACTATGGTTGTATCGAACCTGAAGCATTAAAAAGGAGAGATACTTCAGGATAAACTCTACTCATTTCATGATATATATCCTTACATCACCCAATTGTAGTTAAGAGAAGCACTTGCTATCCATTTCTTCATGTTTGTTATCCCTAAATATCTGCCATTATTATGCTGCGTTATGCAGTGTCGTGTAACAGCTGTATTTTTTGTTACGGTGCTGCAACTGGGAGTACATTTCAGATGGATTTCCAGTGAATAAAAACCATCTAGAGTAAGAAGAGTGTGAAGCTGGAATTCCTCTCTTTGCTCACATTTCATTCCAGTGTCACTTTATTCTAGTAGCCCTATGACATTTACTTAGTACAGCAGCCTTCTTCTGACTATGTTTTAACATTGTCTGAAGTTATGGACAGTCATAAGACATGACTCTTTCTTCTTGTCTCTTTCATAGTGGAGTCATTTGGTTAGTATTGCTTTAGCTATACTTCAGTCTCGCAGTTGCCAAGAGGGATTTTCTGCGTGTAAATGTTAAATGATCATGAAGGGGCAGCAAAAAGACTTCTCACAGCCACTGCGTATACCAAATGTGATTTCAGTTTCCATTTCAAATTCCATTAAATATATAATAGCATATTGTTAGGTTTTCATTTATACAGGCTATGAAGACCTAATGTACTTCCTCAACTCTGGATTAGCTTCTGCCCTGAACCAAGTCAGATGTTAATTAAGTAACACATATGGCACAGACATCACGTCAACTGGGTTCTGCTTCCTCTTGCCAATGACATCAGGGTTGTGAGGATTTTTTTACAGAAATATGATCCTCTCAAACTTTAACTCCGTGACACCACGAGACACAACTTTATACTGTAGTTAGGGCTGAAACTAATCATCACTTTCATTATTGATTCATATATGAATTGTTTTTTCAATTATCCAATTTAGAAGTTTAGAACACATCAGAAAACAGTGAAAAGTGCCTATTAGAATTTACCAGCAGCTAAGCTGAAATCTTTGAATTGTTTGTCTTGTCTAAAACCTCAAAATATTTACTTCACAGTGACATAACATAACAGAGAAAATCTGCAAATCCTCACATTTGTCAGGCTTAAAAAATAAAGTGTTTGTCAATTTTGCTTAAGAAATGACAAACAATTAATGGATTATCAAAATTGTAGCCATTTAATTTTTTGTGATTGATTACATCCATCCGTTAGTCAATACAGATCTAACTGTAGTGTAATGTGTAATGTAATTTTTTATAAAAAATAGATGCCAGTTATTTTTCTGTGAACTGAGAAATCAATGAAGGAACTAACTATTCCAGCTCCATTTTTGTGGGTAAAATTAGTCAACCAATGGTTTCAGTTTAAGTTTCCTTTATATTGTATCCAAAAAATCATTGTCTACATATGACAGAGTCTGAAGACTCACAACATATCTCATTATGGTCATCTTCACCACTGTAATAAAGCATGGTGCCTGAACTGATTTTGGTCTGTATGGAAATATGTAATTTTATTTTGATGTTTCTCCACACACTAAAAGACCTTTATTTGAAACACTCTGACACTCGCAAGCATGGAGACTGTAGCATTAATGATTGAAATAAATGAAAAAATGGAACAGAGTGGAGGACTAATCAGGGGAATGGATAGGCTGTCCATAGCATTCTGCTCTGCTACCCGCCGGTCAACTCAATCAGCTTTCAAAAGCAGGAGGAGAAAAAAAAAAGAAAAAGGAACACACACACAAGCTCTATATTGACTGCCAAGCATCACCATGGCAACACTCAGTCTTCATTCTCATTTTCTTTCTTCTTTATCTGTATTGCTACAAATCTTTTTAGTGAACACTTTCATTAACATGGTTTTGTAATTATTGTCCTTTTTCAGTGCAGACCATTTTAATTGCAGCTTCAAATAAGGTCCCTTTTCTCTTGATTTGTTTGTTGCGCAGTGCTTTGATTTGTTTTTGTCTGTTTTTTTTCTTCCTTCAAAAATATACCCAACAGCATCTCCACCAGCTGCTAGCAGTGCTGAGTACAGTACAGTCAATACAATAAGTCTAGTTAAACTTTAAATATGACACAAATAAAATCTGGAGTATTTCCCTGAAACATTCAAAGCTACATTTTACATAAGAAAGTGTGTAAAACATAGCAGTGCTTTTTAAGATCCTTACTTCTACAATTGAGATGGGTGTTGCAAAATACCAAATGACAGCAAATAAAAGATTCAACAGAAAATAGATGTATCTAAATCATGTATCTGATTTCTGAGTATCTTTACAGTGAAAAATAAAAAAGATTAAATACAATTATGAAAACAGAAGTGGGAGTGGGGCAGATAACAGTATAGCAACTTTTCAGAAAGTATAATCATCCCCCCAATAATGGGGAACTAACGAGTGCAGGGAGTCAGATCTAAAACAAATGAGACAAAATAAGTCTTGAAAAACAAAGAAAAGTCCAAACAACTGACTGACTGACTGACTTAATAGGTAGCGTTTACTCAGGAATTGAGCTTCATTTGTCTGTATAATGAACCAGTAACAATACTGCTGAACGAACACATACATCTATTGATTAGCAGTACACAGAAGTCCTCCACACAAACCAAATATCCTGAACAGCAGTTGCTACAGCATCAAAGATATGGAAAACCTCTCAGCTGTTCCTGAGAGAAGTTTCCACGGGCCATTTTGCTGATATGATCATTAACATGTCATCCACGTTTCTGAGTGGCCACACAATTAAAAATAACTACTAATAATAATAACTATAAATATATCTTTTTAAAAATCATTTTCACTCAAGTCCACACCACAACTATTACGACAATGTGGCGTGTGGATCCTCACATTCTTATCGTTATGGTTATTGTTCTTGGTGTGGACGGCCCTTTATTGTTCTTATTCTCAAACCACACTTTTTAAGGTTACCAGAGAAAAGGCTTTTAGGATGTGTTTGTCGAATGTGACAGTATCTCAGATAACGATTTTGGCAGGGCTGGAATGTAACCATCGGGGATCAGCTTCCACACAGTGAACAGAACTTTTTGTTTAACCTGTAACCTCACAATATAGTTAGCTAACAACTGATAATGGTGTAAATGTTTTAATATTTTGCTTAAAATCACAAATCAGCACTAATCAGCGCAGCTAGATATTATACTGAAGGAATTAGTTCTGTGAAAATCTAAATTATTCTGAATTTATCAAGAAGGGTAAACATTTTTAATCAAATTAATAACGTTAAAGGGCTTCTTGCGAACATATGACAAGATATACTTAAACAGGGGAAATCAGAAATAAAGAGCTGTCTCTAATATAAACTTGTTTCAAGTAAAGGCCTTGTTCTCTCTCTACTACAAATCCTCATATTATTTACTACAGTTGCAGCCATGTGTCTAACATCTGACTAACATGCTTCGGACTGTTACACGCCAGTTGAAAATTGCTTTTGAAAATTGCCCATCTAAAAGCTTTAATGACCTGTGATGGCTGATGAAAGATTTGATAGGGTAGATGCCACTGGCACTGTCAAGAGTCCACAGTTACATAGTAATTTCCCTTGGCAAACATGCACAGGTTTCTCTGCCTGCTGTTTAGGTGAAACTCAACAGCACTGGCCACTGAGATGGCAGAAGATTACTAAAGAATGTGGTCTGGCTGACAAGGTTGACAGCTTACACTCTCCAGCTCAGACGCGCCTCCCAATTCCCAATCACCCGAGAATATATGCAGTACCTGCGGTGTTAAACCAATGTTTCATATGCAATATCAGTGCAGTCGTGCAGCAATTCACATTTAGAGAAGTGTCAGGCAGAGAGTGCCCAGAGGGGATGCCTTCTATTTGCAGCAGATTCAATTAGATAAGCACATAGTGTATTCTCTTTATATTGACAGGCTAGATCGTAGAGAGCACTGTCAGCAAGATAAAGCATTGTTTGTTTTTTAACATGATTTGTGATCATCAAAGAAAGGCTACCCCCAACTAAAAGATTTTCCTAGTCGACTAGTAGTCATGAAATAAAGCCAATAGTCGACTGGTTGGAGCACATTTATGATATTAATTTAATTATTGAAATATCTACATTTCAACAGCTGCCTGTTAAATGATAACGAAAAAAGCGGTAATGAATCTGAATGTGTCAGAACAACCAGCAAGGAGACCCGAACAAGTCTCATTGTTCAAGACACGGAATAAATAACTTCCAACTTCACAAAAACAAATACTTGCAGACTTCGATCGATATGATGGATGATGTATAACAGTTACTTTCACTTAACTCACTACAAACTCACTCCCCTTCCTCTATTTGTTGCTTCTTCTGTTGATAAACCCATTGTGTTTTACCCCCACAGACTCATAATAGTCCTGTTTGGAACCAGTGTAAAACAGTTGGCCTCTCTTGATCCACTCTGTTTCTGTTGCTCATTCCCGGCACCGCTCGTCACCGTTAACTGGCTAGTGGCTGCAGTTCGTACAGTTAGAATATGCAACAGTGCCTACTGTCAATAAACAGCGCACAGTGGCTCCCTTTGTTACAAGAAAAAAGGTCCATGTTGCAACTGGCGCAGGCGCAGCTCCCAAACAGAGTTTGACATTGTTTTTGTTTTACTGCGACTATCCTGACAAGCGGGTTAACTAAGACTCTTCTCAGTGACTAACAATTAAGTCGACTATTAGGGGGCAGCCCTACTTCAGTTTATCCAGTGGAAAATGGATATAGGCGGTCAAGCTGCAAAAGCCAAAATGACCCTTGTTCCATGCTTGCAGGCGCTTAAAGGCAATAAATGTATACCATCTAACATACAGTAGGAGTAGAGGCAGTGGCAGACAAAGAAAGAACAAAGAATGGAAATTATGGCCTTAACTGATGAGCATTTTTCAGACGCTGAAGGCAACACTGAGTATACCAGTTTCAGGCATGTGACAGTAGTCGATAATAATGTAACAGCAACAGGACTTACTTTACTTTTGTTTTCAGATATGCTGCAATGATTTAAAGAAAAAATGTTAATGGATTTATGTGCCTGGAACAGAGCTTGAAGTATTATTCAATACTTATTAAGTATTATAAGTATAATTTGAATTTTTGGATAACTTTGAGAGAGAAAGGTCACCAGTTCTGACATCCTTTTGAAATGGGATTCAGTATCATGTAAAAGTAAACATGTTGTGCTTTAAGATTGCCAGTGATGATGCCTAAATAAATCACTAAACTGCAACAGTGAGTGTTATTCCAGCTAAATTTATTCTCAGCATTACTTATGTAAAGGTCGTAATCATTTCACACAATATTTGCATTCCCTCTTTCAATGTGTTTTATCCAAAGATGCAAGTATGTGTTTAATTAACTGTCACCTTAAGTAAAAAAGGCAAAACATCTCACTTGCAGCGACACAACCGTACAGTAAGTTGCTACGTTTTACATGATTTAATCACACCTTCCTGTGGTGGTACTTAATGTTACTTTCAACAGGTGCTATGACTGATGCCGTTTTGCACAATTTTCAGCTTGCAAAGAATAGAAGGAATGTTTTTACACAGACAGGGAGAGCAGGAATATATAAAAAATATATATTCTCTGAAGATAATATCAGTTATACTGGAATCGATTACTGGCTTTTTATGCTTGGCAAAAATACTGGAAACGTTCACAAGGTACAAATCTGCATATTGAATGAGCCAGAAATCTTTAGAGGTCAGGTCTTGATTACATAAACTCCTGTGTGTCTGAGCTTGTGCTTTAACCTCTTTAAGCCTGTGAATTATATTAATTGACTTTTCATTATGTGCTATCAATTTAAATTCTGATGGCGTTCACTCCTGCTGCACATCATTTTTATTTAGCTCACAAGGAGAAAACTCCACTGACCTTTACATTTGTGACTGGAGTGTACACATCTGAGTGCTTTCTATTACTGTGGAAACCAAAGATCCCAGATCAACACAAATGCGACTGCATTAATGTTTGTCTATCCATCACAGTGTGGTGCTCAGTAAGAAGAAAAACAAAAATTCCAAATGTTATATTATTATTTTTATTATTATTATTATTATTATTATTATTATTATCAAAACTGTCAGAAGAAGAAGCTGACTGAGAAAATAAGTTTTCAGGGCCTTTAACAGTCATTTGTGCTTTTTTTTTGCAAAAACTTTCCAGGGATGGGACATGACTCCAAACTCCAAACCAAAGTCTTTAAAGGGCTCGTAGGTAAAACAAAAGAAGAGTAGTGACAAGGTGTCTCTTACACAACTCTAATAATCCAGTTTATAATTCAATTCTCGCTTGCAGTGTTTGTACCTCTCCAATTGTGGTATTTATAAATTTGTGAGAGTAGTCTGCATTAGTTAATTGAAAATTAAAAACACTTGCAGATATTCAAGAAAATGAAAGTCTCTTAATCTGCAGGTTAAAACTCCAACATTGTCTTGTTTTGCTGCAAATTAAGTAAATCCTTAAGTAGAGATAATATATTCAATATTTCAATTTATTTGGCATAATAACTTCCATTTAAAGCTTTTAATATATTGAAAGCATATTACAAGGATTATATTTCCTTCCAATTCCTTTTTTACATATTATTCTGAGCCATCAACTAGGAAAAGATTTTTGGTGTTTAGAGTTGATTTCTACTGGACAGTATATTTTTCTGCAGTTCAGTGGGACTAGTCAGATGAAAAAATAAAAAATAGACAAACATACATCTAAAGCACTTTGTCTCAGCCACAGGGGAAAATCCATCCATCACCATTAATACAACTCTTCTTTCCCTTCATGCGCTTTTGAATACGAAACAAGCAGCCCATGGGACACTGTTACAACAAAATACCCTGTCACTCTTCAAGATAAATACAGAATAACTGTAAACATGGGCAAAATAAAGTAGTTACAGTAGAGGTCACTGCAGATGTCCTTCGTGTACTTATTTCTACAAACAGACCATTCATTGGTGACGCATAACCTCTATAAAAATGTTAAACTTGGCAATTTTACATTTCAGTTTTTGTACTGATTAAACAAACAAGATATAATGTGTTCATTTGGGAGCTTTATTGGTGCTAATAACCTGATTTTATTACCTTTGGTGAGAGCCAGATGAGCTGTTCACAGTATTTATGCTAAGCTAATCTAACTGGCTGATGACAGTTGATGTTACAGAGAGTGCTGTCAATCTTCCCAAACTCTATATGTGTATTTTCCAAAATGTCAAACTGACTTTAATGTTATCCAACATCTAATGGTTTATGATTAAAATAATCTAATCTGGATCTAAGTCAGTTTGACACAAGCCACAAAAAAATTTTCTGCATCTATAGAAGATACAGCACAGCAGAAAAGATGTCAAGTTTGTTTGAAAACTTGGGTGACCTAAGAATCACAAAACTTCCCATCTATTAGCATGATTCCATAGACACTGATCGAGCAGCTGTTGTTGAAAGGAGGTTGATGTCGGGGCAGATGAAGGTGTTGCTTTTGGTGCCATGGCAACTGAGATCTTTAGACAAATTGCTTTCAAAACAATGCATTTTCTCAGTATAAGTCAAAGTGTTTTCAAAAATAGTCACTAAAAGCCATCATCCAAAACTACACTAAATAACTCAAGATGGTTTACTTGAAGTGAAGTCAGTGGTCAGTTTTTACTGTTTTCCTCTGACTGGAGTCCTTTCCAAGTCAACCTTTTGTTGAAACCCTACTGGTCTCCGTATACACCAGTGTTCATTTGGTCCTTGTCGTCTTTGAGAATTAGCCAGCTCTTTGGTCTCTCCTACAACAGTGAGGATTGTATCCTTGATTGTTGTCTCCTGTGTGCATTTGTAGTCCGTCCTCTTTCTAGGTCTTTGTGTTACATTGGTGGATTTGTGGTCCAGTGCTGGTGGCAGGTCGATTTAATCCTGTCATGGGCTGCTGGGCTTGGCTAAGCCCATCTGCCCTTTTGCTTCCCACAACCACATATCCACCACCACAACAAACCGATATACCGTTGCACCTCATACTGCCAGTCAGTCAGTCAGGTCTCACTGCAATAATGCACTGTAAATAAATTCACTTCTTTTAAACTTAATTACTTTCAAAAAACACAAACATCTCTCTCCAAAAGTGTGGCATGTCACACTAAAAAACCTTATGCACCACTGCAAACACAACAGACCACACCAGACGCACTGCAAACTGTATAACAGTCTAATGGATATTAAAGCTGGTGTAGATTTGTAGATATTTCAGGCATCATTGGGGGAAAATATCCAAAATAATCTTTCAGCATATTGTAATTCAAGTGGTCTGAACGAAAACTGGACTCCTCCTCCTCTTAGCTCCATCTTCAGGCTTTAGAAAATCTAGCCCATGAGGAGAGACCTTTTAGCGCTGGTGAAAGTGAAAGCCTGACGTAAGTGGCCTCAATAGTGGAAAATCCTGCCTACAACAGCATTTAGTATAAAACACATGTTCCAGCTCCACATAGAGCTTTGCGCTTGTTATGTTCGATGCTCATATTAATGAGTGGCAAACAGATGCCAAACAGTGGAAAATGCAGTCGCCGTTGCAGAGACATAGACCGGGGTCTTGGTGAGGCTCACGTCATGGAGAGTGAGCCTAAACGAAGTATGAGGTTTTGCAGGGCAACCTAAAGATCTAAAGATAATACGTGTTATATGCTTTACAAACCTTAAGCAATTTTTATTTTAATTAAATTTACTTTACAAGTAAATAACAATGAAAATTGACTAAACAATGCCTACAACTAAATTTCTTCTCAGTAATGGCTGATGACAACGTGACAGTGACTAAATCATGTTTTTCCTAATATCACCACAATCATATTCCTCTCCAAATTTTCCTCACCCAGTGATTGACACACATTTGCACTCTGATGGATTATCTAACATCGTCATCATCACCATCATGATAATGTGAAATTCTTTGGTGCCAAAAACTCAATCAGTGCACATAATAAATCCTCTGGTTTGTAATGAAATGGTGCCAGGCTCTATGACCACAAGCTGCCTGACATTTGGCTTTAATTTCACAAATATTGCAGAAACAATTAGGCTATAAGGTGAAATTGAGCCAAAGCCAGTTGTGGGCCTTTGCTCAGAAGGAGGCCAATGTAAAGAGGCTTAAAGAGGAAGAATTGGAGGATTTTAAAAAACTCCTCCAAATTTAAAGAGAAGCTGCAGGAAGTATGTGGTTTTTCCTGAGCGACTGCCCAACCAGATGGTCTAACATTGTCAACATGGATACCCGCTTCCTTCGGGTCAAAGGAGCACTCTGTGAGTTGGCTAACCAAGAGGACTGACACTGTCTTCTTGCCAGCAAGTGGCAAAAAACTAGATGCTCTCAAAGAGCTCCTACTGCCTTTCACAGGGCATACAAAATGCAACAGAGACACAGTATGTCCCTGTCCTCCTTGGGCCCCGCTTTGTTTCACCTCACCAGCCACCTGTCAGATTTCTGCGGGTGCACAAGATACGGAGACTTAGCTGCATTATCGGAAATAAAAACAACTATGTGTCAGAGACTCTGCCAGTTTCTGCCCACTCGTAGCAGCAGCATATTTCCTTGATCCAACAGTGGCAGTGAAAACACTTGTTGATAATGAAGATGTTCGGTTCAAGGAACTACAGCACAGTACTGAAGAGAACCTCATCCTAAGAGTCCAAAATGCTCCACAAGGAACTGTAGTCAAGTCAGAAAGACAGATACAAATCTGCCAATTAAATGTAAAATAAATTAATAAATTGTTTGCAACATCCTGTGCTTGTCTGCAGGCAAGTAAATAAATGCTGCACCTACTGCAATCTGGGGTTCAGGGCTGCAAAGTAAGTTTTTGGGCCTGTGAAAAAAGGTTAAAAATTATTAAAATTTAGAACTGATGTTAATTGAAAATTGCTGGTCAAATAAAACAAGCAATTTGAACATATAACCTTGGGCTGCGGGATATTATAATAGCAATTTTTGCTATTTGCTGGGTTCCTTGGACAGTAATCCCAGTCAAAATGGGTTATAACTGAGGATTCACTAAACCCCCCTTAGTTACTGTTGCTATCAAGCTTCCATTCTCGCAAAGTATATTATGTAGTTAGCACTGATAATTATCCGGAGGGGAGCACCATATTATTGGACCGTCACACCAAACAACACTGAAAAAGAAATTGGACGTGCTTTTGTGCCATCGAAAGCCACACTACTAGTACACCACACACACACACACACACACACACACACACCACTGCAGCCCCTCATAAGTTATTCTCCACTGTTTGACATCATGCTTCTGTGCCACTTGTCGATATGAGCACCATGGCTTCAAAACATAATGAGCCCGAAGCTCTGTGTCGAGCTGGGTTGTGTTCACACGTGTTTTGTGCTAAAAGGTGGGATTGTAAATTTATCACAAGTTGCAGGATTACTGCAGGATTTTCCACCAATCAGATAAGGCTTTCACTTTTACTTTCTCCAGCGCCGCACTAAAATGGTGTGGAGATAGCTATGGCACTTCAATACTAGGCTTTAATTGAAGTGACGTGCATGTGCATCACAGAATCGACCTGTGATTGGCCAAAGTGTCTCGTCACGGGCTAGATTTTCTTGAGGCTAGAAAACAGAAGATGAGGCATTTTCTCTCAGACCACTTGAATTACAATATGCTGAAAGGTTACTGTTTTTGCCCAGAGACGTCAATAATAAACTGCCTACCCCAGCTTTAACAGGAGAAATCCAAAGCTTGACAGGTCTGCTGTTCCTAGTGGTGGTTGCTAATCTATTATTGGAAAATCACTGGTCGGGGGAGGGATTTAGCAAACAGTCAATTAAGAACCTGTATTATCCGTATTTGCCCAATTAAATTTGGGCATTTGGTAACAAATATATTCTGCACACAGGAGGTGATGAATTAAGAATTCACAATGAAATACAACACAGTTCCTTACAACAGGGAGAAAACAATCTGCCAAAAAGAGAAAAATCCTCAGCTACTCCCGTCCTCACAGACTGCAGAATAAATGTGTTCGGGGATTTAAAGTCCACAAAAGCTAACTCTTGTTAAGTTATCTCTTACAACCATTTGGAGATCGCAATGTGTGAAGCTCTCTGCTGATGAAGCTAGAAATGTGCATGTCCCACACACTTCAATTGGCATTCTGAAAATCACTTTGACAGCCAAAGTACTATTGCCTACAACCATCTCATTACCTCACTGGTAATTTAAAAGCAATAGTTTGGTTATAATTACCCAGTACTGTTTCAAGGCACATTATCTGAGCCAGTATTGGATGCCTAGCCCCAAGTTAAACTCCCTTGGTTGAGTGATGTTGCAACAACAGCACATTATTTCCAAGGTCTGCAGCAAAATTGTCTGTTCTGGGTATCAATAATTTGTCAGGGAGCTGTGTTCTGTGTTACAGTGACTCCCAAATTATTCCTTTGAAGTGGATTATGAAGCTGTTGCTTTCTTCGTCCCCTGACAGTACCCCACTCCTTCTCGATCTCTCATTCTGTTTCTCATCCTCCCTCTTCACAGATCATTATGTTAGAATTATTGCTCACTAGTGCTCTGCTCCACATCTGTCCT
Source organism: Morone saxatilis (assembly GCF_004916995.1). Classification (NCBI taxonomy): domain Eukaryota; kingdom Metazoa; phylum Chordata; class Actinopteri; family Moronidae; genus Morone; species Morone saxatilis. The sequence continues at coordinate 15,041,744 of NW_023339751.1, read as the reverse complement.
TCCATTTATGTTCTGGTAGCCAGCAACAGCCGTGTTTGCAGTGCCTGGGGGGTGTGACTGAGCAGGGGCAAAGTGGCTTATGGGTCACCCAGCCAGCCCCCCACCCATACTTTACTCAAAAAAAAAACACAAGGCAAGCAACTGGTAAAGCATTAAATTATCGATGAGAGCGATAAAAGTTGGAATTAGCTGACTTTCACAGAGTGGTAATTAAAGCAGGAGACAGTCATTTCAAGTTTATTATTTCATTAAAACGGCAACAGCACTGTCACAGAGGCGGAGGAAGATGGCAGCCTTGCAGGACCTCCGCTCTCACAGGCCTGAGAGTGTGTGCGTGTGCAGGTTGTGAGTTGCTCCAATTATTGTACGCTAGTGATTCTTTGCTGCTGATTAATTAATAGATAACTTCCAACAAATCCCATTTGACCCAGTTCGTTTTGCATTTCACATTAATTTGTCCAATGTTTCATAACTTACACTCTCTGATTGAGCCCCACTTTATTTGGAGATAAGTGCATGCAATTCTTTTACTAACAGATTAGTTACAATTGCAACGTATTCTGCATTTATGTACTGAATTAATTAGCTACAGTCCTGCTTGAGGACCTCAAGAGCATTTTGGGATTTTCTGTTTTACCATTATTTCTTTATTTAGTCAGAACCAGTCCTTTTTTTATGAAAAAACAGATATGTTTATCAATTCCATGTATTTTTTTGAGAAAAATTGACCAAGACTAAATAAAATATAAAAAAGTTGGTGAACCCTGAGCTGCACTGCTTTAAACAAGCTTGTAAATACAATAATGTGGCACAGAATTGTTTGCTAAATTAACCAATGAAATGAGAGATCTTTAGGGAATGAATTGGGCGGCACTGATTGAAACAGATCAAACCAGGTCAATTTATTCCTACCAAAGTGAAGTGAGAGTAGGGCTGCACAATCAATCACAATATAATCAAAACTGCAATATGCAAATGACGGAAGCTGACATCTTGTGATAAAGGTAATGTGTGTGACAGCATTATAATTAAGGGTGCTCCAATCAGGGTTTGTGAGGCCGATCACTAGAAGCAGTATCGACTGGGTCGATTTAAAGCCTTATGTTTATAGTGTACGCACAGTCTGTCTCTCTCGAGACTCTCTCTTACTGATCAAAAATGTATTTATTCTAGAATCTCCTATGTAATTATTTGCTGATTTCTTACAGTTATAAATGGAATATTTTCCAGTTTTGAACTGTTAAAATGTCAAAATAAGACATTTGAAGACATCACCTTGGTATTTTTGTCACATTTTATCTATAATTAATCAAGAAAATAAATGTCAGAATAATGGATACTGACAATAATCGTTAGTGGCAGCCCTAGTCAATTAACAGAAAATTAATTTGTAAGTATTCTGATGATTAATTAATCATTTAACAAACTCAAGAAAAAATGTCAAACATTCTATGGTTCCAGCTCCTCATGTGAGTGTTTTCTGCTTTTCCTTGACTTTCATTATAGGAAATTGATACAGCAAAAGATCATGTATAGTAATTTGGCTTTTGGAAGACAAATTATGTTTTGTGATGGATTTTTGATGTTCTATAGACAATTAATGGATTAATTGGCAGCCTAGTTGCAGCCCTACATCTGAAACTTTAGTCTTTAGTCTGTGGTAAATACAATTAGTACAGCCAATGCCGTTAGAAAATAAATGCTGAATTCCTTCTTCACTCCTTGTCTCAGTGGAGACACTGTGTAGAGGTGAGAGAAAATAGTTTGTGCAGAGCCAGACTAATCAGAACCTTTTACTTCAAATGAAGAACATTATTCGCTCACATTAGCTTTGAGCTGTTTAGCTACAGAAGTTTAGTTGAGCGGATACACCCTATTCACTGGAATTTCGGTGACCCTACCCTCTTTCAGTTGCACTTTCTCTGTCAAGACAAATCATTTTTAAAAAAACTTCAAGACAGCAGAGCGAAGAATTGCTGGATCGGAAGACATCATTTAATGCACATGCGGCCGCTACACTGCCCCTTTACCCTTTCTGGGAGAGGATGAGTGTGAAAGTTAGGCAGACGTCATTCCCGGGCCTGTGCTGATGAATATTTCAGGGAGAAAACTTTGCCTCGTCTCTCTGCATCAGTTCACAGTGTCCCTGTTCTTCTCACACACTCGCACTTACAGTACAGACGCAAACAGGCAAACACACTCTGGAGGACAAGCTGTATTAAAGGGCTGCAGTCGACAGGTAACCTTTTTCTGCTGCCCACTGCTGTTACGCTGACTGCAGTGGCTGCACACAGACAGAGTTACAGTCAGAGCCGGAGGGGAGAACTCAGGCACAGTGAAAGGAAAGTAGACGATTCATGAATTAGAGCTGCAACATATTAGTCAATTAGTTGTCAACTGTGAAGTTATACATGTAGAGGATCGAATATATACAATAATCTTCTCAATCACTGACTCAAAATACATAGAATTCATTGTTTTAAAAAGGTACACTCCCTAATTTTATTATAGTACCTACAGCACCAACAAATTCCAACATTTCCTCTCAGCTCACTGTCAGTGTTCTAAACTGAATATCTTTGAGTTGTGGAAAATTTAAGAAAACAGTGATCAACATTTTCCACCGTTTTATGGACCGAACAATCAATTAATCAGATTAATCAATACTGAATATCATCATTAGTTGCAGCTCTCTACTGAATTCATTTAGTGTGTAATGAAGAGACAATGCGAGATCAAGTAAGGCATTTTACTTGTTTAAACTTGTTTCAGTGTAAACTATCCAATAAACAGTAACTATGCTAAAAAGTTGCTAAAGCTGCCAATAAATAATTGTATCATCATTGACTAATTTGTCAATTACATCAATCTCAGTCTATAAAATGGCAGAAAATAATAAGGCTGCCACGACAATACAATACAATACAATACAATGATATCAAAATAGACAAAAGCAGCAAATTTTCACATTTAAAAAGTTGCAGCAAATGATATTGATATAAATAATAATAATAAATTGATAAACTTATTAGTCTAAGACTTTTACGATTACTAAAATTGTTGATGGTTAATTTTCTGTTGATCGATTGATTGTTCAAGCACTATAATGATGTCACGTGCCCATTTTCAACTTAATCGCATTGTAACAATTTGCATATCAACATTGTGTCCAACGAGTAGGGGACATTTTCTCCAAACAGAACACAATACAATAGAATTGGTCTATTATTGGACTATTATGAAAACCACATAACAAATTATTTGCATATTTAGGGTCAAGCTAGTTGGGAAAAGTAGTTTTAAAAAAAGTAGTTTTTTATTCGTTTTTTTTTTTTATCCTTGACAATAATGCTGGGCTATTATTCAGTATTTTCAAAAACAACAAAAACATTAGATTTTGCACAGGTTCTCTGGGGCTGTAGACCATCTGAGTTTGTCTGTGTATTTGCTCAAATACTGTACAAACAAAGTCACTCAGTCAGAGTCTGTCCTCTTTCTATTTTGATATAAGCTCCATCTTTGTGCCATAAGTCAATCCTAGTCATACGGCTCCTAAATCATATCCAGTGATGCATGCAAGAGCAACACAAACAATAATTTGCACTGCAACGGTTTAATTTTTCTCCTAGGTTATCAAAATTAATTAGAAAATGATATACTGAGCTAAGCAGTCTACATGCACAGGCTTTAATAAAACGCCTCACAACAAGACGGAAAACTACCAACAACTCCAGCCCACTCATGTATATACAAAACAGCCCTCTTTCCATTTTCTTACATCAGAAGGTCATTTACAAATTGTGGATGACTATTTTGCAAAACCTGGTAACTAGCCAACAAGACTAGGTCTACAGCCAGGATAATGAGGATGATGCCATTAGTTTTGCAGGTAGTCAGTCATAAACCAATGTACTTGACAAATTTTGACCTGATGATGGCAATAGAGGACATGTTGAATGCTTATAAAACAATCCTGTGAAGGACATGAATATGCATATCAAAATGCATGGCAATTCATGTAGTAGTTGTGGAGTTATTTGACTAAACATCAAAGATGTCAAGCTATTGGTGGCACTAGAGTCAGGGGATCAACAAAGTCAGTATAGGATTGGGGACCATGAATGTAATAGGTACCAAATTTCATGGCAATCCATTCAATGGTTGTTATTGCTATTTCAGTCTGAACCAAAGTGGTGGGACAATCAATGTTGCCATCCAAACGCCACAAGCAAGTGGTTTGTTGTGGGAGCAAAGTTGAAGGGCAGGGAGCTTTATTATACCTATTTATTAAATACCAGATATTATTAAAGAACACATCTAACAACCAGTGACAACTTTTATCACACACAAAAAACACTGAGGTGTTTTAGAGAAAGTTTTTCAAGTGTGTCTCTGAATCCAAGTAACAGATAGACACTCTCTCCAGGGGGGGAGTTCATAAGGAAACTGCCACTGTGACACTTTTTCTACAATAGGATGTGAGATTTTGTTATAGCTCTTTTATATATATAAAATCGATCTGGCAACTAGAAGTTTGCTCTGAAATATGGAGGTGTGGCACAGTATAAATTTAATAATGTTTAAATGTACTGTAGGCTACTCTCCAGGAAGAGAGGCCCAATGTTTTTAAGCCCAATGTTACTCTTCAGTTCTCTAGTTTATCAGTTAAGCGTATGAACTATGCTGCAGACTGGATTCTGCACTAACTAAAAACTCTCCAGACTTTGTCTTAGCAGTTCTAGAGAGTGACAGCTGACTCATCTAAACAAGGCGGGTTGATTGCACATCACTAGTTCCATGTTATAAACGTCTCATGTATAAAATGGCAGCATTTTCATAAACTATCACAATCTGCTCCGTAGTCGTGACACATCTCTCCTCTCATGAGCTCCTCTCTCTCTTTCTCTCTCTCTCTCTCTTTCTGCACACATTCATGTCCCATTAATGCATGTTACTAACTTCACTTCTTCACCGTTAGGGTTAGTTAGTTAGTTAGTTA
>NW_023339751.1:15025374-15036645 GCF_004916995.1 Morone saxatilis | reverse complement strand
AAAAGAAGGAAGAAGAAGTAAGAAGAAAAACCATTGAAATAGATACTATGAGGGTAGCGAAAATTTCAATTGTGCTAATCCATTCAATGGTTTTGTGGGGTGAGTGCTAGTGGCCCTCCAGTCTGAACCAAGTGGTGGGACAATCAATTGTGCCATCCAAACGCCACAAGCAAGTGGTTTGTTGTGGGTAGCAAAGTTGAAAGGGCAGGGGCTTTATTATACCGTATTATTAAATACCAGATATTTAATTTAAAGAACACATCTAACAACCAAGTGACAACTTTTATCATAACAAAAAACACTGAGGTGTTCCTTAAGAGAAAGTTTTTTCAAGATGTTAGTTCTCTGACCCAAGTAATTCAGATAGACATTCTCCAGGGGGGGAGTTCATAAGGAATAACTGACCACTCTCCGTGACGCCTTATTTCTACAGACCCCAGGATTGTGAAAGATAATATGAAAATAGCTCTATATATATATTAAATACCAATACAGCTACGATCATGACAATAGAAAATTTGGCTCTGAAATGAGCTCGCGCACCCGGGGTGTGGGGCAAAGTATCCACCCGGAAGTTGTAGAGTGAAGTGCCACTTTAAATGTAAACTGTAGGGCTACTCTGAAGGAAGAGAGCCCAATTGTTAAGAAATAGTTTTAAAGCCCCACAATGTTAATCCTTCAAGTTCTCGATTATTTTATCAATTAAGCCCCCCAGCGATATGACAAGGCCTGCGACTGGCCTTCTTGCGAGACGCGGAAGACGAGGGAGAAAGGGTGCGTACAGGAGTGGGTTGTCTCTATGCAGTGTTCTAGAGAGTGACAGCTGACCTCATTTCTTAACAAGGCGGGTTGATTGCACATCACTTAAGAGTAATCAACATGTATAGGGGGGGGGGGGGTAAGGAAACAGTCCTCGCAATGTATAGGAAAATAGGCAAGCCATTATTCATAAACTAATCACAATCTGCTTCCGTAGTGTCCCGCCTCGACACATCTCATCCCTCTCCATGGAGCTCCTCACGGATCACATGCGATTTCATATCTCTCTCTACTCTTTCTTTTCATGCAACACATATCAATTGGTCCCATTAAGGGGATGTTACTAACTTACACTTCTTCACCTATAAGGGGTTAAGTTAGATTAAAAGTTAGTTATTTTGCTTTCTGCGTCTCGCAGGTTTCTCATGGATCCTGGTGGAGCCTCTGCCATGGTCTGCTTGACTCCCATCCTCCGTACCCTACTACTGATATTTTATTTTATTTTGGATGTGGACGTACTACAAGATACTAATGGTGATGTACTAAAAAATCAAGCGATGCGGTCATTGTCCCCATCGATGGATGATACGTCGGTCGTCGAGTCGGGATCGGGATCTGTCTTCCATCGCTCAGTCTCGGGATTCAGTCACCTTCTCTCTTTTCTCTCGCGCGGGCGTGCTCTCATTCGTCTGAGACTAGACGACCCCCCCACCTACGAGCCGGGTCTTTCCTAGTTTCTGCCCCCCGTTTTTAAAAAAAGGAAGTTAATTGTTCTTCACCCCCGCTCTAGCCGAAGTGCTCGCTCATGTTGGAAACTTGTGGGTCTGCGGTAAAATAGGGCATCGCCACCAGGAGTTTCGTCTCAGACTCTGTCCACCTTTGTTTGAAAATTGTCCTGAGATAACTTCTGTTATGAATTGGCACTATACAAATAAAATGGAATTGAAATCTCTTGGCTACGCATTTTTTAGCCTTGGCAGAAACACTAAGTATTTTTTATTGTTGATTATTCTGACAAATTGCGTCCAAGGTCCATATCCTTTTAAAAGGATAAAATGATATTCAATTTGATGATATAAAAAGAAAAAGCAGAACATACTCACATTAAAAGAAGATGGAGCCAGAGATTGTTTGATATTTCTGCTTGAATTGATTATCATAATGGTTGCTGATTAACTATCTGTCGATTAACTAACTGATTTATGAATTAATCATTCAATTAAGCATATGACCACAAGTGACATTCAGTTAGGGCAGCACAATTAATAGAAATATTATTGAAATTGCAAAGTGGCCAAGTGCAATATCCAAATCAGAGGAGCTGAAATTTTGATCAAGTCTATGACAAAAACAGCATTATAATGAACTACTGTACTTCTGAAGAGATGCCCTGGCCTATATATCTTGTTCCCCAGATTTAAGAAAACAAGTTTGTTTGGTACAGACGCCAAACTATTTCACATCATCACAATTTTAATAGTTTTTTCAGTTTATGATTCAAAAATAATCATTCCCATAATAACTGTGACTCATATCGCAATCGTAATATCTGTCAACGTAATCGCAATATGATGTTTTTTCCATATTGTGCAGCCCTACAATTAGTTGACCTCAAGCTCTTCTGCCTACTGCTGCCAAATTCACTCATAAATGTGACAGTATCATCTACTGCACTGCAAGTGCACATCACAGTGTGGAAAAGAGAGAATGAAACAGAAAGAAAGAAAAGGATGAAAGAGACTGCAATGGAGAAACACAGGTGCTGAGTCATTTTGACCTGTAGGGCGGAGGTCACATCAACGAGTCGCTATGGCTGAGCGACTCCTCTGTCACTCGACATGCTGGCGAGGAAGATGTTGAGATTTCTTAAACAGACTTGATAGGGATTTCCTCCGTTGCCTGATGGAGTTGACACTTATCTACCTCTGTGCCATTTCTGTGAGGGCACTTTACGCCAAGCGTCAGTCTACATCAGTGGACCCCGCTCTTGCCAAAAAAAGGCCCCACCTCAACCTTTCCAATGTGTCTTAGACCATTGCTAGGTAATTGACAAAAATGTGCTAGGCCAAGGCGAATGTGACAACTGAGAAAGCCTGCCTCAAACCCTAAAGAGGCTATCTGGGGTGAAACTGCGAGTGAGAGCAACTGAATATTACAAATTACAGCTTTTTCCCCTGGAACCAATTTCAGCTTTTTGTACCCTGAGTTGAATTCATTTAAAATATGCCAATACTCTGATATTCACAGGCTCTTATAGAAGATGTGCATTCAGCGCACAGTGACTACATTTACTGTGGTGTTTGTGACGTCTGTCTGACACGGCAGAGCAATACCCAGCTGTCCTCTGAAGCTTAGCCTGAACGCAATGATCGACTTTTCTAAAACCTAATCCATGAAAAACAATTCTTCCACTAGAGTGCAAACAGGAAAAATATGCTGTTATCTCTTGCCTTGGACCACAGTGCTGGCCTGTGTGTTTTTGTCATTCGTATCTTGTTACTCAGTAAAAAGATTTTTCTTTTTGTTGTTGTTGCCGTCGCCTTCAATTGAAACTTAGCCCAGAAAACCCTTGATGTCACTGTCTGTCTGGTCTAAACAGCTTTTAAACATGCAATTCATAAACGTCAAAAACAGCTAAATTAATTGATTTTGTTATTAGATATTTAACTCAATGAATATATTTTGCAATATATTTAGCATTATAAAATCATTAATAGCACTAATGCTAGGTTCAATGCCACAATATTATCTGATTTTTAGATAGGTAGTAGGAGACTCTTAGAGCTCAGTGGACAAACGCCAGGCAAGGTCTTTCTCCTTTAAAAAAAACTGTTCTGCAGAAATATATTTATAAAGTCTTTGTTCAAGGATGTATGAACTCTTAGAATCTCAGTGTTCCACTTTTTCAGGCCATTGAAGTGAGAGTTATTTTCTTTGCTGGCTCATGCATGGAGTCATTTGCTCCCTCTTCATCTCGCTGCGTTATGTGTTGGCCTCCAGGGAGGCAGAGTTTCATTACAGCCAAAGCCCAGTTTAGCATGTTTGGAATGGCTCACATCGATCTGTTTGGCCCTGTTAGATCACTGTCCGACCCTTTGCTTTAGAGGGTTGCAGTTAGGAGCTAAATGTTTGCACCTGCCAGGTAATGAGGGTAGCTTTGATGAAGCTTGAAGCCCATCCCTTTTCAGAAGCCCTCTGAAAATCTTTTGATCTTGAGAACCTTTTGATTCCCCCTCCCCCTGTCTGTTTTTGTGTCTCTCTTTTCATAATCTCCTCCTCCATGTCTGCAACTCATTAGAAGTTGCTATTGCCGATGTCCATAAGTAAATGTCAAATGGCACAGGTACTGCAACCCAGAAAAAGAAAAGTAGTTGTATATATACATGACCTTAAAACAAGTAGCTTATATGAGATATTTTGTTCATCAGATACCTTCAGGGGATGAGCATTCAAGACATCAACACTTTGCCAATAAGACTAAACGATAATATACTTTCCCAGCAAAGCTATTATTCAACCAATACCCTGAGAATCTATATCACATCTCCTGTCAAATAGTATACTGATGCATCTGGAAAATGGAAAGGCGCTTGACAGATGCGTACTGGCAAGAAAACACTCTGTGATTGTGTCTGTCCATCACACAACACCTTGTTTCCTGGTCTCACTCAGGAGAATATAGGAGAGCTTTAGAGTCGGTGTCAGAGTGTGTTAGTGTGTGCTGGGCCTGACACGACTTTGTCTCTGAATATTGGACAAGTCTATTATGTGATCTGAGACAGAAGAGGATTGTGCAATGACATCTAGTGCTCCGCAGAGAGGGAGGGAGGGTGTATATCACACAATTTATGTGTACAACACATAAAAGATTCCAATTTTTCTATTTTTTGAGCATGCTCCCTTTTTGGGCAGATGCTCCTCTGTGAGCCTTGAAGCTGGAGACAAAGCACCTATGCTCAATCTGAGCTATGGGCCAAGCCTCCGCAGAGCTTTAAGTATGAATCTCCACCGAGTCCCCAGTTGTTAGAAGGTCTCTCAGGCAACAGATGCGTTTCCAAACCCCACTTAACCAGACACAGGGAGTTGATCCATGCAGGGGAGGAAAGGCACCACGGAGGTGATGGAGATACCTGCCACCGCAGCAGCACTGGCTGATCTGTTACTGACAAATACTCTCCCTGGGACATGAATCTCCTCCCGATCCCTCCAACCGAGCTGGGGCAGACAAAGAGAGAAAGACAGAGGGGGAATGTGCAAAAAAAGGACATAAGATGCAGAAAAAGTAAAGTGTTTGAAGACGTGTCATGTTTTATCCAAAGTTTCAAGGTCAGATTTATCTTTTCAGTAATGTGGATATAAAGAATCCAGGGCCAGTTCATCTCTAATAAACAGCTTTTCTCCTTTGAGAGAGAAAATAACGGGGCATAACATGGTCAAAACTGCAGCCATGATCTAATTTTCTTACAGATATAACTTAAACTATGTTTGCCCCGTTCTCCTATTTTAAATCACAAGATACATCCAAGGACATCTGAAATGCAGCAATATTATCTTCAAATCTTTGTTTATAATGTTGATTTTTGGTTTGATGTTTCTGTTTTCGTCTCGCTGGCTCGCTTTTCAAGTGGATTGCAAATTGTTTTTTCTTTATTGCTGTCTTTTCTTTTCCTGTTTACCAATCACCATGTTGCACCCAGATGAGTGGATGTCAAATATTTCTGCTGTGAACTGTTATTTTGGCTAAACACCAAATGCAACACTAAGTTAGAAAGATGCCATGTAAGAACAGAATATGTATTTGTCATGTTTGACCGGTTAAACACTAAGAAACTGAGCGGGATCTGTTACCACCTTAATAACTGAATCGTGATATTATTGTATCCACACCCGGGGGCTTTACCTCCGACACCGCATGCATACTTCTTCTGAAGATTAAAAACACAGAAGAGTGACTAAGGGCCTTTTCACAGTTATCCAGTTTTAGATTTATGCCAGTGCACTAAAGAACTATACATGATACACCTCCGTGTCAACACTTGCATGAGCTGTATTTCCCCCCTATACTTGCAATCGATTGCATCTCTCTCTCTCTCTATGTATTCACACACAACGTTCACAAAGGTGTCCTTCGAAGAATGAGGGGCTTAGTCAGCCATAGGGTGTTATTGTGCTCGCACAGTATGAAAATATGAAAATAAGTGAAAATCATTAGTAGCCCATTGACAAATTTTAGGGCCGGCGGTGACTTTCAGACAATGGGTCTGAACCATTGAAAAAAAAAATTCAATTTGATCCAGACCAAGACTAATCAGACTGGACAGGGCTACCTCGAATAAAAAGAAAAAGCGAAAGAGCTCTTGTGAAAACGGAATGTTTCTTTGTGATAAAGCTGATGGATCTACACTGTGTGTAGTTTTAAAGCAACTACTCAGTAAAGGAGGATTAAGTTGACTTTTTTTTAAGGTGCCAACAGATATGACAAACACACGCTCTATACCTTTGACAGCAACACCTAATCTTTGTCACCGATGCAGTCAGTAAAGTAGGCTGCTAACACCCTGTCAAGGCTGACATATTAACAAAAATCGATGAATGGGAAAATGTTTTTTTTTTTTTCCTCTCATTACTGCTGCTAATGTTTACTGTAAAACATTTATAATAACTTTTTGCTGCTTCTATTACTGAGGTTGATTCATATCACTGATTTCAATATTTCAAAATTGCTTCATATTGTTCTTTTCATGTTATGCCTGCTGGCCAGTGACAATATGCTGAAGGCCAATTTTAATGATAAAAAGTGGTGACAAATGTTTAAAATGTGTCAGTTTTTGATAAATATTTGGTCCATCAAATCAAACAAAAAGACAGTCGTTGAAGTCACTTATCAGGAAAAAAGCCATAACAGTCAGGGGTTTTCACTGTTTTCTAACAATGAATTGAATCTCTGGGAACCTGTGAGGGGGAATGTTTAACTTCTTTCTGACAATGTAATAATCAAATAATTGTAAAACATTTAATTAAAAAGTTGTCAGATAATCGATAATATAAATCATTAGTTCAGAAGCAGAATCGGTTTCATTTTAGGTTTGAAGTAGGTTGGTTTGTACATACACTTGGTATATTGGTGCACAACAATAAACATAGAAAATTATAAATAAAAGATACAATAGAGACAATACAAAAAATACAAAAAAGGGACAAGTTGCAGCACTAACTGTGATGCTTAGTTTGATTTTTAAGTATTTACATTTTGTAGACTCCACCCATATCCCAAGAATTTTCAAACAATATGCTAATGAATCACCCCCAAATGAAATGTATCCATTGTAAGGTGTCTTAAAACACCTTGCAATAGGCCTCACAAAGAGAATTCTTCTAGGATATGTTGGAACTATGTAGTTTGTAACTGCCCTTTAGAACAACACAAACATTTTCTGATCTGGTGCCTCGATCTGCAGGGCGATATTGTTAAATCAGTTAAAAAAAATATATAACTATTTCTTGGCTGTGTTTTGTGGCTTTGTTTCGCTTGCATCAATACTTGTACTGAATAGTGGATATATTGCTGTATTATTGTAGTAATGTTTTGCGTTTTTCTGTTGCTCTGCATGGTTTGTGCACTGTCTTGAGAACTTTTTGTTGCCGTCTTTTGTATTAGTACATTTTACCATGACCTCATTGGTTTCAAAAACATCTCGCCAAAGGACTACAGTTGAACATTTACACAAATGAGTAATGTGCATTGTCTTTCCAGCTTTGTCACTTGACAGTAAACAAATTGAGTTTTTTGGGCTTTTGCTGAAACTAATGATGCTGTTGCTTCTCTTAGGTGGATAGTCATACCAGAGTAATAATCCATGGCCACGGGACGTAGAGGCCACACCTCTATGGCTGTACATGAACATGGCCATGCTCTGTTAACGTCAGCATGCTAACACACTTATATTTAGTAGCTATAAGGTTTACCATCCTGACCATTTTGTCAACTAAGATTAGCTCTACACAAAGTACACCTGAGGTTGACATGAATGTCATCAGTTTGAGTATTTTGTCATAAAATAAATTAAAAGTCTGACCGGATGATGGCGCTTGAAAGTCACCAAAGTTACTACAATACACCCTTAAGGGAATGTAAATGTACCAAATTTCGTGGACTGACCAACCGATCAACACTGCCATCCTTAAAGTGTAACAGTGTAAGAAGACTATGATGAAGCTCAGTAATTAATAATATTACTACCAAATTTATAAAAGAACCACAAAATTGACGCCTACTTTACTATTACTATTAATTACTATTCAGCTCCAAAAAGTGTCTCAGTCCTAGCTTAAAATGGAGTACATGAGAATGTTCGTATTGAAAAGCTTAAGTTTTGGTTTTCATCGTTTTTATTAACTTTATAATGAGTACAGTCTGGACCTACTCAATATGTGTCTTGAGATAACTTCTGTTTTGATACATGGCTCTATATAAATAAAACTGAATTGAACTCTGGTCTATAATGATCTGCTACTCCCACCAATTTTTGATGCTATGAAAAAAATCCAATTTACCTCCAAGCAGCTGTTAAGATGGCAGGTCTAGCCTTGCTGGAAGATATTATAGCCCAAGCCTTATTTTTTTTCTTACCGTCATCACTCCCGAGGAAGCACTTCGCATAGTGTGCCTTTTTTGGCTTCCACCTCGGACACTATTGTTTCAATTTCCTCAGTAGTGAAATTCTTCACTTTTTTGCTTTAGGGGCCATGCTTCTCTCAACAACAGCTTTACCGCTTCCTCCACGATACACCTCAAGGCAATCTTTCTTTATATACTGTAGAGAAATGGGGGCTTAGAAGTATGCTAATTGCAAATAGTGGGTATGAACTTGTAAATTTAAAATAATTCTGATTCACTAACATTTGCAAGTTTCATCAATTCAAGTGCTCTTATTTTGTGCTCTTATTTTGTATCCAAAGTAATAACAAGCATTTTAGTGCATGAGGCCTATTACCTTAATTGCACTAATGCAAGGACACTAATGCTGCCCAGTCCTCCCACTACCAGAATAGATTTCCTTTCACCACTCCAAAGACTAAAGTGGAGACCCTGACTATTTGGTTCAGTTACATTTCCCCATCTGTCCTAGAGGACCATAGACTCCATAGAGTCTCAGTCTGACCCACACAGACAGACAGCAGCTTGATGAAACTTATTTCCATGTCACCAAAGTCAAAATCTGACAGAACATTAAGGAAGAGCCCACCCTCAACCCCAAAACACACCCGACAAAGAAAAACTATGAAGCCATTCTTAAAAGAGCTCATCTCTTCTTAAACTAATTATTCAAGGCTTCAAGCACTTAACATTAGAAAGCCAGCCGGCTGTGCTCTGCATTCAAAATGAACTGAAAATCTATGATATGAGGAGGATTTTGAATCTCCCAAAAATGAATTCATGTCATCCAGGCAAACAATGTTATGCTGTATTAAAGTGTGCAATGGATTGATGACTCATTTAATTACTTTTTTCATTGCTTAAGTGGTATATTCATATCAGCCTATTTTTTGGCATATTTATGTGAAGCAGGCTTTTTAGATGTTCTTTTACTGTATGCTTTTTTGTGTGCGTGTCTGTTTTTCCTCATGTTGTTAGTGTCTGCATGTCTGTAATCTGAGCCTGTGTGTGCCTCACCATCTGTGGGTGGATGTGTGGGTGAGTTTAGTTATATTATCCTCGAAATATAGAAGACGAGGTTAGGTTCCTAAATGCAGGTTTGAAGCCTGAGACTGAGACATGCAAGACATTACAGGCCAACAATTTACAGCAATGCAATTACTAGCCTAACATCTCACCTTTCACTGTGGGCCTTTTTCAGTTTTGCAGATTTTAGACACAAAGAAATAGAGACATGGTAGATATGATAAAGAATGGTGGGTTTCCACGCCAGCTTACTGATGGAAGAGATCATTTTAGAGCTGAAGCAATTAGTCAATAATTGCAAAGTCGATTGACATAAAAATTATTCAGCAACTATTTCAATAATGAAAAAATTCATTGAGAACATATGCTAAAATTGGTTACTGTCTTCCTTAACATTGATAGTATAACCAAACATTTCTGTATGGTAACCCTATACATAAAAGGCCCCTTTTCCTTCTTGAGGGCGGTGCCAGTGTTGTGCCAGATCCAGAGCCAATGAGCAGACAATGTAACTGGGTTCAGCAGCTTCTATGGACATAGCTAATGGCAAAGGCAGAGAGACCTAAAAAGATGACAGAGGAAGCTAATAAGAGAGGGGAAAAGCTGCCAGGTGTTTACAAGAACAAGTCTCAGACTGGCTTTTTGTCATTGTCGAGAGCCTTATAAAATAAAGGCTCCAGACAGAAGGCGAGCTGGCCTTCTTGCTGTTGGACTTGCTTGATGTTTGGCTGTGTTGCACGCAAATGCACGTGCACAGCCGCCCATGTTAGAGTTGGTCGACTGGACGAATATATCGGCTATCAGCGATTGGCCAACTGAAGTCTATCGCCGGCTGTTTTTTTTGCCAATTTTTGTTGTTTCATTTTGCTAATTTAATGGTCTGCCTGCGTAGAAGGAGAGCAGCTCAGTGACAGACATTTAGCGGCTCAGTGAGTGTATTGCTTTAAAATGAATCCTTTATAATAGATAGTGCTTAGCATCTTTTTAGGACAATGTTAGCTGTAAATTAAAATATGGATTACATTATTTTTTAACATAAGCCTGAGAGGGGGGGACAAAACATTTTGAAAAGTGAAACCATCCCCTTTGTATATATTGTGTTCATTAAAGTGACTGTAGGGTGAACACGTCTGGGTCTGTGTGCATGCTGTGAATCTGACGAGTTCTGAGGAAGTGATGAATATTGATCAGAGGTTTGTGTTTGTAAATAAGGACCAACAGGAACATCCATCGAGACAATCAAGTTGACCATGTGAACCAGCACTGCCTGCAGAAGAGAAGACTTTTAATGTGAAGTAGAAGCAGGGTCAAACCCTGGAAATGTTGCGAAGAGAGTGGCCTCTTTGGCAGGTGTTGATTTAACCCTGGATGTCAACACTTATCTCAGATGCACTTAAACTCACAATGGGTTTGTTTAATCTTCCTGGCTTTCTGACATGTTTTTTGCAACTGAAGGCCAACAGAGCAGCATCTGGGTTATGATTCAGCACTCAAGGTTTTCTTGCTTGCTCTCTTTTTCTGTTGTTTTTCTTTGTACCTGCCAAATTTTGATTCGATTTAATGGATGAGATCTTGATCCCAGGAGATGAAATTTTGTCTTCAATTGAATTTGAAAAAGGTCCAGTGTTTTATTTATTTATTTTGTTTTAAGATTTATTGGCAGAAATGGAATATAATATTCATAGGTATGTATTCATTAGGGTATAATTACCTGAAAATATGAATTGTTGAAAACACTGGCTTTAGAGGGCCTTTCACGTTTTTTGCAAGTTTAGCAACCACTGTAGCTTTTCTACATGCTTGGAAGGCTGAGCTATATTCAAATGGTT
>NW_023339751.1:15024805-15025357 GCF_004916995.1 Morone saxatilis | reverse complement strand
TACACACTGGTCCTTTAAAAAGAAAACAAGACAAAGCTTGTGTTTGTCAATGTGTGATATTTACAGTCAAGTTCGAACTGCGGATGAAAGCAACTCCATGTCCTTTAAAACTTTGTTTCCAAACAGCCGGCGTTGCAGACAGGTCCCTGACTGCTTTGTCTGACTTCATTTTTTGCAGACAGTCCTCCAGCCATCTGTTTTTCTCTCATCCACGTCCTTCCTGGGAGGAAATGTCTAATATACTAGTAGAATAGGGTACATGGCAAGCTTATTTTTATGTGCCCATTAGCAGAACACCAAGTACCAGCTCCCTCTTCATTCTGCCAAATGTTTTACACAGACATAATCATGTTTTATCAATGCACAGTCTGACTTGAAAAGGAAATAAGCATGGTGAAAAAGGAATGGGTACTATAAAGTACTTACTTTCTATTTCTGTGTGAGGATGGAGGAAGGATAGAAAACAGGTAAACTCAATGGTTTCATGACCATTGTTCCTACATGTTCTCTTATATGTTATATGCTGTTCCAATCCAGCTCCACCAACAGACT
>NW_023339751.1:15001137-15024705 GCF_004916995.1 Morone saxatilis | reverse complement strand
GCCTATTTGCAAAAGTACACCGATCAGCCATAACACTATGACCACTGAAAGGTGAAGTCATGGCACCTGTCAGCAGGTAAACATTTTGTCCTCAAGTTGATGTGTTAGAAGCAGTAAAAATAGGCAGCGTGAGGATTTAAGCGACTTTGACAAGGGCCACATTGTGATGTCTAGACGACTGGGTCAGAGCATCCTCAAAACTGCAGCTCTTGTGGGGTGTTCCGGGTCTGCAGTGGTCAGTACCTATCAAAAGTGCTCCGAGGAAAGAAAGGCGGTAAACTAGCGACAGGGTCATGTGCAGCCAAGGCTCATTAATGCACGTTGGGAGTGAAGGCTGTGTGGTCCGAGCCAACAGACGAGCTACTGTAGCTCAAACTGCAATAAAAGTTAATGCTGGTTCTGATAGAAAGGTGTCAGAACTCACAGTGCATCACAGTTTGTTGGTATGGGGCTGCATAACATTATGACCAGCAGGGTGCCCAGGTGGTCATAGTGTTATCGGCTGATCGGTGTATAAAGACAATGTGCCGTATTATTGCACTAATGACTGACGTGCAAAATACCAGATGTCAGCTTTGGCCTCAGTAAATACGTTCTGCAACACAATCGAGTACACTGTGAAACTACTCATTTAGCCAAGCCTAGTCCCCATACATTAACCCCGCTACAACACACCAGGGAATAAAATCACATACTGTACAATTAACAGTGTCCTGTTTACCTTTTATGCACCACTAGACACACTAAGTACAGTCACGGCAACGATGGGCCAAACTTTTTAAAGCACTCACCTCTAAATATAGTGCAGCAACTTCCCCTGTTTATCAGCTTCTCAACATGACAGTCAGGTTTTCATGAATTTTCTATTACAGCAGAGGTGAGCCAACGTTGCAAACGAAGCTCACCGCTAACATAATAAAAAAATTATTTAAACACTGACCTCCGTGCAAGAGAGCAGAGGTGCTATTTCACACTGCCAATGGCATACACGTAATGAGTGTATACATTTGTTTGGGCTTTCATCTAGATAAATTGATCATGAGATTTAGTGCGCCAGGTTCTGAGTGGCTCGCCACCGCTGCAATTTCCTAGATGTGTAAACCTTAAAAAGGATACAAATACAAAGTGTTTTTGCTGCAGATCTCACTCACTTACAAATTGCTATTAAGCACATCAGTTACCAGTACACACACACTTCCATTAAAATGCATTTAAATTACAACATTTGGAAAAGACTGCGGTCTGGTTTGAGCACAGAGTGACATACAAAAACTGCATCATGAAAGGTTGAAGAGATTACCTGCAGGACAGGTCTACCTGTCAGGCTGAGATATGGGATTATTTCCCCTGAAGTAAATCTCCACTGAAAGAAACTTGCATCTACTGCTAAATTCAATACATGTCTGGGAAACTAGCAAAACTTGGGTGTTTGGTTTAAGTAGGAATATGTTTTTCAATTAAAAGAAGTTTTGTTTTCAATTTAGGGAAGTGTACACTAGTTGAAGATTATTATTGATAATATAGCTTATATAATGCAAGCCGATGGCACAAAGGAACCAAGATATGATGAGAAAAAAGATTATTTTTATCTCATTTAGAAACTGCTTATAGTTTAGGTGTGATGTGACAGACAATACAGTCAGATAACTCACACTGAAAGGATTTAATACAGCGAACACTGCCAAACACACCAAGTTCAGCACAACAGAGCCCAACACCCGCCACTGTATAATCTGTAATCTACTCTGTGGGGATAAATCCAGCCAACCCCTGAAGAAATGGGAATATACCGTCTCTTTCTAAGTGTGAGCTGCGCAGCGGATAATTGTTACCTCAACCATATTAACACTGACCACAAATAAATAACTGAGGCTTTGAGCAGACAATGCCATGACATTTTCTGGCTATAGGTTGGCAATGAGTGCAGTAGCAGTAAACATTAAGCAGCAGCTCAACACAATAAGGAGAAAAGCAAAGCAAGGTGTGACAATAAACCTTTTCATTTGACTAGGAATATTTTTTTCTTCCATGTTTAGCTGACTAGCTATGTGACCACCTATCTTATGCACGCAAAGCCACGTTGAGTATGCCAGTATGAGTATGTTGAGGCCAATATTACAGGGAAATAACCATGTCATTGAGCTGTGTGCAAGACAACAATAATGTTTACATCTCTAAAGCCAATTTACACAATTATCTTCCACCAAGTTTGCAGTGAGCCAATGGAAAATCCCCTCAAACAGCAACAACAACCCAATTAAGGAGTAAATATGCCTCAAAACCAAATTCAGCCAATAACGCTTATAATACTCAAATAATGCCTACTCATAAGTCAAATGAATTAACAACACGAATGCATAAAAATGCACATGCCAAATGACAACCCTAAAGAAAAACCTCTGCCTGCACGAGAAGTTAATTCAGCACAAACACTGCAACATGGATCCAGTAAAAATTAGCAACAAGCAGAGCAATACCAGAGCCAACTCAGCACGACCAGCAGACTCAAACTTACTGGAACAAGTGAAGCCTGGTCCAATGCTGCCGACTTTAAAGACTTTAAACTCTGCGTCAGGCTTCCAGTTCGGTTTGAGGCCACGGCTCAAATCATTTCTCCACAAAGTCTCCTGAAAACACAGAGTAGCCGCTTGTTTAAATGCATGTATGTGAACTGTAGCTTAAATCGACCGCCATTTTTAGGGGCAGCCGGAAGAGCAGGTCATGCGTGAACACGTCACCTTCCCTCCGCCCTGATTGGTTGCTCCATTAATTGACCAGCTGTTTCTCACATGAGTTATTATGTATTATTAATTATTTTTATAAATTATTATGTGTCCTTGTCAGTCTTTAGAATATCTGTCAAGAAATTGTATTGTGTTTATTAATTATTTAATTTATTGTTTCTCTCTTTTTATTACTCTTCCAGTTTGTGTGTTATGTTGAGTTGAGTGACTAATAAATAATCTCTAAAGGATTTTTGATCCATTTAACCTGCCACATAAGGAATCCTGGTTAATAAATAGTAATAAGTCAACCTCTTAAAGGGGAATTCTAATAAATTTTCTCAAAGTCTGTTCACAAGTGTTGAGGTTAGCCTAGTCCACCTGTGAAAAAACCTCCAGTGTGTAGGAATTAGTGGCATCTGGCAGTCCCCCCACCTCCCGTCCTAGTAGAAACTATGGTGCTTGTGAAACTCGCAAACAAATGTGAAAGGCCCTGTCTAGAGCCAGTGTTTGGTTTGTCCGTTCATAATTAGGAGCAGCCAAGTGGGGAAACCCGTTCACGTTGTAATTCTGAACCAGAGATGCAGGAACTTCGGACAGATGATGTCTTCCACACAAACATGTCAACAAACATTTGGCAGAATTGCTACGAATTCACCACCACTGGCAGATCAAAACAAAATCCAGTATTAACACTAATACAATCAATTCAGCTAATTTCACCTCAATCAGTCTTTATTCAAACCCACGATTTAGGTAGTCTTGGGGCCTTTTTATGCCTTTATTAGAGATCACACAAGAAATGAGGGGAGATAGTCCCTTGCTGAAATGTAACTGGGGAATGTTGCAATTACATGGTCTGCACATTAAACCCCTCAGTCACCGGGGGTCCCAGAATGTCTTAAAATTCAAGTGGAGGCTTCATTTTATGAAGACAAATAGGTCAGGCTGGGTTTGGAGGAAATTTGTGCAAACAAACCTCTGCAATATTTCTACTTATTGATTGGTGCAGACATAAAAAAAATCAAGTAGACTCAGGTTTAAATATTTGACTCGGTGTAAACATCATAAAGCTTCAATGATCACTTCACTGAAGTTTTATGATGAACAAGCCAAGTGTGGAAAAATATGATTTTAAAGCTAGTTGGGGAAATAAAAATGAAAAACTGAATGTTAAAGGTTTAACACCCTGCTGTTGGAAGAGTTCATCGTAAAAAATCTACATAATTGAAGAGCACAAATTGCGCAGTGTTATAATTTTTTATGTCACACAAAAATGTGCACTTTCCTCAATAGTAGCCATAAAATAACTCTAAACGCCTGTTCTCTAAATAGCAACCTGCAGCACTCTAGTGTTACAACAGCTACAATCTTTGACAGTTTATGATAAAAGAGCCAAGCTTCCTTTCAAGAGAAAACCTTTTGCACTCCATCTCCCACATTTCCAAGTTAATGACAGTGTCACGCTACTCCTTGCGTTTGGCAGGCTGTTATCCACCCATCGTCTCTGAAGCGCGTAACCTCATTAGTAAGTGGACTATATGCAAGGTGTACAGAGGCTGCAAGGTTTGTAATGAATAGAGATGAGTAATGCTATTTGGTTGGATTTATTCAACAGGAAGGGAAATGGCTCTGCTTCGAGACATTTCCTGTCAAGGATAACACAATAAAGTATTTCTGTCTCTTCCACTTTTCCACTTAATATCTCACGTTTTGTCAAAATGAATTGCAGACACCTACATTCCTTATATCAGTACACCTGGAATAGCTGAAGCCTCTTGGTGGTTTGAACATTGTTGAAATTTCAGCAAGAATTGCCCTTTGACACATACGCTACGGTTTTGTGTCTGCCTACAAGAAAAAAGGATGATAATCATTCTAAAAATAAAAACAAAACATCAGACAAAACCATATTTGTTTCACAATCATACTTTATTTTGACAGAAATACAACCAGTAGACAGTGAAAACAAGAATAACAAAACTGAGAATGAGGTTTCTCTTTCACCTTGAACTGAGGTCAGCAGCTTTGTGTTTGTGTTTGCATTTGGTCGGCGAGGGTCTATAGTCCAGATCAATGAACAGCACTGACTGTCGTAATAGTAGCACCTCCCACCATAGGACCGCTCATTGATAGCACAGCACCACCTTTTGCTCCGATGTTGATGAACATTTTGCCTTTGACCTACAGTTTAACATTAAAGGTAAACACGCCTGGAGGTTATTGGTTTAACATGCAAGCAATCTGGGTGGAAGCAACTTATTAAAGAAAACAAGGCAGGTTACAAAAGGTTACAAAGCTCCAACGGAAGATTAGACAAAACACTCGTCGGATTTTTGGTTCAACCTTTATTGCTGTCTCACGCGGCTTTCTAGAAAAATATGTGACAGAGACACACTGGGAAAGAAAGAATAAGAGAAATCAAAACGGATACTGTCAAACCAAATGGAAGTAGCTTCTAAATCAAGTTCAATGTTCATTCAGCATCAACAACTAATGTCATTTAAAGTGCTTCGGATTAGAATTTTTAAAAAGCTTTATTTGCTCTTATTCATTTGCATAAAAGGTCGCTAAAAATATAGTGTAGCGTTCCCTCATCTTTTTGCTTCAAACAATATTGCACAGTATACTGGAGACAGTGCTGAATAACTGAAAACAGCAGATATTGAAGATCATGTAGCAATAAATGCAGTGACCTTGCATATTATGGAAAGAAAATCAGAATGGCTACACTACAGTGCTTTATCTGCTAACACTTTAAACTGGTAGGTGGGAATTCAGCTCTGATAAAATGACACCTGTAACACTTGAGTGGTGGATTTGAAACTGCTGTACAAGTACATGAGTGGACTGTATGAATAGAATCTGTTCCTGCTTAGACAAACAACTATACTAAAACACACGTTAAGTATAAGAGTAGAGTTACTCCAAAAGGGACAAAGGCATATGTGCAGTTTCAAGCTTTGGATTTAGCTTTTAAAACCATCACCAGGAGCAGGGAGAGGTGGCTGGGAATCAACTGCTCCTGATGATAGCCACTTGTCCAGTTGTGGACACCAACATATTATTACCTTCTAAAGTTCTACAGAAATGGCAAACGGTAGCTTTTTGAGCGTTCATTTGGAGTCATGTTTGTGTCCAATATGTCTTCTCCTTTCAGCTCTGTTTTCACTCTCCACCAACTCCTGGGGAACCTTTCTGGCTCTTTATCTGCTAAATGCTCCAATATGTCCACCAGCTAGCCAATAACTTTAGCAGTATGGTGCTGAGCAGGCCGTTTATAGTGAGCTTTAACAGCTGCCTGCTGTATCTGGAAACAATGCTGATGTGAGTGAAGCAGTAAAGCTGTGGGCTGTAAAACCAAAACAATGCGCTAAAAGGCATCCATAAAGCTGAGGGAAACTCAAGAGTTAGGTGATGATTACTTTTGGGCTTTAAAACTACAAGTTACTATAAATATGTAGACTATTTCAGCTTTGTCTTAAGTCCGAAACCGAAAGCTTGAAACTGCAAATACCCAATTTGTGCAGTAACTTTACCGTATGTTCTAAATATCAGTGGATTACCTAGTTACAAGTCAAGTATCGTGTCTCAGTTGATGTGCATCTTCACTGTATTGCAAAAAAACATTGTCATAGACAGATTATGTGTACTAGGTGCCAAAATGCATTTCTGTGCCATTCAGAGTAAAAACGTCCAACAACCTGGCCCCTTTGGTAACTTTTTTTTTTGTCCTGTTGTGCAATTCAGCTTGATAATTTGTGAGTCTTCTAGCAAAGTAAAGTGAATCAACTTCCTGCATTAGAATTGATCCAAGTTGCTGCAGAGAGTTTTCAGCCCAGTTGTGGTTTTTTATAATAGCAGAGCTAGCAAGACTGATCGGCTTGACTGCTAAACTGAGCAGGGACATTGATTTGCAGAAAGGGAATACAGCACAGGGAGAGAAGGATGGCACTGCCCTGCTTTCCCTGGCATGGGTTTGCCTTTGGCCTGTGGGCAGACACATCTCTTTCTCTCACACTCACACACGCACAAACACACACTTTCCAAGAGAGAAACACTGGCAGCCAGAAGTGTCTAGAGACACGCACACACACACAGAAACAGGCACACAAACACACACAGCGGGCCACATTGATTTCCTGTTTGGCATTACTAAGCAGTGAGTGACACAGCTGAGGGGAACGGGCTATTCTCTGTGCACACAAACAAACATGCTATGTATTCTGCCTCCCTCTCCTCTCTTATGCACACCTTCACAATATTATATAGACAAACATTCACGAGCAGAAAAGTCTGCCAGAAACAGCTCATCCCAATCATAGCGCCTTCACTATCCCATCTCTAGATCTCGTATTCTACGCTCCTCCACCTCCGTCTTATTGTCTCTTTCTCTGCATCTTTCTCATGCTCTGAATGAATCTTTCTTTCTTTCTTTCTTTCCTTTAAATGAAATGGGTTTTTCTTGGCTTCGCGCAGCAGTTTTGACTGCTTGGCTGGCTTGGCACAATGTTGAAGTATCCGACAGGTAAACATGTTTTATCAGCCACATGGATCAACTCTCACAAAGACACAAGCCTCTGTCCATTTCCAGGGTAATCTAGAGACGGCCATCTTTTTTTTTTTGGCAACACTAGGCAGATGGATCAATGTGCACTCGGAGAGCTCATTTTGTGTGAGCTACCAAAACAACAGAAACACACCTTTACGCGCTTTATTAGGAAATTCAAAGAGTGTGTGTACGTAGGTGCACTTGTGTGACTACTGGAAAGTGAGTATGCGTTCCCTCTGAGTTTCATGTCTCTTTGAGTTTTGTCAGAGTTGCTGTGTATGTGCGTCCCTGTAGCTTGTGTGCCCGGATGTGTATGTGCGTGATATGTGTGTGTGTGTGTGTCTCTCTCTCTCTCTCTCACTCTGTCTATGTAGGGTGCATTATTGGACGCAGTAGACCGGACAGTGCCAGAGGCGTACACCAAGTGGTCACGCGGCGTGACAGAGAAGAGAGCAGAGTTGCTGTCAGAAGGCCTTTTTAACACACTGCTGCTTTTCCGTTCGGGGACATTTCGGGAGCGTTTGTCTGCAAAAGGGGCTCCGCAAAAGGAGAGATAACACAATTCTCCAAAACTCCCAAAGAAACACCACTAAAGCCCCGAAGGCTCCCTACCTGAAAATACCGCACTAATACCTTTGATGTTCCCAAAGAGATGTGCAAGAGAGCGAGAGGAGGAGAGAGACGGGTGGGGAAACAGCTCAAACACACACATACACCAGGCAGCAGCTTCACATGTCTAATGAATACCTGTTAGCTGATGCCTCCATGTGCATGTCATTGAGGGGGATAGATCAAGGAAGTCAGCACGCACTGTGAAAATTTCCCTCTTAACAAGTTTTTTTTAATTGACCCCGAAATGATTTTTTCTCAAACCAAACATTACTTTCGTCAACCTGAATTCAACTTGTTAAATTTTCTTACACACATTGTGATGTCAAATGAGGCAGATTTCTCAAGTTTTTTTTTTTTTTTCACTTTTCTGTGTTTAAACACATTAATTTGCACTAGAAGAAAAAATTAATTTTCTCACATTACTGGTAGATTTTAGTCTTACAGTAAAGAAAGAACCTCCCCACTCTACAATGTTTTCTATCTTATAATGTGTGCGGCTTTGCGCATGGATGAGTGAGCCTACATTGTACCTGAGCACACTTCAGTGCTTAAGTTTTCCGCTACATTATGAAAGCTACTTCCTCACTACTGTATGTCCTAATTATATCTTCACCACCAGCATGCTATTATTTTTTTAAAAGCCTATATTTCCATCTGAGTTGCATTTCTACAGGAGGTCTGTGACCCCTTTTGTTAATATGTGCAGGGTTCAAAGGTTTACTCGGGATGTCAGCATAGTAAAGTGAACCAGAAACATGTATGCACCTACAGTGTGGAGCTGCTTTGCTCTTTGTCCCTCACATTCACACACACAAACACACAGACACAGACACAGACACACACACACACACACACAAACACACAGACACACACCACACACACCTACACACACCTACACACGCTGACACACACTTACACACACATATTTTATGCTGGCTGTGACAGCTCCAGAGCACTCTGACGAATTTGCTTTCCAGTCTCTAGTCCCCACTCCACTTCTACTGTTTGTTTTTTTCTTTCGTTCCCACTTCTTGTTTTTGCCTCCACCTTCCCTTGGGCCTTCTATTACACTGCAAAGGTCACATTTATGTCACCTCCACGTTTAAAAGCCAAATGCACGTGTGTGTCAGAGGGCGCGGCTGTGTGACGACAAGTGAACTTAGACTTTAAAATGTAATAATAGCCAGCAGGTATTCCAAGAGAACACATAACGCTGACTTCTCTGAATGGTAACACTCTTTCTCTTCCATCAGCAGCTTTCATATGCATGTGCAAGGCTAGTAAACTGGACATTTATACATTTCTTCTTTCATTAATTCCTTCAATCTGTAAACTTTCATATACCACTATCAGAGTTGTTCTGATACTAATACCTACAGTGGAAATGCCTCTGGTCTCTGCGGAGTACGTGTCTGTGCACCGATCTGATACCATGTTATTTATCAGCCCCCCAAAACGGGACTCTGCTACTTCCCAACAGTGTCCTTTTGCCTTGTTTTCCCAGGATGGTGAAGTCACCCTAACCAATCCAACCAATCCAAACCAACATGGCTACTACTGGAGAAGAGTTGATTTCCAGTAGTGTAATGTTAGCCAGAGCTAGCTAAAGTGTCAAACTGGATATAAAATAAAATAAAGTTCTGTGGGATTCATTTTCTATATGTATTTGTTCATGTTTTACAAAGGTTTTAACCTAACCCAGAACATACAACAATGGTAGCAATCATACATGGTTAGTAGTATACAGCTGTTAAATAATAATAATAATAATAATATTTATATGTTTTTAACACACTTGTATCAGATCAGTATTTTTTAAAGATCTGTATCAGAATCTGTATCGGGAAGGAAAAAGTGGTATCGGAACATCTCTAACCGCTACGGTTTGTTGTGAACATAAGATCCTTAGTCAGTCAATCAGTCAGGCTGGAGCTGCACATGCTAATTAGAAACAGTACAGCAGTTACAATACCAATGTCATGGACACAGGCAGTCCCTGAATGGTTCACGTGCGTTAATGAGCTTAGTGTTCCTTTGACACTCAAACAGTGAAACAATGACACTGATATAATGACTGGGGAGAGAAGGGGATGAATATCAATGTCATAGTGATTCCGGTTTTAACTTTTGATGGTTGGGTTTAAGCTCCTCAGGGAATCTTTGGCTTGGGGAGGTATGAGTGGCTCAAAGGGATCAGGATCTTGGCTGACCCAGGGTCTTTGAACGTCCCCTGGTTGGGCTCCTCCAGGCTGCAGTTGGTGCCCCGTGGATCCCTGCAAGGTTCTGATGCTCTGCGAGGCTGAAAGAGCGAAGTGCGACACAGACTTCGAGCCTGCACCTGGGGTCCAGTATTAAAACAGGGAAGGCCTCTAGTCGGCGGGGGCAGCTGCTTGGTCCGGTTAGCCAGAGGCCCTAAGGAACCCCCTGGTTTCAGAGAGGCAAAGCCGCCGGTGCCCCCTGGCTTGAGTGCAGGGAGAGACACGCGCTTGTGAAGGCGAGGAGGCTGCAGCATGCGTGGACAAGTCGAACCAGCAGATCTAGGAGGGATAGAGTTCTGCAGTATCACAGCGGGGGCTTTCCACTCGTGCTGGGCTGCAGACTGAGCTGCTGATGCTGGTCTGACTCTGGCATTTACCCCCTGTGGAGCCCCAGAGCCTTGGTGGTGCAGGTGAGTGCTGAGGGGACGACTCAGCTTGTCTGCTGGCCCAGACACATCTGCAGTAAGGTTTTCAAGAGGATGGTCAGCATCTATACGGGTTCCTTCCTCTAGTCCGCTTCTTGTGAGGTCATTGTGGCCCTCGGTGGGGGGAGTTTTTACTAGTCTTCCCTGGTGGAGGTGCTCGCTGAGGCAGGGGTTGAAAGGCTGTAGTATTTGAGGCTGCAGAGAAGAAGAAATATGTGTCAGTAACTTTTTAAAAATGGGTATAAAATAGTCATGGAACTGTCTGTTTATAATTAGGTGGGAGTTGTTTTTATCGTGTTCCAGAAATGGCTGGTTTTAAAAATTTCCCCTCTTTTAGTTTCTTTGATCCCTGTGGATTCTAAGCTTTCTGGATATTTTACGGCCGCAAAGGAAAATTCCGAATCAGAAAGCCAACTGAAAATTCTTTCAGAGAAAGCCTTTCTTTGACTTGTTTATTTACTTCTTAATATCACAGCCTGTTTCCACCGCCAGTCGCTGAACTATTCCTAGAATGGGAGAGGCAAAGTCACACAGGAAGCCCTGATTCAGCACTTAAAAACAAGCAGAGGAGAATAACCTTGCCATGTGAGTGCTTGGAATCCACTGAAGTCTTTGGAGTCATTTTGTGATCGCTGCTGCAGAGGGGCTTCAAAACATTCAAACCCAGAGCTATGATGCCTGCTGCCAGTGTAAGAACGTGCTGAGCCGCTAACCACATGGAATTTAGACCAACCATGGTGTTGTCCTCCACTAGGGGACATAGGGGGTATGAACACAAAATCGTGAACACCTGTAAAATCTAATGCAACCCTACAACAATTACTGTTTTAGTGAGACTCATTATGTTCAATATTTGTTGTGTTAGAGAGCTGCTTATTATGCAGTATGACAAAACAACAAAACTACGGCTTCAAAAAAAAGTTGAATCAACACCTCTCTGGCACGGACTTAACAAAAACTCATTATGACTTAACAGAGTTAGCATTTGTTTCAGCACGCCTGTCCACTCTTTGCTTTACTGAGTTTGGGCTGAAGAATTCAGATTCTAAATACTTTCTGCATCACAGCTTCACTTTAAATAAAAAAAAGGTAGATAGTTTTGCTTTTGCACTAGGCACAGCCATATACCCGGATGATGTATACTTTCATGAAATAAAAGAAGAAGTATTCTGGAACACATTTCCAAATAAGCAGCAGAGTACAAGCCAAACAGTGCTTACTAGTCCAGACAACCACCAGCAAGAGCAGAGTTGCTCAGATCAGACAAAAGTCAATATTGGGCTATATATGAATATCTTAAACAGTACTAGAGTACATTTTCTGAATACCTTATGACTTCAATGTCTATAAAAATCTATTTATATTATTTCTTATGTTAGCCTGCTTGAAATTGATTCTGTAAGGAATACTGATGGCCTTACTTTTTACCATGAGAAATCAGAGGGCTGGCCTTTTTCCATCAATGCCCTTTGAGCAGGACCTAAAGAATCTAAATCCACCTGGAACCGTCTCCAGCTACAAAAAAATCATGAGCTCCGTCTTAGCAGAAACATACCCACTGTGAGTTGGAAGTTAAATGATCTCAGAGGTTCTGCCTTTTTCTACCATCAGTCATTTGTATAGTGAGTGGGAGTAGTTGTCCGAGGCCACAGCTCCATCTCCTGGTCCCCTGCCACAATGCATCCAGTAGCCTATTACAAAACCCTCGTCCACCTCTCTCGGTGTTGCATGTTTTTAAATCAAGGAAATACTGTTTTTAGATTTCAAGGTTTGTCATTTAAAAACTCCTGAATAAAGAATGTTTCTGTTGCTTTTTACAATAGCTCTGATTAGTCTGCCACTTAAATCATGTTATTAAATCTCTTTTCAGCTTTGGAGAGTATCTGTCTGAATACTCTCTGCTGACTCCCAAAGTTCAAAACTAAATAAAGGGCTTTGTTCCAATCCACAAATTACAGGTGCCACCAAAGTAAACAAAGTAGACATTATTAATATAATCTTATTTTAAACATACCGTTACTGAAGCAAAACAAGTGAAATCATTGTCATGAGACTATCAGTAATAAACAGTATGGTATCTTTAATAGCGAGGCTTGTAATGAGTACGTATATTGATAGCTGGCCAGCTGGAAGATGCCTCTGTCAGTGATAGCAGCATGCAGTATCTACAATACAGGGTCACAGTCAATAATTATTTGCATCTACAGCTGTCTGCTACAGTACTAATAATTAGCAGCAATCATTTTGAGCTCTTCGCTGCACTGCCAAGAAGTAAATATCTCAGCTCACTAATGATAGCTATCACTTCCACAGAAAAACACCAGTCTAACCAAGAAACGAGCCAATTTAAGGGCACCTGCGAGGTGTCAGGACCCACCAGAACCAACGTCCTTTCCAGCGTCTCTCAACGTGAAAATGGCTGTGCGATTAGAAAAGAAACATGCAAGCAATTGAATAAGGATTTAAATAGTCCCCCTTTTTATGTCTGTGAGAAGACAATGTGATACGCAGCACATACGCAGGTGAGAGTGGCAATATGGTGGCACTCCATTTCAAAGCTACATTAGATTCCCTAGTATCATTTAATGTAAGGGGGTTGTGTAAATGGTAATTTGGATTGTGTTTGAATTGAAGTCTTGGAAATAGTGCGAGAGCAGAGGAAGCGTGATTAAAGATAGATTTGTCTTTTGCTTGCTGTGCTGCTTTTGACCGGGGAGCTAGAATGGAAGGGATTGCTCAGGACAGCAGTAATATGCATTCACGTCCAATAACACGGGGTATGCTTAAATGTTATTCCTTTCAAAAACCCTTCATCCGAATCCTTCAATGTGAACATATAAAACGATGTTCAATGAACACAATCTAGAAAAACAAATACACACAGAGAGCTTTACCAATGCATGCACAACATTTTTATACACTTAATTTGATAGGATGGAACAAATTAAAATGTATAATTGAGAATAACAAAAACAAGTTAAAACTATAAAAAGAATATAACAAAGAATATGTAAATGAAATATGAAAAAGATAACAAATTACCATAACTAAAAGAGTATCCTCTATTGAGAAGTGCAGACCAAAGTAAGATACACAAGATCAAAATTCCAAAACAACTGAAAATCCAACAGAAAACATGCAAACTCAGATGTAGAAGGGCATGCTTCTGTCATGTCACTTGAAGCCAAACCCCAGCCCAGCGTGCAGGAGGTTGACTACATGTTAAAGAAAGAGTTACTGTACCACGCTGTGTCATAGAAGTACTGCACTAGGTGCTCCACTCCTTGTCATAGGCATTATGTGTGTAGGGGGGGTAAAGGTAGAAGAGAGAGAATATGGGAGATTCAATTACCACTTTATGAGTGATACACAACAGAGAAGAGATGAGGAGGAAAAAAAGGGTTAAAATACGGGGAGAGAGGCTGAAGTGAGAGAGAGGATAGGAAGGGGTACAAACATGTAAGACAGACACTTGTTGGGGTTCATTTGAAATGAAGAATTAACACTCAGCCAATGCTTGCAAGAAAAGATCATGGATTAGCTCAGCAAACAAACACATTTAATACAAAATATACATTTGCTAAATACGTTTTATTTTCTATTCTGAAGACCTTTCTTATCAGCAAGAAAACTTTACAGGTTAGTCAGCCAGGGCTCCCAGTGGGGTGTCAGATCATTAGTGGTCACATCTGGTGTTTCTCATCTTATATCTAAATATGACTGCATGCCAGCTGTACCATAGTATGTTTCAGTGACATTACCTCTTTCCTCCCAGTGTTTTTCTGCCACTGTACAGGCATTCTTTTTATACTGTTTTGCTTAATTAGACCATGTGCTTTGACTGAATGCTGGGCTGTACTCACATATTTGTCAAAATAAGTCTGTAAACACACACTGCACTTGATATTGAAAGAGTACAGAGATGTACTAAAAAAACATTTTTTTTCACCTTTCCCTCACGGTACAACGCTGAGCCCCACTGGGATAGATCAAAGGAACAAAGCGTGGGATCTTCTCTTTGTTTCCATCTTTATTTTTTATTTTTTGCTCTTCACTCTCTCACATACACACATTTTCTGTAGCCTATTTACCTGCTGCCATTCTCTTTACCCCTCCTTTCATACTTGCTACCTCATCAGCACAATACAAAAGCTTTGTTGTTGAAATTCACTGAGCTAGGTGAGGTTCTTGTGACTGCGCTGTCATTGTTTCTGCAGTCCTGTCTTTCTCAATGAAGTCAAACTGTTTAAGTCCACAGAAAAAAATGCTTCAAAATTCAGTTTCAGCAAAGATCAGGTTGTGGTCATGTTTACTATTTTCTCAAGAACACATGATACGTACTCTGTTAGAGGAGCTATTATTCTATCATCTTGACACCATCCCTACTGCAAATATGGTGTATATATTATTTTTGAATGAATGTCTACAAACGGAGAGAGGAGTTAAGTCAGGATTAGAAATAGAGGTATCTGCGGGTTTTAGAAAGTCGACAAAATAGCCAGTTTTTTACTGAACAAAGCTAATAGAGTGGAACTGAAGCTATAAGCACCTGATAATTAATTGTTAAGGGACAGAAGTCAGACTGTGTTTAGTAAAACAAACAAGGAAAAACTATTTTGCACGGTACTAATCTTGTTAGAAATTAATCTAAAAGTAGACATACAGCATAAATGGTCCTGTAATTGCACAGTGAAAAAAAGCATGCTATTAACTGGAACAAAGATATTTCAGTCATTTGGAGGATTTTAATTGGGGATAAAGTTAAACTTTTTCAGGCTATTTACAGGGCCCTGGACATATTGTGCTATGAAATGATAGAGTAGAGGTTGCAAAGGATGTTAGTGACTCACTCTGTCTGCGCTGGGGCATGCTGGTACGGGTCAAGCCCTGGTGCTGTGCCTGCCACGGGGACAGCATTGGGGTGGGCAGCACACCCTACGCAGAGAAAAACACAAAGGACAAAAGGCATGACATACCAGAACACACACACACAGAGATGCATGCTAACACAGAAAACACACACCCACAGACACAAACACATTGTTAATACGTATTCATAGCCCAGTTGACACGGCCCACAAAAACACACCAGAAACATGCACATGTATACTGACACGCAGAGAGTGTGTCACCATTCATATTAATATATGTTAATGAGACAAAATAAAGCCCTTAACATCACGTCTCCCTCTTTTAGTTCCCCTTAAGGAGCTATTTGGTTATAAATACTCTTATCTCACACTGTCTGATAATATCATGTTTTGTATTGGCTTGTTCCAACTGTTAATTGAAGCTACATTATAAATGATGTTGAAATAAAGTAAGATCTTGGGCCTATGTTTATATGGCAGCATTATTCATTAAAATGGAAATATTCTCTATGTCTTGCACAATGTTTGGCTGCACACTGATTTCAAACAAAAAATTTATTTATATGGAATGTTTAAAAATGGTAACCACACCCATGTATATATACTAATAAGCTGGTGATTAGTTTAAATAAATGTGTTGTTTGACATAGTGTACTCTAATTTCCAATAGCCTTACACCTACATGTGATGTGCATACGACAGAGATCTTCTTCTTAACTATGTTTGGCTGAACATCATGAGTTTGTGATAACAGGGCCACCGGTGGGTCAGTGGGAAGAGGTTAAAAACAGCGTGACACTGAGAAAAGTTCAACACATAAACACACACACACACACACACACACACAGAGTAGTGTATATATTTATAAGTTCTCCACCCCATAAATATATTAAGCTATTGTTAATAGGAAATTGTTAAGTTCTCAAACACAAACATGAAGCTAATCATTATTTTTCACACCTTCAGCCCCTATAATGTGTATATTTGCTATTTTAGAGTTTCTAAAACTATCTATTGTAGTCATCATCCTATAAAACATCCACTACCTAGAGACTTCCAGTGTTTTCTCTCCCTGGGCCACAGACATTTTTTCCTCCTACTTATTAATTGTTTTACTTTTTATATAACTAAAGAGTCAGATCCATTATCAACCATCCCCAGTGCCTAGCAGCCTGCAGTCCATTGTAGAACACTCCATCATAGGCAGTGCAAAAACAAAATGACACTGAAAAGGTTAACATTTTTCACAGGTGAACCAAACAAACAATACAACTTTTCCAGCCATCACTTTGAAAATTGACAGTTTTATAATCTTGAAAGGAAAGTGAATTCGATATCCACTTGAATATGCCTTCTTTTTTTAGTACATCAGTCTTGGCTAGGATGATAAATTAACACTTACTTAACACAGTGTAATTAGTTACTGAAAGTGGCAAATCCATAAGTGTTTAAACACGGCATCTGAAGCACAATGTGACAGCTGAAATGATGTTAGTAGGGCCTTTGTGACAGTTTTACATAAACTGTATATTTCAGCCCATTTTCTTACCACATCTGCTGTCTATATGCTCTACTTTCTCTTTTTGTTGCAAAATGCATTCTGTTGTCTAAACGTTTTGTTTGGCCAGCATCTGTATCTCTGCACAAAAACATGTACTTGAAAGAATACAAGCTCTTCACTTGATACTAAACCAACCTTCACCTTAAGCAATTCAAGATTGCTGACCCCCATCGGAGAGGCAAAGTGAAGAGGCAGCAGGGCCATCACGTTAAGCACACAGACAGACTAAAACCTTATTAAATGCTACTCCTTTCTTCAGCTGTGGAGAGGGCCACTGCTCAAATAGGACTCTAATATAGAAGAGAGGAGTACCAAATCTGTCAGAGGGAAGAAGAAACAGAGAGAGAGAGAGATAGAAGATGAAAAGGGGAGGGCAACTTCCCAGCAGGCCCAGCCCAGGCTATTTCAGTGCCCTCCTAGTGCGACTTCTGGAGGGGGGAGAAATGAGTTTCCCTGATCTCCTCTCGTCCATGTCCTTCCTTGAACACCAACAACTGTGTCAGCGGGAAGTCTCGGCAGAAGTCTCCCGTCGAGGCTTCATTTGCAGAGAGTAAAACCTTAGGCGATGAGAACAAAAGGGTATGTTGGAGCTCTCGAACGATTCTGACAGTGTCTGGCAGCTTTATTAGACCTCCGCAGCAGCTTAGCCTGTCAATTTTTTACAGTTTTCCATCGCTGTAAAGGCTCTCCAATGAAGGGCTGACAGAGCTTCACAAGGGCAAGGAGACAGAAATTGAGAAAATACAAAAAAATTTCATATTCCATCAATTTCATCAAAACTTCTTTTTCATTTCTCGCCCACCAGAGCAGAGATCCTGGGTTTGATGCTTGGTAGTGGAAAGGAATCCAGGGTTCTCTATCTCTAGCCCTCATGGCTCTGTCTGGTTGGTCCTGCCTGCACAGTTAGAGTGAACTTTGGCCCTGCCACTGGAGAGGGAATAACCTAAATTACATGAACGGTGCAATAATCAACCAGAAACGTAAAACATGACTCTTGCTCCCTCATCAGGACAGTAACGAGAAGCCCCTCACAGTTCCAAGGGGCTATTTCTCTCCAGGTAGTTGTTTCACAATGAGTATTGGCTGCCCTTGAGTCTGGAGCGTGGCAAGTTTTCACGGGTCTCTTATATATGGGGTTTCAAATCATGCAGCTGGTTGTTGGAGGGCTTAAAAAATCCAGTAATCGCGCTCTACACAAAGGAAAGCTGTAGCTCATGAGCACAACAGGTAAGTTATGTTTAGAGAGAACACGAGCTTTCACACCTTTGACCTTGATAGTCGCCTCTGGGCTCCGCGCCATTTGGTGAGAATCCTATAATCTAACATCATATGAAACACAGGAGACTATAATGAAGCCTTCCTTGCAATCCACATATCTATAATTTGTATTATTAATATAAAATGAGCAGTTGTGTTTAGAAATATCATTCTCCTCAAAGAAGAATAAAATACACATCGAGTAATGGAAACAGTCACTAGGAGGCCGCTCGGCTCAGATAACTGACGCCATATGCCTCATCTCTGGATTGTAACTGTAAAGCCAAAGGTTGGTCTTGTACTACTTTTTGCAGGTTCGGTTCTACGTAAAGTGCAGCAAGGACAAGCAGATTGCGGTAGAGACAAAACATAGAAACAATGGCCGAGCCTATTTCTAATAAGCTAGCGACAGGGCAACTAGATTTAAGATAAGGCACAAGTCAGATCTACGTTGTATTCTCAAGATCTTGTATTTTGGTCCATTGAAATTTGTCGACGATATAACAATGCGAAGATTTCTGGGTAAAGCAAAATAAAAACAAACAGTTTAGAATAAACCCATAATGCTGTGCCAGCGCGACAAGGCGGATGTTGGGCTGTTTATAGCTGGCCTCTCGCGCGGCCGACGCTGCGCGATCTACTTTGAACAATCTCACTGGAATTTCCACTTGAGCAACAGACTGATATACTAGCTAGATCTCGCTACCTGTGCCTAATAACCTTATAAATAGAACGGAATAATAATATTTTCCTTCATTAAACCATTCACAAATTTCAAATTTAGTCCAAGGTATATAACAACGACCAGCACAATGTCTTCTAATTCAATTTCACCTATAGTGTATCTGTGCCAATAAATCCTTCCAATCCCTGTCCAAGTAACCACTCTGCTCGCTCGCATTGTGTAATTATTACAGATGACGCTCGCGCAACTCGTGTAAAACTTGTTCAATGTCCGGATGTGTGTGTGGTTCAGTGGAACGATCTCGTGATGCAATGAACGGTGTGTCTCTCAAGGAATTGGTGAGTTAACGGAAACGAACTGACCGCATACATGTCAGATTCTTGGACGAGGGGAAAACTTGTTTTTCAACCTAAAGCTTAAACAACTGATCACTACGCCTTCTCAAACCCTCCGGTTCTCCCTTCCTTTTCCTCTTCAATACGCTGCTTGTTTGTCCACAAGATAGAAAGCAGAAGAATTAGATCTGATACTGCGTATGCGAGTGTAATGTATAGTGTAGAAGAAGACACAAATCTGACATGCGCTCTTCGTCTTTCTTCAAAGAGGGCCTGCAGAGGGAGTATTTTTTTTCGCCGTTTTTGGGCTTTTAAATGGGAGCTCACACAATCAGGATCCAGTTTTTCACTGTTTCTACGACCCGATCTGTAACATGTACAGTATATAACACTGCCTCCCAAAAACAAATATTCTCCATTCATTTTTTCATTATGACATTGCTGTACATGTGGGCACACAGGACCGAACCAAAACCATAATGCCAATGGATTTCAAAAAAAGGGAAAATAACAAGCGGGAAGATAATTTAACAACCCATTAAAAAGCAAGAACCGTAATCTGTTGACATCTAACAGCTGGCAAGCTGGAGCTTGTACAACTGGTAATGTCAAAGGAGGTACAGACCACTTGACACAGTTAGAGCTTGAAGGGATTCAAAGAAGATTATAATAAGTCAGTTAAAAGACAAGATAAATATCGTGGAATGTTGGTAGGGCTTAAAATAACTAGAGGCACGAAGAGGAAAGAAATCTCCAAACCATGAAGCAAGAAAGACAAAAGAACAAAATAATTGCATGGTATTCATCTTTGGCTTTAACGTTGAATTTGCAGAGAGGCCTGATAGATTATAATAGTCAAGCGGAAGGAGTTGATACGTTTTTGACTTTGGATATATGGTACCTGTCTCTAGGGCTCGGCAGCACTAAATGTTAAATGGAGGTGTGAGGTAAGAAGAAGCGATGAAGAAGAGGATGTTTAAAAGGCAGAGAGCGAGTAGGAGGGTAGCCGTAATTATCTTTTCTGACTGCCACTGATGAAACACTGCCTATTGTGTTGCCATTGTTTCACTGCTGCTGCTCATCTGCCTGTTTGTTTATCTGGGTTATTAACAAGGTCGGCTCCCAAGTCTTTACTCTGCTGAACTCATTGTTCAGTCACACTGAGTGTGCCCTGCACTTGAGTATAGGAGATACACGAGGCACATCCCACTCACACGCACAAACATATGCAGACAATCAGGGTTTCTCACATGCACATGTAAAAAAAACAAACCAAAAAAAACACAAACACAAACACAAGGTGGCATACGTTTCTAGTGTGCTACATTTGAAATGACTAAAATTATACAGCTCATGTTTTATTTGTAGCTAAAGGCAGAGGAGGCAGAGAAAACATTTGAGCTGCTGTGATCGCTCTGGGGATCTATTCAAGAACATCATTTTTCTACAAGTGACATTTAAGCAGTTTCCACAATAGATGTGGGTCTTACTGCAACAAGTGTGTCCAAAATTTGTCGGCATCTTGTACACTGACAGACACATACTCATACCATACTGCGAGACTTATTTTTTTCTGAGCATGCTTTTGGACTCAAAATTGGATTGTAAGCAGATTAAAATGGGAAGCTGCAGGAGCTGGTGCCCAAAACAGTTGGTTAGGATATGTTGCCAAAGCCTTCCTACGGACTGTGAAGTTAGGAGACGAGTACATCCCTGGTCTCCACAAAGGAGGAATCGATTAAAGCAGCCTGTAGAGCAATAGCTGAAAATGTTTTGGTTCATGAGAGAAAATGTTGGCGAAGGGCTCGTTTGAGGAGAATTTATCAACATCTCGAAGATGCTGCAAGAATAATAAACTGTAGACTGACAAGTAAATGTACTTAAATAGCCCTATCCAAGGGTCATAGGTCACAAGCTTACTTTTTTGTCATACTCTTAATCTGAGTTTAAAGCACAGTCCATGCTCAAGTTGTTGCCAGTACCTCAACTCTAGACCTCCCAGTATCGGGCTGTAAATTTTACCCTTTGGGCTCATGATAAGGCAACTAAATATCAGCATTAAAGCTATAAAAAGATTATAGCTACTGGCCTTTGACATCAAAACTATTCTTGGCTGATCCTCAACACTCAAAAATACTATCAGAGGGCAAGAGCTACTCCAGAGCTCTGATACCGCGGCACATTAAATGTCAGAGGAGAAGAAAATCCACAGAAAAGGGCATTTCAGAGAGCAAGAGAAAAAAAACACAAAAAAAAGATGACAAGATTATGAATTTGTGCGTGTCTGTGTGTGATGAGAAGCACTGAAAAGTGAAATAAAGAGACTCAAATGTGCAAGTGGTGAAAAAGAAAATAATATTTGCGCAAAAAACAGAAAGGGTTACAGAGAATAGACAAAGAGAAGTAAAAGCGAAGCATTGTATGAGCAACACTGTGAACCTCAGCTTGCTGAAGGTGCGACACCAAGAGCTTTGATACCATCTAAAAGTAAGAAAAACAGAAAAAGAAACATCCCTTTCTCTCTGTTATTTGTTTACTCTTGGCTCTTATTTCTTGTTACATTGTCAAAAAATACAGCAAAAAACTTGCAGTTTACCTTTCAGAGCAACTGCGAGCTCTGAAAAAGTAAAATGTCACTAACATAATGTGTTTGTGCCCACAGTGCTGCAAAACACAGGGCAGGAAATAGTCTCCACTTCGGCGACGATGATGTAGATTAAAGTAGAACAAAAAAGGCTAGTGAACAAAGAAATATTTAAAAACAGTAAACTGCAGTAAACAGCATAGAGGGAGAAGCACAAACTCAATCTTGCCGTTTCAGTGTGTTATTAAACACCAGGTACTGCAGGTCACAGGTAGATGTTCCCAGCATGGAGATTATTCCGATTGAGGACAGCTAGCCCTGCTTTGATGGTTGCCATAGCGACTGTTAAACCATATGCTCTTGTGGAAAGCAGGGACCTACTGTTAGTAAGCTTGCCTGTTTTGTCCTTTATTTTTTCCTCAGTAACACTGGAAATCTCATTCATTCACTCACTCTTTTTTAAATTCTGTTCTTTTCTCTATGTAGTCCCATTATACTGTTTTCCTCTTTGTGTGTGTGAGTGTGTGTCACCTTTTTACCTGAGAGCAAGTCAATTAGGGTAGTGTTTACTATGCACCCTGCCTGTGGCACTCCTGCTATTGAATCAATATTTGGCTGCCACACAGCATGCTATTATGGCATGATACTGAACACGTATCTATCCATCTCTTACCTTTCTCTCTCTCCGTATCACTCTCTCTACTTCCAACCTCCCATGCATCTTCCCCTCCTTACTATGGTATATCTTTGCTTTCTCCATCACTTGAACATTAACACCAGCCCGTCTTCAGAGTGAGATGTGGGTAATAAGAGTGTGAATTAGTGACAAGCCCACTGACAACCTAATAAACTGTATTCCATAGAGAGGACATGGTGTAGTCATCTAACAATTCAGACAAGGCTGGCCAGAGAGAGGCAGCAGATAAATAGGAAATCGGCTGACTAAATTCGGTGGACTGACTCAGGAACATATTGCATGTATGCACTTTGTCACCAGCGTATCCCAATGGGAATGTTACACTAAGATGCACACTAGTGCTATTTTTTTACATTTATTATCTTGATAATTGTTAAAATAAGGTGAAACGGTATTTTAATTTTATGCTTAAACAGTTTCAGATTTTTAGAAATCCTTTGTTGAAAAACAAAGGTTGAAAGTGTGCACTTGTCAGGAGCGCTGTTATGGGTGATGTAAATGTTTGTACTCACAGCGTGACTCGGTGGTCTCCAGTATGTCTGGGTGGCCTTGTCATAGTGATGCTGCATCCGTTTGTCCATCTGTCTTTCGTTCTGTCGTAGTGAAGAGGGAGCCCTCTGGTGGTGGCACTGACACCGGAACTGTCGGCCTTGAGCAGGCTGAGGAGGCATGAATACATGAATCAGTGAAAGAAAGCTTTTTTTTTTTTACACAATAACCGAATGCTGTTATTCATTTTCTTTTTAACCTAGGCCATACTTTCCTACTTTTACAGTTATCCTGGTTAAGAGCATGTAGATTACTTATCAAATCAAACATGGCAAAGAAAAACTATAAAGAGCAAAATACAAAAGTACTGAAAGGCCCTTTTAACACTTTTTAACACCCATTAACACCCAAGTTGACCCATCTCAGTTCAACTTTTTTAATTGTAAATGACTTGAAACTTAAAACCTACTACTGCTGGATAATAAGTCATGAAGCCCGCCTAACTGGTTATAAGTATGT
>NW_023339751.1:14981609-15001073 GCF_004916995.1 Morone saxatilis | reverse complement strand
CTAACAGCAAAGCCATCCACATGGTTGTCACATAAAATACTCATTTAAAATATCAGGTATATTCACATGATAAAACAGACAAAAAAAAAACTTCAATCAACAACCTTCTGCACATGGCTGGTAAAACTAAAGGCATTTTTTAAAAATGTATTTATTTTATTTTCTATGCAGAAGCAATGAAATACTGTCCTGTATTTCTTCAGATCAAATGTGGAAGAAGTCAGCAGATTATCACACAGTTTTAGGATTGACAGGCATGATGGCTAAATCATGGGAAATAAAGCCCAGGTTGTAAATGGGTAGAATTACCCTTACATGGTTATTTAAAGATCATGCGGTAAATTAAACTCACTGACATTTACTTTCAGTAGATGTTCACTGGATATTACCACCTTTTTCATCTGTTAAAACCTTTACTGACAAACCACTTTCACTGACTACCTGATGAGTAATACATGTGAAGTGCCTTTCTTAAACTCAATCCAATATTGAAATAGAACCTCAGAGGGACTAAAGATGTGCACTAAATCATTTGGTAGAACTTTTTTAAAGAATTTAGTACCAAATCTCATATATTCTCTCTTATTCAACTAATATAGAAGGAGTCTGTCTGTCTGTCTGTCTGTCTTTCAATGTTCTCGACAACCATTCATTCAATCGACTTCACACTTGGCTGGTATATTGCTGAGAACCTAAGGAAGTGCAGTGTCGAGTGTGAAGTAGTTTGGATGAGCGATTCTCGAGACAGCTGAGAAACATTGCTCATGTTTGGCAGCCTTGGTGAAAACTTCAATGCGGCTCAAATAAGAACGCATAATCATGAGCAGTCTGCCTCAACAGCAGTGGAAGCAGCATTCAAAAAGTAAGACTGAGAAATCAGTTTTCTATCTTTGATAGCTCCACTTTTCTCTCCCCCATTATTTCATTTTATTTCCCTTTATCTCCTCTCAACCCAATGCAGACACACACACACACAGAGTATACCGGAATAGACTTTCTCCCTGCCACACACAGTTCCTCTATTGTTTTCTCATTACTCCATTATGTTCAATTCAGTCAAGTGTTCCCCCCTTCTGTCTCTCAGCAGTTTCTCTGTAACACTTCACACCTCCTTCTGTTTACCTGACTCTTTTACCAACTCCACTATTATCTCAATTTCATGGACACACAGTAGCCTTTAGCTTTTCTAAATTCTGAATATCAATCTTCACAGACTCTGAACCAGTGTTGTTCTAATTGTTATTTTCTCACAACCAAAAATTCAAGGATTGTCAGCACATTAAACTGATCCCAGCCTTATGTATTATGTGCCCCCATGGGTTGTTTTTTGAAGAAAAAAAATTGGCTTTATTGTTTTTTAGTCCTCTTTTGCAGTGACATTAGAAGCCATGATAATAGAAACCCTTAACAGCATTCCTCTCACCTAACCTACAACAGCATAAAAACATCTCTGTTTGCCTCTTTTTCTCTTCCTATTTCTCCCAACATCTTCGCTCTTTCAGCCTCCGCATTCATTAATGTCAGGCACAGATCTGAAAATATGTCCAAGCTTTTTCTAAGTCTCTTGGCTTGTTGAGGCCGAGGGTGCAACAATATTGTGCTGGACTGAAGATCCTCCTGTGGGTGGGTGCTAATTCTAATTGGAGAGCTAGCATGCGGCAGGGAGGCTGGCGGACAGGCCTCTCTTTGACATTTAGTATTTCTCGATGGCGGGGATTTGAATAATGTCAGCCGAGCATACGGTTGTTTGGCTAACAAGGGAGCCTGGTCAAGACACTAATGAATGTTAGAGTGAGGATGGTGCCAGCTAAAAGCGAACAGAACGGAGGTTATTGGTACGCAGTCGTAACTGTGTGAGTACACACACTAGAGTGCATGGAGGAGAAAGTGAACTCCCACCTACGATAAAGGGGACTACAGTAGGTCGTCATTGACAATGGATGGATTTGTACAATTATCACGTACTTATATCTTTGTAGCATATCGTCTTCAATATGCTACGAAGCACAAGTGATTATGTTTATTCTCCTGTCTTCTTTCACTCCATTTCTCCTTTTCATGCTTTCTCTTTGTAAGATCTGATAAATATGGAATTGGTGTAAACAAAAGATAGTGGAAGGCAGTAGTGCCCAGACATGTCTAACTATCTCAGATCTTTGAAGAGAATTGGTGTCAAGGGGGTGAACTACCAGAAGAGAAGCAGCATGCTTGCCGCACATGAAAGCTACATGAAAGCTATGAGCGAGCATGAGCTGATATAGGCCTGTTTGTACAAGCTACATACAAGTGAAGACAAGCTGATATTGATATTCTACATGTTGCCCTGACATTCACACTGTGTGAGCCTCATTTATTGACCTTCTCTCAGTGATGAGCGTTACCATAGTTGTGACTATTTTGAGACACATTCGTAGATACTTCATGTAGAATACCCGTATACTATATTTCCGACCTCTGCATCGTATTATATATAAGAGGATGCTGCTATTTCCCCTATAACTGAAGCTCCTTGATAACAGTCCTTCATAAGCAAATACACATTCTTTCAAGGTAACATGAAGTTCAAACCACACGTGTTTATTTTACAGATCTTGCCTGATCCACATTCCTCATATAAATATATTTTTTTCCTTATCCAAGTCAAGGGTTTAAGGAAAAAGGGTGTCATTTGTTGCCATTTGAGATAGATTTATGATTTGTACAAGCTGCCAATCCTCTCAGCGATGATCTTGTCTGTGTCTAATTTCACTAATGACTCCCTATTAAAAATACTAAAAACCTTTATAACAGACATTCCAGAAATAACTCACATGCTCTACCTAAATAAAAAGATAAACTGTCTAGTGTCAATGGCTGACAAAAGATCTGCACACTGTACTAATAGCTCCCAGCAGATTTAATTTAACAAAGCAAAGTTTCAGTTTTTAACAGATCTTCACCAGGCATTGTCAAACCTATTTCACAATAGTCATCAGTACACTGTGTGGATGTTTTGTCTAACTTTTGACTTCAGTTTATTAACTAAGCCTACACACCGGTGATAGCGTTAGAGAAAGAGATAGACTTCGCTGCTCATTACATGGTTAAACATTTTTCTCACACAAACACCCACTACACAGCCCACAGCCCACTACTAGCAACAATTGTATCAAGTAGATTGCAACAACCTGAAACTTCCCTGCAATATTGCAACAGTTTCAACAGCCTGAAATATGCCAACCGAGACGTATCACTCAAAGGGACAACGCAATTACTCAATACACTGAAAAATGCAATATTTGTGACTAAAATAATGGTTGTTGGTAATATTAGTATTAGAATTAGCGACCCCCACAGATTAACAATTCTACCGCCTTTCTTGGGAGCTCAGCTCCCACTGGCTCCCACATAACTCGAAACCCTATGTGGAGGTTTTTTGGATGTGCATTTGGATGCTCTACATCCTATTTAATGGCTGTCAGAGAGTCCCAAACATAAGGCAGGGGGACAATGTATTCCTGGAAATAAATGGCGACACTTTAACTATATTTTCCTACTTATTTTTAACTTGTATCAGTCCTGTTTACACAAACTCACCACTTGTTCCCGCTGATGTTGTAGCTGTTGACACTGCAATGTGAGCTGAGCAATGGTCTTGTCTCGACTCCTCAGCTCCTCTCTAAGCACCTGAACTTCC
This sequence comes from Morone saxatilis, assembly GCF_004916995.1. NCBI lineage: Eukaryota > Metazoa > Chordata > Actinopteri > Moronidae > Morone > Morone saxatilis. The sequence continues at coordinate 14,997,397 of NW_023339751.1, read as the reverse complement.
TTAATCAGCTCCCCCAACTGAAAACACACACATACAGTATACTGTAGGTTGTAGGGCACTGCCTATATAAATACAGCATATCCAATCAGTCACTGCTGTAAACCTAAGGTAAAGTTTCTTACCTGTGATGCAGTAGTATTGTCTTCGATTTCCTCAGGAACATCTGCTGGAGAGTCTGTATCCTCAAGCTGGAAACAAACAAACACGCACAGAAGCGAGCACACACAGATACACACAGAGTACACGGTTAGCTCAAAGACAATTGCCTTAGGCATGCCTCAACAGCAAAATTTTGCTATGGTGGAATACGTTTACTCTTTAGCACATATAGTCTGCCGACCCACAAATGTTAGATACCCGATGCACAGTTGCAGAGTATGTTTTTGAACTATCAATACATTTATTTCATAGAGATTCATAAAGATTCATAGATTCAAAGAATTCCTTCACTTGAGAAGCTGATTAAATAAGTGCAGAGCTGATCCCAAAGCAAGAGTACATTCCTTTTTTTCCCAGTTACTGCCTGATAAAGTATTTGGTGTTTAAAATGTCGACAAATAATGACTAAGGCCAGTCAGAAGCCCAAAACTATGTAGTGAAATTGCATACTTTAGTTTAGAGTCACAAAAATGTATTCAATTTACAGTGACCTGAAATGGTAAACAAGAAAGTGAATGTTCACATTTGAAAAGTTAAAAACCCTAACATGTTTGCAATTATTATTTATTATGAGATTAAGTACTTTTAATAATATTTATCAAACGGTCGTTGACAATTATTCCAATCAACTTTCCAATAGCTCCTCATTCAGCTCATGTGGAGCATTTATAAACAGAGTTGCATTGGATGTCTGACTGTTGGCACAATAAAGCAAAGATCAATTAGGACTCAGCAAGACTGGAGGCTAATTTTACAGTTGCTTCCTTGAGCTTAACATCATACTAAAAAAACAACACAAGAATAGAGTTACTAATGGGCAGATAGAACAGAACAGAAATATTTCCCCTCTTGAGGCTATACAGCCAAATAGTTTGACTAATTGAAGTGAACACAATGAACACATTTCAGAGAAATCTGCTTCAAATGCAAACTTAAATATCCTTTTTATGCTGTTGAGGGTAAATTGAGTCAAGGCATTCAAGATAATTTCATTTAACGGAGTGTGCTGTGTGAAGTGCTTGTGCCTCTGTGCATTTTGGCAGTTTCCTAGATGGGGTTGTGGGTTTTGTAGGAGTGTGGGTTTTGTGCCGTCATCTTGTATGTAAGTGCACATTTCTATAGCTGACATATTTTATTTATCTCTTCTCCTTCCCCCACGTTATCCTCTTTTCTTCACGTTAAATGGATTTCTCAGACTGACAAACTGACAGAGAAGGATCTATTAAGTGATCAGTTTCACAAGAGCATAACACAGAAAAATAGAAGGAGGCCCAGAACATCTAATAACTTGAAAAAACTGGCTGTGAGACTGGCACAGCACATTAATACCACTAGCAAAACCTCCATATATCTTTACCTCTAAACATCTGTCTTATCATCTTTCTGTTTATATAAAGTACATTCAGTGCAGTAGCGCTGTGTGATGACAGGATTTATTAAACCGATGTAATTCAATATTTAAAAACCTTTAAATACTTAAAGTGGAACCACGTTAACAGTTAAAACAAGCTTAGTTCAGTTTTGTCAGAAAATACTTTTCATGTTGCTCATGCTAAACACCTGAGGACAGTGATGCAGTTTACTCCTGGCAAGCTTATGAAGATTATTCAATCTAACCCTCTGGCAAACTAATATAAAGCTGTATTTAATAGACAAAACAGCAGCTGAAATCAAACCCAGAATCCTAACAGTTCCCAGTATGTGGCCTCATTATACGACTAACAAAAGCCAGTGAGTGGTGACATGATCTGTAAGTTATGTGTTTTCAAAGCGTGATGCAACAGCATTAGAAGGATGACAAACAATGCATACTTAACACATGTATGCATGTACTTAACATATGTATGTGCTGCTCTTCTCTGTGTATGTGTGTAATTATATGCACATTTTGGAACATGCACACACATTTTTGTTCATTAGCATCTTCTTGAAAAGAACGTGGGTCGAACCTGTAGTAACGTTTTGAGCCTGAGCAGCTGGTTCTTGAGGGAGCTGCAATCCTGAGTCATGTGTTCGAGTGTGAGTTCATCCAGCATCGCCATGTAGCCTTGCTGTCTGCCTTCAGAGAGGACGGGCCGTGAAGAGATCCTTGAAGCCTTGAGACCATCATAGTGCTGGAAGACATGGGCCCTGAGATGGAGACAAATTAGACCAATAGAGAAAAAGTCAGAATCGACGGACAGAAAAACAAAATTATGTTGGCTTTATTGCGTTTCTACTTTTTACATTTCTACTTCCAACTTTTCTGGCAAAATTTTCTTCAAACTTGCAAGCCTAACTAACCTGCTATCATTGTGGAAGTGATCTGGTCCACTCCAGCGGTGGTGCTTACGCCGTTGCCCCTGCCGACCGGCCCTCTCTGAGCGCTCAATGTGGGACATCCTGTCAGAGTCTATACAAGCAGAATTTAGAGCACAGTGAGCCAAAGTAAAGAACCTTAAAGGATCAGTGTGTAGGATTTGGTGGCACTGGACCTTTAAGTGCATGTTAGAAAAAGAGAGGATGCAAGTGATGAATAAAAGAGCATATACATGGCGCCTGACCTGAAATGTATCATTTGTAACATACTGTAGATGCAATGCAGATGCAGTTATTTGAAGTGAAACTAGTACACGTTTGCAGTGGAAGATGAGCAGTATTTGTTTTTCTCTGTCTGTTTATGTCTTCTGCTACCACTCTAAGGTCCACACATACATGCAAACTGCAAGACTATGAGTCAATTTTTCATATCTTGTGATAATGAAACCAGCTTTGTATATTTCAAATACTCTATTCAGAAATATCTGCATATAAATCATGATCTGATCCATCTCATTCTCTATTTCTCTCAACTGCCTCCCCCATAAAATGCAAACACACACTCACACACGGTGACAGGCCATTTCATTTTCAACTAGGTAAAAGGACACAGTATTTGGCAACACTCAATGGCATATAGCTGTGAAATGAACCATGACCGCAACAAAATTGACAACTAACAGAGCGCGACCCCCAGGAAATCAAAAGGACCCTTGAATTTCTATATGCCAGATAGTTTTTCGACTGAGAGAAAAGGTAGAAAGAGAGAAAGAAAAATAGAGATAAAGAAATATTGGCAAATTGAAAGACCCAATCCAAGGAATGCAGCAGTAGCAGTTAAAATACTTTACCCTGAGTGTCACCACATGACACAGGAGCAGACAGTCTGTTTCATTCTGATTTGGAAATTTAGCACTCCCAATAACTTTTCCTCTTCTGCCCAGAAAAATGTCCTCTGAAAAGTAATACAACCAGAATATATTCCAACTTGGGGGAAAAATCCATAAAGGCAGAGAAACTTAGACGGAGAGTGGAGAGAAATGACTCCTTGTCCAGCCAACTGGTGAGCAGTTAAAGGGCCAGAGAGAGAACGCAGACCCAGCTCCCACCCTGCCTGGTTTTGTCTTTGTTGACAGTCTTGTTTTTCTGGGAACTCCCTAGGAACTGGAGCTGGGGAGAGATGACTGTGGTGGCGGTGGTATGGTGCTGAGAGAGCAGCTGAGGTGACTGGTTTGTGTCCAAGCAAGGAAGTCACCAGCTGAGGCGGACGAGGGAGAAAAGCTGGGGGCCTCTCTCCTGTCACGGGACCCAACAACTGGAAGAAAATATTACAAGGCCCCTTCTACCCTTCTCTTTTTTTTTTTTAAATCCTCTTCCCCTCTTCCTGTTCTGTGGCAGAATCAGGGTGTCTTAGGGAGGGAGGAAACACCCTTCCCTATCCCACGTCTGAGGGCCTGCCCCGTGGGCTGGGTCTAAATGGACACCTCGGCCTGCCTAGCTTTCTCTCTGCCTCTCGTGACACTAGCTCTGGCCATGACATAGAGCGCTATAAATATGGCCTCTTCCCAAAAAGGAGTAGGACACTCCAATTCACATTCCTCTGGAGTGAACATTCCTCTCCCTCCCTCTCTGTCTCCTGTCTCTCAAAAACAAGGATATCACTGTTTGCAGACTAAATAATGGTATCAGGGGTGTAAAGCTGTCATAGTAAGTTAAACCCAGTTGAAAGTTTAATAGGTACACCAAGCTAAAGCTAATGCAGTCTAATACAACGGGCCTGCAATAAATTCTACCTTTATAAAGGTTATAATGTTCGGTTTTTGTTGAAGCTGTTTTAGAGAGGTGCTGATTCAACTTTACAGTCATTTTGGAGGCTTTATATCAGCAAGGGTAGCCTCAATATTTCACCTATATATATTTAATTATATAATATATTAAACACCTCTCAGTCTCCACAGCCTCCAACGTGACGATAAATTGAATCAACACTTCCCTAAAACAGCTTTAAGAAAAGCTGAACATTATGGCCTACATAAAGGTAGGATTTACTGCAGGGCTGTCGCTGCTTTAATGGTGACTGTGTGTAAATGAGTGTCGGTGCATGTGATTGTGCTTATCCATATGCTTATATGTGCCCATGTAAGCATACGTACCCCCTCTATATATTGCATTTTGTGGTGTCAAGAGTCCTTCCACGGTAAATAAGTGCATCAAACACAGTCAGGAATGGTGACCAGGAAAATGTATTACATTTCATGCAGGGTGAGGTCAGTATTCCTCAATCTGTCTTTCCCTCTCACTTCCTCTTTCCATATATGTGGCCAACACTATTTGATGAATCAATAATAACTTTATCAACACCGTTACATTATATGGTAATATAATATATATGTCCTGATTACCTTTCAAAACTACAAAGAAGCTATTTTACTGATTGGCAATTGATTACATTTACAAAATGAAAATGGGTTACACAGAAGACTTCTAAGACTTCAAAAGATATGGTATCAAGATGAGAGTGGGTGGTGTATGTAGAATAGTACGCGAATAAACTAATCATATTAACGCCATGCTGCTGTTGTCAAGGCAATCAATGTAAACTCTGTGGCTGTGTTGGTACCATACCTGTGTGTGCATCTGTTTGTATAAACAGAGCCAGGCAGACAGCTGGCTGAACACTTCTCCAAGTCAGCTGCCTTGCTGTCATTCAAGGCCAGTTGTGTGGCAGTGGAGGAGTTGTAATTTAATAACGCTTCAGCAGCCAAATATTAAAAGAGTAACAGCGCATAATAGACAACAAGGTGTCCATTAAAAGATTTGAATGGATGTTGCAGAGGCAAATCTTCACTTAAGGCAAGGCAGGATACAATTTATTCAAGCAATTATATACCATAAAAGGATATTGCTGGAAATAGAATGCTCAGACCTTGGTAATGCATTAATTTACAATTATGATCAGAATAATTTTGCTGGAGGTGTCCGCTTATATGAAAATAATGTGCAACCTTCAGCCAATGAAACTGAAGCATTTGATTTAAATCCTGTGTAGGATAACTGCAATTGCATTACAGTGTTGTGCGTCTGTGTGTGTATGTGTGTGCTAACCATGCAAGCCATCCTCTGGGAGGTCCACATCCAACATGAGGTCATCGTCGTCCAACTCTCCAGTTCCCGGAGGGTCCAGATTGTTCAAAATATCCTGAAAACCAGGAAAATCACAGGTAACACTCACCTCATTCTCAGACATAGACAGGCCCATAATAAGTGCATTAGAGTCATTATCATTTTGCCTCTGGACAAAAAAGTGTTTTTGCTCTGCAAGACCAACTGCTGGGAGATCGTATCTAGACATCAGGGGCCAGATACATGTAACTCTGCATAGATTCAGAAACAAAAAACAGAACAAAGTCCTTGCCTGCGAAAGCATATTTTTGTGTGACATCTCATTTAGAATTTGCACGTACCTCCATAAACCTAATTTCCACTTCTCCAATTAGCCGGAAATAGATGTTTACATACCCCTGTTAAAACTTGTGTTTGACATATCCATCAGGATCCTTCTGGTCTTGGTCTAGCAATAGCCATGGCTTCCAAAAGTGCCAAAGCAGCTTTTTGTTGCTGCGCACCAGTGTATATTATGGGATATAAAAACCTAACAAACATTTTAGCACACAAAGATTTATGATGTGATATATAGTATTCTTATTTATGCTTTCCTAGCACTGCAATTTGGATGGTAGCCAGGAATTGGACCAAATAGCAGGAACATCTCTACAATGTAACATAGTGTAATCACACTAAATACTACTACTAATAGTACATCTGTGAAACTTGTAAAATAAATATTTTTTATTTTGAGACAATATATAGGCCATGCTCTACACTTCTAGTTATGTAGTAATTTTAATTTACATTTAGTTTGTTTCCATGTGCATTTCTATTTATTTCTATTCCTTATAATTGATTAATTTTGTAATTTACAATAACAACTGAAATATGAATGAATCAGTGACTTTTTTCTATGATACTGTTTTACTTATTATTCAATACAGAAAGGCCCAGATAATAGAACGGGCTTTTGGAAAAATAGCACACAATTACGAATCATAATACATAACAGTTTGAAACCCCCAACAAAAACACATCTCATACCAACCCCTGAATATGCAGTTAGTCTGACTGCTGCGCTGCTGTCTACCAAATAATTCAAAGCACACCCAAAAGCAAAGGAATGAATCAATAGTTCAAAGCTTTATTTTTCTAGGTAATTTTGTGCTTCACAAACTAAATTGACAGGGCTTTGACTAGAAGACACAAGCATAAAATTACTCATTATAGAAAATCTCATGTGTTGCATGATAACTGACTGGTGCTCAGTGTTTTAGGCTTAATGAAGAAGAAATAATAAATGAAAAAATAGAATAAACAAAACATACTTCTGCAGTCCTCTAAATCCTATCGACCAAGACGTGGGTGGAATCTCTGTATTTTGAAGAGTGCATGTACATATCAACTGTCTCATCTGTTTTATTCGCTCTCACTTCCTTTGCCTCTACTGTCTCTTTTGTCCTCCACCGTTACTCTCTTCTCTCTAACCTTATAACCCAAACCTTGTGAATAGAAAGACTTTAACACAAGAGGCCAGACAATGATTTGATAAGCAATACATCCTGATACATCTTTTTAAAACATTTCTTTAACCAGAGTAGTTTCACTTGGACGGATGCGCTCTTTTTCAGGGGCAGCCTGCACTACACTCACACAGTTCTGGTGAAATGTTAGCAATAGTGGCATCAAAACTGCAATACTGTGATACAGTACTGAGGTACAAGTACATTGTCCCTTGGTTCCAGACAGTCTGGAACGTTTCAGCTGTCCAACAGTTCACCTATGTGTGTGTTAAAAAGACTCTCTATGCACCCTCTATACATTACACAAAAGCAGCAAAGCAGTTGCAGCTGTGAGTCCTCCATCACTGTCTACACTGTATTCGTTCAGCCTAAGTATGTACGCTATGATGTGTTTGGCAGAAGTCACAGCTCAGTACAAAATCACACACTAATGTGTGCAAGAGAAAAAAAACCAAACTCCAAATGACCCCTCTAAAAGACTTTATGAGTCAAACTCCTGCATGTAAAACTCAAGCAGTCAGACTTTCAGGTGTAGAAAGTTGTTGCAGTGGTTAAAACTAAACGATCAGTTCCGTCAGAAGGATGTTGCTGAAATGATCTTGATCCAATTTTATCAAGGTTTTCTTAAACTTAACTTAAACTTAAATTAAGCCAGCAAATAAACGCAGTGTCATCACTGAGACTGAACGTTTTGATGATTTTTGTCATTTTTTTGTCGCTTTCGCTTCAGTTACCAATACATACAAAGTGATGTATCATGAATGAATGCTCAGGAGCATCTTGGTAGCCGATTTGAGATTGAACCAGCAATGCTACGATTAATGGACAACTCGCTCCACCATCTGAACTATCACATTCTTACTACTATACTATTCTTGCAATAGTACTGTACCCTGTAGTGTCTCAATTAGCACCAAACGACCTAGTAATACAGCATTTTTAGTCTTGTCTTTTCTTCATTCCAGCAATATTCAAAACGTACTCTCCGTTACTGCCGTTCATTGACTGTCTCTGTTACAGTGTGAAGCCCCAGAGGAAATTACATTTCACACTGGAAGCACACAACAGCTTAAAGCCCTGAAAAAATTAGGATAATCTCTCAGTAGAGGAGTGAGAGAGAGTGTGTGTGTGTGTGTGTCTACACAGTCCAAAGTACTCATTTATGAGAGCAAACCACAGTTCAGAAAGGATGTGGGATAAGGTTCATTACTGAAATTACATAACAGCAAATGTTCAGGAGGAACATTGAGTGTGTCCTGCACATTAACATGATGGGTTGTGACCCTGCACTCTGACCTCTTTCATTGAGGGGCAGGAAAAAACACTTCTACTACACAAGTACTGTATCATATTGTTATTATTACCGAGTTGAGTATGAGAGTAATTGAAATGCATCCTATCATGAACAGTGTCAAAACTACTTTGTTTAATAGTAAATCCCAAGGACTGCATGAGTTGTGGACCCTCAAATTGGTTAAGTCAATAGCGGCTATGAACTATCACTAAAATAAATCTGAGCTGAGTTTGAGCCAATTAAACTGCAGATGTTGTTTTCACTACGGGAATATGATTTGACTTTTAGCAATATATGAATTTTACACATGACATACACATTTTTAATTTATCTTAGACACCCAGTGGTGTAATGTCAATACGAACCCTCGGCAAGAGCAGCATTTAGAACTGTAACAGCCAAGGGAAGGTCTTCCAACGTACTCTCTGCTCCCACCGTAACAGCAGTTGAATCTTCCAACAAACATGGCTTGATCAAACACTGATTAAAACCTTTAAAATCACTGGGAATGTTTTGAGGCTGAACTTTGACAGTTTCCCCTCAAATGACCGGGGGCCGTCTGTAGAACAAACTCACAAAGCAAAATGAAAGCTCATTACGGAAACATTAATGGGTAGACATTGATTTCTTCGAGAGTATCTTTTTCAAATCTCTGGTAGAAAACGGGTTTTCATGGGTTGAATGTAAATTTTCGGTTCAATCACGCAACTTACTTTAGTGTTAGGTAAGACTGTAAAAGTGCCAAGGAGAAGTTATTTGTCTGACTGTACTTTCTGAGACATCTCTGTCTTTCTCTTCTCTTTTGTCTCGCATGAAGTAAGCCGCTCTTTTCAATTCAGTACCTTTGTATTAGTTTCTAATGAAATCTCAGTCGAGCCACTCTATCAGAGACGAGGGCTAGAAATCAACAAAAAACATATATTTTCCAGGATTGTTAGTTTTTTGAAGGTCAAATCCTTTCTAAAATAATGTTTTAAGACACACTGAAACACTACATGATAGCTCATGCAGTGTCTTTACATAGAAATGGACTGGGTTGGGAGCTGAAGGGCTCATAGAGTATTTATCTCTTGTGTAACATTAGTACCCCTACTTAACAGTATAATCCTTTATACTCTATATCTTGGGACTTGCTGGTGGTTGTGATGGAGGATATGTCCTTTACCCTAATCATTTGCAGATATTATTGTAATCCATTTACGCAACTCATTTGCAACTCTTGAACCAAGACCATTTTTCAACAAAATGTCAATTTTCAGTCTCTGTCTTACTGGATATAACCATTGATTCTTCTTTTATTCTCTCCTTTTAACTTTGGCTTAAATAGGCATCCTGTCAATATAGAGTGGGAGTCCTTAAAGGAAGGTGCGATACAGTGTAGATAACTATAAAACAGTACACAGTATACAACTGTCAACAAAAACATATTGAAGCAAATACCAACCTTCGTCAAATAAAGGCTGGAGGAAAATATGGAGGAAAAAACACAACATTACTTGTACATCTGTATAATGCTCACATGGCATGGCAAACTACTTCAGTAGCATTCATTCCATTGCAACAACAACACCGGTTTCATCACACTGTTGCTGTGTCTCGTAATAACCGGAAAACTTTTAGGAATCACTGATTCGATCTTTTTTCTTTTTTAACGTCACAGTAAGTTACAGATAACGAAGCTAAAAACATGCAGATTTTTCACAATAAAAGTATACCAAAAATAGGGTGGTATTACTGTAGTAGTGTTTAGTTTAGCTGAGTTAATAACATATTACAAAGCAGGGGAAATTAAAAATAAGAGCAAGTCTCTTCTTATAACCTATTCTGCACCTTATTCTCCAGCCTGCAGAATTTTAGTAATAGTAAAGGGTCACTACATCTGCATTCATTCACACTCCACTTCACTGAGTAACCCTGTGACACTTCCTGCTGCTATCAACATTTCTGTTTTATTATTGTCATGCTTAAAGTTTGAAGTTGGATATTGCTACACATGGTAATATAATTTCTTTCAACAGTTTATTTCTGTTATGCCACGCACAGCCAAACAGAGAAAGAAACAGAGGCATTGTGGAGGAGGAAGGCTGAGTGAAATTGTTTGATGAGTGATGGCAGCTGCAGAGCAGAGCAAAATAGAGTTAGAGAACCTTCAAATCAGGAGTATGTTTTTCCCAGCTTCATCTTTTTCTCCATCTCTTTTCGTGCTCAAGATGACAAGTTGACAAAAAAAAACGTGTGTGCACCTTAGTGTACAAGACCTGTATATACAGCCACATATGTACTGACATAAATAAAACCTTACAGAAACTGACCTTAAGAGATAAAAAAAACAGACTGTGCGCTCAATGCCAAACAAACAGACAACTCAGGTTCCTGTGCTGTTTACACAGTGCACTGTTTTATAAGATGATCACAGTTTGGAAAGTATGTGTTTCTTAAGTTTAACTTGTGGTATGGTGTGGTAACTGTTATATACAATGTAAGGAGTTTGATCTTGTTGTTTATTGCTTTTGAATCATTTGATCCTAGTATACACTTATGTAGAATATATATCTTCAGTTTCAATATTTGTAATACATTATATTTATCTTTTTAAATTAGTATTTTCCTCACCTGTGAGATACATAAACAAAACACAAAAACTGAAAAACTGAGTAGCTGTGATTGCCAATGAATAAAATCCCACAGTTGCATTAAAAAAAAAAAAGAAATTATACATTTCTGTGCAAGACTCAAAAGAATATTTGGTCAAAACTGATTAAACTTCTAAAACACAATAAATAGATCTCCCTTCCTCCTGCCAAACTTTATTTATTCCATTCCATCTGTATATATTTGGCTGTTTACTGAACTACACATTCTTTCTAGAAAGGCAAGTTGGCTTTCCTTACACACAAGCCTTAGCAAAATGGAGCTGGAACCACTACAGATCAACAGGAAGAAAAGCCCAGCTATCCATGAAGGAACAGAGAATGAATTGCATCAGTACAACTTGAGATACTGTAAGGAGCATGAAATGTAAACAAGAATACTGTAAGCTGAATTGAACATGAAGTGGAGAGAGACGCAAAACATTTATTCTAAGTGCTAACAATGTCAGTATGGCTACAGTGAGCAATACTTTAATGAACTGAATAAAATGGAGTCTTCTGATAACTCAGTTTCTGTAACATTAAAAGGCTTATAATGAAATCTTACATAATGAAATACTAATGTTTGCTGAGAAGTATAATTTACATCGCAGTCCTTTCTTAACAATGACTAGTGAATGTGTCACAAGGGAGATGTTTACTGAGGTAAAAGGTCAAGTGAGAAGGGTCATTCCTCCATAAGACTCAATACAATCTGATTTGGCCCCTGCTGGTCATTGAAAAGAATGCAGTAAGACATTTCCGCATTGGCTTCACTCCAAAGACCCAGAAGCTCTGCCACAAATTTTATACTGTTTATGATCACGTCAGATCTTCAGCAGCAATGGTGGTTGTTTAACAATGAAGATAACAACTCCCACAATCCCTCGCTACTTAATGACATCATCAAACTTGTCTTTTGTTATTGTTTTTATGTGAGAGACCGCCAAGCAGCAGAAAATTACAGACTGTACATTTAAGCAACAATGACCTAGAGCAAATGTTACAGGAAAATGTCAGACAGACTTAAAGTGTCACGGCCAGTTATGCGACTGCAAGCAATATATAATCAATAAACTGATTATTCCCAATAATAACCCAATCTTTGCAGTTAAAAAATATTGTTTTTATCTTGCCATTCAGCTAATATGTATTGCCTTCATCTTGTTCACAGATAAGCAGCTAATTTAAGATTTACAATATGTGAGGTCAGTTGAGAGACAAAGTCGTTAAAAAGCAGCATGGTAATGATCTGAAGTAAAATAACAGGTCGCGACTGTGGTCGGAAACTAAATGGAGTCATGATCAAATGATGATGGAAGCATAGGATGAAATTGTGGGAATGACCACAAGCAAAAAAACTTGAATCTTGTGTGATGGTCTCTATTGAAAGCACTGTATGCACCCAAAGAGTTACACACACAAAACATTGTTTACCTTATAGCGCTGCTGCTGTCAATTTAAAATCAAGACAAAGGTGTTCTTTAAGGCCTCATTAATGCAACACCATAGCCGGTTCACTGGCAGCATGTTCCATAAATGGCTAAGCACTCTGCAGACAAAAGGGCTTAAGCACCTCACTCATTTAAACACTAATGAATTGACCTGTCTTAACCTGGCTCCACAAAAGCCTAAAATTAGAGGCAAAATAAATAAATCAGGGATAAGAAGCAGCTGTAACTCTGCTACAAAACCACTAGGAGTTTGGTTGGAAAACTGAAAGAGAAAAGGGGAACAGTTGGGAACAAGGTGAAATCTATTACCTATCTACCTCTATTGACAGAAACTCAGACATATGGATAATGGAAAAAAAACAGTTTTTTAGGAGACCAGTGCAACCCTAAACTTGACTTTGAACTTTGATTAAGCTAATTTTTTAAGTTACAAGTTAAGTTAATGTTACCATGAAGTCTGAATTCATGTAAAGATAAACAAACAAACAATATACTAACCCTCCAATGCATACAACACACATAATTAGAAGAAAAATCTGGTATCTATGCTCATTTTGTTGTACCGAAATTGGACCTAATATTTAGTAACTCCTTGTATTGAAAGGTAAAAAAAGGGGGAGGACAAATTATTAGTTATACTTAGCTATACATAAATATATAAAGCAATCCAACTACAAAACAACTACACACACACTACAGTTTCATCATATGCGTCACAGAGGTTATATGTATCGCAGAGGTATTTTCCTTGATTGTAGCACACTGCACATGTGTTACTATTATTGTAGATAGCAGAAAGCATTTATCAAGTTGTGAGTTCCAACCATTTCAGCTTCAGCTTTTCCCTTTATTCTATGCATTTATGATTGCTTGTGAGTTGCCTGACAAAACAAAATAAGTAAATTCAAGTTCTCCAAAATACTTAACAGCTTAAATATAAATTATGCCTTGTTGCATTGCATGATAAATTGCGCTGAGGCTGGGAAAACATTAACAGTCGCTGTGAGAAGTGGCCCTCCATTTCACAATGCCAATTTTGTAAAGCGGGTACTGTACCGAGCTGCATGGTGCATCATGGGAATGTTATTATCAGCTCAGGTAGCCCACTCCTTGATTTTGCACAGAGGCATAAGAATGCAGATAGAGCCATATATAGCCAGAAAAACACTGGGACACACGAATCAGGAACACTTGCAAGCACACACTCATTGTGTTGTCTTCAGGATGCCACCAGAGTGCCACCAAGTGGACTGGGCACGCCACTGCAGTATAGCAACATTAACTTGCTAGGAGCTGAATATCTTATCCCTTCTCTTATGCCAACAAGAAACAAAGACAGGGAGAGAGAGTTTGGGTTGCATGAATGCTATTAAGATGTGCTGCATTCTCTCTCTTTGTTTAGAGCCATGATTGCACGCCTTGCCTTTATATGACATTAAGATTGGGCCAAATTACCCTATATTTCTTTTTCTACAGCATCTAATTTAGAGCAGGAGGCTTTTCACATTCTTTACGTCCTGAGACAAGACCAAGAAAGAAGCTTTAACTAACTAACTGTAATACACATTGTTTGATGCGTCAAGTTAGTCATTACAGACCACATAGATTATGCAGGATGAATCCAAAAGAATTACTAATCATTTTGGACACAGACACTGCTTTGTGACAGGATTATATTTGTGGTTTTTCTTCTGCTCATTATGAGGAGCGATTTACTCAGTGAACATGGGAAGAGAGACACAAACAGATGGAGAAGAAATGGTATAAAAAAGGGTTGGGATAGAGAGAGCTCAGTGCATCCAATTACTGTAAGTGGGCTCATTTCCTCTAATCAAATAGCTCAGTTAAATATCTCAAAGGCAGATTCCCCATAGAGCTGATCTTCACACATGAGCAATCAGTCACTAAGTCTCTCTTTCTCCTTCTGGTTCCATCATTTTCCTCTTTACTCCTTTTTTTCCCTCCGTAGCTCCAACTCACTCAACAGCCAGCATCCGACCTTTCCCAGCAAGGATTATAACTATTCCCATCTTCTCTGACCAGAGATTTGTACCTCACTAAGAGATGGTACTTCCCACACTGCATATGTTCAGAAAAGAGAGGAGCTATAACTGAGAGGTGTGACAAGACTTATCTTAGCATAAGATAACGTGAAGCTTTAGCTTTTCACATGTTTCACTTCTCCACAGATTTCTCATGGTGTTGGGTTTTGTTGCATGAGCAAAGGGCGGGACTGATTGCCTCCAGTTACACTCACAGAGGACACACATCCTTTCACTAAACAGCCTTGGAGTTTGGCTTTACATCTCTCTCTATCTCTATCATTTATTAGAGATTTAAATGATATTATTGTGTGGTATAATAACAGTCTGATATACTGTAGAACAGCAGGCAAATCATGTCAAGGTCATCTTCTGAATGCTTTGCAATCCTGTTTGGCACAATCAGTAGAATAGGCTTCTTCTAGGGCTAATTAAAATGTTCTAATGTATTTTTGATTTCTTGTCCAATGATGTAAAAATGTAAGCATTGTTATTTAGAATACTGTATACATATACAGTAAGTTAATAGATTTATGTGGTGTGAGTCATTGTCTAAAGTCTGCTATTATGGATCAACAATACTTTGAAAACATCGAACGGGTCGCCCACATGATGTCAAGATGTGGTAAGATGACATTAGCTCAACTAATCCAACATGTACAAACACACACACACTCCTTAAGACATGCTGAATGACTTTAATCAGATACACATGGCTAAGGCACGTGTGCTTGTACTGACAGGAGCAGCGAACACATACAGACAGAACATGACGCCGCCACACGCCACGACCACACCACACAGCGACCCACACCTACACACACACACATAAAAACTCTTCCACCCTTTTATCATTGCTTTGGAAGTTGCTATAGATCAATTATTGTAAGATAAACACATTATTTATTGACCTAATGGTTATGTCAACATCACATGGTAAAACACACACCAAGCTTATTATATAATTTCTAATCTAGCAAATGTTAAGCTCTTTACGCATTCCTGAGATCAGGTGCCTTGGTACAGGAATACAGAGGACCAAAGCAAGGCCAGAGATGCAATTAACACACAGTCGGTGGCCAGGTCAGCTGTCCTCTCAGGGAGAGAGAGGCCTTGGCATGAAACTGGTAAGAGCTGGCAGAAAACTCTAGACAGTTTTGCTTTCCTTTTCAGCCTTTGTTCTGCATGTTTAATCCCTAATTATAGAAGGAAAGGGGAATTATTTAAAAGCAGAACTTATTAATGGACTAAGGCCATACAGTGTGGCATGCTAAAAGGGC
>NW_023339751.1:14977695-14981586 GCF_004916995.1 Morone saxatilis | reverse complement strand
GGCTATAGCCTACAAGTACAACTGTATAGGTGCTTGGTAATGGCCTCAAGGTATATTAGCTGAGTAATGTCAACCCCCTTTTAAGGGAAACTGATCTTAATGACACAACAGATAGGATCCACATTAAAGGGCTAGTGTGTAACATTTAGGAGGCNNTTCTTGAGTTGGTTGCAATCTGCAATCTTACCACTGCATGCCACTAAATCCTACACACTGATCCTTTAACACTTGATTATTAAGTCTTTATTTTAATGCCAAAATGTAGTAGGACACACTTCTATCTCATTTCCAAACACACCCACTGTTTGAAAACTGAAAACACTGACTTTTGCTTTTCTAATCACAGACCAAAGAGAAGGATGATAAGACTGCATAATACTGGATATTTCCATTTTGTAGAGTTAAAAGTCCCATAAATTCAAATAAAATAGAATAATAGTGATATACAGGGCATGGAAATGTAAGCCCCATGGAATCACTTAGAGCTATAGACAGTAGACATACTGTATGTTTAAGAGGATTTCCAGTTAGAGTAAATATGTTCTGTCAGTGTGCAGTGTGACCGACGGTAATCTAGGTTTGGCTCTTGAAGCGAACATTAAGTACTACATTTTGTGGTGGAGAAATTCAGTCTTTTGAGCTGGTCGTTTGATACTTGAACTCTTGCCTGTACGGTGCCCATGGAAATGTCAGAAGAATGCCATTTGTATAATGTGTATCAGACCACTCTCAAGGTGTCATAACCCTAACATTTCTTTGAACCTTCCCCCTCTTAAAAAACTACTATACTTCGAAATGAACCCACTTCTAAGTCACACAAGTCTGTTCTTTGCCAACTATCAATTTGTTAAAGCTGCAACAGCTTTAACTGTTCTCTGAAGTTTTTAGCCTTAGCAACCGTATCACCGCTAAAGGGTTCTGGCTGCTCTCCACCCCTTTCCCTTGTTGGAATATACAGAGTTACAGAGCAATCTGCCAGTTGGCATGAAGCAAGAAGGAGTGGAGGACATGAGAGCTTGTTGGCAGACGCTACAACAAGAGTGCTTACTTTCTTATCAGTTTAATAAACAACTGATAAATTATACTTACTATTATTAGTACTATACTATTAGTTAATTTACTATGAACTAATCAATCAAAATAATCATCATCATCTCTTTTACTTTAAAGAATAATAATCCGACCGACTCCAAATTCAGTAAGATAGTATCTCATATTTAGTTCATGTCGTTGTTTTTTTTTTCTAAAAAATGTTCTGGATAAAAGTGAATATGAGATGATTACCCATTTGAAACCCAAACAGGAAAAAGAAGAAGTAGTAGGAAATTAGTTTTTAAAAAGTCTTTTTAAGATTTTAGGACTAAGAAATTCACAAAGGTTATGTTTTTTACATTGTACACATTTATGTCAAAATTCATTACAGCTTGAATCTGGGACTCACCACGCTGTTGAGCTCTGAGTCATCATAGCTGTCACACGGATGTGTCCCAGGACCCCCAAGGGGCTCAAGACCATCCTCATCCCACATGTAGGTCCCACCAGAGCTGTTGGAGGGTGAGAGCTCCACAGATGAAGCCTGTAGGGCATCACACTGCTCTGATGACAATACCAGTGGTCCCTGGGAGTCCTGCATAGGGCTTTCTTCTTCATGTCCTGTACAAGATATATAAACAGCTGAAACATATGTAACACAAAAATAAGGCTGAATTTCCTTTTAATTCAGTTTTCTTACCTTCCAGATCCAAAGTGTCCCAGTCAAGGGTCTCATTGAGAAAGCTGTGAAGCCGGGTTTGGGCAATGCTGCCAGTTTTCCTGTTGTCAGGCAGGTTCCCATCACTGAGCACATCTCCCACACTGTAAATGTCATCTAGAAAGTCTTCACTTGTGTCCCCTCTGTCTAGAGATGAGGCAGAAGATAAGGACATGTCCTCCAGAGTCTCGCCTTCCGCCTGGCCAGAGCTCTGCTTAGGCACACCACTCCCTCCTTCATTTCTACCTCCAGAGCTTCCATCACTGTCACTGTGTGAGTCCGCTTTGTCAGCCTCCCCAGTTGGCCCAGTTTCTATTGCTATACCTAATAGCTCTCCACATTCAGGGGCAGCTGGAGGTCTGATATCCCCCTTGACCCTACCTGTAAAAAGAGGCTTCTGTTGCTTAGCCTGCCCAGATCGAGTCAGTCTGTAGCCCAAAGACCCCCCACTGCTACCCAATGACTTGGTTAGCACACAACTGGGGAGTAGAGGCTTCCTCAGAGCACTGGGAGTAGTGGGTGCTGGAAGGATCGAGAGGGTGGGCAGAGAGGAGGCAGCTGGGGGAGTTCTACTGTACTGAAGACCTCCTGAACCTCCAAGGCTGCCATTCAGGCTTCCGAGTCCTAAACCCACTCTTCCATTGCTCAGCTGAGGGGGTTTGAGGAAACTACTCCGAGGAGGCCGGAGCTGAGTGTTCGCCAGAGGCTTGGCCAGCTCCACAGCCCGGTTAAAGGAGAAGGACCGCGTCATAGGCTGGCTGGTGGGTGAGGGAATCTGCTTGAAGTGAGTGAAGCTGTTGGAACGCACCATGTTGTCCAGTGCCAAGGTCTTTAGACCGTCACTGGACTGGGAGAGGCTGTCTTGAGAGCTGCTCCTGGGAGAGCTGGAGCCTAACCTTGGCCGCACAAGGCGAGACTCTGAACCTGTTCGAGCAGGGATACTAGAACCATTATGGGTTATTTTAGGGCCTCCATTCAGCTGGCTTTGGCCTTGCTTGGTTCCTACTTTGGGACTCATCTTCAAGGACTGCTTGGGGATGGCCTTAGGACTGGAAACGGCTACCATCAAAGAACCTGGGTGCCGCATCTTGGGTGTTGCTGGAGACCCACTTTTTAACTCCTTTGTTAAAGAGGGAAACTGGGTCTGAGCTTTGTCTTCACCTCCGTCCCCAGGGCTGGTGGGTGTGGTAGGGCTAGAAGGGGTGGTCCCCTCGTCTCTCTTCCACCTTAGTGAAAAAGGAGAGGCACGGATCACACCGTTTTGCCGTGTTCCAGGGGGAGTGGTCTTACCATCTTGGGTAGGCGTAGTTGGCTGGGTGGAACCATTGGTCAAGGGGCTTGTGCCACCAGTGGAGGAGCGTCCACCGAACTTAGGCAGTCTGGATACCATGGCGGATCTGATGGGAGCTTTTTCTTCCATTAGATGCCAAAAAAGGCATGGAGGAACATGGAATCACACACAACTGGGGGAAGAATACACAGAGAGACAGAATAGGATAAGATTTAAGTATACATGGCTTGGGACACTCACAAGCCCCTTTATGGGCTGATTCAGTCCTTAAAACTCTTTGTGAAAGCCAACAGCTGCCACATTGTGTAACTTTTCTAATAATACCTAAAGCTCTTAAAGCTGGAGATATCAAATAAAAGCAATCTCTACCAATACTATGCCTTCCCAGCGCCATACTCCAAACCCAACCCTAACCCTGTTTAAATATAATGTTAAACATAGTTCTCAGTCATTCTATACACTACACAAGCACAAGTTATAATGTGTTTTATTATCATTACGCACAATAATTATTGGGGTAGATAAATTATTGGCTGATAATGGAAAATGTATATTATTATGAATTATTTGGGTAATTAAACCACAGCTGATAAATTATCTGTCCATAATAATATTCATTTATTTTGAATTCTTATGCAAAACATTTGACATGCTTTATGTTATATGAAAGCCAAAGTATGTCTGTAAAGTTTTTTTAATTACTTCACTAGAAAAACAACATTTGAAGAATACATTTGTTGTTTGTTTTTGTTACGTTAGAACAGAGCTATGGAATATTAAATCATTCATCTTTGTTCATCTCAGCCTCTCTTTCCACCAAGTGTGTAAAAACTACAGGTTATGAATTTCT
>NW_023339751.1:14977055-14977595 GCF_004916995.1 Morone saxatilis | reverse complement strand
CTCTCACACTCACACTCACACTCACACTCACTCACACACACACACACACACACACACAGCCTGCAGTCACAGTCATGTAAAGACATGATGCAGCCTGAGCGGAGGGAGGCACAGGTGATAGAAGCGAGAGGAGGAGGAGGAGTGAAACTAACCGACTGTGACTTCACTTAAACTCCTCGCCGTCTCGCCATCAGACCGCCTGCGACTCTTTTATTCTGACAGATTTAATGTTGTCGTCTTTTAACTCAGACGTTAATGAGCTCGGTCAGTTCGGAAACAGAAACAGGAATGTGGGGATGCAAACACCAGAACATAATCAGCCTGTGTATATGTTCTAGACTATTAAAAACTAATAAGACTAATAAAGATAATCAGTTTCATACAGTGAGAGTGGGACAAACACATCCTTTCAGAATAAAAGCACAACAACTAACAGATTAACTAAAGGAATACGTTTTACTTTGGTCATTAAAACATGACTTCTGAATTATATCATTATTATAATCATTAGTGCTAATGTGTGTGTCTGTCTGTCTGTCT
>NW_023339751.1:14976744-14976869 GCF_004916995.1 Morone saxatilis | reverse complement strand
ACACACACACACACACTCACGCCCTCTATTGATCCCCACAGTTTCAATCACATGACGAGCCCTAACAGTCGAGTGCTCACCCGACGACCCTCCTCTTTGTTTGTAAAGTTAAAGCTCAAGATGGC
>NW_023339751.1:14961388-14976730 GCF_004916995.1 Morone saxatilis | reverse complement strand
GCGCGTCTTTTAGTGTCTGCTGCACCTTATTGTGACACTATTACCATCTGTTGACATTTTATTGATCTAACTCATCGATTAATCAAGAGAATGATCACAATCAATAAAATAATATAAATAATCGTAATAAAAGAAACTTCCAAACTATCTCGTTTGTCTTTGAACTTCTGCTTCATGCTGCATAACAACAGTATCAGGTGTTCATTTCTAATGGAGCTGCAGTGATTAATCCATTAATCAATAAGTCACAAAGTGATCGGAAACTATTTTGATACTCGATTAATCATTTAGAGTTTTTTTTAAGAGATAATGTCTCAAATATGAATATTTTATTGTTTCTTTCGTCCCCTCTTTGTGTGGACAAACGAGACATTTTAGGACGTGATCAACTTTTTCCACCATCATTGATTAACCTGTAGATTATCTTCCCCACTAATTGATTAATTGTCTTGCGCATACAGTGTTAGAGAAAATGCAAAGCTCAGTCTTTAGGTGTCTGGTTTCGTCAGAGAAACGAGACGTTTGAGGACATTTTCTGCACCAAATAAGAAACGATTACTGGAGAAACTGATTGATTACTGGACTGACTGTGTGTTTGTGTGTGTGTCTCAGGATGCTCGTAGACCTCCTGTGTGTCTCTCTGTCATCATCAGGCAGGTTGTCGCTCACACTTTCTCGGCGTGGTCTCGTGCACGCCTCAGAGCCAATCAGAGTCCAGAGTGTTTGCACCGTCGGCTCCACAGAGGGGTTGATACCTCTCGCTCTCTCTGTACCCGGCCTCTATTTATAGACCCGCCTTTTTTAGATAAGATTATGTTCCATCCCCCGACCGGCCGACAGGAGGAGGAGGAGGAGGAGGAGGAGGAGGGGTTAACATGCAGTTCAGAAAGGTGTGGAGAGGAGGAGGAGACAGTTTGAGCTGAAAGCTGTTAATATTTTGACATTTTAACTTTCTCCAGCAGCGTTATGTTAATCTTCTGTTCTTGTGTCTTTAATCAACAAGTGAAACTGATGAAGGTCCAACGGCTGCTGAGTCAGTTGGTTCATTTAATCGTTGGTCAACTGTAGTTGGGCTTGAAACATGTTTGTTTTCTTTAAAACTTAACTTTTATAGTTGTTAAATCTTAACTTCTTAAACATTAAAGGTGTTTTTAGGATTCTTTGAGTGTTAAAACTTTTGAAGCATCTCAGTGTTTCTTTATTAATCCTCAACTGTTCTCTCATGTGACAGTGAATGAGAATCTTTGGGTTTCAGACTAAAGATCTGCGTTTTTCACCATTTAATAAACGAACTGACAGATGAAGGAATCAATAATTGAACTGATAGTTGAAATTCCTGCCGGCTGCAGCAGAGTATTGGTGGTGTAAAGCAGTGAGCAGTCATCAGGGTGGAGACGCTGTGTAATGTGGGGGTGGGGAGTGTGGATGTAGACACAGAGGTGTGGAGGAGGAGGAGGAAGGGCGGGGGTCGAACCGTTACACCTCTGGTTTGAACAAATGGTTGTTTTGTAGTTGAATTAGCAGCTGAATGAGACGGTGGGTGAAGCTCTCGGTGCTCTGGGCTCTAACATTCTCACTGCTGAGCTTCCAGGAAACGGCGTGAACGTTCAGTGAGTCAGCGTTTGGGTCGATGTATCAGACAGACGCTGAAGGTGTGTAGCTGAGTCACGGGTGGAGCTGCTGATGATGATGAGGAAGGATGATGCTGCAGGTTTTTTGTCCCCAAAAACGAAACAAAGAGTGACGTAACATTTGATTATTTGTTCATTCCCGAAGATAAGGCCAACTTACTCAAAGTTTCTTGAGCTTTCAGCCACATTTCTTGGCCCTGATCACTGGACAGACTCCGTTCTGTGCAATGAAATCAATTAAAAGTGAATATTTGTTATCAGTTAACTGAGATTTGATGAGTAAACCATCTCTGACGTCCACCGAGGAAGACCAGATAACGTGTGTAAAAGCTCTGGAAACACCAGCTTTTCCTGTCCTTCCTCCTTTGTCTGACTCCTTTTGCTCGCTTCCAACATAAAACTCTTGACGACACGCCGTGGTCACGTGACGCTCCACCTGTAGAGGCCGCGGTGGCGACCCCGTTCCCGAGATAACCGATAAACCGATCGATCGCTTTGTACGCGCTCAAGACTGAACACGGAGTCCTCCCAGAGACACAGCGAAGGATGAGTGTAATATGAGACGTGGGATGAATAGCGCTAAAGTAGGACAGACACACAAACACACACAGAAACACACAACACACACACACACACAAAATCAGGTCAGCATGTGCAGGCAGGGCAACCAAAAGCCTCTTTGCCCCGGGGAGGGGGTGGTGACTGTGTGTCTATGTGTGTTTGATGGGTAGCAATTAGATTAGGCGTTTTTCACTACTGTCAATAGCCTCGGAACCTCTCAAGTTTCATTCATATCCCGCGTGGCAGATCACTGTTACATAGCAGCAAATCCACGCGCCGCTGTGGCAAACGTTCGTTCATCTGGGTCATCTCACTCATCACCGAGCCACTGGAAAATATCTGTCTGCAGTTTGGGTGTTTTTGTTTCATTCACTTTTTTACTTGTGTTACCATGAAGAAATCCCACACCCGCCCCTTCTATTTTTGTCATATTATAGTTCTTGTTATAATTATAAGACGGATGCACATATAAATATGAGAGCCTAGAAATGTCACATCATCACAGCATTGATTTTTCCAGTTTTATATTATCCTAAATTGCTGAGTATTACAATATTTGTCTACAAAATAAGCCAAACTTGGCATGTACATCGGTGTATTGTTCTTAACATAAACAACCACACAAGCACTTATAAAACACACACATTATTTATCACTCTGTGCAAAATTACTGTTACTCAGTGCTATGGGCACAATATGGTTGATATTCAGCCCAGCACTAGCACAAAGACACAGGTCAGCTCAAGAGGACCACATATAAACAACAAGTTCCTAACTGACACACATTCAGAGGTAGGGCAGTAAACCGTGCACGCCATCTGTCAAACGCTCATATCTGAAAGCCTGCCCTTCCCCCCAGAGTACAGTACTGTAAATAAATATCCCAGAGCTTCACCTAACATCAAGTATGAGGCCTGCACTACACCCCATGTTAACTCTGCACTACATAGAAAATAAAACATGAAACCCTGGTAGTGTGAAGGGATGAATAATGTAAAGAAAGACACAGTCCAACTGAAAATGTGTTACAGGGAAAGCAAATTATATACACTGCAATTGCAGTAGAAACTCTCTAGCAAGCTGCTGTTGATCTAACTTTAACCTGGTTCATCATTGAGGTCTATGGAGATAGTCTGAATAATTAAGTTTAGTTTTCCGGTCTGAATTCTGCACTGAGAATTGGTCAACAGAAAGAATTGTGTTACCCTGATGTCCCGAAACCTCAATGTTTTTTCAAGTTCTTTATTGGCTTGTTGCTTTACAAAATACAAGCAGATACAAAAAAAAAATTCACATGGGCTATACATCTAAATTACTATATTAAAACCTCAATGTTTTATAGATTTTGTCTGTGTTATGGAAAATTACCAGCCAAATTAACATCCAATATCTCCCAGAGCGCGTATGGGTAATACAATGAAAGGGAAGAGTGAGAGTGAGAAGAGGAATAGACAAAGAGAGAAACAGATACTATTAAAATAATAAGAATGGGAGAGAGAGTGACACAAGACTTCAGAAAGACTTTTGCTGCTGGCATCGCTGCAGTGATCCCTGTGTGTGAAATGAGCGGGAAAGCGAGATGACATCTTTTCTTACTCCCTGTCGTACAAAGAACGGGAGCGTTCTGTCTGTCTGCCAGTGAGGCCATTTGGCTCTATTTTATTTCTGACTCAGAGAACAGCCAGACGGAGAGCACCTGGCAGAGGTGCAGGAAGGCTGAAAAATCAGATCTGCTCAAGTAAGGCCGTTCATTGCTCTTCTGGCGAAGCTTTCACTTTTGAACTGCACAGGCACACACACCACAGAGATGCATTCTTCAGGAGTGACAGGATGGACGCGGATAGGGTGCGACAGCCCGAGGGCTATGATCTACTGGGTCATTGGGGTACGCATGAATGGAGGTGCTCTACTACACACAATAAACCGCCTATCCTGCTGTTTATCCCCGCAGTCGCTCCATCCCCATCTCCCAATGCTCATAGTTCCCCATCATTACGAAGCCTTGGCACCATCTCTCAGCAGAGCAGCATATCAGGGTACATCCATCTCCCCTCTCTTACTTTTATTCATTTAAAAGATTGATAACTTTATTCAGACTGTGGAAACTCCTGCCTGAGATGGATAGAGAGTAAAGGATGCCTTACAAAAAACAGATCCCTTTTTCTATAGTATAGTATAAGCAAACAGTATCCAATATCAAAAAATTAAATTAAAACTTGACATGATGGGTAACAGCGTGAGTCCCATACTGGTAGTATTGTATACTGGCTACTCATGACTGGTAAATGTATATATTATTGCACTATACATCACTGTCAAATATTTCTTAGATTCGGGCAGTCATTTATTTATATTTATTTTAGTGCAGCATGGTCAAAGTTGCTATGTGTTAGCTGTTGTTGTATGGATGAAATAGTTTAAAAGAACAGAGCTTTAATTGGGCAAAAACTGTTATTTCACACAGCAGATGCCATATGTGTGTGGAAATTGTTTAATCATCTACAAACAATTCTCTGGGGGAAGATATTTTTACACTGCCTGTATTGGCATACTGGACTTGCAACTGGTATGCAAAGTTTTACATTCTCAGACATTACTGTTGTTCCTTTTGTTGTATGAGACTGTGTGTGTTTTTTGTTTTGTTTTGATATTTCTTTTTCCTGAGATAGTGTCAGTATTGTTAGGTACTATTGAAGTGGCTTTATTTCAAACTATCTCCTGCATAGAGTAATTAGTAGCCCTTTGGAACACTCCAGAATAGCTTCCTAAGTGCAACAGCAGTGTTTGTAACTTCAGAGATTAAAAATGCAAACAAAAAGGAGCTTCAGCGAGACTTAACAACAACTTAACTTAACACTTTTGAATAAAAAATGGCTACATGACAAAGAGAACTGAAGAAAGGAAGATACAGTGGGGGAAACCTGTAGAAGGGATACAAAGGATGGACGAAGAGAGCAAGAAAAAATATAACCTCTCTTCTGGTACTTCTTCGTTTTTGGCATGACTAGGAAGGAAGCTGCAACTTGAAACTCCTCTGTAACTCCCCTATGTCTGTACATCTTGGCAAATATGTCCGTCATGGCGCTGAACCAATCCATTATAGGGATCAATAGTTACATAACACCTGTCTGAAGAGCCTCGTATGTCATCCAGCTGGCTCTACCCTGATACAAGATGTTTTTATTATTGTCATGGAAATGGTCCACCCCGCACACACACACAAGCACAACCTCAGAGTGCTTTCCCTCTTGTCTCAGTCAGTGGACACTCTAAACAAATCGTGTCCATCTCCTCTCCAACTGCATCCGAACCAAACTGCAGCTTCATTTACATATATTGGCAGAGTCCAGTGTCTCGGCGGAGTAATAACTAGGCCAGTCATCTGGACAGGGGCTGTAGTGGGCCGGAGCTCTCCCCCTGAAGAGATTAACAGAGTGCCATTAGAGCAGGCTAATAGAATGAGACAGGGATGAAAGCAACACTGACGCTAGGCTAATGTGTATTGAGTGAAAGCAATCCTGGGCTGAGCTGCACTGATGCTTGGAGATGCTAATCCAATGAGACAGCATGGAGGGTTTGGTAATGCTGTATACTCACTCTGATAGATCAAATGACAGAGAGCGACAGTGGGAACAGTAAGTAGAGAGAAGTGGGGAAAGTAAAGGTGTGGCAACCTGCTACATTAAGAACCACAGTGTATACACACTTGCATGTTGTATTACACTGGATCATTAAAAGCACAGACGCATACAAACACAACATCATCATCACTTAAGTCCGTCTTGCAGCGGGAATCGCCGTTTTTTCCAAAAAAAAAAGTAGATTAGGAAATATTACCTTAACTCAGTGAACTTACAGTGTGTCGACCAGTCCGATCATTTCCATCCCAGAGTCGAGCATTGAGATAAGAGCTACACCCTGCCAAGTCACTCTGCACTTTGTTTCTCCCATCATCTAAACTGAAAGTAAGGCAGCACTCAAAAGAGTAGAGCACAGGAACAGGAAGACGCTCTTCAGAGGTTCATCTGACTGCCGGCTCTCTCCTTGCATGTGTGCTTGTCTGCGTGTGTGTGTGTGTAATGTGACGTGAGTGGTGTGTGCCGACGGGTGTGTGGGTGGAGACAACAGAGCCTTCGCGGGTGCGTTAAATATTTGATAGGGCATCTTTTAGGAGCCCTGCTCAGTGTGCTGCAAGAGGAGAGGAGAGGAGACATTATGGATTTGGGAAAATACAGCAAAAGAAGTAAAGACAAACATTACATGGGCCAGTTTCTAGTACAAAATAGATGGTCTGTGGCTGTACCACAATATGGCACAAAGTCTAAAGACTAAAACCACGTAATCCCCCTGACACAAGAAAATGTATTTACAAGCTAAAGTAGCAATTTTCAGTGCACACGCCGCCGCCCTATAAAGTCATGAGACCACCAGAGGGGATAATAAAGGGAAACAGATCCGACCTAGCACTCAGCTGCACATGAAGAGGCACTCACCTTTTCAGTATAGGGGGATTTGTTGTGGTTCTCTTAAAGATTGAGTGTGAATTCAATTTCCCCTCCTCATTTCAGGGTTGACAGCACACTGGTACCACTCAGTCAACCGATTTCTGTGAAGTGCCAGCAGTAAAAACCACACAAGCAATGCTAGTTCCTCAATATCCCCCGTTTCTAAGTGTCACGAGCCTTGATAAATCACAGCATGGAGTGTGATCCGACCCACAATAGAGGCTAAAACACAAGGTTGTTTCTCAGGACTACTTCAGCTTGTACATTGTTTCATATCATGTTTCTATTAACAAGCCTCATCAAAAATCTAATCTACATCAGTGTTGGTATAGTGGCGTACCTGGTGGAAAGAAAGGATTTTGTGGCGCTACATTTATTTAGGATATACACAAAGAAGCAAGGTAGTGACAAAAAGTCTGTACCAAAATGAGTCACACTACTGACTAGTCACGACACTGAAATATCCTCAGTTCTTTCCGAGGTGTGATGCTGAGCAGAAGCTTCTATAAATCTAAGTATTGTCAACACTGCCATCACCATAATCACATCCCTCCTAACACCACCTCTCTCTCTCTCTCTCTCTGCTTTATCATTCACACTTTTTAGTGTGCGTGTGCGTGTGTAAGGCACGCATACACAGACGTGTGAGTATCTGTCCTCTCCCCATAACTTGCATGTGACAGTCCCATTTAATTCCCAACCTTCTGACTGGCCACAAGGGCTGGAAAGGCTGATGAAGTGTAGCCAGGCAACAGCACAGGTGTCAGTCGCTGTCAGCAAGGTCATTAGAGTGGTTCATGTAGACGGGAGCAGAAGGAAGGGTGGGCCACGCTCTTGAAGGAATGTGGTGTTATGTTAACTAGCTCAATTAGAGGGCTGGGCTCTTTGTAATAAAGTTTGTACATTACTTGTGTTGCTGTCAGCGATTATATGCTGTTTTTATGTAAACCGGTATTCATTTGTTGGTCAAGTACGTTGAAAGTGGGTGAGAGCTGCATGGGCCTTCAAAGTGGGATGTTGGTTCTTATTGGGATCAGCAGTACAAGCCCTTTCACATTATTGGGAATCACATATAATCCATATAATATAAAAAATACATAACATTTGCTTACTCCTGCTCCACTTGTAAAACCAACAGCCAACCGTTATAAAGACTTTTTAATGTAATTAAAACACACAGGCAGTAAGTTATACTGCTGTGAAAGCACTGTTAATTTCTCTGTATGATGTCAGATATGATAGGAAAAAAAGTCTGTTCAAATACTTCAGTGAAAATAATTGCTTGGTGAGATAAACACTAAGTGAACCCTAAAAGCACATTTTTAAGAAGCATATCACATTTAACCAAGTGTGACCATTTTAATCACAAATTACATGTGAAGGATTATACGCTGCTGTTACACTCCCTTAAATAAAAGATAAATCCTGTATAAGCATGTTTTCTTACATGATTAATGAACCACACACACAAACACTAACACAACAACAAGTTTTCTTCACACTGACATGTGAGGTCATTTAAAAACTCATTTAAATCTCCAGCTTATCTACCCACTGTGCTGTTTTATTGTGCATTTGTATATTTCTAACTCACTCCTTATCACCATGGTTTAATGCAAAACACAGGCCTGTCCTGAGAGGTCAGAGAATGGACGTTAACGCGTTCCATGACACGGAGTCTTGGATAAGGAATATGAAACAGAGCCCAAATTGTGAGCTTTTAATAGGCCGTGTTCCTATTGGATTTATCCTCTGTGAGTGGACAATACACTGCTATTAGGTCAACTTCCTCTCTGCCCAACTTCCATCTTTTCCTGTGCCTCCTTCCTTTCCATTCACTCTATCAGGCTGTCTCTCTGAACAAACGCTTCCCCCAATCTCTATTTCCTAAGGCAGCACAATTTTGTACAGCAACCGGCAAGCACTATTTTATGAGGCCAGGGAGAACAAGGCCTCATCACATCAAATAAGGCCACAGTTGGTGGTTAACATCCATCACATGCCATGCCTTTGTGTCCAATCTTTCACAGGGTTTAGAGTTATTAGGTCAACTGATGAAAAGTAGAGGGGAACCTATCCGAAAGAGTGTCTCATACAATAGAGTGAGCTTTCTATTCACCACAGGCGCCTTCTTGGATAAACTGACTGATTACTCATTGGTGGTGATGTAGATAGATACACCCCTGCTGTGTAAACTGCTTTGAACACAGAAAGGCATCATAATACAACAGAGCATTTCAACATGAAATAATAAGGCAAACGTAGTTGATGCTAATTAAGGCTCCATTCCATTCAGGTCTAACAGAGTCAGGGTGATGCTATTGTGCACGCTGTCTCACTAGAAAAGACTCAAAAACCTTAGTTAGTATTTTTGGTAACGCCTGTGTTTACCTTACTATTTCATGTCAAAATGGCTGCCGGGGGAAAAGATACTGCACTCGAGTCTGACATGCAAACACAGTATTTGCATATAAACTTCATGTCTGTGCAGGTGACCGCACAGACTAACATTTGGGGACGGCGTTTGTTTTTGCCTCTGAAAAGGACAATACAGTCACTACAGTCTCACAGCGCCTCAGCCATCAGATTCAGAGCTTAAACTTTACTGCTGTGTCCCACGAGAGACCCCGTTGTCCTGGGTGGAATGCAAGTTTAGGAGTGACAATGATATACCACTACTCGGTGACCAAAAAGAGGCGACGTGCCAAAACGCAACTGGCAAAGTAACATGAGAACAAAGACACTCAGACATGTTTTATTAACTGGGCAGCGCTCTGGAAACGAGCCATCGTGTCCGAGACAAACGGCTATTTTGAACGGATGCGTGCGGATTTGAGCAGGTCGCATGTGGCGGCTGAGAGTGACTCAGCAGCGTTAGTGCAGAGAAGTTGAAAGCAAAGTTCCACCGTGAAAACCCGGCTCACAGTCTCCAGCCCCTTCATTGTCCTGAGGCCATAAAGACTCTATTGTATCACATGACCCAAAGCCCTGAGGGATTACTGAATGAGACGTGAAGGTCTTCAGGAGAGTGACCCAGCAGCCTCATGCACTTACATTACCTGAAGCTGAAGAGAGACGGTGGAACTGGATGAGCGTACACTACGTATATATAAAGGCATATGATCCACAATGACAGCTGACATGCTGGCGAGTGCAGACACCTGGTGAGGCATGTCATGAATAGGCCATGCTGCTGTTCTTAATGTAGGAATTTAAACATCGTATACAGTACTGTCAATAACAGCCACGGGAAATTCATCTGTGACGTACGTGCTCATTTTTATCTGCTTGATGTGTGTGTGTATATATATATTTATCCTTTCCTCTCTCATTGGTTTCTACTTGAAAGCCCTGCACGCTCACACAGGTGTTTTTATGTAACAGCTCAGTAGGCGTCTGCTGAGGTAGACACTGGGCGGAGCTGGAAGTTGGAAGATCAATGGCGCACAGTCCGTGTGCGCACGCCAATGCAGTTTGGAAAAGAGGTGTAATCAAGCAAAGTGAGACGCCTGGCAGATCACGCACATTATAGACCTCTTTCACAGCAGCCATTCTGACATGAAATAGTAGGGTAAACAATTATACTAATAAGGTTCTGCTCCATTCAGTGTCATAGAGCCTGTCCAGTGAGCCAACATACACAACAGCAGCTCCCTGAATCTGTCTGACCTGAAGGAAACACAATCGTATTAGTATCAGTATCCTCTGTAGGGAGTGTTAACAAAGCCGAGGCCTTTCATGTGCCATATGGCAACTACGAGCTTTTTTACACAAGACATTTTGACATGTGACAGTAGGAAAGAACAGTACATCATAAAATGAATGGGACGTCTCACTGAGACTCTTTCATAGAACATGGTAACCCATGTCATTTCCCTTTTATAAGTCAAAATGTCCGCTGTGAAACAAGCCTATTCCATTGGGTGAAAGATTTCAGCGCCTGCTCACTGTACCTTGAATAAAATGCCATTGTCGAGCCAATAATGACACACATCTGCTTCTGCCACCCTGCATTGTGTTTAGAATGACACCTGTGCAAACGCTCTGTTCGGAGCAAAAGAACAGAGGGAGGAGTGGTACACTGACGAAAACACTCCCCAGCCAATCCCATAATAACACTGCTTTAAAGTATTGAACGGAGAGGTTATGCAATCTAGAGTTACAAATGGTGCCAGATATCACGGTGCAAATTAGGCAATCTAATCT
Source organism: Morone saxatilis (assembly GCF_004916995.1). NCBI lineage: Eukaryota > Metazoa > Chordata > Actinopteri > Moronidae > Morone > Morone saxatilis. The sequence continues at coordinate 14,965,827 of NW_023339751.1, read as the reverse complement.
ACACTTCCACTGGCTTTAATGTTTCTTTTTTCAACATATACTTATTTGTTTATGTCCTAATGATGCTGTCGTATAAATAAAAATAAATTTGTCATCACTCAGGCTATACCCTGGCCTGTTTCTGTCCATTTCTGACCCTGTGTCAGTGCATCTGAGCTCCTGTATCTCCACTCTGCTACACACTGAGCTATTCCAGGCCCTTAAACATCTGTGGTCTTACCAGGGGAATGACAGAACTGATAAGCGTGGCTAAGTATAGCTCTAATGACAGGCCACATACAGGGAGAGAAGAGGGCAACGAGGATCAGAGGAAAGTCAAAGTCGAATCAAGTGGCTCGGCTCTGAGCACAGACACCACAACACACGCGTGCATACACAGCCATTAGATCCTTCACGAGGGCGTGCAAACAAAGAGTCAGAGAAAACAGAGGAGAGAACAAGAGCTGTTCAATGCCCACCTTGCTCTGCACTGACTCCCTCAGTCTGTGATTTCTGCCATTTTTACTGAAGTGACTCAACACTTTTCTGTGCTATAAACAGTTGCTTCTAACTTCTTCTCCTCAACATCTTATGTGTTGGCCCCGAGGTTGCCCTTAAGGGGTGTTACAGTGTCTTGGAATGACCGCTATGCACAGCGAAATGCGTATAATGTGTATCTACACACATAGCACACTGATCCTGACGGTTAGGGGCACACATGGAGACAGGCAGACAACAGAGGCAGTCTGGAAAACCCCTCACATACATCGAACCGCAATTTGGGGGGTCTTCGGCAGCCAGGCGCACAGCGGCGACGTTCAGCTGTTGTTGGGGGGAATCAGATTGTAAACACACCCTCAGCCAAGGTGGCGCTCCAGGACCTATGCGAACAGGTGTCCGAGGAACACACACATGGATTGGCGCGGTGCGTGTGTGCGTAAATGCAACCCCACCCAAACACTGGAGCACCAGGGGAGTGCCCAGCTCACTTACACGACGGGGCAATCAGTCATGCCTTATCCTAATGTGTACTGGCGTGTTGATGCCATGGCGCTTTGCACTGTCTGGGCTGTAACAGATCACAGCCTAAAATGGCACACACACACACACACACACACAGAGAGAGAGAGTTACGAGACTTGACTGACAGCAACTTAAGTTGTGGTATAAAAATATGAATATGTGAGGCTGCACTGCGTGGCATAAAAACCCCGGTTAAATTTGAACTCCCTTCAACTACAGAGCCATACAGAGAGACATGGCGAGACATGTGTCAACCAGTACTCCAATTACTACATACTGACATCAGCCTGCACAGCTTCTTGTAACAATTTGTTCTATAATAAGTTACTTTTCATTTGCTTATGACATAAAGGCCTGGTCATCCTCATTACAAGTACAATGACTCTTTGCAGGGCATCTTATGGCTGTGGGGGGTGATGTTGTGGCCTCTTCTGCCTCACTGGGCAGCACAGAGGAAGACTATACTGGCAACCTCATTAAAGGCTGTTTTGAGTTGTCTTCATCAGTTTAATGAAATATATATGTGTGTAGCTACTGTGTTTTGTATCCGCACATTCACAATCAGAGAAATAAAGAGATTTAATACAATATAAATGCAGGCAATATTGGGAACACAGTAACTTTCACTGTTCTCCGGTCATTTTACAATAGTAACAGCACCTATATAACCGGATACATGTACAATGTGATTGCACTTACCTGAGTTATGCCGTTAGAAGCATATTTACAGCCTTAAAGGTGGGTCAGCAAACAGTCCACTTGTTTCGTCGTCTTGTACTTAATAACAACATGTTGTAAAGCGGAGGTAGTCTTTCACTTTCCGTTTACAAACACTCTTTATGCGATTCATTCATGGAGTGAGAGCTAGCCCATAGCCAACAGTCACTGTGCTGCACAAGTTCAATGGAAATCTCTGCGCTTCATGTCAGCTTCTGTGTCGACACCAACCGAATCAACGAGGTGGAGTCCTGTAAGCAATTAAGACGAGTTCACTGGAAAACCGCAAAGTGTTGGGAATTCCTCAAAATTCCCCGAAGTAATGTTACTTCCACTTCTCCATTAGAGGCAGCCCGAGGCGACTGTATCACTGAGCCGCTACTTTAAAGTGTCACGGTGTCAGCCCCGACGACACCGAGCACCACCGAGGGGGGAAAACAACACGCAGCCCGTACGGCCGAACGTAAACAAACTCCGTGAATGACGTGAAACCCCGATACAAAACAACACCTATAGTCTTGTAAACAAAGTAACCCACAGCAGGCAACCGCACAGCACGGACCGACTTCCCAAAAGCAGTTTATCATCCCGACACCGTCCTCTCGCTTCCAGCTGGGCGGAGCGTGGAGATGTCACCTGGGTCTCAAAGGGCGACACTGCAGGCTGACCTCCAAGTGTTGGTTCGTCTACGTCTGCGTGCTGCTGCGTAATAAGACGTTATCTGTAGCTTTAGTATTCATTGAATTGGCTTTTTTAGAGCGTTTTTTTGTTGTTGTTTTTTTTCCGGTCACCTTAAAGCAAAGTAGCTTTTAAACTGGCTGCAGCCTTCCCGCGAGCCCTTGATGTGACGTCAGACCATAATGAGGCGTGTGGTGGTGTGGTGCTCGGTGCACGTGAGAGTGCTCACCACATAGCACTAACGTTGTTACGTCACGTTTGACATAGCCAGCTATTAATGGGGAAAAAAATATTTAATATAAGATAGACTGTATTGATCCCACACTGGGGGAATTCACTCACTACAGCAGCTCCAGATAGGCAACAGTTAAGAAAATACACATTTAATAAAAATGGGATAGAAAAATACAAGATATAATGAAAATACAATAAGAGAATGAGAGTTCTTTGTACACTATATACAGCTTTTTTTTATACAGATGTGATTGAAATTGAATATTGCGGAGTCACATTTGAGTTGCCAGGTTGTGAAAAATCCCTTTAGCTAGTCAAACTGACTGCATGATTAACTAAACAGCTATGGCGGCTTTCACAACCTCTATGGCAACCAAAAGCCTTTCTTTAGTGGTTTATTCCTAATCTATAAAGCATTCTAGAGGAAAGCATTTATTAACCATTAATAAAGCCAAAGTTGCAACGTAAGATTATATCTCTTTCTGAAGGGTGCCATGTTAGAAAGTGGTGCCTAAAGTTGTAACAGCCTATTTACAGTTGTGACAATAAATAGGCTGCTTGTTTATTTGCAGCATATTGGGGTAACGGTGACTATTTTTTGTTGTGACAATAAGTAGGCATAATAAAGCAAGGAAGGTAATAAAGCATGATCTGCTTAAAGGTGCCTTTATCATTTTGCTATATATTCCTAGAAAACTGAAATATGCTCCACTGAAGCTGTAGTGTTAGAAATTACAGACTCATGTGTAAAAAGTATTAAGTAGTTAGTTTGTGTCTCGCCTTCAGTTGTTGTACAAAGTCCCATTTTATGCATTTATTAGTGCTCTATTTTATGGTTACTATGCAGTCACCTAGTGACCATCGAATAGCAGATGTTGTTGGTGGTAATGGTGTAATATTTATTTCATGACAAAAAAGCATGGCTCTTTCGGGTAGGTCCATTTATCCCTGGTTTTACAGTTAGGGTAATCTAATAAAGCATTCCTATATAATCTGTCTAAAATGTACCTAAATTCAGGGTTGAATCATCCCATGGGGCCCCTTTGTAAAATGCCCTGGGCCAATATTGACCCGTATTTGTGGTCTCAGGGACCTTTACAAGACAGGTGGTCAAGGCAGGTAATAAAACAGTACCTGCCTTAAGGCTGAAATCAATTTAGCTGGTATTGTATTTTAGGTGTATGTTCACATCTAATATACTATGATGTTTAGTGCCCCTGAGGGTCTAGCGCCCTGGGGAAGTTGCAGTGTAGCCTTGCCAAAGTTACCCTTAATCACAACAAACAGAACACTAACAAATATGCAACTTTACCAAAAGGCTGAACACTGTTTCTTTATCATGGATATATTTATTTTATTATTTTTTTAGGTTTTACTCGTTCATGTTTTTTTAATTGTGTTTTCTCCTCAATTTAATATTCAGTGCTTCTTCCGTACAATGAGAGGAGCTTACTCAGGGGAAGTTTTTAAAGTATGGGTTTATTAAATATTTTAAAAGGAAACTGAGTCTAAAAGCCAACTTTGAAACCAAAAGTGTTCCTAAAATGAGGGCCTCCCTTGAAGGAGAAAAAAACAACAACAGACTGACAGATTAAAATACCATTTGTGGTTTTACCTTTCGGCCAGCAGAATATGTGCAGTGAACCTGTTATTGACCAACATAACCACCAGAGAGCAGCCTTTTCCCTATTATTGCCTTTGACAGATTACATTTTCAGAGGTGTCCTTCCTCTACATACATTTATTCTCTTTTGCCTTTTGAGTGTCTGTTTGTCTGTTTGTCTGTTTGTCTGTTTGTCTATGTGTGT
>NW_023339751.1:14959740-14961337 GCF_004916995.1 Morone saxatilis | reverse complement strand
AGAGAGAGAGAGAGAGAAAGATGAGTGTCAGAGCGAGAAGAAGTGCCACCATATGTTCTCTTCGGCTTGTAAATCTTCCTGTGGACCAGTGCCAACTTCAAAAACCACTCCACTCCCCTGAAACTGTACTTTTCCCCCATATTTCATCTCAGCAACATTCAACTGCACATTGTCATAAAGTAACACTGAGTTCAGATACCTGTGCACTCAGCTGCAATCAACAACAAGCTTAATGTGAAGGTAGGAAAGTCAGACAGACAGGGAAGAGCAGAGAGGAGGGGTTGGATAGGGCAAGAATGTTATAAAAAAAAGAAAGATGGATCAAATGAAAAGAAAAAGTGAAGACTGCTGAAGAGGGCTGTAAAAAGAACCCAACCTCATAGGAGCCGGTGAGACGGAGAGAAAAAGGTATCTGGCAACAAGGAAAAGAAGGAGAACACTAACAAGGGAATAACAACAGAAGAAAGGAGTGACAGAGGTAAGATGGGGTTTTTTTGCAAGCAGCCAGGGGGATAGAAAATGACTTGTTAGACTGTAATAACTTCCTCAACTGAAAGCTGAATGTCCTCTCAGTGTAATTTAACCCACAGCTTCCTCTGTGATGGAAAATAATTGTTTTCTTGAGACTCAATGAGCTGCATTGTTTCCTGCTATTACCGGAATGATTAGATATAGTCTGTAAAGGACACCACAGGAGAAAGAAGAAAAAATACATCTTTTAACAAAGCATGATGTGGGTAAACTGATAGTCCTTTAGTGATATTTATTTTCTATATTTTAACTCAAATGTGATTGATATCAAGACGTGGAGATAGAGGGCTGCTGCTGCTGGAAACAGATACAAATATGTAGGGTTTTTCAGTCTTATGTTGAGATTGAGATTGCAACCACAGCTGTTTGCAAGATGAATTAGTCAAATATTTTGTCAATTTCCTCTTCTAGCCCACTGGATGTTTCAGCCATGAACCTGACCTTTGCCTTGTTTCTGCTGCTGAGTCTTCACATTTGTAAAGCAATGGTGAGTCTAATTTCTCACAACAATAATGCTGAAGATGTAATATAAACGACAAAGATGGTGGGCACTAACCTGAATAAAATCATATTATTATTATTATTAGATCTGAGAATTGTTCGTGACGAGGGCTGCAGCTGTAGTATAACATAGTCTTCCCTCACCTCCTGTTTTCTGTCATCAGGATTGTTTTGTGTAGGTGTTAAAACAGCAGTTTCTGAGTAATGGAAGTGTGGCTCCAGTATTTTGGGTCAGCATTGCACCTGTTTCCCATATAATCTGGAAGATTTGGGGGGCAGATGTGGACCTGGCGCCAACTACAAAGTTTCTGGAAATATAGGTTTGGAAGGGGAGATGGATATGAAAGAGTACACATACCATTTTCATTGTGGTTTCGTGCAATTTTTTTATCATTTAGGTTTACAATGAAAGACAAGTTTATACCTGAGTATAGTGCATAGTGCAAAAAAACATATGATCCTTTCATCCTGTCAGTTCTGCCTATAAACATGATATCAGAAAACTGTGTGTGTGTGTGTGTGTGTGTGTGTGTGTGTGTGGTGTGTGTCTGTGTGTGTTTGTCAG
>NW_023339751.1:14950575-14959640 GCF_004916995.1 Morone saxatilis | reverse complement strand
GGAGAGCCTGAGACCGTATATTGGCAGAGTAGAGCCAGGTAAGACTTTAATGTTGAGTCCATTAGAGGAATGCCATTTTGGCTACATTCACCCTGCAAGCCTGAACACTCAACAGATTGTTTTGCCCATATCAGATTCCAGTGTGAACAACTCATAATCCTGAAGTGACTAGCATGACAAATGTCAAGAAATGTAAATTCACATTAATTAAATTGATGTGACTGCTCACACTGAAGTCACATTGCAAAAAAAAAAATGGGACTTGTATCTGATTTGGCCCACATATAAAAGTGTCCCAAATCAGAATTGGAAGGATCAGATTCTTTATGATTTGTGCTGTTCACATTGTGGCGAGAAAAAACTCTGATTTGTGCCTGCAGTGTGAACATAGCCTTTCAGACTGCATGTCAATTTTATATATTTATAGACAAGTTAATAAGTTCCATTTAAGGGTATTTGCTTTACACAGCTGGTAACTAATCAATTCAAAACTGACAAGAAAGTACAAGACAATTATATTAACATGTATAGTGAAGAATCAGCAGAGAATGATGTGTACAGTTATTACTTTGCGCATGTCTTTCCAGTTTGGGTCACTTATGTGCACAACATGGCGTCTTAGATGAAGAACTGAATGCGTAGCAATGATTGAAATGTGGTTGTTATATCATTCATTGTCCTGCCATCATTCATTTGCTTTACATTTTCCTCTTTTTTATCCACCACTCTAACATTTCATCATCTTAAATAGACCCTTATGAGACATTTTATGTGTTGCTCTGATCCAAAACACCTTTAATCAGTACTGAAAGCGGAATAAGTGGCCATCAGAACAGGCCTGTAATCAGACAAAGAAAACACACATGTCAAACCAGTAAAAACTGAAGGTTGGTTGTCGTTCCTTCATGTTTCAGAAAAGCTTTGTGAGCTGCTGAAATGCCATAGTCCGGTGGGATCTTGGTGTCAGGTGGTTCGGGAAAATGGAGTCCTTATCCCCAAGTGTGTTTGTCCACAATCCTGTCCACGGTAAATAACCCATTTAAACCAAGTCTGTTTAGGATTGTTATAATTTTCTGTTTTTTGACCAGCAAATGTGCTCAAATGTATCCTTTAAAAGTGAATTATTCACTATTTTTGGATTTGTTAATAATACCCATTATAAAACAATAAACCTAAAAGAATCATAAAGTACAGCTGTACTGTAATCCAGCTGTGCACATTGTGTGATCCATCCTCACATATAGTTTTGCATATGGGCAATGGCTCATGCAATCAGGCAGAGGGCACCAGTGTGCAGTGTTCTGGGAAGGACCTATGGGAATGAGTGTTTGCTGCATAAAGAAGCCTGCAGAAAGAGACGCCGCACTGGGCTGGCTCACACAGGACCCTGTCTGGGTAAACACACACAGCATTAGATATTACACACTATTTCCACTGCGCACTACTGCCTGCCAAATGAGCTCTGTTACCATTCTTGATCAGTCCCCAAGGCTAAATGCACTGAGGAGGAGTTGAGCCAGTTTCCATATCGTCTCCTGGACTGGTTTCTGCTCCTGAGTCGTATGGGGGAATCCTACGCACCTGCTGCCCCGCCCCAGAACTGCCTCAGCCACACCCAGAGGACACAACTAGCACAGGTAGCTAGAACTTCACACTTAGAGTGATCCTAAGCATGCAGACTGACAGAAGCCAAAATGTGCATCCGAGGGGAGAGGATGATTGTGGAGCAGTAAACAAAAAATTATTTATGATCTACAATGACCTCAGCTAATGATGATGATACAAATGAAATCAATATCCAAGGCCAATTGTGATGCTAAAGAAACTATAGCCAGAGAAAAATATACCAAGGGATCACTTTCACTCCCAGTGTAATCTAACACTCAACATAAAGTTCTTTTTGACACCAGACACCATCATCGTGCTGGTATACAAACTGCGCTTCAAGGACTGTCTGGCGAGAAATCGATGTTAACGACCTACTTTAAGTGGAATGTTCTTGTGTTGCTTGTGGTGTGGCCGTCCACAGAATGAGACAGGGGCTCTCAAGAACACCATGTATAAATAGGATTTGGTCAATAATCACTAAATTATTCAATAAGATGGTGAATGGAGGGATAACTTAATATCCCCCCGCCAGCCACCTTGACCTCCTGGCCGAAAATGAATTAAAAGAAGACTTTTGATGATGTGAAAAATGTTATATTGTGTTTTGGAATAAAACTCTTTTTGTGGGATCTACATCTCTATATTTTCAGATCAAGGATTTTGTCTTTCATTAATGTTAACTCAAGCATGGATAAAAATAGAACATCTTGTTCATTTGCGTGCTAACATGCTAACGACGCAAACGTGTTGATGTTTACCATGTTGACCATTAAGTTGAGTGTGTTAGCATGCTTACATTTAATTAGCACTAAAGAAAAAGTTCATCTGAGGCTGATGGTGTCAGTTTTGCAGGTATTTGGCTTTAAACAAATGGAAATATTGACCTAATGGGGCTAGATGAAAACTCAGGGTGACACAACTGATTAGGATTCATCCTCTGAAGACCTTGAGTGTCTGCTGCAAATTCCAAAGCAATCCATCCAATTGGGGTGGACTAATTAACATACCGACATTGCCACCCCACAATGCATGTTTATTTAATTTATTATATAAATAAAATATAAATGCTTCTTTTCCACCATTGCCTCTCTTCCTTTCCTCTCTCTCTCTTTAGCAAAGATTTAACATACTGGACAAGAACAAAGATGGCAAGTTGAGCCGCAGGGACCTGAGGAAGCTGCGTTACAAGAGGATGCCACTGGAGCACTGTGCCACACCATTCTTTCAGTCAGTGCCACTTCCAGCAGCCAATGCAACAGGGCTGCTTCCAAGATTTAACATGTCATTAACTAATGATCATTAACCCCCGATTCAGTTTTAGTGTTGCATGTATTTTCAGGAAGACAGGAGTTTGGAAGAAAAAAAAAACTATGATTACATGGCCTATTTGATCAGAAGGAAAAATCTTCCTTACCGTAAGGTAACTGGGTGGTCGATGAGGTAACAACAGTGTTGCTCACTATGTTCATCACCTCATGTCAAGCAAGGCTTCATAATGTGAACCTTCTGTCTCTCACAATATGTTATTTTTCAGCTAATTACTGAAACACCAAGGGTTAAAAATGTCACACCGAGATGCATTTCGCCCCCGCTCTGTGACCAAGTTGCACCTCCCACCATGCTGTTCTCTCTGCATGCCATCTATCCATTCATCCTCCATGCCAATACCCTCTTCCTGTGTCCTCCTCCCCTCCGATCTCATGACCACACCACCTCTCCATCATCTTACTCCTCCTCCATGTTGAAGCACTTCTTTTCCCCTTCTGTGCTTCCTTCTTTCCTTTCCAACAAACAGAATTAGCCTACCTCTCTGTCAACCCCTCCCTCGATTTCACTCTTGTCTCATTCTTTCATCCTTCCATCTATTTTCCTTTCTCTACCATCTATTGTCCCACCCAACCCCCCTTTTCTCTGTCAGTCTGCAGTGACAGGTTTTGTGGGAGTATGGCTGGCTGTGTCAATGTCAAGCCATTCCCAGCAATGATAATGTTTATTACCCGCTGTGTCTCCCGCTGCCCATGGATTAACACAAATTGAAGGAGTACCCTTCAGAGATAACGCTGCAGGGTGAACTGAAAGACAATGGCTGTTGATGAGCCCCAATGCAGTTGTTTCCATACCTATGGATGTATACCATCTCTGTGTGGATCTATTAGCTCTGTCTTTTTGTGCATGGGTTCATTAGGGTATAAGTGAATGCATGTGTTTATGAAATTGCTCTGTTGTCTGGCAGTGCCATGTTATGAGGTCACCATATGTTATACTGTGCTGTGTTTGCAGGTCATGTGACCGTAACAGGAACAGGAAGGTGACCCTGCAAGAGTGGACAACCTGTCTGGTGGATCGCTCCGAGGCCTGGTTCTACCGTTTTATGTGTTAGTCACAACTTTTGCCCGATGTTGCTATAATTCTTCATGGTCACAGATAGAGGTTGATGAAGGTTATAAGTTACTTAAAATCACCTTTACTGTTTTTAAAAAGCCCAGATTAAAAGAAGTCTTCTGTATTTTTTGCAGTTCAAGAAAAGCAAAGGTCCTTCTACTTCTTCCAGCTTAACAGGATACTTCATGATACATGTTCCTCCATAATTATTCCATTCCATTTTGCTTCAAGCTATACAAATAATAGATAATAATAATTTCCTGGATGATGATTAAACTCATTAATTAAGGGGGCAATTTAGTATTGCACATCCATAATGTTGGTTGACTTCAGAGAAGCAAATTAAAAACAGAATGTATGAAATAGATGCAGTGGCAGAGCGCTGGATATTATTTTCCCAGACCTGGAGTTCCCCCTGGACAACAGTCAACCATTTTGCTTGTCATGACAAGTAAAAATGATTCAGGCTTGGCTGTTCATCCTTGGTATCATGGATGTTCAGATCTGAATTTCTTATCTCAAATTTTAGTCAGACAATCAGACACTAAAATTCAAGAATTTCTGATCAACAACCAGATTTTTTGAAATAAATGTTTTTTTTGTGAACCCTAAAAATATACAGTATATGCTAGAAATTGCACAACTTGATATTGACTGTTACTGGCCACATATATTTGCATAGATGATTGTTGTTGTGAAATATTTCATATAACATTAAAATCTTTATGACCATTATTTGCTTTCACAGAGAACCCCTTCAATAAAATTGCATGTTTTTAGACAATAATGAAAGTCCATTAACCATTAAGTTTTATATATATATTATATTTACCAAATTGACTTTTTTTGTTTTATCCACAGCAGTGAGAATGGGTTCCCGAAAGCTGTGTCCTACAATCAAAGAGAACGTCCTTTGACATGAAAAACAGCCATGAACTCCTGCATGTCTTTGTACTGTAAAGAACACGCTGAAGACAACATCACCACAGTTCTCTGATTTAAAAGCTACAGGATGACATCTCCACACACTGCTCACTCATCTGTTTGACTTTGTATTGCAGCTTGTAATTCAGTGATTTATCACCTCGTCAATGCTGGGAGTCTGCTGGTTGTCTGTGCATTTGTCTGCACTCAAAAGGGACAAATCATTGTCTGGCCAGACTGACCGACCAGTATTGTTAATTAATTAATTAGCTGACATTTTTTACATTTGGGTTGTAAAAGAGCAGAGGCAACATTAAGTACCAAATTACATGGCATGCTTTGAATAACCAATTAAAAGGGAGGGCGACAGCAGTGCAGACAGACAGCTAGATGGGAAGTAAAGATAAGGGGAAAAGAAGCGCTTAGTATGAGATGACGTGACCGGAGAAGAGACAAAGAGATAATAAAGGGGGTGAAGGGGAGAAGTAGAGGAAAGTGTGATAATGCACTGGAGGAGGGCGAGTGAGGGAAAGGAAGGAAACTGAGTGACTGAAGGAAGGAGAGAGAAGTAGAAAGTGTTTGTGAAAGATGGGAGGAGGTAATGCACTGTAAATGGGAGTTGAGAGTAATGGAGTAATGCATAAAAAATGGATCAGAAATGAGGGAAAGACTGAGAACGGAGAGTGAGGGGGGGGGAAGGGATGGCTGAGAAAGCGGGAGGAACTGAGGAGAAGAGGAAATGCAAGAAAAAAGGTTTTGATGCTGCAAAACATTTCCTTTACTGGCCGACTCTGTAAATAGCATCTTTGAGCATGATGCAGAATATTTGAAACACTTGACCTCTGTCAAGGACAAAAAACTTAGATAATGCAAGCTTTCTGACTTTTTGTATGTATGCACCATCTATAATAAATGCTGCTCTAAAAACTCTTGTTGCATCTTGTTTGTTTGTTTTGTGCGTGAATTGTGTGTGCGGTTTTTCTTGTGTTGGTGCTATGAGATCAATAGGAGGATGGGAGTGTGGCCCGGGGTGTTTTTTTTTGGTATGACTGGTTTCTCTGGACTAATTAGCCTTCACATTTACCATGCCTGAAGGATGGGGGGGGGAGACATTGGAAAGAAGATAAAGAAAGGGGGAGAGATTTCAGTAGTCAATATGAGATGCAGATTCAGTGCAGACGCGAGGCAAACGAGGACCGAAGACTTCTTGCTCTACATGTTGGGCAGAAAGAAAGTGCATCATCATAAACATGAAAACAAGATGTTTTCATTCCTTAAGATTTTTCACTGAAAACTTTTTGATAAAGTGGAGTGGACCACTGGAGGGCTGCAGTTCATCTTGGCATACGGAGTGAAAAACAAGTCTAAACTGTGAGGAAAACAGGCATGAGGGAAGAATAAAAGCGGAGAGATTAACTGTACTGAACTGTATTTGCTAATGATGAGTGACCTGCGGAACGGCTAGCTGTTGGTCCCGTCTCTCCACTGTGTAAAAAAAGCTCTGAATACAAAGTCCATGCCCCCGCTTCCTCCACCAACAAACATCTCTCCTCAATCGCTCCCTTCTTCCCCAGGGACTGGTCCCTTTATACAAAAAAAATAAATAAAATGAGCTTCTGGGGCCACCCCTGGAGGTCCAGCATAGCCTACACACCTCCTCCTTCCCTCCTCCTCTTTACCACTGCTTTTTTCTTTGTGTGTCTTCATACCCCCTCCCCTCCTCTGTGCTAATAGATTCCCTCTCATTACCTCTGGACCACCATCTCCACCTCCTTCCATCCCCCCATCCAAACACACAGAGGGCAGTTGTAGATTGATCCACCTAATCCTACTTTACCTTCCTGTCACACACAACCACACACACACTTCCACTCCTACTGTCTTCCCTTGTCGCAGCCCATTTGGATATTAGAGGAGAGAGATATCTGTGTGCCACCCACCTCTATAACCTTGTTCTCTCCCCTCCTCCTCCTTTGGGTGCTGATCAGTGATCTGATCTGTGATGGCTTGCTTGCATCTCTCTCTTTCTCCCTTTCTCACACATTTACTCACACACACACACACACACACACTCCCAAGGGACTCTGACAGCACAGGAGCAGATGGGCGGCTGGTGATGACATGTTGTTAAAAATAAAGATTCCTGTTAACCCGTTGTCAGCTAACACACCCTCCCACCCTCCCGCATGTCCCCCCATTTCATCTCATCTCTGTCAATCTCTCTCTATCGCTTTCTCTCACAGTCCCTCCTTCTCTCTTTGCTTTTACAACACTGTCCATACAGGCTATTACTCAGTACCAAGCCAACTAACTGAGGCAGTGAAAGTATGTAGCACGAGACCCCCCGACCCCCAGAATATGATATTTAATACATGGTTGTCATAAAGACAGCCCCTTCCATTATGCATGGCTTGTAAGCAGACATCAATAATAGATGAAAAGGCCAGTTTTGCAGTTCCTTTTCATGCAATTATGCCAAATGAAATTTTTACTCTCACTTTCTGTCGCTTTCTGTGTGGATGGAGTTTGTCCGGTGACTGAATGTCGATAAATTATTAAATGGCAACACAAGAGGAGAGGAGCTGTGGGATCAAAAGAAATATTCAGGCCAGTCACGATGGCAGTGAAATGGAGAGAGGATGTGTGTGAGAGCTTGTGAGCGTGTGTCACCCAAGCCTGTGCATCAGTTCCAGGTCTGGCAGATGTCAAACAGATGTCCAAAGTCTTAGGGAAACAGACAAAAACATGATTCACAAATCAAATCCCCCCCCCCAAAAAAAAACAACATAAAAGTTGTAAGAACGCAGCTCATACATAAAGTTGTGTATGTGCAGTAATCTCTCTAAGGTTAATCACCATCCAATCTTCAAAAGCAGCCGGCGTATCGCGCTCTGCCAGATTGCCGACTTTCAGAACTTCTTAGGGACTGTAAAGTGGGCCAGCGAATGGAGAGGGATAGGGAGAGAGGAAGACTGGTGGCTTTGAAAGAGAGTCCAGCCGCAGTAAAGGGTCCTCACTCACAAAAAAAAAGACCAGTTGTGGCCACTGAAGTGATACATTTATTAATAGCGCTCATGTGCCATTTTTTATTCTTCTTTGAAGTGATTTTGTAGGCAGAGAGAGAGAGAGGAAGGGAGATAGGGTAGATGGGTGGATGGGTGGATGGATGTATGGGGGGGGGGGTCTCTCAGATTTTAGCCTGCGGTCAGACAATATTCCCTCTGGGTGGAGTGGGTCCCATTCAGAGCGACCTCAATAGCCCTACACTGAAGTACCTGGTGAATGAGTGAGAAAAGGCCCCATCACAGAACGCACAGGGGGGAGTTTGCACACAATGTGGCGGGCCTCTTTCTATTTTCCTGATGATATTGATTAAAGCGCTTAGGAGAGAGAGAGAGAGCATGGTACATGAGGCCCACCATTGTGTGGAGATAAGAGGACTGGGTGGGTTGATATGAATGTGCCCCCCCATCCCTCCCCAATCCTTAGAGATCTACACTTGACCTATAGGTGGAGGACATAAAGCCTTCAATATGGCCGTCCTGTATAGAGACTTTATAGATCATCGCGCACAGGTTTTTAATTTCAACTCCACAGACAAGGGGATTCACTCTGAAACCAAGCCCCAGGCATCAAATACAAGCCACTGAGCATAGTGGACCGAATGCAACAATTCCCCCTTACTTCAGCAAGACAATCAAGGGTAGAAAGGCTTAGATGAGGAAATTAGGCAGAGAGGGAAAACGCAATAGGAATAGTAGTCTGTAGGCTACAGTAAACATGATGCTACAGCTGGTTAGCCAGGTTTAGCACCAAGAAACAACTAGACTGGATCTGTCGCTTCTTGCCAAGACCTTGTTCCCGCACAGAGCCTCCTGTAAGACCACAAATTAACATTTTTATATTTTTTGGTTTGTGTACAAAAATAATTAGTGTAAGCTAAGCTAACTCCTCCTATCTCCTGCCTCCAGCTTCGTTTTTACTGTGCGGATGTGAGCGTGATATTAATCAAATAACATGTCCCAACAACAAGTGCTAAATATTAAGACAGTTGCAAGAATTTCGCATAAGAAAGATCCTTGTCAAATTATGTATACATATATATGTATATATATAAAACAAGAAATTAAAAAAAATTGTATTTTGCTGCA
>NW_023339751.1:14950330-14950475 GCF_004916995.1 Morone saxatilis | reverse complement strand
ATCTGTGTATTTTATTGCTCACTGTGTCTGTCTTTTCTCTCTGACAACCAATAATTCTTGTCATTTGATAATGAAAAGTATGACTGTGGAGTGGGGCAGGGATCAGAGAAAAGAGCAGACATAAAGTATGTATCAAGAAATGGCA
>NW_023339751.1:14947237-14950316 GCF_004916995.1 Morone saxatilis | reverse complement strand
AATACTGTACAAAAGTGTGTGTGAGAGAGAAATATACAAGACCAGAAGACTGAGAGATGCGGGCACAATGGGATAATGAAAGTAAGGAAGACAGGAGAGGGGTTAATATATTCAAATGTACATGCAGCGAGGTAGAAAATCAACCGTAAAATCCTATCAAGTTCCATGGTCACTGCATGTTAGCCCGCCATCGTCTCACCAGCCCCCACCATGAACCACAGGCCAGTTCTCTGCCCACAGTAGTTTGGGGGGACAACGGATCCTGCAGGGACCACCCCATGCCATTTAATCTGTCCCTGCCCACAGATAACAGAAGGCAGATGGTCCTGCCAGAGCACAGGGAGATAGAAGATAGCAAATACAATGTGCAGACAGATAGCGCACAGCACTCAACCTGTCCCTCTGAAACTGAGACTTCTAAATAAGGGGGCCAAATGAAGTGAAAAGCAGACAGAAAGAGAAGGGCAGAGACGGAGAGAGAGGGAGAGAGAAAACCAAGCAGAGCAGAGGTGGAAGTATCTTTAATTAAAACCCAAACAGTATTCAGAATAAATGCATTCAGTTGACAGTCTGGGATAAACATAATGGAAAGAGGAAACTCATCTAAAAAAAAAAGAGCTGAGCAGAGAGTGAGCGGGACCATCAAAGTCATGGGCTCCTGTGTTTAAAGGGGAGTGTGTATTTATTTATAGAGGGCGGTAGTTAACTTCACTAGGATCCCTCTCTCTGTAAGACCCAGCCTTTTTGCCTTATGAAAATTCAATTGGCCATAATTTGCTGAGGAGCCGTATGCATATTTTATTAGCGGGCGCGTTTTGAAGAAACAAGCCCGCCAAGCTTTTTTGTGTCTTCGTCTTTATGAAGATTGAATGAGGGGGAGTGTGAGAAGGGCTGTGAGGTTGTGCAGCCGTCTGGTAATATGTGACACATTAGAACCCATTCGACATGGGGGCTAAAGTAAACACCAATCAGCTTCATGCGTCTGGCTAAAACACCGAAACAAATTCATTGCAACCTTGTTGCGTGGCAATAATGTTTTTCCCATTTCTCACCCTTTTTTTTCCAGTTGCACTCTCTCCTCTTTTCCTCTCTCTGTCTCCTTGCCTCTAATTACTCTAGGATCCAACATCCTCCTCTTCTTGCTCTCCATTTCCACAGCCCTCCCTTCCTATCCCCCCCTCCCTCCCATTTCAATCTGCCTCTCTCCCACTGCATGTCTCTCAGTTAAAGCTTTATGGGTCGTTCACTCCCCACTTTCTTTGCAAGGATAATGAGCAGGCGCCTCTCTGCGACTTTGTAGCTGTGCGACAGTTTGCGAGTTTGGATCTCGGAGCGTCCCGGGGCCCGAAAGACTCAGATGTACCTTCTGTAGCCGCCTTCATGGTTCCACTGTGATTGTCATCTGATCTATAGGGCACAGCACTGACATAATACACCTTGTTAGACGGAGGCGGCTTTGAACAAATGTGTTTTCTCCGGGGGGAAAGAAGAACACTGAGACCTGTAATCATCCTATTCACTATCACTAAATCACAACCACACACACACCCATATATAAATACGCACATAAAAAAAGGCCAGGAGAACGGAAACACTAATAGAGTGTGAAAGAAATGCCATAAAAGACAGAAAGAAAGAGAGATATAGAAAAATCTGTTACAAGTTCCTCTTGTGCGTCACATTTATGTATGCTGATTGGATTTGACTGCATCAGAGCACCTCCAGGTGTTGTTTGTGTACCTCACTTTCTCCTGGTAAAATGGTTGCTAATGCCCATGATGAAAGATATTTGGAGAACAGACCGATTTGAACTCCCTGACTAAAAATAGAAATGTAGATGTAAAGGCATCGACTTCAGAGTGATATTAGCAACCCACTTCACACTTTGAAAAGTAGTGCGATGGGTGATTTTTTACAGTGAGTGTCAAGCTGTGCTACACACACACACGCACGCACATATCCCAGAGTAATATAGCATGGCAATTTCTTTCCCCCCTGCATGAATAATTCTGTCTGAATAGGATAGGATGTTTCTTCATATCAATGAATCATCAGCCGCTACAGCTCTTTAGTGTCTGTGTGAATGGTACAGTAGAAATTTAAGTAAGTGTGTTTGAGTGCATTACTGTGTGTGTGTGTGTTGCTGATGGGCTCTGATTGATGTTCCTGACCTTTCCACTATGCGTTTTCAGAGCCTGGGAGTTTTCCAAGACGTGGTGACTGAGGAAGTGAAGGAGTGAAAGAGACAGAGAGCAAGAAGCAGCAATGACACTTATGTCCCTGTCCTGGTGTCTCGGTGCAGCTTTTGCACTGCTTTGTGGCTCTTCGTGGCCCCAGGTGCACTCGGCCCTGGCACCTGAGAATGAGGTGCCACTTCGCCCGACTACATGGTTACCAGAAGGGAAGATCACCTCCATAACTCTCCCCAAAGGACGAACTCGCAGGTAGGGTAACAGATGGGATGGGGGAAAGGTTTGAAACAATATGCATTCATGTGGTGTTGTTGTTGGTTGCCATTAGGGCATCAACTAATGATCATTTTCATTATCATTTTTTCAAGTTTTCTGGACTTGACAGTTACTACTACTACTGGACTTCACAAATAGGATTACAGATTGGTGTAGTGCTATTTTCTATTGTCACAATATCCAATACACTACCATATATGATAGACCTCCCACCAGCAAGTGGGAGTCAGCAAGTATAAGTCATGCATTCAAATAATGCATTTACTATTTATTTTACTTTTACTACTAAACAAAAGTACAAAAGTATGAGCATCAAAATAGACTTAAAGTATTAACCAAACATACTTAGAACAAGAAAAGAAAGAGACCAACCTCGAACATGGAGAATATGGCTGTAACTTGTATTAAAACAATGTTGCAACAATATAAATATATATGAAACAATGTTAAATAATAACAATATCCAGATTCAAATCCAGTCAAATAAACACATTGGGAACATGGAGGGTGGTGTTGATGAAAGAGTACTTGAGCTCATCTGATGAGTCCGTGGGAGTACGACAATACGACAAAATAGGTTGGGAACCACTCCAGTATATATATATATATAT
>NW_023339751.1:14926117-14947137 GCF_004916995.1 Morone saxatilis | reverse complement strand
TATATATATATATATAATGAATAATGCCAATAACAACTTACCTGAGCCCTAGGTCTTCAAATTGTTGTTTTGTTCGAGCAACAGCTTCAAAATCCAAAAGACATTTAATCCAGAATTATATAAAACAGAAAATCAAATCAGAGAAATTACATTAGAGAAGCTGAAGCCAGCAAGTGTTGGACGTTTTTTCTCTGAATAAAAATCATCTTTGTACATAAATGTACATGTCCAATTTCATCAAGTAAAGAGACTTGATATTAAGTTGAAACGTCAGCGTCATCTGTTAAATGCAAATAAAGTGGATCATCTCAACAGAATATTCTTGAATCAATTTGTTTTGCCTTTGAAACGAGGTTGAATTCTTGTGCGAAATAATTTTTTAAAACTGAACACCACACATCTGACTCTCATTTGCTGCTCATTGAAGACCCATGATTACATCTTGAGGCCCGCTCATCACATTTGCCCTTGTTTCCACTTTAATAGCAAGTTGACAGCCATCCCCCAACCACCTTTAGACAGTGGCTGATTCCAGCGCCACTGTAGAGAGAGCGAAAGGAAGTGGAGCCCATTTGGCCTGAACCTTACACAACAGTGCCAGTGCTCGCTTTCTGAAACTGGGAGCCGAAAATTGCGAAATGCATCTCCCTGTGTGCTGCAGTCTGTCCACCAGTGCAGTCATGCAGAACCGCACGGCAAATAATGGAGAGAAAACACTGATTCAGGAATTAATCACTCTATTAAATAAGCTGCAAAGCGCCCTTGAGAATGACAGTGTCGCACATCTGTTTGGAAACAAGCGCCATCTGCACAGAATCATGAATAATTATGTTTATAAGGAAGGAGAACAAATATTTATTAACAAATAAAAATGCAGTTGCTTCATTTTCATTGAAGGGCAACTAGCTGTGAAGAAATGACATGTAACAGAACAGTTTGGGTTTGAAAGAGACCGACGTCTTCTGTTCAAAAGTGTCTTTGCGGAGGGGAGCAGTTTAACTTTGACTCGATTTCACAACAGTGATTATTTGAATTAAAATAGAACCAGACTGCATGGATATTAGATGTCCTTTAACTGCCTCTGAACTGCCATCTAACAAAACTGTGAAACTTTAGATCACTATAAAGGACAAAATAGTTTCCATGCTAAGCACGATCCCAGATACAGCAAACAGACAGATATCCATCTCAAACTGTCAATGCAGCCTTATCATGCGATTCCCAGGTCACCTCTCCTGATCGGACCGATCAGCATGTAGGCAAATGGAAAGACAGCAGTTGGCAGATGTTTGAAACAGCTGCAACGTTGAAATCTTCAAGCTTTAGGAAAGAAAATTACAAGCAGCCCACCGTATCGCCAAACCATCCAAGAAAATGAAAGAATGTTGCTCAGTGTGCACTGGAAGATATCTTGTCTTCTCATCCATCACCTTGCAGCTGCATTGAAACAGGATGTTATCTTTTTGACATTCCCTGCAATGAATCAGACAACTTCTTGCGCATTATCTTCTGTGTTTCCTCCACAGACTATACTTCACGCTGAAGAAGAAGGCTCCGGCACTGTCTGTGACTGTCAGCCCCTGTGACCTCCCCATCGAATGGAGTTTGGCTGCCCGCACCCTGAAGGACAAACCTCTCAAGAGCCTGCAGTGTGAGTGAACAGTAAGACCACAACCTGCACCTTCAGACACCCACTTTACCCTGAAGATCATCACTACATCTGGCTAAGCCAAGATCATTAATTAGATATTATCGCCACTATGATAACAGATAGGGATTTAGTAGAAGGCAATGACTCTAATCTTTCTTAACCTTGTGTAGCTTGATGGCCAGAATTTGTAGTACACTCATGAGAAAATACTAGGCATATAGTTTTTGCATTGCTTGTCTGTCTTTTTGTTTGCAGCCTTGAGGTGATAACTGTAATTTACCACTGCGGTTAGATCACATTTATAGATACGTACCTGCCTATGTACCTAGGTTTTTTCAAGAGCAATTTAAACAAATTCCAAATGTCTTTTTTCTCAGCTAGATATAACAGATATTATTTTCATCCTACATCCTCCTGACCCGTTTCTTTAGGTTATTTTTTTTTCTAAATGCCACCCACTATCTCTGACAAGGACAGAGATGGTGGGTGTGATCATATCTGGTTGTCACATTGTCATAAATTTTACATGAGGCTTTGGATTCAGATTTTAAAATCTCATAAACGCATACGCATCAACCGAAAAGGGCTGCCAACTCTTGATTCAAACATTGAATAGGCAATAAAATAAAACTGTGCTCTTAGTCTGCAATATTTTGCTCTTCGCAAACCAAAGAAATCAAATAAACTCGGAAGAATAAAACAAACTAGAGAGCAGCCAATAAAAAACAAGGCTAAAACTAAAGTCAGAGCAATAAGTAGAGAAACCAAAGTAATCAAATTTCAACCCTAAAGAGGGTGAAGTGTTCTGGAAAAGAAAATATGCCTTGGAATGCTCCATGAGTACTTTTCCAGGTTAACGAAACAAGCCTTTCTACACGGTAAAATAACATTATAAAGTTATAAAATGACACATGAATCATTCAGACCCTGAGCTCATGGGTCCCCATCGCCAGACTGAATTATTCACTTTGATTCTGAAACATTTGGTCTCATTTGAGGAGTGATTTCTTGTCTCGAGGAGAGCTGAACAGTGAAGATGAGCAGGTTTTTATAATTGCCAGTTGCGTCACTCTAGTGAATAGTGTGTACTTCAAAATAACAACACATTAGGTATGAATACAAATACTGGTAACCGTTTTTGAAGTGGCATTTGACATTTTATTTATTTATTTGTTCATTTATCAGACTGGGACACTTCTGTGTGCTCGGTTGTTGTTGATGTAATTTGCAGGGTTTATGTTTCCTGCTAATTTAAAACTAAAATACAGTGTGTACTTGTACACATACCAGGGAACAGTGTAATAATTTTCTATCTCGTTAAACATTCTCAGGATTGTTATGAAAAGTTATCCAAACACAAAGAATGTTGGAATATTTTAACATTTTGACACATCTGCTTTCTTTGCCAAAAGTTATCACTCCCAAGTCCGTGTGCTAAATATAGAGCTGGAGCCAGGAGACGATTAGCTAAGCTTAGCATAAAGACTGGAAGCAGGGGGAAACAGCTAGCCTGGCTCTATGCAAAATTTAAAAAACACCTGGTGATGACAAAACCTACGCCAAATGAACAGAGAAACTTTCGCCGTTTAGGTGTCACACTCTGCACATACATCATTCTGCACAGTGAAGGTTAAACAACGTGACAATAGGCAAAACACATTTCAATTTGAATTATAGGTTTATAATTGTGTTCTAAATTCTTCCTCGCAGGGAGCACCAAAAAGAGTATGCCCGAGGTGTGGTGGCGAGGTCCTGGGACTGAGGAGAAAATGCACAGCTTCACAGGCAAAGCAGTGGACACCTACAGGGGTCCTTCCTACCCCCACGCTTCCATCTACATCGTGAGGCTGCGTTCCAAACAGCACAACACTCGAGCTACGGTGTACCTCCACGAAGGCCTGGGGCCCTCGGGCGCCTTCCCTCTGCTCCCAGCTGACCCTCGAGTTCACACATTAGGCGTTGGCATGACCAGTGTCACCCTCAGCTGGGCGCCCAGTGTAACCAGCCTCCCACACACACAGAAAAGTTATGATTACTGTGTCCTCGTCAACTCTCAGCAAAACTACCCCAGCCTCTGTGCCGCACGAGAGAGCATGAGGAAAGAGAAAGACCAGAAACAAGAAAAGAAGGAAAGGAGGAGGAGAGTGACAGTGTGGCCGATTTTGAAGGAGTGGTGGTGGCAGCAGTGGGACTCTTATCCTGAACCCCAGAGTCCACCTCCTTCCCTCACTGATGAGTACGCTGACCTCCAGTGCGTGTGTCAGGGGACAGAGAGTGTTTGCACCGTCTCTGAGCTCCTGCCTGACACCCAGTATTACTTTGATGTCTTTGTGATCGACAGGCTGAACGGGACCAGCATGGCGTACAAGGGGACATTTGCTCAAACGCACGAGGAGGCTCGTGCGGCGATCACCACGCTAAGAGAAGGGGAGCTGAGGTGGGTGACCTTCCGAGACAGAGGCTCCAACTCAGAGCAATTCTTCAGCTTCCGTCCTCGCGGCTTGCAGCAGAGTGGGCTGCTCACCCTGCAGAGCTGCGGCGGAGGTGAAAAGGTCAAGGTCACCGTGTCCAGTAAAGGTCAGGTTTTGACCTCCCAGGCCGTGGGGGGAGATTTAGCGCACATTTGGCTCCAGGGAAGTCCTTCCTACCTCATCCACTTGGAGAGAGAAGGAACGACCACAGGCCAGATCTCTGATTCTCCAGACCTAGCTCTACCAGGAGGTCTGATGGCTTCAGTCAAAATGCAGACCTCCTCAGCCTACCACCGCAGAGGGGTCCCATCTCTGCCCTCCACCTTGCAGATAAAATCCTTCAACCGGTTGCGTGGTTGCAACAGTGTCACCCTGGCCTGGATGGGCACAGAGGAAAGAAGCCTGTACTGCGTGTACCGTAGAAAGCTGGGAAACCATGAAGCAGAGGCTGGGGGTCTAACTGCACCCTGTCTGGGGCCAGAGTCCCGCTCTGACACAGAGAGGGTTCTGTGCAAGTATTTCCAGGAGCTGAATCCTCGGCGGGCCGTCACTACAGCTGTGATCGGGGGCCTGGAGCCAGGGATGGCCTATGTGTTTGATGTCTATCTAATGAGACGCTGGGGGATCCCTATCAAGTACGCCAGCAAGATGGTGAAGACCAGAAAGGAATGCTGAGCTGCCGCCCCCTACAGGAGGTTTTTAGACTGTCCCAGTTCAGGGGAAAACGTATCAGCCATGGACATGCTGTAAAGACTGACCATGAGAACGAAGCCATTTGACTGTTGTGGAGAGACTGTTAACAAAACAAGGAAATATTCCCTCTGGCGGAGCAATGGTTATATTCAAGCTCCACTTGCATTATCCATGCAAGTGGATGGAAAGCATATGGAGAAGGATCTGCACACCAGCAAAAGTTCATAACATTTACAATACAACTCTTGTGCTTTTGTCATTTTGTTTCATTGTTGATCATGATAATGACATGCCAGTTGTCCAAGTGCTTATTTCGTGTGTGAGTACAAAGGACAGATGAGGTTTGTGATGACAGAAAGTCAATATAAAAACAACAACAGAGACTGTGCCAAATATGCAACAGAAACAGATGGGGCAATAATTGGATAACATCTGAGACACGGGGGTTTGCAGCGTATATCTCCAGTGCTGCATATTGTACAGGCTTATAAACACAGATGGATGCAATCTACAGATGCTTAGTTCAAAGTCAGTGTGTATCTTTGTGTTCTGCTTTCGCATGAAGCAGTGAAAAATACTTAGTGACTTGCCTCATTGTCTTTGATGTATTCCTGTGCTGCTTCAAACACACCAATAAATACTGGGGTATCTGTACGTTCTTCACCGAGTGATGCATGTATGTACACATTTTTTCATATTAAGCTGCTTTGGTGACATGGAGTGTCAAATATGGTTTCGCTGCTACCAAATTGTTTTCAGATAGCTTCCGTGTTTACTGTAATAGATGAGGCCTTGTATGGCTTAGCGTCATACTAATTGTGACATTTAATTATAGGGAGACTAAACATGTTTTTTTGGAAACTAGATGGGGCTGCACAGCAAAGACTCAGGTTGAAATATTACAGGGAAACTTAAATATAGTTCCCAAATGACTGTGGCATGAAGTAGCCCTGCCTTGTCAGGTTATCTTTCTTAAAGACAAATCTCTCATTTGGGTGTCAAGTAATTACTCATTTATATTCACCAAGTAGAAACCCTAAAACGGCATAAAACCGATGAAATATTACATCAGACATCACTGCACTATTTTGGCTGTATAATTGTGAATATGTACTGTAAAATATATATTCAGAATAGTTTGGTTTAGGATTGATTTTACAACAATGTGAGTTTAAAATGTTAAGGAGGGGGTTAAGTTTAAAATAAAATAAATTCTAATTGATTGTCCATTAATAATAGGAATTGGGATTACCAGACTCTAGAGGCTATATGGCTGATTTGGTAGGCTTTCATGAAGCACCTAGGATAACTCCATTAAATCAACAACATATAGGCTACAGCACAACATATTGACTTCACTTTTTTTAAATTATTCATATACAAACAAATACAATAAGAATATACGTTAAATAGTAACAACTTCTATATGTTGTACAGTAAAGTTTTCAAAGATTTTAAAACAAAACCAGTCATAATAAATCCTCATTACGTAGTCTGACGAATTCGACAACGGGAACCAATAAGAGGGCGTTTGGGTTTGTTACGTAAGCACGTCGCAGTACGTACGGATGTGTCTGACAGCCCAGCGCGCCAAATTGATACAGCCAACAAAGGGAACGCAGAAAACAGCCCTTCAGCATTAGTTAACCACAAAACGTACCTCTTAAAGTCACTTCAGACACTTGATAACTCGGACTAACGTTACTCGGTCAGAATGGGTTTACTGGAGCGGTGCCAGGAGCTCTTCAACACCCCGAACCTGTACGAGGTGCTGGGCATCAACAAGGACGCAACAGAGACAGAGATCCGGAGGAGCTACTACAAAGTGTCGCTCAAAGTCCACCCAGACCGGGCTCCTGAAGACCCGCTGGCTACACAGAAATTCCAGGTCCTCGTTGTTAGCTGTCACACACACACACACACACACACACAAGCTAGGTTTACTAAGATTAGCTACCTAGATAGCTAACTTGGATAGCTAGCTCCCAGCAGCTAACTGCAGTAGTTGCAGTCATCTCCTACTCCCCCCTGTGTAAACAAGTCCCATATAATCATAGAGACTGAGTGAGGTTATGTTGCAGCACAAGTAGAGACGTTTTTGAACATTATTTAGGTGCAATATATCCTTGTTGTTTACCTGTATGTTTTGAAAGACCTCGCTCCCTTTATTTTGGTTGCTGGTCTTCCAATTGCATTACTCTTCAGAAAAAGGTCCCACATATCCAACCATATCAACCAGATATTAGCAGTAAGACTGATATAGGCTACTGTATATTGTCATTCCTTTCTTTCAAAACTCAGTTGAGGAACTGTGTAGATCAAATAACCAGATCTTTTTGGTGAATAAAATACCAAACAGATGATAATCCAGTAATGCCTGGTACAAAATGACATTACCCATTATTATCAGCTAATACAACCAGAGATAACAAAGGAATAGCATCCATTGTATAAAAGATATGTCCAAAAGCTGACAAGTGACTAATAAGTAATGGCCACAGTTTATCAATAGCCCAATGCGTCTACAAATCCTCTTTTTATATTTCTTGTATGAAGCGTATAATAATAGTACATGCCATACATTACAGTAAGGGCTGCAGAGGTGTACAATGTTGAGTCTGACGTCATGTTTTTTTCCCCCTCCAGGTGTTGGGAAAGCTGTATGCGGTGCTGAGCGATAAGGAGCAGAGGGCTGTTTATGATGAGCAGGGGGTGGTGGATGAGGAGTCCGACGTCCTGAGTCAAGACCGCTGCTGGGAAGACTACTGGAGGCTGCTCTTCCCTAAGGTATTGAACACAGCACGTGTTTTCTGACTCCATAATGAGTCCCATTGCTTGGTTATATGTGACAATGTGACACGTGGACTGAGTCACTTGTATTTCCAGGAATTTAATTGTGGATGGGGATCAAGGTTATTGTGTCACTTAACAGCCTGTCGTACGTTTCCTTTGTCTTGACAACCTGTTCTGTCACTGCATCCATCCCCCTAGATTACAGTGCAGGACATCCTTGAGTTTGAGAAGAAGTATAAGGGCTCTGATGAGGAGCGGCAGGACGTAATCAAGCTGTATGTGCAGCACCAGGGAAATATGGATGCCATCACAGCCTCGGTTCTGTGCTGCTCCCAGGAAGACGAGCCCAGGCTCTGCAGCATGATCCAGGCTGCCATCGAGAGCGGGGATGTCGAGGCATTCCCAGCGTTTACTCGGGAGAGTGACAAGAAGAAGAAGGCCCGTAGAAAGAGAGTAAGAAGAAATCCTTGCAGTGTATATTATATTTATTTTGTACATTTACAAACAGGACTAAGCTCTAGTATCTTACAACTTTGTCCAGTCTCAGTAATGTGCTTTTAATTGACCTTCCAGGCGGATAGAGAGCGACAAGAAGCAGAGGAAATGCAAAAAGAGATGGGGCTCGGTGATCAGGATGACAGTCTCGTGGCGATGCTTCAGGTAACAAATGCATGTGCACATGTAAACATTGGCAGGACGTGTTGTTTGTCCGTCGCCGTTTTTTTTTTTCTCTCAATAACCATTTTTCTTTCTTATTTTCCAGCAAAGACAGAAGTCCAGAGAGCAGAATTTTAACGGTTTCCTGTCTGACCTGGAAGCAAAATACGCCAAAAAAAGTGGAAAATCCCAAAAAGCAAAGAGAGGAAAAAAGTGAAAAGCATAGAGGCTCTGGTTATAGCAGATAAAATGTACATACATTATAGCAGGTATCATTTGTTAAAAAAACACCTTTTTAGATCAGTAAGAGTATTTGAATACGTGTATGAGCAGCTGCCTAACTGCTCCCTTCTGCGTGCCCCCTCAGAAAACTGTCCTTTATCGGGCCTCTGTAGCTTTTTATGTGAAGCTTATTAAAATGTAAATGCATCTTTTATTTCTTGTCTTCATAAACATGAATAAATTCATATTTATATACATCATTTGTACACAGCTTTTTTTATTCTTTTGCATAAAATAGAATAAAAGAAAATGCACTGAAGAAAAAGCTTTGATTTTCAAGCTTTGTCACCTTTGTAGCATGGCTATCTGATATAATATAATTATGAATCAAAGGAAAACTACCCTTTGTGCAGTAACCCTGATTTTACCTGTCAAAGCTTCCACACATGGCTTTGCTCGGATAAGAAAAAAAAATGACCACAAGTAGTATTCTGTACAGACACAATAAATGAATCCCTTAGTTATTTACATACGCTCTGCCTCTTGTATCCCTACATTATTGTGAGATGTGCTAGTAAAAGCACATTGGGCTGTAGAAATGTTTTGTCAGTGCTTATACAGCCATCACATTCCTGCTCCTGATATGATATTAACAGAGCTTTAATGGAGAGGCAACCAAAAGGTGGCATCTCTTGTTCCTGTGTGCAATGAGAAGCTCTGAGTCGATTTCTTTTTTTTTTTTTTTTTTACAACAGGAGCGGGTTAAAGGGTTGTGTCCTTACAATAAAAGATACAGTAAGCCAAACTCCTCCGATGTAGCATCAAGAGAGGGAAAAAAAGTGCTTTTTATCTCTATATACCCTGTCTGGGTGGATGTGTTATTCCCTGGCATAGTCATTTACCAGTAGCAACAACACACCAGAGGATAGTAACAGTACATTCATATATAAATAGATATATACACATTCAGATCATACATACACAGTAGAAATGTCCACACATACAGCCCATACTGTACATGAAGATGGAGTTACTGTTGACAGTTTGTTTGGCAGCCACATAAGCTGATTTCTGAAATACAAAAATAGGCCTCTAACAAAAACTTCACCAAAGCAGCTTAATATGAAAAAAAAAAAAGTCTGCTACTTCTGTAAAAAAAAAAGAAGAAGAAAAAGTTTAGAGGTCACAGATGCTGCAGAGTGTTGCACTTTATTGTGCTTTATAAAGATGAATGGCTGAAGGGTCTGAAGATCGGAGGCAAACTACAAGCCAGGTCTGCTGGCTCTAGATGAAATGCCTCCCCGGGTGTAAGACCGAGGCGGAACTGACACAGGCACCAGCGGAGCTATGGGAAAGAGGAAGGATAAAAAGTTAATGAACATACCGAGTTAAATCATCTTACCAGTAAATCTTAACGTGAAGCCAGTCGCTGTAATCACTTTCATTCATAGTTTATCTGAGAACCAGGTCTGGCAGAGTTTCATCAGCCGCTTTAATCTACTGACCTGGGACGGGGACTTGTGGGTCTGGCTCCTCTTCATCTTTGATGGGCGAGTGCCCCAAGGGGTGGTGGGAAAACGAGTCCAAGAAAGATGAGCTGCTGATGCCAAGACTAATGCCGGTCACACCGATTCCAAGAGAGTCTGGTGGAATTAATGAATAAATGAATGCATAAGTGATGAGCTCATGTACTACAAAATCCATCAGGCACAGGGCATTCACAGTACAAGGACAGGCAAAACAAAGTAGCACAAAACAGGCAGCTGACAAGTGGGGATCTCAATATGCAGTATCAGTGATTTGATCAAATTGAAATTGCGAGTTGATTAAAAAAGTATATTTATATATTGAGTCAGCTATAACACCTGGACACCGCATGTTGACAGTGCAGGAAAACTAGTTAGCAAGCGCTACTCCAAGTGGTATTAGTGCAAATTAACTAAACCAACCTAAACATTGACAGTTCAGCTGTAAATTGAAAAAAACGTAACATTCACCATTCTATCCAACTTTATTATTGTAATAATATCTGGTTTAAAATCAGTTTGAATGACCACATTTTGAACACGGAGGGTGAAGTCGAGGTTCCTTGTGTTAATCTGACAGGGCTGTGGGGTCTGATAAAAAAAGGCTGGGAACCACTGCAGTACCTCACATTCCTTTTCCAGCAGCATTGTGTATGTTTTTTATTCAACTTCAAGTTGAATTTCTGACCTGTGCCCACAGACGCTCTGCCTGGCCGCCCCTGCCCGATGTTGTCCAATACTGTGAAGGAACGACGGTACGGAGTGTCTGACTGAAAACAAAAGCAGGGGTCAGACATACCGTCTCTAATACAACAAACACTAAAAAAATAACAGTCATTGAGCATAAAAACCACTTAAGCCCTTAACCTGATGGGGTAAAAAAGAAAAAGAACATTTTTGTGATATGTGCTGCAGGATTCTGTGATGATAAGGGGCATCTTACCCTGTATGTGTGAGTGGTGTTGGGGCGAGAGAAGACGTCCAGTAGGTGATGACGATCCCTCGGTACTGAACTGCCAGCTTCATCAATTATAGCACTGTGGGCGCGGCTGGACGGGCCTTTCTGACGCTGACCGAGCAGAAAAAATGGACAAAGACTCATTCACAGGTGGTTTACTTACTTGTTTAATCAGTGTTTGTGTTCAGCTGCTGTAATGAGGTTTCCATTGTCAGTGTAGTAGTGTTATGCTGTACCTGTGCAGGTTTGGACTGCTGCCCTGAGTGAGATGACTCTGGGTCTCCAGTGCTGATGGGGGGAAGGAGTGTGTTCCTACTCAGAGGCAACTGCGGAGATGTTAGGCGGTCGCTGGCTGTGGGTCTGTGGATGAAGACGCACACATAAATAAAGACAAGGAGTACAGATAGATGGATTGTTCTATGCTGCATCTATGCGCTAACGTACACTTCTTTCTGAAAAGACCGTGGGAGTTCACAGCTTAGGTGTAAGGATGAGAGTTAGAAAGTTAGAATTGTACTTCTTGTGATAGAGAAAAAATATCTCAAAGTATTTTCTTTTAAAAAGAAACACGCTCACTGTTTCCATTAAATATTTAGATACAGTAGTTGCTGAATTTTGAAGAAGAATTGAGATTAAACATTAAAGGCACACTTTACACTATCACCTGCAGTTCACGACAAGTTCATCTGTGAAGTCGGTTTCATACGTGAAACTTCTATCAGCCCCCGCCCCTGCGATTATTCTGCTGCACCGCCCCATAAGGCACAAGTTGAAAGAGAGTCTGCTTTCAAAGTAATCTCACTCTGCCTCTGCACAACTTCAGAGACCATAGGGGAGAATGAGAGAGTAAAAAGCTAGATAGGAGTTTAGGTGAGGCTGGCGGGGTTCTCACGATGCCAAAACTCACAGACGTGTCCCGCGGATGACCTCGTCCATGGATCCCGCTGCACAGGACAGGCTCAAGCTGGGAACCAGTGGCAGGAGGGTTCGGGGAGGAGGGTTTCTGCGTCGGGCAGACTGTGCAGGGCGGGACAGCGAGGAAGAGCTCTGCTCCAGGGTTCGGCGAGGCCGAGCTTTGCTGGAGGGGACAGCGCTGGATCCTGGTCTGTGACACGCTCGCTCTTCTGGCTCCCTGTAAGGGAAGGAGTGAGTGGAGCACAATCAATGAATGGTGCATTTCTATCTATCTATCTGCTGCCAACTGGCGGTTTACTCTGTCACACAAGGTGTTAAGACCAGGGACAAAAACATGGCATGAGTGAGGCGATGTCCCTCTCATTTTACAAGATGTGTTTACCTGTAAATGGAAAACAACAACTACAAGAACTATTCATTCCCATTCAAAAGATGAAATTCACATACTAGGAATACAAAAATGTGTGTCATTGTTTTGGCTGTTTGTTTTT
This sequence comes from Morone saxatilis, assembly GCF_004916995.1. Classification (NCBI taxonomy): domain Eukaryota; kingdom Metazoa; phylum Chordata; class Actinopteri; family Moronidae; genus Morone; species Morone saxatilis. The sequence goes on along the minus strand of NW_023339751.1, from coordinate 14,934,760 downwards.
ATTTTCAATTTTGGCACCAAGGCTCATTGGTTAGAAGAGTAAAATGTGTCCATACTGGTTTCTATCTAGCACACCCAGGTTCCTCTGCTGCAGGGGGATGCTGTGGATCACGATGAGGTCGTTCAGGTTGTGCTGAGTCGCTGCCGCACCTACCGGTACCCTTCCAGCCTGGGGAGCGGTGTCAGATGCGGGGGGAGAAAGTAAAGAGACAGAGGGAACACGGGGGAGGGTAAAGGAGCGGGATGAAAGTAAAAAGATCCAAAAATACAGGAATGATTAAGGAGACAAGGACAGAGAGAGGTATGAGGGGACAAGAGACAAAATACAGGAGAAAAGACAGGTTAGAGACAAATAATGTATTTTATGAAGGCCACAGGGTTAGTTAAATGTACAATAAAGCATATTGTCTATCATCATGCAGTGGAGTAAGGAGGACCCCCATATCAGTTACGTCACCGACCAAAAATAACATTCACATTCACATTAACACTTAAAATGCAACCAAAGGAGCAACTAGCAAACAAAGCATTCCAACATTCTTGTTGTGAAAGAAAAGAAGTAAAGAAAACCAAAGTAGTTCATACGTTGCAGTTAAAAGATAAATGGTGGTGATGCTTTCGTGTTAATCAACAGGCACAAGCACATTTATTCTAGAGATAAAGATAATGAGCTGCCATTTTAGCTCAAAGTGAGGGAGTTACATACAGTGGAAGGCCTTTTCTGCTTTTTGGATTTCCGTCTGGACTTGTGCTTTGAGCCCCTTGACTTTGTGTTCTTTAAGGGGGAAAAGGCATGACCAAAGGAAGATGGTGGATATGGAAAGGAAGCAAGAAGGGTAAAGAACACAGAGGGAAATAAAGACAGAAATAAAAACATAGAGAAAGAAAGGACAAAAGACATTGGCAAGGTGAAGGGCAGAGAGTAAGGAGGGAGGAAAGAAAGAAAACAGTGATACAAGTTAATGAACAGGAAACACTGACAGACTGAAAGAGCAATAGGCAGGAATGCAAAGCAAAGACCTCACAGTTCATGATGCTGAGCAAATGTTATATACTCTTCTCAGGGCTGAAGTGACTGAGCTCAAACTTGATACGAACAGTTTTAACATCAGGGTGGGTGAAACCAGTATCGGTACACACTGGTGCCGTATTTATTACTAGTTAATCATTTTCACAATTTTCCTTCCATGTTATATATCTCAGTCATAATCAAATTGAAGAAAATTATCATCATGAAGTTTTGAATTGCCCTCCTGCACTGCCTTCAGTGATGAAAGTTAAATGAGGCTCCCAGACTACTCCCCTAGACACACCCTCCTGCTGCCTCTCAGCCCCCCTCAGACCACTGACCTGGAACTGCAGGCCAGATGTGAGCGGGGGCACCCTGCTCTGGCCAAGTTTGGGCAGCATCGTGGGCAGCATGGAGAGCAGCATGAAGGGATTCTGGGAGTCTTGCTGCACGGGGCTCAAGTTCCCAGAAAGCTTTTCATCATCTGCCAATCACACATACAATCATCACTTCCAAATGCATAAGGATGGACATATGTTAATATAAGTTAGGTCTAATGCATGTACAGCAGTTCCATTCAGCCCTACTTGAGGTGCAGCACTCCCAGTGGCGTTGAACCAGCTCTTTCATCCAGCCAACCAGCTGCCGCCACACGTCGTCAAACAGGAGGTCGAGAACAGCTTGGCGGCGACAGCGGTACGGCGAGACAGGGGGCAAACAGTGATACCTTCGATCAGACTCTGAACAATCCTGCTCCCACTCATCCTCCCTATAGAAGACACATATAATACATATTTGAACAAAACTGGACAATACACTGACTGTTTAGTTTCTGGAATAAGAACACTGATGTGTAGCAGGAGGAAAGTGAGTAACTCACAAGTCCCTGCTATCAAAAGCCAGGTATTCCTCCATCAGACCCTCCACTTCAATCACTCTCGGTTTGTCATGAATGCTGGAGCCACTGGAGGTGCCAGGAGGCCCTTCCACCTCTGCTGAGAAAGACTTGATCAGGGCTGCTCTTCTGCCTTGCACATTCAACCTTTCAACCCAAGACAAGAGCGCACATAGTTAAGCACCTTAACGTGTACACATAAAACGCTACGCTCACAGACACAAGCCCACACATGCTGTATGTTTTCTACAAATAATAAATAAGCTTGAATACAGATGACAACTTCAGACGGTCAAGCAGAAGGAACATCCCGCCACACATTTTTACAGTATACCCATGCATGCACAAGCTCACACTAACACTGCAGACTCAGTTTAGTCCAACAGTGGCCTGGTTACAACCAGTATACCATTAAAAGAGACAGTCCTAGCTAACTATCCACTGCAGCTAACCAAAATGACTTTGGCCCACAGACTTGATTAACAAGCCAGAGCATCTAGGTCACAAAACCACAGTCAGCCACGACTGCTCTATAATTGATGCTCTAACACAGAGGCAGAATATTTCTGACAAATGTATTTAAATAATAATAAAGCAACACACGGTAAGACTTTGCTAATATCAATCTCTTTCGATTAAGCAGTGCTATATGTGTTAAAAATGAAGGGAACGTGTACCATACAGCAGAGAAATGTGTCCAACAGGTGAACTTTGACCTCATGTGTCCTTCTCCTATCAGACAGACAGTCTACCAGTGAGTCAGTGCAATTAAGACTTACTCTATGCCGCCCTTATCTTTCTCCTGGGGCTTCACACTGCTCTCTTTGCCTGCTGATGGGCTGCTGGCAGGGCTGCCCTTCCCTGAAGTAGCATACCACTGGAAGCCATCATCACTGGGACACACCAGCTGAGTCCCCAGGATCCTGAGTGACACACACACAATGAGTAATTAAGTAAATATAAGTACATATATAGTATAATAATCATTTATAATAAGTTTTCCTGCAAAAATTCAATTTGCGTTTGTGGTAGTAGGTCGTAAACTCCGATAACAAACCGAAGATGCGGGAAACGCGTGGCCCACTGCTGACATTCATTCTGCAGCCCCTGGAGTATCCCTCCTCCGCTGCCTCTCCCCTCATACAGCTCTTTGTCAATCTCCTCAAACATTTGCTGTACCTGCCGTGACGCTGCCTTGTCGAACTCCTACGGGACGGAAAAACAGAAAGAGGTAGAAACACAGGAAGGAGAGCGAGTCATTCCTCTGTTCTCTGTTCTCATAGACTGGCTCAGTGATTGAAAGCTGCTGCTTTTCAGTCTGTTCATTAGTTATTGGCAAAACACTGCTATTCTTTTATTTTTTTTATCTCATGGCAAGCTTCAACATGCATAATAATTAGCTTCTACAGCCCCTTGGGATGCGTGTATGCGCTTGTGGTCAAACTGGATTGTTCATATGCTGTAACATAAAAACAAGAGAGATAAGGTGAGTTAGGAGTGAGTTAGTTTGTGTAACTGAGATTGGTTTTTTTTTTTTCTTCTCAGAAGCAGCTTGAGGATAACAAACTAAATAAATCATTGAGTCCTGGAAAAGTTTTGTAGAAGCAGCCGAGGCTAGAAAGCACAGCATAATAACAAACCAACACCCAGTGGAACCAGGCTTTGCATATTCAAAGAAGCAGCAGACAAACAAGGCATCCACCACTCTGTACCGAGACTGGTTGTATGCAGTTCTGTGGTTTTTCACAGGTTTACCAAAAGGTGACAAATGTCAGTAAGCAAATCAAAATCTGACATTAAAACGCGCATGAGAGTACGTGGAGTCTTTTGATCTTTGCAACAGAATAACAGAGAGGACAGAAAACTGCTAGAGGGCAAACAGTGCTGTGTGTGTGTGTGTGTGTGTGTGCACGCTTGAGTACGTTTCCTGTGTGACAGAAAGACAAATCATCCCTTCAGATCCTTTTTTCGCAGGAGTAGACTTACATCATAGCCCCAGGAGAAAACAGAGCTCCTCTCTGTAGAGATGCCAGTGCCGGTGGAGCTGTGGATACCTGACCAGGACTGGTTGGAGTCTACTGAGATGACGGTGGGACAGTCAGAGTGGCCTGAGGCAGCAGACGTCTCTGAGCTACACAGACACGGTCAAGGGAGTTGTGAGATTAACGCACAGTTGGAGAATCAATGTATCCACACACACATAAGTAGATTCAAACACTTTATATGTCACAGCAGAAACCAGGTCTCTGCTATAGAAACCCTTACTGGTGGTGGTTGCTGACATAATCATAGGCAAGGTTTCAAAGTGGAAAATAAAGGGCAAATGTCAAAGTCACTGAATATTCCTCCGGCCTGCCTCATTACTCATTCTTTTAACTGCACATGTGAAGGAGGCAATGTGATATCAATGAATCCACTGCTTCTGGGTGTCTCGTTTCACACAGCGAGAGCCCTGAGAATCAGCTGTCCACTCAAGATGGTGTAACGTTACAAAACACACAGGCAAGAGTTTCCGCGTGTGCTACTTGGAAGTGGTTTGATCTTTGCCATATTCTGCTGTTGCCAAGGTTTGTCTCGCCGCAGAACAACCCAGGACTCGGTTACCTGTTGTGAGCGGAGACGGCTTCCTGGAGGTCATGGAGGTAGCGCTGAGGGGTTTGGTTATCGTCTGCTTCCTCTGGGAGAGGGTGGTGGTCGAGGCTGCTTCGGGACAACCCACGACTGCGTAAAAAGACAGATTGTGGACGTTGGTTTAAAGAAAAAAGTCTAGTTTAAACAGTGAGTGTGTAATCGTCTTCGTATTAAAGCGGTAGATTATTTCCCCAAGTGGTTGAATCCAGACACCAATGAAAACAGTGTGAGATGAAATAAAAGTTAGGATGATGTTCTATATGGCTGTGGTCTATTTCCTGGTGATTTTGCATGTCTTTAAATACAAATGGAGTTTTTTTTGTTTGTTTTTTTACTGTCGACCATTTCCTAAAACATCAGCATGAAAAAAAACAACTAAATATTGTTACTTCAAATAATAGGAGGGCTTAGTAGTTCACCAGCTGAACTGATGGGTCGTCGTGCACTGTATGTGACGTTTGTCTAAACGAGGAGACAGACCTTGATCAATATCAATCAATCAATCAATAGAAATATAATTTCACACAGTCATTCGACAGTGGTGGAGAAGTCAATCACTCATTTCAGTGTAGAATAACAGCAGCCAGCCCCTGACAGCTGGGGGGCCTGGTTTCCAGTGCTTTCAACCCCTTAATGTTACAATACTCACATCTCTAGTTTGTGTGATACAGGTCTTCTGCTGTACCGTGAAATCATTCTCCTTCGTGTCCGTTTTAAAGGCTCAAGCCCTCGTCTCTCATTCCCGCCTCCGCGTCCTGGACTCGCTCGGAACAGTTTGGAGGGAGGTCTGACATTTCTCTGTCTCTGGTCCGTTAGATGAACAGCCTCGGTGCAAGGAACCAGGACTGGGCTTTGGCTACAGACACTAACGTTGTTTTCTAACAGCTGGTGTTAGGAGGAGGCTACGTCTAACAACAAGCGAGCTAACGGATGGATGAAACATCAACAAGGCACGAAGAACGCCGAATAAGTCCCTCAAAACACTCCCTCTGCTAGATGGACCTTGCTACACTAAATTAGCATCTTGTGTCGCCCAGCAGTCGCCTGTGAATTACATTTTTAAATACGGGGGGGGGTTAAACGTTAGTGGAGCTAGCAGTTAGCTATCGCCACCTCAGAAGATTTCCTCTGCTAATGTTAGCACCACCAACAACAATAACACGGCTGCCATGGATACGCAGCTTCGCACCCCCCGTGGTCTCACGGGAAATAGATTTCGGACGAGCGCAAAATAGCCGTTTCACTATTGGTTCTTTCACTACAACTCCCAGTGTTCATTGCGACAACGTGTTTGCGTTCTTGAAATATATCCGGTGGCGGTGTGGGTTGGATTCAACAAGCACACTATGTGATTCATTATTTTCATTAAATGGAGTAGAAACGCGGTATATTCTGGATGTATATTGTGTATAAGATAGATTCTTTTTTTTATCCTGTAGAACAACGAATAATTGGGTAATTTAAAATGTAGGAACTCGTGTTTTACGCGAATGGGCTAGTCGAGTGGGATTCACTGTAGGACCTAAACAGAGACAGATGGCGTGATAGAAACGTACGAAGAGAGGAGAGAAGTTTCATTTTTCTCACACTGAAATCTTTGCGGACTTCATTGATATAAGGTCTGACATTTAAAAACAAGACAAAGTAAGACTGACCGACACTTTGAAGAGATTGTTTTGAATATCAACAGTAATATATACTACAAATGCCCTACTTATATGCCTGTATATGACTTTAGCCTGCTGTGTTTCTTAGCAGGTCTTTTTTTAAAACTACTACAATGGACGCCGTGCAGAGGAGAGTGATGGAGGAGGACGTGGTTCAGTACAAACTCTTCTTCATCCAACCAGACGGTCCAACTTCACAGCAGACTGAGGAACATCTCACACACCTGGTGGAGGAGATCATGGCAAAGGTTGCCCCACTCCTGATACAATACATCTGGCAGCACCAGTCATTCAACCTCAAGTATCATCCTGAGAAAGGTACAGTGTTGTCAAGTTCACCCTGATTTAAATATTGGTACCGCCTGTCTGTGCTGAAAACGGATATGTGTTTCATTTTATTGACAGGAGGTGTCCCTGCTCACATTGGAGGGAGCACTCAGTTTGGGGACAATGTGGAGGACGAGTGGTTTATTGTTTACCTCCTGCAGCAAATCACAGAGGCGTTCCCACAGTTGGCAGCCAGGTGAGACAAAATGTGCTTTGAGTTTATGGATCAGTGTAAGCTGTTTGTCATTTGCCTCTCTTCTTCTAACTTCAATTCTATGTTTGTGTGTGAAGAGTTGAAGACAATGATGGAGAGTTTCTTCTGATTGAAGCAGCAGATTATCTTCCCAAGTGGCTGAATCCAGACACCAGTGAAAACAGGGTGAGTTGACCAGATAAGAAGGCAGGTGTGATGATTTTATTTTATAAGTAATAGTCTTTTGCCATCATTTGTATTCACGATAACCCTTCTTTCCCTACTCATTCTCCTTTGCAGGTCTTCTTCTATAGGGGAGAGTTGCATATTCTGCCCTGTCCCTCCAAATCCAGTACAGTGGGGCTCTTGAAAGATGTGGTACCAAGTGTTGCACAGGCTCTAGCACTGCTCTCCACCCACCCAGAGGCCTGTCAGGCAAGCCCCAAGATTTGTTCAGTCCTGAGGAAGCGACTAGAAGGGTGAGAGGTCCTCATGTGTTAAAAGTCTATTATTAATCCGCAAATGTGTTTCAAATTCAACATCATTGACAAGTACGGATGCTCTGACCCAACCCTCAGCAAATAGAATTTTAAAGTTTAAAAGCAAAATGTCAGAATTCAAGGCTTCAAGGTGCAGAATCATTGTTGGATATTTGTTTTCTAGTTGCAGAAGCAGAAGAGAATACTTCAACAGCCTCATAAATATTGTATATAAGAGGATACAACAAGTATCCGGCTGGTATCAGCAGATACTGTAAATGTGTGAAATGTGAAAAAAAGCATACCGATGTAAACTTTGTCCTTAGGTACCCGGAGAAGATCAAGACTGGCCTCCATCGTGCCCACTGCTTCATACCTGCAGGCGTCGCCATGGTGTTGGCACAGCGACCAGACCTAGTCGCCCCTGCAGTGTCGGCCTTCTACCTGCGGGATCCAGTAGATCTGCAGGCGTGTCGAAGCTTCAAGACCTTTCCTCCTGATACGCGAGTCCTCACCTCGGTAAACACACTGAAAGATTCATGACTGTAGCGTTTTAGGCAAAAAGAAGAAGCTCTTTTAAAGGAAATATTCTTATTTCAAAACATTGCGTCTATGTTGATGATTGTGTTCGTTTCGTGCTCTAACTGTAAACACTGTTTGTGTTTCAGGTTTTTCAGTAGTATGTTTCAGCTTTTGTGTAATGTCTTAACCGTAACATTGTACTTCTATTTATATTTCTAGGTGACATTCACGCGTTGCCTGTACGCCCAGCTGCAGCAGCAACAGTTCACCCCAGACCGTAGGAGCGGCTTCACTCTGCCTCCTCGCTCTCATCCCAAGTACAAAGCCCACGAGCTCGGCATGAAACTGGTCAGCCATCATCTGTGTTTACTCTTCATCCTGATCCTTCCTTTGGAGTATTATGCTTTTATTAGGCACGTAGTAGGATGCAAGGTGACCTCTAATGAGGGTTTGTAGTTTTGTATTTGATTAAATGTCTGCCTCTCTGTGTGTGCGTGTCTCACTCCCAGGCCCATGGCTTCGAGATCCTGTGCTCTAAGTGCCAGTTGCCTTCATCAGAGCCCGATGCCCCCGTCAGTTGTAACCCTCAGTGGAAAAGCTTCATGGACAGTCTGATAAGAAACGGCTACTTCCGGGTTAGTCACACTTTTTGTATGGTGAGGTCAAGAGGAAGGGTGGCTACTTAGCTTCACCTGGAGTAGTAGGTTGGATGTAAAAGCACACATTGCTAAAGGTGGAATACAGTCAAAATGTCTCCACTTTAGAAATCTCAAGTTTTTGATCTTATTGTTGTCAAATGCAGGGAGAAATGGAAGGATCGGCCCGGTTCCGAGAACTGAAAAGATCTGCGGAAAACTTCTTCAAACAGTCTGTCGCCTCAAAATCGAGGTGAGGGCTGCGGCCGTGTGTGTGTGTGTGTGT
>NW_023339751.1:14925532-14926017 GCF_004916995.1 Morone saxatilis | reverse complement strand
GTGTGTGTGTGTAACTAACACTGTGTGAATATGCCTGTCTGCGTTGTCCCCATGTATCTGTCTGAATGTACCTATTGTGTGCCGTGTCTCAGTGCCTTGTTCCCGGGCGAAGAGGTTCTCCAGCTGCTGCACAGCTGCAATCCATTCAACTTAGAGGAGCTGAAGAAACAAGAGTCACAGCTCCCCCCAAGAGGACAGTGAGTGAAAATATATATCTCATTCGTCTGAGCATAGAAACTTAGAAACTGTTAACCAAGGTATGAATGATAATTAATGAGATATATTTGTGTGTACATTATTCATATTTCCTGTACAAAAAAGAGGTCCAGATTTATTTAGTGTAATTTACTCAACATGGTCGAGCTTTACATATATCATAACTGTGAAGTCTGTCTGGAGAGCTTACTTAAGGCTTATATGACCTTGCTAGAAACTAAACATTGCCTTTGTTTGTTTCTGCCAGCTGGGATTTGGTGCTCTCTGCC
>NW_023339751.1:14895953-14925512 GCF_004916995.1 Morone saxatilis | reverse complement strand
CCAATTCCTTTTCAGTTTCTGTCCTTTTTGGTATGCCTCCTCCATTCTCTACCCTGTCTCTCTTTCAACCATTTCCCGTAATTAGTTTTTCTTTGTGTCTATCTCCAGGTGACAGCTGGCTGGATATCACAGCTCAGGATTTGGAGCGTATGTTGCAGGAGAGGAGCGGGGAGAGAGCTGTTGCTGGCAGCAAAAACTCCACTTCCACCAAACAGACAGACCATGTCGGCAGTGCAGAGGAGAGGAGGAAGGAGATGGAGGGCGGCAAGGAGGAAAAGGAGGCCGGTTACAGCCTGGTGGCAGTCAGTCAGGGGATGAAGAACTTCCTCCATGCCGTGTCGTCTCATGAGGGTGCTGAACTGCCCTGGTGAGACTATCTGGCCACCAAGCCTGATTCATTTTAACAGTATTTAACCGAGATCATCAAAGGCACGTTTGGGTTACTGAATAAAATGACTTAGGATCGTTTGTGTATTTATTTTCCATATGATAGTAAAAGGTAATGAACAGAAAAACTCACCCACACATGTTGGAGTACAGTTGACATTTTAATGTCTAGTTGGGTGTAACACATGCATAATTTTCTCTTCATGGTCTCCCCCTGCTGCTGCATTCACACTCTTGCCCGTTAGGCTAAAGTATTTATATGTGCATTGTCCCACCAACAGTTTTTCATTCCAGGTTTTACATTGTTTTACTTTATTCCAGGAGCAGTTCAACTCAGCCTTTCAGTTTTGACCCTGACTCCATGGCCAACGCAGTGGACAGACTGCTCGGTATGTAGAAGTTATGAAGTTAGAAAAAAACAACTAGCAAAAACTCCCCACATCTTCCTCTCTTTACTGAATCTGTCACATTTTTTATAGGAAACAACGAAGAAGAGCTAGATTCAGATGATCTAGATGATGATGATGATGATGATGAGGAAGAGAAAGAAGAGGGGTCCTCTGGTCACGCAGAGATGAACGGGACAGAAACTTTGGACGGTCTCAGGGGATACATGGACCAAATGGATGAGGAGTTGATGAGCACTAATATAGGACAAAGCTTCAATGTGACGGTAAAATACACCCTCTAGGTGAAATAATTCACTCGTCATCCTGAATGTAGTTACAAAACTTCTTCTTCTACATTTGTCCTTTCTGCAGAATGTCAACAAGACAGGCTTGGGCAATGGCTCCAATCATCTCTCAGCCACAGACGATCTCCCTGCACATGGAGGGGTTGAAGAGACCGAGGAGGAGATCCAGCCTCTTGACGTCGACCTCAATCTGGTCACAAACCTGCTGGAGTCCCTCAGCTGCCAGGCCGGACTGGCCGGACCAGCTTCTAACCTGCTGCAGAGTCTTGGTATACACCTACCACCCAACTCTGATCCCTCATAAAGGACAAGAAGTAGACACAGATAGCGAATGAGGCAACAAATGGCCGGTTCAAACATGCATCAAGGACCAGCATCTACAGCTGAGGAGGTTTCTCTTGAAGCTGGTAGCAGAATGCCTTTATTACACTGACAGTACTTCTGTTTGTAAAGCACTCGTGGAGTTTGATGATGTCCCGTAGCGCTTTTATTGTAAACAAACATGGATTTGTTTACAGTTAATGTTTCTCATTGAAACTTAATATGTGCACTGTAAAAACTGTATTCTTCAGGAAAGAAAAACACGTTGGGTGCATTTCCTGTATCATAAAACAAATCTTTTTGAATGTGTTTAAACATGCATTGTTTGTAGTTTACAGTTAATAATAAATACACAATACAGAGAAAGGAAAGAAAGCTCATACATGTGCACAAGATAAACCCAAAATATCACTGATTGGAAAAAAAACACAAAATATCAATTTTAAAATTAATTAAAATTATTATAATAAAAAAATATTATCATAATGTAAGAATACAATTATTAAGATTTTTTGGTCCATATTAGCCTGGAAATTGCTAAATTAAATTTTCGATATGTCCCCATCAACTATGTATGATGGAGAGAGCACATTTTAGCTTCAAAGCCCAAGGCAGGATGAAGCAGGACTACTACAGAACTCACTCACTGAACTCTGTTTGATTGAAATCACTGTGTACTAGAAGTGCAACGTATAACTTAACCATTTAGATTTTTGATACAAGCTGCTTTGTGTGATGTCGGTATGTGTTCACCGTTTGTGGTTTTGGACAGCACTTGCATTTGGTTGTTAAAAAAAAGAATAAATATTTTCAGAAATAAAGTCGGTGTCATTTCAGTTTATTAAATGCATACAGATTCTCTTTGGTGCACCATCATCAGGTAGTTCAACATTTTTATCACTGTGCTTGTTTAAAGGCCCCCTCCACTCAAAACTATGTTGTTCTTCTTGTTCCTACAGTTGGATGTGCAGAGTTTCACTGTGCATGTATGTGCAGAGTTTGACTCTAGAAGGAGGTTTTCTCGGTCATCTGCTGAAAGTGGAAAAGTTCTCTGATTTTAAAGGGTGGAGCCAATGTGCATATTCATAGATTCTTGATTTTCTAATGAGGTAGAAGATTCCTTTTTAAGGATTTTAATGTTAAAATCATACTTTTCTGTGCAGCAGGAAAAACAAATAAGACACATTGTTCCAAGCAGACTATTTGTATACAGTATGTGTCTAATACATGCCTGGAGGGGACCTTTAAGCATGTGAAATAGTAAGATATTCAATGTAACACATATACATACATCAACGCTAATTAAATAATAATAAAAGCATATTCTTACATTACAGCACAATGTAATTTTGATAATAACTTTATGTAGAAATGAGTGTCACTATCCCTTCTCATCTGATAAACCTTAGCGGTCAGATTCATTCAAGGGCAATGTCCACAAACCTGATTAGTGTTTTAGTCTTTGTATAGAGTCTTTGTTTAAATGTTAAGTAAACATTACAAGTATGAACAACCCAGTCTTCATCATTATCCCTTCTCATCTGAAAAAAATGTCAGAATCATTCAAGGACAACTTCCACAGAACTTTATCATCTAATTCATCCAATAAAACATGAAAGTTTAAACCTCTTAAATACTGATGAGTCGATTATGTCGCATATACTATAGTGTTGGGTCTAACACTGTGTCCACTATCACTGTAAAAAAATGTACAATTCTCCTCAGATTTACTCATGAATATACATTAGATTAAAATATTCTTGACATTTGCTCTATATTACTCTCACCTTTAGCTCTAAGAGAAAGCCAGTATTGTTTGACCCATGCTGCTTATTAGTACTTGTTTCATTGTCGAAGAGCTGGTCTTGCTGTCTCATAAAGGCCACAGGTCTGTCTATCATTGTTGTTAAAAAGTACCTAATGTTCTCCACCCAACTGGAACAAGGAGATAATTATGTGGTTGGGTCTTTAAATGATTTGGATATACTGAGCCCAGTCCTTTAGAGATGCTGGTTCTCAATTGCTTAAAAAAGAATATATGTATTGAGGCCATATGCAGTGCATGTGTTAGTAGTTATAATAAATATGTGAGTAATCTAAATGTCTTAATGTATGTCATTTTCAAACCACATAATCTTAATAAAGTAGTTCTGATCTGACCTGGATATTCTGGGGAACTGAACTGTACACATCAAACGTATTCACTGTACATATTTTCACATTTATGCGTTTTTGTGTGCGTTGTCGTTATGGTTTAGGCATCCGTTTGCTTGTTTTCTTTTCTCTATTCTTTTTGCACTGGAACTGAGCTACCATGCTGTATCAAAACAATTACTACCAACACTGTTGCATGGCAATAAAAAAAACTTTTGGACTCGACTGTAAATCATTAGCTTTTTATATGTTTGCAATATGCTATCATGGTTGCAGTTACTTGAATGCAGGTTGCTTTTCTGCTGACACTGTCAACTGACTGTATTATAATATTATTATTTGATCATATTATGTAAGGAAAAGTGACTCAGTAGCACAAGTTATGTTACTGTGAACGGAAGAAACAAAGTTGTACTTGTTTTTCTCCAAAGAATAAAATGGCATTGTGGTCAATGATGTGCATTAAAATACACTAGTATAGTACTATACTAGTAACACTACAGAACAGTCATCATTTTTCTTAGTCCTTTCAAAACTACAAAAGGTGTAAAAGCGGCTGTCCCATTTGCTTCGCTGAGTGTAGCACTGCAGCCGCTAGCGGGGAGACACACAGAGCTGATATACCGACCAGGAAGTTCAGTACCATCCCTAGCAGGAGAATAGCGAGCAGGTATCCATGGAACAGCAGGCTGTGCCAGTTGCCGCGACTCAGCACCTGCCAGGGACTGTCCGGGTGCAGCAGCCACAGGAGGCCCAGCACCCAGCTCTGGTTGACCAGCTGGGTGTAGTAGATGTCAAAAATGGAGGCTTGGGCATCAGGGGGGTGGTGACGCTCAGCCTCAGACACCTTACCCAGCCAAGTCAGGGACAGACTGTGGAGGATTAAAGCCAGAGGTGCATACATGTACTCCAGAGGCTCGATACCTGCCAGACCCTGGGAGACTGCAGAGAGAGAGAGACAAAGAGAGATAGATAGATAGATAGATAGAGAAAGTCAATTAGAGGTCAATTTGTTCTGAGGTGAAGAACCTCAAGTTTCACCTCTAAATAACATCTATCCTTTTTACCTGTGATGACAAAAGATGTCCCACTCAGAATGGAAATCAGAACAGAGATGTGGATAGATGGTGGGGATGCCAGCTTCATGCAGACACTAAAGCCCACGGTTACTATGGGCAGCAGAGGCAGGGTGACGGGGTAGAGGCCGGCATACGAGCAGCTAGCCTTGGCCCACATTGCCATCACGCCATGGATGCTGTTACTGACAGACGGCACCAGCAACCTCTCACCCAGGGACCGGGAGTAATGCTTCAGAGGCACCAGATTCAGGACATGGAGGAGATTTAAGACTAAGAGAGAGAGCAGGACCTGGAAAAGACAATCAATATACGGAGTTACAGTATATATCAGAACTAAAGGCTCAAATACAAAGCAGTAGTATGATGATCTGACGCTAATAGCAAACCAGTCACTACAACTCACGTGGGTGACCAATATTCAGTGCAGATGGTGGAAAGCGTAGTAACTTCTGTATCTCTTGAGATTATTCGAGAGCCCCAAAAGCACCACAATTTAAATAAAATACTTTTAAACCTGTTGCTTTATTATTATTAATTATAAAATTATTCATTAGTATTTATCTAGTTAATAGTATTATTATTATTTTAGTAAGTTGTGTAGTAGTAGTAGTGGTATTATTATATTTTGACATTTATTTTAAATGTTGGACAAATGATTCAAACCAATAATGTGCTGGCATCTATTTACTTAAGATGATTAGTCAATTAAATTAGTTAGCGAAGAGATATACAATTAATTGACAACAATTTTTAATTAATGAACTATTTTTTAATTAATCAGCTTATCATTCATATCTGATCTGACAAATTGACAAGGAAAATAATTGTTGGTGGAAAATAATTGTTGGTTGCAGCCACAATCTGTATCACTACACTTTGTTTTCTAAGTTTATCAATTTATTGTGTTTTATTAGGTCATGGCTGGTGACTAAGGGACATCAGGCTTTCGCCGTCAGGGCCCCTACACTCTGGAACTCCCTGCCCAAGGAGATAAGGCTGATAAGTGAATGATATTGGGCTGCCACGCTTCAATGGTGATGGCAAGAATAGAAGTATCATGTTTAAAGTGAATTAGTGATGAGTCACCCTCTTCAAAAGTCAGTTTGCACATAATCCAAAAATAGAAATGCTTGGCAAAAATAGCATATTCCACTCCATCCAGGAAGTCAAACAGTTAATGCAAATTTGCTGAATTATTGTCTCACTGGAATCAGTTGACTTGAATTTTTAATAAACTCTTTCACTTTGTCCTGAAATTTCATTTAAAAAAAAAACTCTCAACAACCATCGCAAGAATCAAAGAAAGAAATCAGTCATTTTAAAATGTCTTTTGGAGGGGCTGATATTGTCATTATTTTAGGGACCCCCTTTGATTTTTAACAAATCATGTCTCATTAAGAGGAGCCGAGCTAGCTCCCCTGCTTATATTTTATTTTTGTTGTTTGTTTTTATCTCATTTATTTTCTCAAGCACTTAGTAACCTTGTTTAGATAAGTGCTATGCAAATAAATGTATTATTATTATTATTATTATTATTATCATTATTATTATTTGTTTTATTATGTTGAGAAGCTAGAGGCTAATAAAGTTATTTTCTATTGAATGAATGAAAAATCCTGGGCTTGCAACTTGCCAACTCCTGTGATGCACTGATATGACATCAAGCAATATGCCATGTGGACAAAATGCGACTTTAACCTCTGGACTAGAAGCATGGTAACCTGCAGTCATTCAGTCTTTACAGCCCCTTCCGGTCTCTGTACTTTGAAACTTGTAAATCGTAGTGTGTGTGTGCTACTATAGTGCAACGTCAACTGTCAGAAACGCTATCTTCAACGCACATACATTACACCCACATCAAATCACACTCAAGGTCAGTGCGCACGTTTACACAACGGAAATTCACAAAGCTCCGTTATTTCGACCTTTGGACGGGGGCACATTTACATATCAGTTCTCAGGTCAGCCATTCGGTTAAACATCTATCATGCACAAGTATTTATCAACACTGGACCCCCGCCACCACCGGCACCACTAATACTACCACATGCCCTGTCCTTCAAACTAGCACACACACACACACACACACACACACAAACACACAAACACTGACAGACTTACAAAAGCCAGCAGCCGACACTTCATTGTATAGATATGAAGTATCTATATGAAAACTGTATCAGTGATTACCAACTACCCAATAAAATTATTAAACATCTTTAATAGTCACACTTTGCTTTTACACTGACACATTATATCATCATAATTATTATTATTTGTATTATTATTATTATTATTATTACTAGTAGTAGTAGTAGTAGTAGTAGTATCACTTTTTAAATTCAGCATTTCTACATGAAGTATGTATGGGTTTAAAAAAATAAATGTTACTTTACTATGAGCATTGTATGACTTTTGTACTGTGTTGGCAGAGTATTATAGACAAATAGGAGTATGCACACACATCCAAACTGAGAAAGGCGCTAAGCTGAAAGTGAGCAAATCACGAAATGAGCATGACACAGTCTAACGTCACCTCTGTGTAACAAATAAGTGGACATTGGAGCCACGCAGTGTGTCAGCTGTTTGTTTATTTCAGAGATAAAGGTACATGTAATTGCAGTATAAGGAAAACCCCAGCTGTCAGGACTTAGTACTCTGTGTAAACTAAACAGCATGTAAGCCATAGTGTGCAGTGCTGTCACTCTTTTCCAGAATTAATAAAAATGCAGAGGTGCGGGTGGCAAGCAAACAGTGCTTTCATTTTTGATGGATTCACTCTAATTAAAATGTGAATTGTCAGCAGGCACCAACCTGGGCAAAGCAGAGAGCCACTGCATACGGGTAGTGGTACTGCGGGATGAAGATACCGGCCACAAAGTTTCGTAGTTTGTCAGCCAGTCCGTATATCACCACGACCACTAGGAAGAGGGTGGGAACCAGTGGCTTCAGTGTATGACTGGATGAAAGACTCTTTGTTACTGAGGCACACCATCCCCTCCTCCACCTCCCTGAACTGCACACAGAAACAGACAAGAATCATGCAACAACAATCACATTATTGTGTTTGTACAATTTTCCAGTTCACACAGCTGTAAATATAGTTTCTGAGAATTGCAGAAAAAATCAAAAGCTCGTCCTTTAACCAATGTTTGACATTTTTGCCAAGCTTAATGTTTTATATGCTCCCCAACTAGATAATGATTTGTGACAGATAAGCTCTTGGAAAAACAACCTTCAGGAATAACAGGTTTAAATATTTGCATGCATGCAATAAAGTTTGTCTACATAAGTATAGTTGGCTGTCATTTTACTGGTTACCAGAATAGCAGAAATAACCATTTGTAAAAGCCAGTAGGATTACCTTTTACCTAAACGACATGCTGTCATTCTGTGCAGAGGTTGCCGCTGCTGGGAGTGATGTCTAGAGTCAGTGTCGGGAGAAGAAATATTCAAATGACTATAACATCATAAACCAGTAATAAAATCAATATGGCTTCCAAATAACAGAAAGGAATACCATCTGTCAGAACACCCTCTTTTGTTATTGCTGTAGCCTACTAGATGCTGTTTAAAGGTGATCTCTAAAACTATTACAAAAAGTGTCTTATATTCAGGACTTTATTTTGCACCATTGCAAAACAGCCCCTGGCTTGTTCTTATTTGTTTAGATTACATTCCCAAATGTACAGTGTAATTTTTAATGGTACATAATACATACATGTAAATAGGGATACAAGATGTGAAGTTAGGGAATAAAGGAGTATTAATGTAAAAATAATTTTACATACAAATACATTTGGTGTTTTGGAGGAATAAAAAAAACCCACATACAGTAAGTATTTTTAACTAGCAGGTACTAATCCTATTACAAGCACGCCCATCTCTGACCATCGCAAACAAGTGTCCAACATCCGTGTTTGCTGGTGAAGTGAGTGGCAACGTTGTAGAGATGTTTGCATAGATAATGCACCCAAATGGGGTTAAGGTTTGGAGTTTACCTTTAGAAGAGACATGCTGAGTTTGAAAGTTATGAAACAACCCATTGCTCATCCATATTTATATTTTCATACTATGCAAAGACTGTAAAGTTTTTCCATTACTGTAGCATATGTGAACATCTTCTACAACTTCCTCATCATAAAAAAGCTTTTTTACTTCTTGTTTTGTTTTCCAACAACAATGACAACAGTGTAACATCAGTGTAACAGTGTTAACCCACATAAATCTGAACTACCTCAGGCTGCTGAAGTCTTACAAGTTAAATGTGTTACCTCATACTGCAGGTAGACCTACTTTACAACAACAAAAACGTATTCACTCAAATGTACAGCATTGTTGCTGAGAAGATCACATTATACCCCTTAATAACAAAATAGGTAGACTATCTGCCCTAGTAACAGTACAGAAGTAGTAACTAGCCTACCCCTTATTCCCTAACTTCACATCTTGTTCCCATCTACCTCCATGTATCACTGACTATATATAATAAATGACACATACAGTCTGTGGAGTGTGTGTAGACCTGCAAATAATTACACTGTAAACTGAGAGGATAATTTAAAGCGTTCCCTATTTTCAAATTCAGTTTTATTGATGGGTGTGTCTGCTGCAAGGCAAATGTCTCTTGATAACCCAGTTAATTATGAGTCAGGAAATGTAGGACATTATTTAAAAATCACTATGAATATAAACATGCTGAACTAATCTTATATGGGCTAAATAATAGAATATTAGAGATCTAGCCTATATCGATATTTACACCAATTAAAGTTGGTCTATGATAATAGTTATATTGCTAAAACTTATTTTTTTTAATTAAGTTGAAGACATTTCAAGAATGTAGCCTAAACAAAAAATCAGAAACAAAAATAACGGTATATAAAAGTTATGTAAGATAATAGACCCACTTTATAGCCTACATGCATTGCTTATACTAAATCTCCTTAATCTAACATCGGAAATGTCATAGCCTACTTGTAACACACAGCTGTATGCACTTATATAAATATATAGTCCTACAGTAATTAATTATTCGGATAGAAGCAGGAAACCGTGAGAAAAGCGCGAGAGAAACTTTACTCACCATATGAAATTCCTCATAAAGTCATATTTAATAATCAGACGCCAATCATCCCCTCTGCCTGGCTGTCAGTGCCATTCACTCATACGCCTACCATTATTAAAGGTTAGTAATATTATTGTCCAACGTGTCCCTGCCACCGTCCTGCTGAATGAGCCGCTCTCTTCTCTGCTGCTCTCTGCTGTGGACACTCAACTCACCTGTTTCCCTCAGATGGACTTTGGTCCTCGTCTGTTTGTCTTCCTATAATTAAAGACGCAATCTAGGTGGACAGTTATTAAAAGTCTGTTTCTCCGGAGGTAAACGGAGGTAAACAACATCTGTGGAATCCATTAGGGTATCTGTGTTTGCTCACACATTTTATTACACATAATCTGGGATAGTGAGAAGTAGCAGCCTCATTTCACCGGCTATGTTAATGTGTTATCCATCTAAAATTGATTTGACATTCCTGACTTTATTGATATGCCCTCTGCTGGTGTGGGAGTAAACCTGGCTCTGTTTTTTTCATCCCCAGCTTTAACACCTGTTTGTGACATTCCTGACACTTTTTCTTCCACAGCTTTATGTTCCCTTTCCCCTCCTCTGGCCCTTCCCTGTGGCTGCACAGCACACAGGCTCCATGAGGACATCATGGAGTCCAAGAGCCACATGGCTGCATGAATAAAGAGGGGGCTTAAGTAAATAGACTGACTGAGAGGATGGAGGTCTGGCACTGTGGAGCTCAGACAAACACAGTAGCAGCCTGCATGGGGGCCTCTGATGGATCCAGAGTATTGCAGGAACCAGTGTTAAAAAACCCAACTACCAACAATAAAATGTAAGCACACTGATATATATGATTTGTGTACACTGATATGTGGAAATACGTGTGTATATATATACACTGATATGAGTTTTATGTGTACACTGATAGGAATTATATGTGTACACTGATATGAGTGATCTGTGCACACTGATAGGCTGTATGTATTCTGGTGTGCACCTTAAATAAAATATACAATAAACTCACTCACGAGGACAGCAGGGGGCAGTCATGCTCTGTTTTGATGTTGGTAGACACATAACCTTCTCTCACAAAGCTTTGTTTGTGGGAATAACAAGTATGAAGAAAATAATGACAACAAGATATTTTTGAAAATACAGTTTTTTCAAAATGAGATATTTTTTTATTTTTCCTCAGTCATTCTCTATACCGGGTGTGGAACGCAGAATTACACTCAGGTGATTTGAGGGTCATTGTTAGCAAAATTACCAAAATACATCCTCCTTGTTAACCAGCCATCCCCTCTCTCCATCCCTACTGAGGTCACTAATAGGTGGACTGCAGTCTGGGAGCCAGACATCATCCTATCCGGACGCAGACCTATAATCGATAAATTACTGAGAATTATTACATTTTGACGGAGAGTTTATATTTGAACCTCTTATTTTATCACTTGGACAACGGAAAGTGTGGGAGTGGGGAAAGAATACCTATAAAAGGGAAAGAAAGAAAAAAAGGAGGCGTTAAAGGGGTGCCAATTGTTAATGAGATTGTTATTATAAAATTGGTTTGGATGTGAAAATGGAATTAACAAAGAGAAGAAGAAAAAGGAAACTACACATTTTGCAGTGTAACTGATGGAGGCAAAATCACACAGTCCTCCTTTCATTTAAAAATGTATGTATAAGGCTTTAGTCAGTCAAACCAGGTGGATATTTACAAAGTTATTGTCTTTTTACTACATCTATAGGGTGCCCACTCCATGCAGCTGGTGCTTTTTTTTTCTTTTTCATATTCTTTTTTTTAAAAGCCTCATTATAGCTTTTTATAAGAATGCATTTTACACAGAACAAGGACTGTGTTTTTTGTCCCCCATCACTTACACTGAACTTTAAGAATATCTTTACTGCCAGCATGAATACAAGGAACAATTACAGCTGTACATATGGGCATATGAGTGTTGTTTTAAGACCATCCTTTCATATTTTACAAACAAAACAATGCAGATCACAACAGGATTCACCGTTATTGATTAAAGTACCCAACAGTATATAAAGCAGTTAAACCTCAACCAACTACAGTATTAGTGTTGTTTATATATCGCTGTATCAGTATTATTTATTCAGAAAACATAATGACACTCTGAAAGGGGTTACTCTACATGACAAGTACTTTTAACATTGTAAGTAATACTTTGCAGTATTACATTTTTAAGGCACAACTTTTACTTATAAGTATTTTTAGTGTAGTTGTAGTATTTACCTAAGTAAAGGATACAAACATTTCTTCCTTCACTGCCCTACACATACTTTTTAAATCTGCCTCTTCTAGTGTCCATATGTTGGCTGCTGTAACACTGCACTGACATTAAGTCAAGTACTCTATCTGTCTATCTACATACCTGAATTCATGATCTGTACTAGGAGTAGCAATAATATTGTCTTTATGGGAATATGTGGGCTGTAGTGTGACACATCTGACACTAACAGAACATAGAGTGGACATGTCATGGACAAGAGCATTAGCAGGAACAGTATAATGCACCAGACCAGCTGCATCGAGTTAAATGTTGACTTAAGTTTGTCTGGTTGATATATGATGCATATTGAAGCCTGTTGACTCACTTGCTGGAATCAAGAACCTACATCCATAAACAGACAGTGACCGGGTTCAACAGTGTTTGATGGGAGGTCGTAATCATAAACAGCAAGAGGGCCACAAAACATCTCGAAGGGAGCTGTGAGGAAACCGGGGGTAATGGGGAGGTGGCAGTGGTTTGGGAGGAGGGAAGGGGTTAAGGGGAGGAGAGGCTGTGGCTAAAGGAAAGTGAAGAATAAGTGACGTGAAGGTGGAGGAGAGGTGATGACATGGCTGAGAGTGACAACTGAGGGGCACTGCAAAACATACAGTAAGATTCAAAACTTCAATATTTCAATGAGGCAGCTAGGATGAGGTTAAAATCTTTTGTATCGGTGTGGAGGATACGGTGTGATGTTGGACATTGGGGGATGTTTATAAGTTGTCAGAAATAGTTTGGTTATTGTTAATACATTGGTTATTGTGTTTCTGAGACAGTATGTTGTTATCATGGATGAATTTATCTTAGGAAGTTTGTGAAATCACATTTTATTGAAGGATCAAATGAATATTTTATATATTCAGTTCAATGCTTTCATGTAGCATCAGTAGTATCAAGGTTTATCAATATATACCCTGCTATATGTACTTTTACCCTACCTTATTCCTTTCTTCTTTCTGTTATTTAAATGCTGCCGTAATCTTTGTATGGTTTTAAGAAAAGCTTGAAACCTTGTCCTGAACAAATTACCGTGTACACTGCAGCTATTGGGAGTTAATTTGGGTGAAGTAGGACTCCTATACAGGTCTCTCCTCCGTCACCTGTCACAGCCAGCTACCATGTGGCCCTCTAGAGCACTTAACCGTTACTGGGTTTCCAAGACCACCAGCTAAATTAAGGGTGAGGCTGAAGAGGGGCTGAGTAAGAATCACAGCTACAACAAATAGTGCATAGTGGGTTTTTTAAAATCTTTTTACCTTGTTACTTCCTGTTGGGCTTTTTGGGAGAATATTTTTTAAGTTAGTCTTTTAACATTGTCGCTTTGTTTCTTGGTATAGCATGTTCTTCTAATGAAGGGCTGGTGGGAACAGCTGATGCATCTGTCAAATGACTTAAACGAGATGGGCGTAGTACTGTCCAGGTAAAGAGTTGTTTTTTTGTACTTGTAAAAATGTAAAACAGTGCATTGGAGAGTCATCATACATTGGTTTTGTGTTTAGTCTCCTGTAATGTTGCTGTATTCATGTCTTTAGATTGCACTTCTCTGTGTGTATGTATCTCTGTGTCAGAGTGAATAACAGTTGTAGAACTGCCTCCAGAGAGCCTGTCAACACATCCCAAACTGTGAGCAGCATCTGTGACAGGGAGGTCAATAGTACAGACAGTGACCATTCCTCCATAATACCTATTGGGAACAAAGGTAAAGGGAGTATTTTTACCTCCAACTCTCTCCGTCTTAACGCACAAAAAATGCTTTACACACACAACTACACACAGAGACATTTCTGCCTGCATACAGTGTGTGAGCCAGAGGAGGTGCTAGTTCCCGCTCTTCCAGAAACAGCTTGTGTAGAGCGAGGCTACATCACCCCACAGCAAGTATACAACCTGCTGAACGCAGAGGAAGGCCAGCCCGCCTTGTATGATCCTTATTATATTCTCATCCTGGACTGTCGCAGTGCAGAGAGGTGGGTCCTGCATGGTTGGTTTTAGTGTTTTCATGGAATTTTGTTGAATATAAAACAAATATAGAATATCGCCTACCTCATCTTTAAGGAAATGTATAATGCCATAGAAGAACATAGTGTAAAGTGGCTGTTGCAGTTATGATACATAATCTATATGTGTGTGGATATTTGTGAATTAATGTGTGTTTTAGGTACAAGGAAAGTCACGTGGTGACAGCACGGGCCGCTGTGACGGTGATCCACCCTGAGCTGGGCTGTCTGATCAGCTGTATAGAGCTGCAGAAGTATTCTATAATACTGCTGTATGCAGAGGAAGGATGCAGCCCAGGTCAGCGATACACATTCAGCTCTGAGGATACACACAAATACACTTATGTACTCTCACAAAAAGACAAAGAACATATTAATGAGATATCATTAATCCAGTAAAACATATTTTTTGCTATGTGGCATTATTCTAGAGATGGTGATCTTAGCCTGTTGGTCAGTTGATCCATCATTTCGGTCCAAACTGAAATATGTTAACAACTATTACATGGATTGCCATACAATTTTCCACAAACATTTAGGGTTCCCAGAGTTGGACTTTGGTGATCCCCTCACTTTTGCTCTAGCACCACCAGCAGGTCAACATTCTAGTTTGTCCAATAATTTGTTTCAGGATAAAGATAAATATCTGTAAAACTAATGACAATCCCATCAGCTTCAGCTGTACTTTGTGCCGACAGCAAATGTTAGATTGCTAACATGCTAAAAAATAAGATATTATATCTGCTTAGCATCAGCATGTTAGCACTGTACTGTAAGTACAGCCTCACAGAGCCATGGCTGTAGACTTAGGCTTGCTGAAAGCTACCTGGCTGTCTGGTTGTACTGATGTTTTCTCTCTGTCTGTGTTCTGTCACTGTTTCTATGTCTCTTCTCTGTGCTCAGTGGGCAGTGTGAAGGCCAGGACAGACTCCCCAGACCTACATCGCTGTTTCTTCCAGCTCAGTGCTTTGGGAATGGACCCTGTCATCCTGCTGGGGGGATATTCAGCCTTCAATGCCCTCTACCCTTTCCTCTGCACGCCCCGCATGGTCCTGCTGGAACCTGAGCGGCACACCCTCATCATCTACCCCTCAGAGATCCTGGAAGGAGCTCTCTACCAGGGCTCGGTCTCCCACGCCTCTGACTACCGCATAATCAAGAACCTACACATCACACATGTGGTCAATGCCACTGCCAACTGTCCTGATGCCTTCCCCAACACGCTGTGCTACTTGAGGCTGCGTCTGAGCGATGATTCCCAGCAGGACCTGGTGGAGGCACTGCCCCTGGCATCCAGGTTCATCAATGCTGCGCTGAAGGCTGAGCCTGCCGGACGCGTTCTGGTCCACTGTAGTCTGGGCAGGAGTCGCAGCTCAGCACTAACGCTGGCCTTCCTCATGCAGCATCGACGCTGGTCACTGCTCCATGCCCTGCGCTGGCTGAAGGAGAGAAGGGCATGCACGGCACCCAACGTGAACTTCCTGCGTCAGCTGCTGACCTATGAGGAGCAGCTGTTTGGGAGCAGACTTACCTCCCTGGACGACATCCGCCGATGACTGGAGTAAGAATGGGAATGGAAAGGAAGACACACGGGATGTTTTTTTTTTCTACAGTTCACATTGAGATTAAGTGTATAATATTTCTTTTTCTACAGTTCACATTGAGGAAAAATGTAAAATAAGACTGAACAGAGGTGGATTTTGTACTGCAAGAAAAAACATTTCCCATACAAGTTTGACAATAATCTTCAGCCCCCCCACACAGTGTTTCTTGCACTATGCCTCAATAATAACAATAATCATACAGATGTTTAACTTTGTGGCCTCTGTGTGACTCAGTATAATATAATCCCTGTTATGTCATTTTGCTTGGTGATAGTTGATAGAAGATATACATTGATTAATAAAGTGTATTTATAACGTTTTACATTAGAAAGGTTTCTTTTCTTCAATTTTGTTCCATGAGACGATGATATTCCGATTCTCTGAAGTCTGTGGTAGAACTGTATTCATGTGGAAAAGTATTTAAAAACTGAAAGGAGGCTGGCAAATCACCAGTGTTTATCAGACATACACAGCCTGTAGTGTTTACACAGGGCATGCTGTGAGATTTGTCTGAGTGAGATTTGTTGCATCTGGCATCTAAGAAATAGTGCAGTCAAGTTAACAGCTCCAGTGCTACTGACTCTCTCTCACACACACACTCTCTTAGCTCCACCCTGTTCAACTCAGTAGCATGCGGCAGGAATTCCTTCCCTCCAGTCACACATTTTGGTTGGGAGGGAGGAATTTTCTGGAATGTGGGAGAAATAGGAAGAGTCGACTGCAGGTGAAAATGGTGAACGGTAGTTAGTTTGGCCGAGTTAAACACTGCAAAACACACACACAACATCAGTTTTGAATGGAGATCTTGAACCTATCGTACATGCCTTGTCAAAGCTTTATATCAATGAATATATCGATTTTTTTAAATGGTGCGCACTGCAGCATGGACTAGAGAAAAACAAGAAAGCACATCTGAGATTTGCAACAAAATTCAACACGTGGCAGAGGGGGTGCCTTTAGGCTAGTAGACGCAATTTTTTAAGCTACAATAAAACCCAAAATACTCATCCGTGTCTGCCTCACCCCACGGGTCAAGACAACTAGACACCTCCCCTAGCAATTTACAAACGACAACCCCTAAAGTCTCTAGTAGCAGGAGGCTGTATGCATGTGAGAATCTGCACGTAGCATTCAGACTCAGGCTCTTAGAAAGCCAGCCCTAACCACCAGATGGCCAAGAGTGCACCGAAACATCACGGATAGGACGAAGCACCGGACAGACTCATCTTCCGACCGACCACTGCGCCTGAGTCCGCCTGAGCCGAGTCTTCACAGGAGCCGAATACCGGGGACACATTTCTACTACAGGTTGCTCTCGTTAGGGTAAATATTGACCCCCTGAGTCAGATAATACTGTGTAAAGATAGTCTTGACTTAAAAATAACTTTGTAGACTTTTCACGTTGCTATGTCAACGAGCAGTTATCGGGTGTTTTTTTTTTAAACCGTATGTTCCGTTTTCAGTTGCGACCGTTAATCACTGCGAACTTCTCTCGGTTATTCCATTAACTTAAGTTAGCCAGCTAGGCTAGCTGACGACTAGCTAACCAACCTGGAGGAAAACTTTGATAGGTGTGATGGTGTTTGAGCATATGACGAGGCTGAAGCGATTAATAGGGAGCTAAAATGACTAAAAATTCAGTCAGTCCTAGTCGAGAATAGCGAGAAAAGAAGAGTCTCCCCCCCCCTAATGAAAGCAGGTTAGCGTCAATGTTATGGAATTCCAGTGCAATGCAGCGTGGGATGCTGCTGCCGCCGCTGCCCCCAATACTGCTGAATATGTACACATTTAATTCGTTTAAGAGATTTCGGACATAAACGGCCACATTGTCTGCCATATTATACACGTCAGGCAGCCACTGTGTTAAAAAAAAAAAGAGGAAAAAAAGGCTAATATCCACTTGAAACTTTATTTTTACGTTATATTCGCGTTGGTTAGGTAATTATCCAAACTCGTTTGGGGGTAAACAAACAGCAGCAGCTGCCCTCTTGACATGACACAAAGCCATCTTGTCAGTCAGTTTGCGGGGGTTCCTGACGGGTGACTGCAGGTAAAGTGAGTCAGACTCCATTGAATGCTGCTCAGTCCTCACATGAGTTTCCCTCGGCGGGGAGGGGCGAAGACGTGGCAGTCCTCTTCCATCCACATCCTGTGTTATCTGACTCCACAGCTTCACTCCCTGTAAAACTTGGATAAGATAGTTGCGATGAGGCGAAGAAGCTGCTAGAATACAGTGCAGAATGAGAGGAGTCGTCTTACATCGGTTCATTACTGTGCTGGTTGCAGTGAGGCTTACACAGTTCATTCACAAATAAATATTTCACTCTTATTTGATATGGTTTTTAATGCTGCAGGGTTTTCCAGTTTTTTGTGATATTATACTATTATTTTTGTGATAGATACTAGAGGCTACAATTTTACTGTGGATAAATGTTTATGACATGACCAACAATTGGGTTTTTATTCACAGCTTCTTTGGTTCTTATGTCTTTTTTCTTCTTTAGACATTCATCATTTTGAAATATCATATTTTGAAAATGCGGTTTAGCTTTTCCGCCAAGGAAAAAAGTATTTCTGTTGTTTTGCTACTTCTTCTCTCCTTCATTTAAATTCCACAAGTGAAAGCAACTGGTTCAGTCCTGGCCTTCGGGGTTTGTCGAAAGTCATTTTAGACAACGTAGGAAACAGAAGAAGTGACAGGAAAACAGTAAATCCGTAAATGAATAACTCCTGGAATGCAGTCAACATCACAACTCAGTATCTATTAGTGTTGGACTTCCCTGTTAATGGGAGCTCTGTGATCTTATTTTCCCACAATTAACATGAGGCTGTGAGGTTAAAAGAGTCTCCTAATGAACGTGTCTGAACAGAAAGCAACCCAATTACACATATTTTAAGAGGTCAGAAGAAAGAAACAATTTTCAGGGAAATTATCTGCAAACTAGCTCTCTGACAAACCGCCTCACACGTGTCTGGCAGGTTAATTGGAGCGTCAGGAATGTTTTGGAGTCCTCAAATGTCACGTACACGTATGTACGTATGCACACTCTCACTACCACTCACTTTCATGTGTGGCCTGACACCTAGATTTAAATGATAACTGTTATACTTACAGCTTTAATCTCGACATTGCACTTCTACAACATTAGAACAAGAGAGGCGCAGTAGCTGTCACCCTGTTATTACAATAATTACATTATGCTGAGCTTTCATCCTGAACTCTCAGTGTGGCAGAGGCATATTTATGGTATTTTGGACTGAGTGGCACCACTTATTCTGGAAATACAGTAGTAACAGTCGGGGATAATGGTAATTTGCATATTGCCACGCAGTTTCTACTTAAATATACTTAGATTTGCATTTAATGTCATTTAATTTAGCTTTAATCCAATACAAAGAGCTCTGACAGACTTATTTCCCTTCCTCTCTGCTGCCTGCTGCTGAGCTGAGTTGAAATGTCATATAAGGTAATTCTTCTGGTTTCGCTGGCAGTGTTGTCCATGTGGCAAAGTGAGAACCTGCCTGGGCCTGTTGTCTCTCAGTGAAAGGCATTACAAATCTGCATAGATGCACCTTCCATGCATGACCTTTACTTTGCCACTGGGTTTATGTGTGTAAATGTGTGTGTAGCAAGCCTGAAGGTGTATGAGAGTATTTGCACGTATTCTCGTGTGTACACCTCTTGCATTAATGGCTTCATTTAAAAAAAACTACAACCATACATTTCAGTCCATATTTAGCTTTTATACAGTCGATAAAGATATTGGAAATTAAACATCTGTTTGTGTCCAGAGTCCCCTTTTATCCCTCTACCAAAGACAGAGCTTGATTAAGTATTTCTGAAGATAAGCAGCTAATTTAAGAAATCTAGAAACATAATCAAGGTAGGGCTGCAACTAATGATATTTTCATTTTCCATTAATCTTCCAATTATTTCCTTGATTAATTGTTTGTTTTATAAAACTATGATTTCCATATACAGAGCTTCAGACTTGTGTTGGAATATTTTCTTTCCACCACCGTACTCCAATCGTACTTCTTTTGTTAGTGGAATTGGAAGCATTTTTTATCATAAAGAGCTGCACAGAAGTTCAGCAAGGTTCAGCTTTTGCCATACTTTCAGTCCCGCTTGTTTGTTAACAGAATATCTCAAACATTTTCCAGCAAACCTAAATTAAGATTTGTGGAAAGATAGATCATTGGCCAAAGGATACGTGATGTGTTTTTGGTGCAGATCAGGATACATGTATCCCATGATGTCCATTGTTGTGTGTTTTTTGACCTGGATCCAAATCCAGATGCATTTTCTTTTTAAATTACACATTTCAAATAACAAAGATGTCATTGTCTTAGGCTACTGCTGCCATAACTACAGTATATAATGCATTCATTCATTCATAAGTCATTCACACCTTTCCATGACATTTCTTCAGATTTCTTTCCTGCTGGTCTGTCTTTGTTCTCTTCTTATTTCTGTCTGTATGGGTAGAAAGAAAGTGCCACTCCTTACAGGCCAGGAGCCCTGCAATACTTATGGCTGTGCCAACTCCAAAGCCAGACCGGACATGGTGGCAGCAGCCACAGAATTATTTTAGGCTTTGTGTGGTGGTTGTGAGGCTGCACTTCTAAATGGATTTGAAGAGATTCTCCCACCTATTAAATTCCAATGCTTTGATTAGTCTTTTTGCTTTACCTTTAGTTGCATCTGAATATATATTTTTAATTTCCATCTCTGTGTTTCCTAAACGGTCAGTTCATCCAAATCACAAAACAGAAAACACTATTTCCCACTTAACCCTAATAATATTGAACTATGCAGATAGTTTTAAATAACTGCTGCTGAGACTTTTGCTCACTCAACAGCAACATGCCAGAAAGAATGCCCCAGTTTCTCTGGACAATGGGAAAGTTAAACTACGCCCAGTTTGTCTGTGGAGAATCTGGTCTGAAATGGTGCTAAAAAACTGGTTTTGAATTCAGCTGGAGCAGCACTGGAGGGAGTAGAGGAGGGCAACAAGATAAGAGATCACACAGAGCCTTGAGAGTCGACACGGTTTGTCAATAGTTATGCAGTGGTCATTATGCAGGGCAGAGATCAGTCAGGATATCGGCAGATATAAAATAAATATCTAGCAGTGGCATGGGCAATCAATTTTAATGAATAAAACATGCATCGAACAACATAATTCTCTCACTCTTTCTGCAGGATGGAGCTACCGTGTTGGTGTTTATTGTTGCTCTATTGCCTGCAGTCGCTCTCGGCCCACAATGACTTCTTCACCTCCACAGGTAAACCCACAAAGCAACGTATAGTACTTATGTTGTAAATAATAGGTTCCCCTGCTGACCTCCGTTATTATTTTTGTTACATTTTTCATGTTTTACCACACATACGGAAGCAAAAAATGCCATGCCATTGTAGGATCTTTTAATGCCCTGTGTAATTTGTCTGATTTGTGTTCCTCAGGCCAGATGACGGATCTGTTATACACAGAAAAAGACCTCGTCACCTCTCTAAAGGACTACATCAGAGCAGAGGAGAACAAGCTCGAGCGCGTCAAAAGGTGAGTGCGTGGACACAAAGTTACAGGATTGATTTACAGACATGCACTCAAGCACACAACACCATACACGTCGTGCAGTCAAGTGGACACTTACGCAAGCACCTGCATTACACACTGTTCTACCAACAATATTAATGATGACTCATTTTTGCTTGTGAATCAAGTTTAAGCAATTTGCCTAACTCCGTATTACCATCTCTGCGATAGGTGGGCTGAAAAGTTGGATTCATTGTCAGTCGCAGCCACACAGGACCCAGAGGGCTTCCTGGGGCACCCTGTCAATGCCTTCAAACTGATGAAGAGGCTGAACACAGAGTGGGGCGACCTGGAGAGCCTTGTGCTCAGTGACACCACTGATGGTATGGAAAAAGAAGGATTTTCTAATACTATCAGGCATTAGCCTGGTCCAGGGCTTTCTATAGATTTCCTGGAATCGACAGTGCAGGGATGATTGTTTGCCAAAAAAACAAAGACAAATGACTTTTATAAGACATTCATTCTTCCAGGTAAAGCTGCATGTGTTTGCTTATTTACAGGAGTACTATGCTGCTCGTTCATGCTCAATATATTTTAGTAGCAATCAAGTGCCTCAGTCACCTTAACTTGAGTTACTGAGGTTGAAGAGAGCGTTGTCTGACTTAATATAACTATAATTCTCTCACACAAGAAGTCACTCTAGGCAATCTCACTGACCGTTAGGAGAGAGTATTTATTGTCCGCTTATGTAGTTGTTATGTATCCCATACAGAATCATCCTGCTATATCTTTCTCTGTCCTTTCCCGTCAATCTCTTTCAGGATTTATTTCCAACCTGACCATCCAGAGACAGTACTTCCCCACAGATGAGGACCAGACCGGGGCTGCCAAAGCTCTCCTCCGGTTACAAGACACTTACAGACTGGATGCCAACACCATCTCTACAGGAGACCTACCAGGTAAAGGCCTTAAATCACTGCATACCTATATCTTGTACCTCTGTTTTTTAGAATGCATTAAAATGAACAGATATGAACAGTAAATAGCAGACCATGTGGGGATTGTAGTTTTTCTATCTTATTTGAATTATGAAGTTCAGTTTTATTCTATGCCAATGTCCTGTATCCTCTGCATACTAGGAGTGAAACACAAGAGCCTAATGACTGTGGATGACTGTTACGAGCTGGGGAAAATCGCCTACTCTGATGTTGATTACTACCACACCGAGCTGTGGATGGCCCAGGCCCTGAAACAGCTCGATCAGGGAGAGGAGTCCACCATAGATAAGGTGACAGTGCTCGACTACCTCAGCTATTCCATCTACCAGCAGGGGGAGATAGAGCGAGCCCTGGAGTACACCAAGAGGCTGCTTGAACTGGGTGAGTCCCTCCACACTACTGAAACGTTTTGCAATGTGACAGTGTCATTTTGAATTCTAAAATTTCTGCTCAAGGTAAATAATGCCACATGGACATCTGATAGATTAAAAATCTGTGCACTTTTCTTGCCAGTTTTTGTCCAGATTGCAGAGATACCAGAGGTGATTTTGTAAAATTAGATAAAACTGTAAAATTGTGGAAATAATTAATAATTAATGATACCAAACAAACAAATGCATTCCTAAGAAAGATAAATTAAGCAGCAAATGACACATGTACTGTGTGAACTGAATGACATAGTAAACAGAGGGGAACCTGACATTTCCAAGCCACACCAACAAAAAAAGTCCATTACCATGGTTAGGTCAAAACATCTGTGCTATTATTAGTCTGTTAAGTTGTGCCCTGAAAAACCCTGAAGTATGCTATTATTACCACCTATATTCAAATACTGTTGTAATTTAAATCTGTTTAACAGATGGCATAAAGCAAAAAAGCCTCCTGTGTAGGGCCATGTGGATAGACCTTATGTGGATGTGGATTATTATTGATGTTTGCAGAAATTTTTGTGCCATTTGTCTCCTTTTTTTAATTGATAGTAGTGATTTAAGGGTAATTGTAGAACCTGCATCCATTTAGATTGGATCACAACATTTAGATTTTTATAGCCGGTGGACCAGTTTGCCGAGTTGGTGATTGGTGTAATAGAATTCACTTCACACTTTCTAACCCAACGCATTTATTCTTAATTAATAATTAATAATACTGCAGCAGTGCATTTCAGGTCATTGTGAAACAGTGTTCTGGTGACCTTGTTATCTCACATTTTCCCCCCAAATGAGCCCCTGAATTAATTCGTCCTGTTTGTCTGTCTTGTTTCTGAGAACTGGATAAGGTCAGACCGAATAAATAGCACATAATCATGTCATGTTGGAAGCTCAGTTATTTTGATTACGGGGCTGTGATATTCTTAGGTGACATTGCTGCAGTCATCACTGTTGGTAATCACCACTATTATTCTCTCAGACCCAGAGCACCAGCGCGCCAAAGGCAACCTCAAGTACTTTGAGTTCCAGTTGGAGAAGCAGAAAAACGCTGCAGAGGATGTAAGTCATAAACAGAAGGAGCCAGGGAAGAAAGAAACAACTGAAAAGCAGAAGAAGCCCAAAAAAGTCTCCAATCATCTGATCCCAGAGAGGAAGAAGTATGAGATGCTTTGTCGTGGGGAGGGCAACAGAATGGTAAGGAAGACGAAGAGATGCGCAAAAACACAACTTCTAGCTTAGAAAATACACATCAGTTTCAACCCTTTTGTGCCCTGCTTTCCTATCGTCTCAATAAGACCCCGCGCAGGTGGAGCCGGCTGTTCTGTCGTTACTATGACAACAATCACAACCCCATGTACGTGCTGGCACCCGCCAAACAGCAAGACGAGTGGGACCGCCCCTACATTGTCCGCTACCTTGACATCATCTCCGACAAAGAAATCGAGAGGGTCAAGCAACTGGCGAAGCCACGAGTAAGCAATTCTCAGCACTGCTCCCATGATGCCGTATGATGCATGTATAAAGCTATATCGGCCACTTTTACCGTTTACTGTGATCTAGTAGGAACATTCGTTAGTCCTTTTTCAGTGTCTGTTATGTGGTTAATTGTGATGAGGGGTGGGAGGTCAAAGCTGTGAGGCTGGCTGGTGTGATGCTGCTAGTTAGGCAAGCACACAGGCACACACATCTTTGTGTGTGTGTCTATGTGTCTGCATCTGTGTGGGTAAATCATGTCCCTGGCTTCACAGCTACGCAGGGCCACCATCTCCAACCCCATCACAGGAGTGCTGGAGACAGCTCCATACCGGATCAGCAAAAGGTAAGGCTTAGCCAGGAGCCGCCAAGAACAGAGGATATAGGGGAGAGCTGAGAGGGAGAAAGTGGGATACTCTTCACCTTTTTCCCTTAAGAATTCATCATTTCTCCTCTGTATTCCCATCCATACGTTTAACTCAATTTCTGCACCCTTCCAAAGCTTAAAGGCTCCTGAGCTGAAAGACAGGATCCAGCTGAGAATGATCAAATATTTACACAACATATACACATTTGCAGACTATTTGTTTATAAAGCATGTTCCATATAAACATACCATCTCATGGTGCTTTCCAGTGACACAGAAATGAGAGAAAAAAGGAATTGCATTCCTAGAGCTAATGTATATGTAGTTTTTTGGGGCTCTGTTGTGGATTTGTTTCTGCTCAGGAGCCTGTAGAAAGGTAACACAAGTAGATGGAAGAGGGAGAAAATGTGTTACATTTTGGACTAGTTGATATTAACATAGTTGCTTTTTGTGAGCCAAGAGGTGTGTCAGGGGCACTCATTTATTCCCTAGTGGTATACTTTCTTATTTGAAAATGGAAATTTGGTTTCTAGCATTGCCTCATGAAACACTCTCTTGACCCTTCTCAAGTATACAATTGACAACTAGTGACCAGTTCTGCCTGTCTTTTCTCTCCCTCTTTCCTCCACTTACTTTCCATTCGTCCTCTTGTGTGTATCACATTCCATCGTCCTATTTTCCTTCCTTTTTGTTTCACCTGTTCCTCGACCTCCGTGTCCTTCTGCTGGGGAAACTACTGTAGTTAAGGCGAGCCACGGTGCATGACCCACAAACTGGGAAACTTACTACGGCCCATTACAGAGTCTCCAAGAGGTAAGGGGTCGCAGGTTATGACAGTGCCTTCCCCTGAAACACTCATGCACCCAAATAAAAATGTTTAGCTACAGCTGGAAAACTAACACTAGAGGATTTCATTTGGTAAAAAATTGAAATTGAGATACAATACATTTCAAACTGAGCTAAACAATCCTCTGCTGTTGGTTTTTGGTGTAGCTGAAATATTCTTTGCTCTTTCAGTTTACCCAGTGATTTAGGGACTTCCATGGAACTGCACAAGCTCTTTTCTTTCCCCCAGCAATCCTTCCCAGGTTATTTGAGATCCAGAGCACTGAATCTCTATTCCCCATTGCGCTTTCCAGGAATAATTCTGAATCACATTCTCATATGAGCTCATTACAGCTGCTGCGATTTTACTATGCTTCTTTAACTTCCATATCAGCATTAGAGATTAGGAAACTTCTAAGTCTGGATGCTTAAAAACACAGATATATGCTTCAAACATGTAGAAAGAGAGTTCTACTTTGTTAGATACTACATATTGTCTATTGTAAATTGAACTGACAGCATGAACCCTAAAAATAGCCGGGGTAACATGTCACCAAAACCCCCAAGTTTCTTTGGTTTTTCTGTTCTTGGTAATTAATGTTTAAGTGGGTGTGCGTACAAGGGTGTGGTGTCCCTTTTGATGTTTTTGTATGTGTACGTGTTAGCCAGCATGTATTTCCAAATTCAGTGAACATTAAGAGATAGAAAGAACAGACAGACGGAGTTTGACCGCTCTCTGAACTGGCTGCAAAGCACATCGGGGGGGGGAGTCTCACTTTTGGTCCAATATTACTTTATTATGAACACCAACTCTCAATAAAAAAGATGAGTCATCACACTGTCTCTCCCATACACATCCATGAGACCGTGGGGGATGTGTTAAAAATCCCCTAAATCTGAGAGTGTGTTAAAAGCAATTGATTCTGTCTTTGTCGACCCACATCAGATGTCTTAATATAAATTGTATCTTCAGTTCTATCCTAATATTTTATGTGTGGTTTTACGGTTTATGGGGATACTGTTTCCTTTTAACACATTAGCCAGACAAAATGCTAGTTTAAATTTTATGATGTGGTCTGTAGAGCTACAGCTGTGCCATGTTTTAATAGTTCACAAGAAAGAGTTCATGGCCATGCTAGGTCAAGAGCTTATTTTATCAAGGGCCTTCTCTTAGACTGGCGTGGGAGAGTGAGTATTAAAGGCAAGTAGTGTCAGGAAAGTTAAATCCATGAAAATATTTTGCCCTAGTCCTCAACCAGACTCTTGTATGAAAATTTCCACATTCTCATGTGCACACATAGTTTGGAATCAGAACAAGCCGACATTACCCTGAGCTGATTGGAGATTCTGAATCTTGGGCTGGTTTTCTATTTTTCATTTTCTTCATACCACCACTTCCCTTTTCTGTCATCTGATTGTAAAGCCCAGCTTCACTTTCTAAGCTTTTAATAGCACGTCTTTAGCATGACATGTCTTTCTGTTGCCTTTAAGAAGAAATCTTTACTGCCATCTAGTGGACAAACATGTGTCTCACTGACACATTGTACAGCATGTTCCTCTTCTTTCTCAATCGCTCTGCTTTTCCTCCTGTATTCCAGTGCTTGGCTCACTGCCTATGAAGATCCAATGATTGACAAGATCAACCAGAGAATTGAAGATCTCACAGGGCTGGAAATGGACACTGCAGAAGAGCTGCAGGTAAAGAGTTAGTTCATTAGTTGAATGTTGTGGACATTAAACACAGTGTTTTTCTTCTTCTTTGATTTGTATTTTAGTTTTTAGAAGGTGAAACTTCACTGAATTAACATTTCTTATATAAATGTAAAAATAATTTCTAACAATAATCCCCCCCTGCCCCTCTAGAAGCCCCTATGTGTGTGTGTTTGTGTGTTAGTCTGTTGAAAACCTGATTTGTACAGTCGTGAGACTCACATCATATTTCATCTCTGTAGGTTGCAAATTATGGCGTTGGAGGTCAATACGAACCTCACTTTGACTTTGGAAGGGTAAGCCCCTTTGTTGATTTACACGGTGTAATCTCTATAAACGCACGTTTGTGTTAATGTCGGAACAATCTGATGTTGTCTCTCTCCACAGAAAGATGAGCCAGATGCCTTTAAAGAGCTGGGCACTGGGAACCGCATAGCAACATGGCTCTTCTACGTGAGTAAAGTCTTCCAATGTTGTTAACTTTAAATTCGATGTATACTGTGACCAAACCTCCTTCAACCGTGTCAGAAATGCTGGTGGGTCTGTTTTCACAAATGCGTCTTGTGAGGATAATCACTGTTCAAACCCACGGAACGTTATTTTAAGTTCTATTCAAGATCCTATTTATTTCACATATCTCACCATGAACTATATGTATAAAATGACATAATGAAGTAATGGTGCAGCCATAAATATAGTTCACTCATTATAGGAATCATTAAACAGCACACGCATAAACAGAAAATACACAAAGTGTGAAATAAACAATTTGTTTAAGCTTTAAAACATTCTATGGAAAATCATGTGAAAGAATACTGTCCCATGAGTCTAGAGTGCAAGATAACCAAGTGCCTGTCCAAGTACTGTATCAATTTTGATACAGATAACAGTCAATCACACACTCATTATATACATGTATGGACATCTTTTAACAGCACTTTTACAGCATATACCAGAAAAAGATACAGCCATTGTTAATCTCAAGCACAGGGCCCTTGTGGAGTTAGAATTAGAGTTAGTTATTTATAGTAACTGAAGGAATCTCATTAGTTTTAACTTATCAATGTTGAGGGTGGGTTTAATAAAAATGAGGCCTTAACAAGGTGGGGCAGTAAACTCTCTGTAAAATGTATTCCCCGTAGTTAGAAAAGACACATACAGACTAAGCCAGTGAAATGACAGAATGAGGCTCACCATAAATTTTCACCTTTGGTTTTTGGTTCAGGGTGGCACCCTGTTATTACACCTCAAGGACTATCTGTCATCTCTGATTACGGGGTTTGCCAGTGTGCAAAACTTCTGCTGTCACAAAAGTAACATCTGAGTTAAAGCAGGACTTTCTATGACGATGCAATGAGGAGGATGTTAGATTTGCTGGAACAAGGAAAGATGGGACAAAAATATAACCAGTGATATTTTCTGTTAAAAGCGACACAAAATACAGAATCATTAAATGTGTGTTTTGCACCCTGGAACCAATCTTATAGTCACATCACCCTCATGCTTCCACAAATGTATTTAGTAGAACGACAGAATTATTTGAAAGAACAGATAGAGACTGAATTCTCTTTGCCTCTGTGTTTCTGTTGTAGATGAGTGATGTAGCAGCTGGTGGAGCCACAGTATTCCCAGATGTTGGTGCAGCAGTTTGGCCCCAAAAGGTAACCGCTTACGTTCCACCACTTATTACAATAAACATGTTATATAACCAACTCGATGCTGTAACTGATTATCAGGTGTTTTTGTTGGTTTTGAATTATAGTACACAGTAAAAATATTAATAAATAAAATATAATTGTACAAAATGGTGTGCCTGTCAGTACACACAACACAACCTCCAATTAGGGTAACATTTCCATGCAAAATGGGATCACGTACTATAAGCAACGTGTTGTTCATTCCTGTTACAGAAACAAAGTTTTATTTTATACTTCTCAGAATCTTTCTTTGGAAATTAATTTAGGAGACAGACTGTGGCGTTCTGAGATTCCTGGCTATTCCTGGAGGGTTTGCAACACTGCTAACCTCTGTTGTTTGTTGTTTGTGTGTATTCCAGGGCACCGCGGTGTTCTGGTACAATCTGTTTGCCAGCGGGGAGGGAGACTACAGCACCCGACATGCTGCTTGTCCAGTGTTGGTCGGCAACAAGTGGGGTGAGCTCCCTGTAAAACCATACATACCAATACGTCTCATTTAATGAGATCGGTTCCTTTTCAAAGAGGTTTAACCTAGTTTCATTCGGTTTGAATTTCTCCTACGGGGTTATAATAAAGGTATATCTTATGTTAAACTATTCAGATCTATAAAACCGTGCAGCACACATCTGTACACATCTGTACACAGTCTTCTTGTTATATATACCCACCTGCGGTAAATTGTGCACGTGTTAACTCCTCCCATTGTTTTTCAACAATTATCCATAAGGTGAATACTAAATAGATTGTGAATATACTGACCTGTTTAAGGAACCTTTGTTGGACTATCAATGAGGTAAAGACGTAACAGTTAAATTATTATTACATTCTCTCAGCTCCCAACAGTAACCAGCAAAATGTTACTTGGGTAACGACACATGACAGAAAACATGACAGACATTGAATTAACAGTGTTATGA
>NW_023339751.1:14893872-14895853 GCF_004916995.1 Morone saxatilis | reverse complement strand
ACTTGTAGTGGTAGTAGTAGTAATAATAATAATAATAATAATAATAATAATAATAATAATAACTCTAGGCTTTACGCAATTAGGGGTACACAAATCCTGAAATGTGGTAATGATGTACGTTTTATATTTCATGTGATTTTTTTTCATGAGGACTAAGCTTTATTTCATGATCTCACCATCTGGCATTGTTGTTTCTTGTGTCTGAAAAACATTTTTAAAACACACTGCTCCACGCATGGGTGAAAGCTTGTGTAGAAATTCACACTTTTTACCGCACATAATCTCTTTTTAAATCCCAACATCTGTGTGGAAATACGCGTGCACCATTTTGGTAACGTTTTTGTGCGTAGCAGCCTTTATAAATGAGGCCCCTGGTCTTGAGTTTATAAGACATGAAAGGTAAACATTTGCACTGTGCCTAAAGTAATCAAAGGGCTAGATTATGGTAATGTAATAATCTTTTTTTCTTTCTGTCTTTCTGTGTCTTAGTATCAAACAAATGGATCCATGAACGAGGCCAGGAATGGCGGCGACCTTGTGGCCTCAGTGAAAGTGAATAATGGAAAAACCTCGCTGCCCCTCTCTCCCCTTCCTTGTGAACCACCCAGGACCAAAGAACACTGCTGCAGATCACAGATGATACATGGGGTCCAAATAGCTCACTCCCTCACTACAAACACTCCCTTTTTTCCCCCAGCTGTTATACTGAGATTGTTTGGGTTAATGTCGAGCCCCTTGGACAGTACTAACATCGCTGTGAGAGATAACACGTTCTTAAGGTTGTTGGATGGTTTTGAGAAACACTCGTGCCCTTTTCACTCCCATGTGTCCTTCTTTGCACTCTGTATGAACTCGAGCTCTGTGGTGAGGTTATCCTTCAGTAGTGACTGTAGGGACCAGCCCTGTCTGTTTGAACCTTAAAGGTACAGTTGACCTTTTTAAGAGACTTGTCTGATTCATTGTATTCCTTTCATTTCAGTAGCAGAGCACTTGGGCCTGTGGTTTTTGGGAAAATGAAAGGATTCTTCTTTTTTTTTATTTGAACATTTTGAACAACAGGGCTGTAAAATGTTTCTTAGTAAAATAGTTTTTCTCAAACTGGCTTATTATTAATAGTGACTTTTCCTTGCATATGACTTTACAGTAGGTATGCAGCAAGATCCCAGCATTTCTCTCTTTATTTACATGTGGTAGCGACCTATGCTTCCGATAACCTAGAATCAAAAACCAAAGTAAGTGCTCTGTGGAAGGAATGAAAGGACACACAGCACATAAGAAAATGTTCAGACTCCCCCAAAAAAAAGTTCAAAATCTGACCACAGTCCAGGGTAGTGTTTTGGTTGAAGATAACACTTTATTCCCTGTGAGTTGTGTAACTAATCAGAACTGATGCAACCGACATCAGTGCAGTACATTTTGACATTTACATACTTTGTTGGTCTGCCTCAAACTTTTTACTCATTTGAACGGTCACACTATTTAGATTTAGATGTTAGATTTATTGTACTTGAACATAAGGTGAGTACAAATGCACAGGCAAACTTACAGTGAACACAGAGAGTGACAAACATCCCAATTCTGCATAGAAGTTTAGTGTTATATTTCACATGTTCAAATTGTTCATCCTGAGTGTCCCAGTGTTTGTATTAAATGACCATCAGCTGTCAGAGCAACCAAAACAAATAGAACATGTACATTAGGGAATAGAAAAGTGGACTGGATACACCACATTGTGCCATGACAGGTTTAAAAACCGTGTTTTTTTTATAGAGTGAATGATTCTGTTGGGGCTTGTAACAGTGTTAGTGGTGACCAGTGTTAGAATATATGGGCTTCAAAGGAAGAAACATTATTTATATGTCCCAAGCCAGTTTTGTGTTGTTTTAAATGAGAGTCTGAACTTGTTTTTTTCTACAATAAAGACTGTTTTATTGATCTCAAGTTAATACATTGTCCTGCTGCAGTTTGTGTGTGTGTGTGT
>NW_023339751.1:14871775-14893845 GCF_004916995.1 Morone saxatilis | reverse complement strand
TGTGTGTCTCTGTCTGTCTGTCTGATGGGGATTTTGGGGGAAGGTATGAAGGCGTCACGTGACTCTCCAGTACTAATGATAACGTCGCTTGTTCATCTGTGGCAACCAGGGCCAGACGTCTGTCAGGTCGGGAGGACAAGGGCAAGCGTGAGAGAAAGAGAAGAAGTAACAGCTCGGAGAGAGAGAGAGAGAGAGAAGAGAGAAAGTCAGGAAACTATCCCGTCCTCAGCATTATAGTTGACCCAGCTGTCCGTCCTGAAGGACAACACGCAGTTGAGTTTCGTGGGAACAGAAGTTAACAGCACAGTACAGTTATGATGACCCAGGTGGAGACCACGGTGCACTATGACAACGGCTACGAGGAGGAGTATATGTTACAGGAGGATGAGTGGGACAGAGACATGCTGCTTGACCCTGCCTGGGAACAACAGCAGAGGAAAGTAAGTCCAAGAAAGAAAAATAGAAAGATAATTAATTAATTAATAAAAGCAACGTAAAAATATGGTATATTCTGCCAGTAATTTGCTTACAGAATCGGATAATATAGTTTCAGACAGCTCTGTTGGGGGTAACGTCAAGCACACCATGCGAAAAGGCTGAATATCCGGTTAGCAGTTTCAAAATAAAAGAATGTCGAACCTAACATTTTCAGGATTAAACTAACTGATGTTTCTTTGAACATAGACGCGAAAATAGTGAAGCATTTTCACTACTATAATTATTGTGTGTACGTGGGGTAAAGTGAAAACCTACAAGACACATATTCAGTAACTGTTAATCACTTTTGACAACCGTTAATAACCCGTAGATCACATAAACAAACGTATAAAAGTAGAAAAACGGATATATAGTCAAAGTTATCGTAGCTTATAGCAGATAGCTGCGGTATAAACGTTAACTTTAAGTTAGGCCGTATACAACGTTAGCTATGAAACTTGAGTAGCAAAACTAGATAACTCAAAAAGCGAAGAGGCCGGGCAGCTTTTTACGTTTTATTTTTAAACCAACAATCAGAAGTTCCACATGCAATCTTATTCTGAAGGACAGCACCGCCCTACTTCCGGCGTGGCTCTCGCTGCGTGCTGCTGGCTTGGCGCAGCCGGCGTCCACGGCGGGTACCAGCTAACAATAGCTGTGGCCTCCAGCGGCTCTGCACACTGCTGCCTCTCCACTGATACGCGCGGAATGCGAGCTGTCAACAGATGCTTCTAACACATGATGACGCTCCTGGGATTAGAAGGGACGCTACATCTAATTTTAACCCCGGGACCAAAAGGCATTATAGTGGGGTTAATCCAGTGTCCTTGGCGCGGAATTCTTTTGTTTATAGAAACCATGCAGAAATCTTGTACCAGAACCACCAGCTCAACTCGATATAGCCTCGGCCCTCCCGCAGTCAGTTGGTTTTACGGCTTTAAAATGTTGGCCTGGGCCCTATACTGCAGCTCTTTGCACAACTGGAGGCGCCTTACAACCTCCTGTGGCCCCCACAGGATGACAAAACTGTGTATTTTTGGGGTATCACAAGGCAGCAACAGACATAACACAGTTGTGTTTCCAATGTTTATCTTTTTGCTGATCATAATTTGCAGTTGACAAGTGCTCATTGGAGAGTGGTTTGGTTTGTGGGAGCAGCTGTTCAAAATGATCAGGACTGATAAATGATGGTTGAATACAGTCAGTAACGCTGGTATAGTGTTTCTCTGTGCCACTGTGATGAGCTTGCCGTGCCCAGACAGCTTGTTATATACCTTATACCCTGCTTGGTGTTGACAGTGAGCAGAAGCATTGCCACTAGGCTGCTGTTCACTCCACCAGGGGCAACTTAAAGTCACTTTTTCCAAATAATTTCTTAAATCTCTTATCTAGCTCAAGCCATGGTGCAGTGAGCTTATTTCAAATCCTACTAGCACCTATTGTAGCTCTCCTTCAGTGGATATTACTGTGATGGTGCTTATGTGGACCTTTTTTTAATCTCAGGTTTATCAAGGAGATTGAGAAAGCCTTCAGTGGCCCATTCCATGTTACAGAGACTGATACTCACACTTAAGCCAGGGGGCCGTGTTACATTGAGTGTTATGGATAAGGAATGAATATGAATATTTAAGTGAAATAGAAGTCAGAATGAAATAAGTTCATTCATAAGGTTTTATCTTCTTTAACATTCGGTTCTCATTTACTGTCCATCCTCTGAGATACAGCCTAGCCTCCGACCTAGTGAGGCCCCAAAGGCATCGGCCAGTTCAGCGACAGGGTTGGTCCTGGCTGGAAGTGATTCATAAATATTTTTAGCTTTAATCGTCACTGGTCAGTAGTGCTGGAGGAGGGTGGGGGGGGGCTTGGAAAGTGGGCAGCAGGGTTCTACGACTGAGTCAAATATGGAGGACCAGCAGGCCACGGTTTTTAACAAGGAGGGCATCAGTTCAATGTCACATACTCCCCCCGGGACTCACTCAGGGAGGAATGTGATGGCCTTTACTCTAAAGCCTGTAATATTCTCTTTTTGCACCGGCACCCAGAGGGGAAGCCTGGGTACAAGGATGTGTAGGAATCAGGCCTGGGAAAAGTATTCAGTCACTTTGCTGAATTTATGTATTAGCCAATTAAACTACAGGTGTGAAAATACACTGTGTAAAAGTTACTTCTTAGGAAAATAAAACATTTAGCATTTAAATGGCCAAATAAAGTGCAAAACAATGGAAAATAAAGATATGTGGAGATGTGAAAAATCCCAAAGTAAAGCTAGCTTTTGCTTCTATTCTTTCCTTAATGACTATTAAGTGCTAATAACTCTCTAATAAATGTTTTAAAATGTACTGTACGTCCCACGCTAACTGCTGACTATTCATACCTACTTGTTTTTATGCAGGTGGAGAGTAAACGAGCATTGAATTCATTGAAGCACCTATAAACATAAACATATATATCCTTTTTGTTGATGACAGTAGCTTATTTAAATGCATTTTTCTTTTCATTTATCGTGGCATTTGTGACACTATGACAGATCCTCCTTGTGGCGCCATCCTTCAAATGATTTTAAACTGGAATTTTTGTCTCCGCTCCCCATCCTCCATCCATTCCTGCCTGCCTTCATACCTCAGCAGAGTTACGAGGCTGACCTGGAAGAGCTGCGTACATGTGCTGCGATAAAGCTATCTCCTCGCAGCTGTGGCCCACCACATTATAAGTGGCAAAATAGTGACAGAAAGTGACGTGAGAGGAAAACTTGTGTCCACGTGACATATTCGCTCATGTTGACACAGCGAGAAGTTTTGACGTTTTTCCCTCCAGGTCTCTTATCGTGAGGCACAGCAGAGCGGTCTAAATTTAACACCTTATATCGGTCGGAATGTGCTCTGTGGTCGGCTCCCA
The DNA here is from genome assembly GCF_004916995.1 of Morone saxatilis. Classification (NCBI taxonomy): domain Eukaryota; kingdom Metazoa; phylum Chordata; class Actinopteri; family Moronidae; genus Morone; species Morone saxatilis. Next base: position 14,890,473 of record NW_023339751.1, on the reverse strand, counting down.
GCTTTCATCCGCGCGGTGCTGAGCGCCCGTGAACCCTGCTGCCGGCTATTGAGAGACTTTATAAAAATAGGAGGAGAAAGACAATGATCCTGTCTTAACTTGATCTACAGTATTTCAGTACCCCACATTGGAGCGTGTTTGCTCTGATGGTTGTTATCCGTGGAGCTACGGGAGAAAAAAAAAGTTGAAATTGGACACTAATGGGTCACTGAGGGTTAATCTGAAAATGTGGCACTGGTCAAAGAGGTTAACATCGATTTGGTATAGTGAAGACTTGTTAAGCTGTTAGCTGCTTCGGTTTGTTTAGGTCTTTTGCAGAGAGGAATATCATGCTTATAGTGTAAAGGAGATTTAAAGCGTTTAGGATTAAAGGCGCATCAGCAGTCACAGCAAGTGCAATTTTCATGCACACAGTTCTCTTCATTTGTTGACATTTTAGCAAATCCCATTTTAACCGACCCCTTTCCTGTCAGACCTTCACGGCCTGGTGTAACTCCCACCTGAGGAAAGCTGGTACTCAGATTGAAAATATTGAGGAGGACTTCAGGAACGGACTGAAACTCATGCTGCTCCTGGAAGTTATCTCAGGTTAGCTCACTAAAGGAAGACATTTCTTTTTATACCTTCTTAGTTCCTTTCAATGATTTATATTTTGTGATACTTAACCAGTGGGATAAACATGCATTTAATACGGTATAATTACAACAGTTTTTTGGTAATGAGCACACACGCTTACACACGTATCTGACTCTGTCACATAATGTTCTGTTTGCAGGAGAGAGGTTACCTAAGCCAGACAGAGGGAAGATGCGGTTTCATAAGATTGCTAACGTCAACAAAGCGTTGGACTTCATCACAAGCAAAGGAGTGAAACTGGTCTCCATTGGAGCTGAAGGTAGCCGAAGCCTTCCTGCATATGTGTATATACTACAGGCCATGTCCAATATGAACTCACAAACATGAGTGATAGTCAGATTTTCTACTTCGCTCTATTGCAAACCGATTGTAACGGGTTGTTTCCCTTTCAGAGATTGTGGACGGGAATGTTAAGATGACTCTAGGAATGATCTGGACTATCATCCTCCGCTTTGCCATCCAGGATATTTCTGTGGAAGGTGAGATCATTAAATCCAAATAATGCAAATCTAGTTATAAGAACATAGAATATAAAATGTAAATGTGGGAGTATTAAAGGGAAAAGCAATCTGTGACCTGCGCAGAACTACACTATATGATGGAACCAATGCCTGTGAACTCACTTTCTCCTCAGAAACATCTGCCAAGGAGGGTCTCCTCCTGTGGTGTCAGAGAAAGACTGCCCCCTACAGGAATGTCAATGTCCAAAACTTCCATGTCAGGTGAGTGTTCAACACAGGAAATACTGTTCATTGAGTCTTGATGGTCCATTGTGTAACATTACGAGGAAGGAAGGAGAATATAATAGTCATAAGTATGTTCTCATTAGTGTGTAATCAACAGAATATAGGAATAATTTGGGCATCCAAGACAATATATCATAGCAGTACATATCACAGTAGTAAAATATGGACTTATGCAAGTGATGTTACACCTCTAATGGTTAATGCTGGAACTGGACCCCAGAAACTTCATCTCTGAGTCAAGTTAGCATGTTTTGAACTGACATGTTGGTTCTCTCTGCTGGTCGGCTGGTGAAGCTGGAAGGATGGCCTGGCCTTCTGCGCCCTGATTCATAGACACAGACCCGACCTCCTCGACTACTCTAAGCTCAACAAGGTGTCGTGTGGTTTCACTTGTAACCAGGATGCTGTGTTTCAGCCCCCAAACACTAACAGACTGAATTAACACCACTCCACAGTGTGAACTGATGCAAACACACTGAATGCAGAATAATGGCACTTTAGGCTACTTTGTATGACCTGTTGACTTATGTTGTGAAGGAAAACTATGTCTAGGACTGCAGGTGTATGCCATCTTTTTGAACGATTTCATCTTTCCTTTGGCAAAGAGTTACTTTCAGCACTCACCTGGTTGCCTTTTTTGATTATTACTAGTTATCTTAAGTAAAGGGAAGTGTTTGATCCAGTGAGGATAACAAAATATAGCAGTTTGAACCTTAAGGAGTTCGTTGGGACTGTTGGTACGATTCATGGCACTTTGGGATACACTTAAAATGATGTGAAATTTCATAGCAGCAGCTCCATGTTGTTTACAATGCAAATTATTTCATCTAAATTAAGGTGAATGCTGTAATGTTTGCTATAGATAAAGCGTGTTATTTGGCTAATGGATGTAATGCTGCTTCAATCAATGGATGTGCTTCTTCTTAACTGCAGAAGCATTTTATCCTAAGTGCATTCATTTAGTCTCACCTCATGCTTCATTATTCTAAAGCAGTTTACTTGGTACATAATTTCAGCATAATTAGCATGAAAAAAACATTGCTTTAGTTTTTAAGTCTGTTTATTTGCGCACCCCACTGTGCCCTGATTACAACTTTGGATTTAATGGTGGGGATATGTGGCCTCTTTCCTATGACACAAACTTGAAGTGATGAATATGCAACCCAAAGCGTGCCTACCATTTAAATTATGCCAAATGAATACATAGTTTGACTTTCCTCATCCAGCATATTGCTGTGTGCATGCTACTCGAGCTTAAATGGTTTTCAGGGTAAACAAATACACAGCCCATTTAAATGTTCTGGTTTTAATGGATGGCCAGGATTCTCAGTGTTTGTGCATAAACAGGTGAATTGTGGTGTGTATTTGGAGAGCTAGTGAGAACAGCTGACAGCCTTACTGTGTTTGTCAAATAACAATAATGCACAAGTAAGGCACACTTTCCCTTCTGGAAGAAGGTGCCGTCTTAGCCAGACGGGAATGCCAAGCCTGCTATGGGAATATTTGAGGCTTCTCTCCTCCGCTGACTGACAGTCTGTTTTAATATAAAACTGCAAGTAAAAACTGATGATAGAGATTTTTTTCCTTCAGGTTTTGGAGTGATGTTATCCCATGAAGGCTTGGAGCACGTACAAAAAATCAAACCATGTATTCATGAGAAACCATATTGCTGAGCTCAAACAGAGAATTTGACTTTACCTAGGCCAAATTTAGCCCGACACTTGTGTATGTATAGTGGGGAAACTCCATGGCTGGTTACGAAGAGTGTCATTTTCATTTGTTTTGGAAACAGAAGCGCTCACTTTCAGCACACAACTCACTGTCCTGACTTGGAGTTGACCCTGAATAGTCAGAGAAACATGAGCCTAGTCCCTGCAGAGCTCAGGCTTAGCTTTACCTCTACTATTGTCCACTCTGTCACGTCGTGTTCCCCAGTTAGAGACTGCCGGTCTTTATGAAAGACAGGAAGATGTGATTACTGTGATTTATTAAGTATACCAGCAAGGATGATGTTGATTTTTATAATTAGGAAAAGGGCTCTCAAAGTAAATATGAGTGATAAGGCCCACACATACAAACCATATCTATTTATCTCTACTGCTTTTTCTCTCCTTCAATCTCTTTGACATACATACTCACACATTCAGTCACACTTCAGTTATGCTCATGCTGCCAGGAGACAGTTGCATTGTGTGCCAGGCAGCTGTTGAGTCTGGCTCCAGGTGAGCGTGTTCATTAAGCTTGCAGTTTTACAGCCGACTGCGACAGCTCTGGTCAGGGGGCGCGCACACACAGGCCTCGGGGTATCCTTCTATCCATCCCTCCATCCCTCTATCCCGTCATCCATTTACCACCCTATCTATCCATATCTCTGTCCTGCACTGGATCTGTGAGCAGCTGGCCCTGTCATGTAGTGTGCCAGCCCCTATCCCCCCACCATTGTGGAACAGTGGTACAGAGATAGGGACAATAGCAGCAGCATGATAGCATGATCCCTTTACCCCACTGTACTCACTCACCTCACTGACTGTCCCATTAGCGGGAAGGGGTTTACTGTCAGCTGTTGGCCTAATGCACCACTCCCACTCCGTTAAAACATTTGGTTTCTCCTGTCACAGTCATTTGTGTGAGAAAAGCTAGTTTCTTCGATTCAATCTGTCATTTCACAAAATACATGATTTATATTTGGGGGGTAGATTTAGTTTCTTATTTAACCTGTTAGTACATTAATTTACAAAAGATTTTCATAATAATATAGTCACTATAAAATAATAAACATCAAAAGATCAATTGCTTAACTGAGATCACTACTTGTATTAATCATTTAATGTAATTTATAGTTAAAAGCTAAACATGTACAAAAAGTAATTCATGTTATAGATTTGAGAAATAAAAAAACAATTGAGACTGGTTTCATGTACTAAGGATCAGTCCTTACCGCAGTGGCTCGGTTAAATTCCAGCTCGCTGCCCTTTGCTACATGTCATCCCCCCTGTCTCTCTCTCTCTCCCTTTCCTGTCTCTCTTCAGTTTCACTATCAAATTAAGTAAAACAAAAAGACCCCAAAAACTATTAAAAAACAAACAAACAAAACTGAAAAATGTAGTAATAATTATAATATTAAATATAATATTTTCTGGGGTTTTGTGGAGCAACTCTTTCAAATGTAAATTTAAAGTGAGTGCATGTATAGTAGGGGAGAGTGATGTGTCCACCATAGCATGGAGGTCAGTGCAGTGGCATTTTAAGTCCAGCATTGCTGTTCAGTGATGTCGAATTGCGTTTCTGTATTTAGGATGATCCTCTGGGGAACCTGAACCTGGCTTTTGACATAGCCGAGAAACACCTGGACATTCCCAAAATGCTGGACGCAGAAGGTAATATTTATGGAATAGATGTACCAGATATGAGTTTCAAGATTAAAAATGAACTTTAAAATAAAATTGAACTTTCTCACACACTGTTCTTTCGAATATGTGGATTTTTTTCTGAGGCCTATTTTAGTCTTTATGACACACTGTGCTGCTTCTGTCTCCTTCCATTCTCCAAAGTCATTTTTCACTTTTTGGATTATTCCTTTCTGCCACCTTGACTTTTCCTCCCTCTCGATGCTGTAGATATCATCAACACCCCTAAGCCTGATGAAAGAGCTATCATGACCTATGTGTCCTGCTTTTACCATGCTTTTGCTGGAGCTGAGCAGGTATAGTGATTGAACTTACTCCCTTACTAAATTCAATCTTTTAGATAAGATTTAGATATTTATTTTGAGAACAGAGTCAAGTGCGTAAATCTATTGTCGGTTTGATTTTGACATTTCAGTTTGAGCAATAAATGTATTATGAGGATGCTGTTATTAGAGATATTGGAAGGATCAATGGGAGTGTGGCCCACTGTGTTACTTTGTGCTCTCAGGCAGAGACAGCTGCCAACAGGATCTGTAAGGTGCTCGGTGTAAACCAGGAGAATGAGAAAATGATGGAGGAGTATGAGAGACTGGCCAGTGAGGTAAAGCAGTTTTCATATATATATATATATATATATACTGTATAATCTGATACGTATTACACTAAACTTTGACATTAAAGAGAAGATTACAAAACATTTTTCTTTCCCCCACGTATGAATAATTCACACTCTTAACATGTTAACACGGAGCTCTCTTGCCTTTCCACTCATTCCCATGTTGTCCTTGTGTTTTCCAGCTGCTGGAGTGGATACGACGCACCACTCCCTGGCTGGAGAACCGGACCCCAGAGAAGACCATGGCAGAGATGCAGCGGAAGCTGGAGGACTTCAGGGACTACAGACGCCAGCACAAGCCCCCTAAAGTGCAGGAGAAGTGCCAACTGGAAATTAATTTCAACACCCTGCAGACCAAGTTGCGCATCAGCAATCGCCCTGCCTTCATGCCCTCTGAGGGGAAGATGGTATCTGTAAGTCATGACTCCAAAATCTTGCTTGTAATTCAGCAGTCAAAGAAGTGTTCATGATTGTGTGCACCATTGTTTATGTCTAGTCTAATGGCAAATGCTTTAGAGGTTCTGACGGTCTACCAACAGAGGATTATTAGTGCATCTTGCATCTTCAAACAATATTTTATTAAATTAAATTTTCTAATTTGCCAGTAAAATCAATCCAAAACATCTTAAGAATGTAGTATGAACAGTGATTTTTCATTCAGGATATAGCCAGTGCATGGCAGGGCCTGGAGCAGGCAGAGAAAGGCTTCGAGGAGTGGCTCCTTACAGAGATCCGTAGGCTGGAGAGGCTGGACCACCTGGCTGAAAAGTTTCGCCAGAAAGCTACCAATCATGAGAACTGGGCCAGCGGTGAGTTATAGTTTGGCTTCTTAACTGTGTGCGTGCTTGCTTTTCTATCTACCTCTCACTGCTACAGTATGTTTATAGGTCTTGACTTGTTAGCTACACGTTTAGCTCCAGGCACCTCAATTCCTGCTTCTCTGCCTGATTTTCAGTGTTCAAGTATTTTCTTTAATCTTGTGGTTTGTTCCTAATGAGATTTGATTTAATGTTTTACAGTCTGTTCAATGCAATAAGTCTGTTAGACTGCAACAGGTCATTTTCTCCATCAGTGCTGACCAAATAAGGCCCGTGTTTGAATCTAACCTGCTAATCAACTTGTTGTTCCTCTCTCTTTGCATATGTGTCATATTCAGGTAAAGAACTGATCCTTTCCCAGAAGGACTATGAAACAGCTACCCTGACAGAAATCAGAGCATTGCTTCGAAAACACGAGGCCTTCGAGAGTGACTTGGCAGCCCACCAGGACAGAGTGGAGCAGATTGCAGCCATTGCACAGGAACTAAAGTACGCACTCCATTTAGCAGACGTTTGCAATCATGGGTGATGGGGGCCCAGGAGTACATTGTCACTCCTGCCAAACACAACACAGGGGGGGAACTAATAGCAAAATCAACTAATGCAATCTTGTTTTTTGTTTTGGTGTCTCTTTTTTAAATATTATTTTAATCACATTTTGGCTTTAGACTCGTATAACCTACCGGGGTGACTGTCTGAATAGGTTATGGATGACAAACAACAAAGGACATGTGCACGACACAACACTGCACTCACATAAATTATGCAACAGTTCAATGGTCCCAAAAAAACATCACATTTCAGAAGTGCAGGAAAAAAAATGGAACAATATAAACTCACTGTCTCTAAAGTGTGATTTGCCACTGAAAAAAAAGTATTCATGAAAACCCTCTTCTTCTAAGTGTATCCTAATAGAAGGGAGGAGGGTGTGGTTTAAAGGCATGCTGACATTTGCAATCAGCAGTCAGTGATGAACACCTGTCCATCGTTACCTTCTCAGTCTGGGATTGGCCAGTATTTCCTGTTTCATTTTTAACCGATGCTCTGAGAGAGGAAGATAGCATTTCAGCTGACAAGCAAAATGGCCATGTGGTTTCCTACAAGGTATGTGTTGTTTAAATCACTGTTTTCCTGTTTGTTTTCTATTAATGGCCAGTTTATTTCACTCCAATGTTTGACCATGCTGTTTTCCTTTCCAGTCAGTTGCTCCTCATTGCACTGTTGAGCTGGAATGTCCATTCGTTTCCTGTTAAAAACAGTAAGGTTATCACTTCACCGAGACTACAAATTGCTAAGACACATGTTACTTTAAATATTGTCACGTTTTTCTTAAATTTTACCACAATTTCCCCTGACCTAGGCTGGAGCTGGCGTTATCCTGATGAAGGCAGTCTCACTAACATGGAGATGCCTCCTGGTTATTCATTCCAAAGTGCTCCTGCTCTGCGTTCCAGTGCAATTTACCCTGCTGTTTCATTCCCATATGAAGGAGTGAATACTAGTCCTGCAATGTATCCAGCAAGCCCTACTTCAGACATATCCAGTGTAGGTTCACGAGTACACTGGGAACTTCCTACTCCTGCTTCGGATCCTGTGGAAGAGTCTTCAACTCCCTACACTGAGTCCAGAACATCTCAGCCCATACCTGATAGCCTTCCTCCACCTTTGTTTCAGGCAGGTGAGCTTGATACCTATGAACTGAACTCAGAGATTGGTAATTCCGAACATGAAACTGAGGAGTCAAGCTTAATGCCAACGCCACCACCTCCTCCGTATCTGGAACCTGATTTTCAGCCTGGTGAGTTGAGTAACTATAACTACGTCTTTGAGCATGGAAATGCAGAGAGGGAAACAGAAGAACAAGGATACATGCCCCGACCTCCCTATGCCTCAGCTGCACAGGGAGCTGAAGAGTTGTCGTCTGCTTCCATGTCCGAACTCCCCGTGCAGCCAGTCTCCGAAAAAATGCAACCACTTGACCTGAATTACTACCTCTTCTTGACCGGTCAGCTTCCTCCTAGCACTCTCACTCACTTCCAGAAAACCTATGAGTCTGGCATAGACGACTGGGCTGAAGACCATTATGAGAGATACGATCCTATGGCTGAAAGTCCAACCATCCCCTCTCAAACGAAGGAGTTTCCCAGTGATGGACTTTGGCAGCAGCCCCAGTACTATTCCAAAGCTTAACCAGAACTGTAAGCCTTGTAAACCAACTTGATGCAAGTCAGGGTAAAGACAGTTGTAGGGTCCCTGCAGTTTACTAAACGTGTACTCATGTCTGTGTTCAAATTGCTTGTGACTTCTAAATAAAATGTTTTGCTGAAAACTAAACTGTTTCCTTTAATGTGGGTTGGCCACATTAAAGTCTGGGTCTCTCACTTGACAATTTAAAAAAAAAAAAAGCTTTGTTCAACTAGAGGACAGTATTTCTGGTACTCTATTTTAAGATCACAACACGATGGAGCACATCGTTGTTGCAAAGTTGGCTGTAACTGACAATCTAAACTCATCCTGGTAAACGGTAGCACCTACATGCTAGTCGCAGCTTAAGAGAATGGTGTAGTCTTTCGGCTTGAAGGATTGTTTGTGCTCATACCTGAGCTTAAAACTATATCTTTCGCCTACAACTTAAGGTGAAAATTAAACTTTGCAAACCAATTTCAGAATTAACTTCAGTCATTGGACTGGTGCCACATTTGCCTTTCCAGCACAATGAAAAGGGCCTGTTGTGAAGATGTAACTTAGGTTTATATTTAGTAAGCATTTAACTGCATTTGTACATGTGGTTTTATTTCTCATGGCAGTGCACATTTCATTTTAGCAGTTTCTCTAATCTTATATGATCAGACATGTGTAGATGGGAGTTTGTTAAAACGCTTTTTTTTTTTTTTTTTCTCAAACTCTAATTTATCCAGTAGCTTGCCTTTTTTTGTAAAGGCATTTAAATTCCTGGGGAACACAGTAAAGCTCTTTTCCACAACTGAAACAAACCGCAGTACGTGCTTTGTTTTTCCAGTGAGCTGGATTACCACGACGTGGCTGCTGTAAACCAACGCTGCCAGAGCATCTGTGACTTGTGGGACAAGCTGGGAACCCTGACTCAGAAGAGGAGAGAGTCACTGGAGGTGACGGCAACATTCAAGGATACTTTGCACTATTATGTGAATTTTGGATGAAATGCATTCATATCCATTTGGCCTTTTTTTTTTCATTGATTGTTCCAAAACAATGATTAATTTCTTTTCTTTTTTTTATGTTGGGATAAGTTAGTAGGTCTCCCCACAAGAGTGCGCTAATGTTCCATATGGACTACAATAGATGCAGAATGAAGTTGAATCTAAGACCAGCTTAATCAAAATGTCAGTGTGAGCATATTTAGGTGCCTGTCAATGCCATTCGAAAAGTGAAGACACAATGGATTGATGAGGAGAGATAATTGGATCCCCTGTAAAATCCCTGACCCAGATAGGATGGTAAAATGGGAGGGTGGAGGGGGATAAAGGAGAAATAGATGTAAGAGGTCCTATCCAGAAAGTGACTGGCTAAAAGCCCACTAGCCACTTCCTCTGATCTGTGTTGGCTATTCCAAACCTGCAAATGTGTGAGGGCCTGGGAAAAGGGCCAAGGATTAAGTCTGAATGACAGTGACAGAGGTCTGTTTTCTGTCCATCTTCCACTCCCCGCCATTCCCTGTATGGGTGGGTGGGGCGGGGGAGCTCGGACTATGTCAAGAACAACCAAGGGGGTGGGTTAACAAGGCCATACCAATGTTATGCACCCTGGGATTAGTAATCAAAACAGGTGAAGGGATGTTTGTTTTGGGATTTGTATGTGTGATATGAAGATGACTCCTTAGTTCATGGTGATAATGGTAGAACCTTGTGTTGAGCTTTAGTTTTTTTCAGGATTTAAAAATATACAACAGATATGTGATATCTTGTAATCCTCTCAGCGGACAGATAAGCTGCTGGAGACTATTGATCAGTTGTTCTTGGAGTTTGCCAAGAGGTCGGCTCCTTTCAACAACTGGATGGAAGGAGCTATGGAGGATCTGCAGGACATGTTCATAGTGCATACAACCGAAGAGGTCCAGGTACTCACAGCGCTGTAGATGAACTTACTGCTATTCTTGAGATTGAGATTTCATTTCACTGTATCTCTGCTGTTAAAAAATGTCAGTTTAATGTCAGTAAATCTGTCTCACCCAAAGAAAACCACACAATGCTGTTACACTCGACAAAATTTAAATATTAATACAATTTCATGACTTCCCTATTCCCATTCCAGAGTCTAATTGCAGCTCACGAGCAGTTCAAAGCTACTATGCCTGAGGCAGATGCAGAGAGACAGGCCATCATGGGAATCCACAGTGAGGTGCAGAAAATTTCCCAGAGCTATGGGATCAAGGCCAACATTATCAACCCGTACAGCACCATCACAATTGAGGAGCTTCTCAACAAGTGGGAAAAGGTAGCTACAGCTTTATAAGTCACTTACAGAGTCGTATGTTGAGGAATAAAGTCATTACACAGATAGAAGCTGTCTGGCTGTATAAAAATGTTAATTATGAAAAAGGAAAAAGGAGTGTAGTATCTGTGGTCCAGTGGTAAAGTAAAGTGCCGCTCTTATGTTTAATCACTGAGTTGAAGGATTCAGCACCCACTAAGTATCTAAATCATATAATCCAAATATACTAGCATAATTATCTTTAATGTTAGTAGCTCTTTTCAAGAGGATCCATCTTCTCACAATTACAAATAAGCCCTTTCTGTGTGAATGTGTCCGTTTTCCAGGTGAAGAAGCTGGTTCCTCAGAGAGATGGTGCCCTTCAGGAGGAGATGGCACGCCAGCATGCCCATGAGAGGCTGAGACGGCAGTTTGCTGCCCAGGCTAATCTTATTGGACCCTGGATACAGGCCAGGATGGAGGTTAGACATACAGGCTTCAAAAGCAATTTGACAGTTATCTCCATCTAATCCAATAAAGACATGAAATGGAAGATAATTATATTCAAATGCATTGTATATAAGGGAGGTACAATGATGGTGGTTTTCCTGATAATGATGATAATTGAATAATGTCAAGTATTATTATTATGCATATATATTTTTTTCTTCATTAAATGCTATATGTCCTGACAGAATTTACTCTCACAGGTAAATGACTTCCTGTAGTATCAGTGAGGAAACCGTCTGATCTGTAAACCAGCATCATATCATCTAAATTGGTCTGCAAATTAAGTTGACCTTTTTGTGTTATGCTAATAGGAAATTGGGCGCTGCTCCCTGGAGATAGGAGGCACCCTGGAGGACCAGATGACCCAGCTGAAGCAATTTGAGCACGTCATTGTTGCATACAAGCCCAACGTCGACAAGTTGGAGGGAGACCACCAGCTGATCCAGGAGTCGCTGGTGTTTGATAACAAACACACCAACTACACTATGGAGGTACAGGGCTGCGGCAAACAGCAGTACAAGACTGTGCATGCACTTGCAGTATTTGCATAAGTTACTCATTGCAGCTCCGTTGGATCAACATACATTTAGATATTCTGTTTTTAAACATTCAAATATTCATTAAACTGCACAAGGTTCAAGCTTCTCTGTGTCAACATGTCTGCTCTGTCATCACATCCACAGCATATCCGTGTCGGGTGGGAGCTGCTCCTCACAACCATCGCCCGAACCATCAATGAGATTGAGACCCATATACTGACCCGGGATGCCAAAGGCATCAGCCAACAGCAGATGAATGAATTCAGATCCTCTTTCAACCACTTTGACAGGGTACAACTTTCTGCTAATTTTCCTTTTTTTTGTCCATTTGAGTAGCTGATCTAAGTGATCCAGAAGCAGAGCAAGGGGTGGTGGTAGCCTTAGATTTAGATATGGTCCTCCTAAATGTTAGCACCGAAACCCAAATGTCCTCCTTAGAGAGGTCTTGGTGTACAAGATGCTGAATTCTTACCAGACCCAGGAGCAGTGCTCAGTAGCTGACCCTGCATTTGACCTGAAGTGATCTCTTGTGGAGTTGGTGGATGAATATTCTCCTTTGGCCCTCACAGATTACCACAATTAATGCACTGTAAACAGTAGCTGCTATTTTATTGTGGAATGTTAAGCCATATTTGGCTATATTTTATGTCTTGTAAGATGGTTGACCCATCCAAGTAGGGTGTTTCATTTTATTCAATCTGCAGGAAATCCACAGACTGACTGTTCTTCACCATACTGGAGTAAAAGCATGGATAATACACCTGACAAATACAAACTTCAAAGTGTCAAAATATTGCTGTGTACTGATGTCTCGGATAAGAATGTTTAGTGTCTGTGTATATTACAGCTGCTGCTTTCCTGAATTTCTAAGCTCTTTTAAGTGCCATTATCATGAAATCTACAGCATCTTTAATGTGTTATCGCAAAAGCCAAAAGATTAGGTGCTTGAAGTCTAAAGCTTTCCTCCTCAGTTATTTTATCATGATGCAAAACATTTAATTGTAAGTGTCAGATTTGGAAAAAGTTTGAAACCACTGCACATTGAATATGTAGGATTTAGTCTTACAATATTGCATGTCTAATGCACATTGTACTTTATATGATGCACTTAGCTTGTTCCTCTGTTTTACTTCAATCATTTCTGTAATCTCCCGTCTCTACTTTCCTCATTTCCTGTACGGTGAACCTGAAATTTGGCTTCCGACTGTAGAAGAAGAATGGCGCAATGGAGACTGATGACTTCAGAGCCTGCCTCATCTCTATGGGTTATGACTTGGTATGGTAATTCAAATGTCGGTGGGTGGATGGGGTTATGTTGTCAGTTGTTCTCACATTTTATTTACTGTACAAACTCTTCTCAATCGACATTTCTCAGGGCGAGGTGGAATTTGCCCGTATAATGATGCTGGTGGACCCCAATGCTACCGGAATCGTCTCTTTCCAGTCTTTCATAGACTTTATGACCAGAGAGACTGCTGACACAGACACTGCCGAGCAGGTTGTGGCATCCTTCCGGATCCTGGCAACTGACAAGGTATGTGTGTGCGACTTCCCGGCATATGGGCAGATATTCTTAGCCAGTACTAATCTACTCTATTCTTGTCATTATTTCCAAGTATTTGCCATGCCATGTTGATTTATGATCTACAATTTTGTTCACGAGCTTAAAATGGAAAAGGGCGATATTATCGTGAATCTTTTGGGAAACATGTCTGAAATGCATTTTCTTTCCACCACCACAGCCCTACATACTAGTGGAGGAGCTGAGAAGAGAACTCCCCCCTGAACAAGCAGAGTATTGCATCATGAGGATGCCGCCTTACGCTGGCCCTGGAGCACCACCAGGGGCACTGGACTACACTGCCTTCTCCACTGCCCTCTACGGAGAGAGCGACCTTTAACCAGCTAAAAAAACCTTTAATCTACTGACCGTTTACCTAACAACCCCCCCCCTACCCAATCCCCTTGCTTTCCATCTCTTGATAAATTTAAGGAATATAAGAAAGTTGGATCAAATATGTTGAATGAAATGTGTTTTTGTTCATTAGTTTTCTGAAGCATTAGACTGTCTACAATCATGCAGAGCATTGTCATGTGTCCTGGTCCTCTTGGGACAAAACATGCCCCCGAAACAAACAGAAACTGCCATGTTCAAATGATCTTGTGAGAAACAATGCACTGTACATTTTATCTTGTGTGTTAAGGTATTTTTGCAGAAAGTAGGCTTCAGTGAAGAAGGTAAAGCTAAAAGAAAAATGTACTCCATCAAAAATGCAGATCACTTAATACAACAACAGGATTGTGGTGTTTCTGTATTTTATCAGCCAAAGAAATTGGACATGAAAATCCTGTTTCGTTTAGCAATGATGTGTATTGTTTTCACGTTTCCTCACAGTGCCTTTGTTTTGGGAATACAGTCTTCTGATAAGGCATTTTGAGATGTTTAAAGTGAGTTACAGTTTGCAAAAGCAATTTCAGACCTACTGCCATACAACAATAAACGGTTTAGAAAATGGGTTCCCAAAGGCCAAAAATATACAGTACCAACAGAGAAAAAGTGGGCGAAACCACATGAATGCAAAAGTAAATGTTTACAATTGCTCAGTGGTTTAAAGGCAGAGAACATGGAAGACTGAATGTGCGGTATTCATGAGTAATGTGTTTTAAGATCAAAATTGAGATAAAGGCAGCAATAAAACATGCTAATGCTTACGTATGCCTATAAATAAGATCAATAAACTCCAAAAATAAACACACTAATAAGAAAATAATCATCAAATTAAGCACAACAGATCAAGTCCTTATTGATACCAGCCCTGAAAAACTGAAAGTTTTTCCACTGTATAATGCAGGACATGGCCATTGTATGGCACACATGACACCTCTGTTATGTGATATTGTGTCTAGAATCTTATTATAGATATAATTTTTTAATTTGTATTTTGGCTGCCAAATAAATTGTGCTGGCATTCTTCTGTCTTTTTCCCAACTATTTCCAGAGACGTGTAAACACTTCTTGTTCGTTCTCGAGGAAGTTTTGGCTTAAAAAGCATCACTTATGTAAACTCCATATTTAGCCATCTCCGTGTTGTGTGCCTTTTATTATGTGTGCTGACTAAATATGTTTACTTTTGTAGTCAAGCTGTTTCTCAATTTTCCCTTCCTGACACATAAGACATATTGTTAGTAGAAATATACACTGATCCCTGATTTGTCCATATCACACAGCTGTTTGGATACATGTTACCTTGCAGTATACTTATCCTCTATACTGTTTGAGCATAAACTGAAGCTATAGTATTTAAAGAATGTGCATATTGCCATACACAAATAGAGTATTTAAATAGACTGTAGTGGCAATGATTTAACCGAAAATGTGCTGGTTATGCTCATGCTCATAACACTTGCTAAATCTATGCAAATGACTTCCTGCTAGAACAATCTGTGTAATGCTCTTAATGAAAAAGAATGATAAATCAAACATTTTGTGTTCTTGATTTCACACCCTTTGGCAGTTTGTGAATCATGCAAGAGTGCTAAAATACTGTGGAAGTTATCAAACTAATGACATTTTCTGTAAAGAGGATCGTTGGCCATTTCACAAAAACTGAACACGAGGCACTGGAGCACACTTTTAATTTAATACTCTATTTAGATGCAAGCAATCCCCTTTAAAAAGAAAAGCTGCCACTGATCTGATCTCTGTGGATACAAGAGGTATTCTCATATCGAGTGAACGCTTTGATTTGTTGTATTTTGGTAGGAAAATAAAGATACTCAGGCAGTACTGACACCTTGAAGACTTTTGATGACTCTGTTATCAACAAATTCATTAAGTTAATCTTTGTACTTGAGGGTAACGGACTAATCAAATAAACTGTTTGTGACTAATTCAAACATTTATTTCAAACAGATAAATCCTTGCTTGGACTATGTCTTTCATTTGTCACCATATTGGAAAATATTTAAAAGCAATAATCCATGTGTAGACAAAATCCACAAGACTGGAACCTGCTGTCAAACTGACTGAGAGGTCTTTAGATGAACATTAAACAAAGTATTCTAAGTCAGTGATCAGACAGTCAATAGTGGTTGTAAAAAATAGCATGACAAAAGACCTATATTTTAATTTACGAATCTATTTTCTATTTTTCTATTCATACTGTATGACTGGGAGAAGATACTGGGTAAATGAGATGCTAGCGGAGCTACATCTTAAGTAGACTTTTACAAGCTAACAAGTGCGTCTGTGCTTGGCCAGAGAGAAAAGCTGGAAAAGTATTTTTTTTTTTACTTTGTAAAGTAGTTAAGACATTTGCAATGTCATCTTCAAAAGCCGCAATTCTACCCAATTATATAAAATTGTTGAAGGGAAAGAACAATGTTGATTTAGCTTTTACTTTTAGGGCAAATATTATAGAATAGGACCTTTAGATGCCATTACAGGTCAGTGAATTTCAAAATGTAAAATGATTCTCTCTCTTTGAGGAGCATGAAGGTCAGCAAATGTCAGGGAAGTCAACCTATTACATTATGCAGTATCTTCTGTGGAAGTAGAAGTTTGGTGCAAGGGTGGTATAGGGATAATGAAGCCTTCCCCATGAAGCCCATTACATTTGTTTCTGTATTTTGTGCACAAGTGGAACGTGTGTCCTGGTAATGCTTGAGAAAAGTCAGGGGGTCCCCAAAAACATTAGTATTCATCTCCTGGGCACCATCAGTATCCAAAGCAAATTTCATGAAAATCCATCAGTTAGTTTTCCAGACAACAGGGACGAAAGCATTAATGAGTGCAATTGAACATTTCTACCAGAAAGTGTCTCTTGAGGAAAGGTTGGCAGGGGTCATTAAAATCAAGTGGACATACCCGCAGGAGATCCTGAATATTCATAGCAAACTCTGATAACTCTAATAACTTCCTAGATGTTTCCTGGGAAGAACTGTGTAACTTGATAATTATTATGGGGCAATTTGAGGCCATGTTCTGTTGGTACACTTCCAATTCATTAAGCCCATAAATGATGAACACATATTAGGGCTAAGGTTTCGAGTAGTAAATCAAACATTTCTTACTCGGGGTTGAATGCAGCAGTTCTTTAAATTACATTCCTATTTCCCTGTAATTATAAGCACAAAGCCCAGAATGCTTTATATGCAACTTCTTAATAAATTATGAGGAAATCACAAACCCATAAAATTAAACATTAAGAAGTGTCTGGTCAGAGAAAAAGATAGAGGAAAAATGTGTAATTATCTATAGTACAAAAGTTATTTTGAATACTAGTCTTTTAAAGTATGTATATAGTGAATAGTTAAACACATGCAATTGTCACTTTTTTGCAGGGTATTTGCAGGGATACAGTACAGAGTAACCACTTATTTTTCAGTCAGCATTGGATATACCCACTTCGTTTTTCCATTCTAAATTTAGAATAGGATGGTGAAGGCATGCCATAGTTGTCCAATTGTCACGAGTGGACAATAGTGACTCATTTTAGTTGTCTCAACCTGTCTGTAAGCCAATATTGATGGCAACATCCACACCTCTTCTGTAGCTAATGTTAATTTCATAATGATCCTTACTGCCTGAAGTCAAGCAGCAGTAGTTCAGTGACAATGTGCAAATACTACTGGTATATTTTTGGGTGAGATAAAATGTACTGTCACTGTTAATAACACAGAGTTACAAACCCCTAAAAATTATTTATTGGAGCATAAATTAAGAGTATACCCATTGTTCAGACACCACTGGCTATGTTAGATAACCCATGGTCACATGCTGATTAATGCTAGCTAACATGCTAGTGACACACCTTTATTTACAACCATGCACTTTGTGGAAGTAGACTCTAAAGTTGAATATTCATCCAAAAAATCCACAATGAATCCTTGTGAGCTGAAGTAAACTATGCGCTCCTGGGGGTTTACAGTAAAAGGATACTAGCTACGCTTTTTCTTCTTGTTGTTTTATTTAGTTTTTGTGTTTTGTTTGTTTTTTGTTCGCCTTACGTGTTTAATGTGTCTTCTCCTCACTTGACATAAACTAAAGTTACTCCCGCCAAAATAGTGGAGAGAAAAAAAGAAATGGAGTCCCCGAACCCCGGATCAGCAGGCTCCTCCCGCACAACAACAACAACGGTGGTACACCTTGCTCCTCCAGCCCTTCAGTCTCATTCAGGGCCACCAACATCACTCAAGTGTGTCTAATGTGGCTAGTTTGGTTCAAATAATGACTGACACTGGAGAGGGAGACGATGAATTCCAGTTTTTACGAACGGTAAGTCAGACACTTTACAAACAAAGGTGTTAAATGTAGTTAATACTGTTGGGCCGAGCTACAGAGGATGCGTTGGCTAAGCTAAGCAAGCGAACCTATAGCAACCAGTCAGCAATCAATAACCTAACTAACATAAGCTCCTTGTATTGTGTTGTAAGTTTGCATAGTTGTGTCTCAGGATACAAAAAGTAGCTGCTCTTGTCCAAACTCCATGTTTGCAGCATTTTAAGTCCACTATTAGTCAGACTACTTTTTGACTTTTGTTATTTAGAACCTCAGTTTTAATATATAATATTTTAGTGACTTACTGTAGTTACTTTCCATTAACAGAGCTAGTTTAACATCGGTAAGCATGGGTCTATCAAAATCAAGTATGCTTTTATGCAAACGTTTTTTGTAAAAAATGATAATGTTCTATTCATAAGTATAATTTATATAAAACGTACAAAATAATACAAATTCATTTAAAGATCAGCTTTACTTTAAGTGTGCAGCTCACAGCAGATTTTTTTTGCTATCTTCATCACTTTGCTCTGTTTAGCTCACTGATAGTAAATACCACAAATGGCCTTTTTTTTTTTTCACCCTCACTGCAAGATGCTATCATTGTTTCCTAGTTGTACGTTGTCTCACAGCTTGTTATCTTTGGCCTCTGATAAGGGCATGTCACAAGAAGAGTGTCTGGTGTGGATATGAGACA
>NW_023339751.1:14839628-14871751 GCF_004916995.1 Morone saxatilis | reverse complement strand
CACACACACACACACACGCTGGCAGTGATGCAGATGGTTACTGAACCCAGTACCCAGATTGAGGCAAGATTGATCCACGATATGAAAATTACACAGTAGTTATCCGTCATACATTATTACATTAAATGCAGTGTTTCCCCTCCAAGATCCTGACAAATACTGTCTCACGGTCAGTTTAGTTAGTATGACAGTAGAAACATAATACCCAAACTGGTTCTGTGAAATGGCGTCTCTGCTTTTTTCCCCTGAAGCTAAATGTTTTATTCTTTTTTTTAAAAACTTTATTCATTCATTTATAATGGAAGTGGAGGTGGACTATCTGTTAGACAAGGTGGTCCACTTCCACTGTATACTATGAAAAACAGTGGATTTTACAGATAGAATACAGACCAGCTTCAGTTTCAAATCCAAAACAAGACAATTCGAGTGTATTTCCGTTTGCCAGGGCTTTCAACATTTAGATTAAGTTAGCTTAGTGAATTTTCACTTGCTAAATGGACCTTGAAGAAGAGCTGAGTCCTCTAGCCATCTGAATGCCACACAGTGCCTCAGCATTGGGCGGTGTGTTTGACTGATTGCAGAGTACTGCTGATATGAGGAGTGGAAAGAAGGGTGAATCTGGGGTCAGATATCGCTGTATCTTCCCAATATGGAGGTATGCAGCCTGGGTACGGAGAGGTGTTGGAAGTCCTGACTGGACTTTGGAGACCAGTCGTCTGTTGTCCCTCTTTACAGTTCCTTAAATAGATGTGAAAAGCCTTATTCCTTTGACGTGGTCCATTTGACATTTAAATAAAGATAAGATAAAGGTGACAGAGATCTAATGTACATGAATTCCCAGTAGGGCTTAGGGTTGCAGGTTAGCAGATTGTGGTGGTACAACAATTATTATTATCAGCTACAATGACCCATAAAGAAATGAATACAAGCTTTTTTTTGGCATGAAAAAAATTGTTAATTTCACTAACTATTATGGGAGAATCCAGTACTGTAGATAAACAAATGTACATGATAACTGAATTTGTGAAATTGTATACTGCTGCTACCCTCGAAGGGCTATGTTACGCTGATATGTAAGCAGGATGCTTGCATATATTGTGCCCCCTAGGCACAGACAAAAATGTAGGTGCACTGTAATTCTTTTAATAAAAGCATGATGAATGTGTCTCTTTTATAATATGAAACATTCATTGTGCACAAGGTACAGGGGCAAGAAATTACTGAAAAACTTCAAACGTGAGATAGGACCTAACAAATGGCAGTAATGCATTGTGCTTGATTAATGAATCCCTTTTTAAACAACGTAAAGGCTGCTCATTTTTGTGAAGTGTTGCATTAGGCCCCAGCATTAATGGATTCATGGCAATCTGGACAAACAATCTGAATCCAGTATCTAACTGGCTTACTCTGGCTTCAGTATTAAATTTGCTTATCAAATCTCAGTTCAAAGCAAAACACATTTGTTGGCAAAGCTGCTTGGTGTATGTACAGTACATGGAACATTATACATGTTTATAGTAGCAGCAGATATGAATTGTTGATTAAATGCGTATTTGTCACATTGAAACAACAGTAGGCTATTGTACTTAGCACACCTTATTTTTCACATGCAACTTTTTCCAAATACTGGAGGTCCTGATTCGGAACTGGCTTTACTGAGAATATGTAGCTCTGTTTGTGTTGTTTGAAAGCACAACAGCAGTGTAGAGAACTGATAAATCATGCCAGTATGACTGATGGTCTCTCTGAATACAGTGTGTATGTAAAACAGTACATGAAATCTTCACTGACAATCAATCATTTTCTGTTTTCTGCATAATTTCATGTAATTTGTTCAGGGTTTGTGGGTTGTCGATATGGGAAGGTTATGCAGAGTCTGTGCTTACTGCCGTCTTCTGCGTGTGTGTTTTTCATCAGGGAGATGATGTGGTTTTGCAGAGTACCTTCACCTCCCGGGAGGAACATGTGAAGCTCTGTCTTGCTGCCGAGGGATTTGGCAGTAGACTGTGTAGGCTTGAGCCCACCTCTAACTGCAAGGTAAAGGGTAAAACGATTGCACAGTTTTCCTCAGTGCCAGAGCAGTCCTTTTGTCATTATGATCACAATTCATATTCTTGAAATATTAAAAATAAAAGAGAGGTCTAAAATGATGCACAAAATTCACTAAAAAGTTTAAGAATATTTTACCTGGACAGAAATACTGTATCTTCTGTATGTAGGTTTAAGAAATATAGTAATGAATTCAAACTGTAATATCACAAGATTACAAGATAAATTAACCTGTGTCTGTCTTTATATATAGTTTCAATGATCGCTGTCTTATTTCTAATATTGTCCGAACAGTAAGTTATTCTAAAGTATCTAAATGTTTATTTTCTTGTTTCTTTCTTGTAATTGTTCTGCATTATATAGCAAAAAAACAACCTGTTTATATCGTCAAGAATTACCAATATGTCTGCGATTGGCTCAAATCCATGTATCGGTCAGGCTCTTAATATGTTTCTTACCTTTTTATCAGCGTTTGTCTGATTTTTGTGTGCTGGATTTTCCCTCTTTTCTTCCCAATTTGGACTTCCCAATTCTCAATTTGCTGTGGTCCTTGTCAGTGCTAATTGAACTATTAGCCTGTGAAGGGAATATACAGATATGAAGCTACCTCAGTGACACATACTCTTGTCTTGTTGTCTTTTCTAACAGAATGTTCCACCAGACTTGTCTGTATGTGGTTTTGTCCTGGCCCAGTGTCTCTCTGTTAGAGCCCTGCAGGAAATGCTGACCCACAGTGAGGACCTGGCTGCAGAGGTGAGAGTCTTCTTTCCTCTTCTCTTCTTTCCTCTCCTCTTCTCTTCTTTCCTCTTCTCTTCTTTCTTCTTCTCTTCTTTCCTCTTCTCTTCCCCTAATGCATCTAAACATTTGTGAAACAGATATTTGCTATCAAATATATGTCACTGTGACATTCATACAATAATTTGAATTCTATGAAGATTTCTACAGCCACATTAAGTTGCCAGGTTAAACTGACCTCATATCAGCCTTATTTGTAATTGAGTGTAAAACACATGTTATTGTACTTGACTGTGATATTTTGTAAACTGCTGACTATAATATGATTTTATATAAATAATAGACTTTATTTGAGAGGGATTTGGACTGTATTTATTCATCTGGAGCAACAAGGTTAACGCTAATCTTATGACAAATAAGCACTCGTAAAACTAAAACAGCTGGTGTTGACAATTAACAAGCGAACAAAATGAAACACACATTTAAATTGATACATTTTTGTATTCCAGGCTTTTTATTTTTAATTTAGTCTTTGTTTCTGTTTATTTTATTTTCTCACACTACTGTTATTGTGTTTACTCATACTTTGAGTTCTATAATGCCATGCGATTTCCAGGTGGTAGCAGGAGGAAGCCATCGCACTCTTCTTTATGGCCATGCAGTGTTGTTCCTACACTCATACAGTGGCATGGTGAGTCGCCTTCTTATAATGCAGAAATAAGTCAGAAGGCTTCAGTCTTTCTTTTTCCACTTGCAAATAGCAAATAGTTTTTTCAGCTTTAAAAATAAATTTGTTCATATGTTCACTGACATGTATATCCACTGTCCATTTTACTCCCAGTATCTCAGCTGCTTATCTTCATCTCAGTCTTCAACTGACAAACTCACTTTTGATGTTGGTCTGCAAGAGGATAAAGCAGGTATTTGGTATTAGTCCTTTTTAAACGCTCGATAACTGTAATATCAGTACATTTGCTTTTGCAATGTTCTTAAAATATATATATTTATGCATTTATATCACATGTAATCCTCTTTTTATAATTATAATATAATATGGTTTATTTGTAATCTTAAAAGTGGGTAAGCCTTTGTCAAGTATGTGGAACAGCAAAAACTCTTTGTATATATTGTGTTTGTGGCTTAGGTGAGGCGTGTTGGTGGACCGTCCACCCAGCATCCAGACAGAGGTCAGAGGGTGAGAAAGTGCGTGTTGGGGATGATCTCATACTCGTCAGTGTGTCCTCAGAAAGATATCTGGTGAGTCAGTAAAGAAGTTAAGTTTTTCACTCTTAGATGACAAAGAATCTGCTTTAAATACTTCAGACTATGAGATTGAAAGGCTACTAATTAAACATTTGAAGTTGAAATTGAATGTGTGTTTTTTTTCTCCCGTCTTTCCTCTGCGCAGAAACTACCATTTATATGTCCCTGGTTTAATTTCCTTTGACTTCATTCAGTAGTCTGCAATCTGTGTTCTCTCTGCCTCTGATGAGTTGTTTAGCATAATTGTTTATGATAACAACTTTTGTAGTCTAAAAATCAGAAGTTGTATTCATTGTTGATGAGCCCATTTTTTCTTGTTACCGTTTTGTTTCTTTCCAGCACCTATCCTTTGGCACTGTATTTGACAACAAAAGCTTGAGTGACAGCCTGATTGTTAATGCAGCCTTCCAGCAAACTCTTTGGAGTGTCGCTCCCATCTGCTCTGGAGGTGGAGTTGCTCAAGGCAAGTTCGACAACTGATTGTTGTGTCCAAGAAATGTGATTGGTCCAGCCATGTGATGTATATGTGACTTTTCAAACTGCTGTCAGGGTCAAAATCAGGTTGCAAGATCTGGTGTCTGTTGTGCTTTATTCTAGGATACCTAAAGGGGGGCGACACAGTGCGGCTACTCCACAGCCATAGTGACGCATGTCTGACTGTTCCGTCTGCAGAGCAGGGAGAGGAGCTGCAAAGGTCAGTTGGAAAGACCAGACTCCTTCATGTCAGCTAAACCAAACGTCCTTTACTTCTGTGGTCATGTCTTTTTTTCTTAATCTAGGATAATGCATTACGAGATTGGATCAGTGTCCAGGCATGCCCGCTCTCTCTGGAGGCTGGAGATTCTGCGTGTTGTGTAAGTATATACACGATGTGATGCTTCACTCACTATAAAAGTGAGTAGTATTTTGAGTTCTATAGTTTAACACCATCAAATTTTAAAGAGAAAATAATGCACACTTACACAACACCGTGGTTGAGTTGTTGTGAAGACCATAGAGGGAGTCAGTATCATGTCCATATGCATTGCACTGCTGCTGGTCTCTGCCAGGGCAGGGCCCAGAATTTCTGTTACTGTTGTTTTTTTCTCACAAAGGCTGTACACAGTTGCTGGAACCATATTTAATAGCACTGGCCCAGAATGGAATTAGTGTTGTGTGTTTCCCCTGCTTGCTCCCCTGCCATCTCAACAATAAAGAGGACATTTTGAAAAATGTTCAGCTGCATTCAACAGAAAACAAAAGCAACAAAAAAGCCACAATGTTTTTGATATTCCTCAGTTGGAGTGGTAGGCATACATGCTGGGGTCAACCTTTCCGACTCTGTCATATGACCACTGGGAGGTATCTGGGTCTTACCGAGGAGAAAGGCCTGCATCTGGTTGATCGGGACAAGGCTGATATCAACACAACCTCCTTCTGCTTTCGATCATCAAAGGTCAGGAATCACATGAGAAATAATAATACTCAACCTTTTTTTAAGGCTGATGTGATCAATTCATTATCTAAAATGTTTCTATAGAATGGAGACTTGAAAGTTATTAGTGTAGCACAGGTTTCCAAGTTATGACCAGATCAGTTATTATCAGTGACACAATCTGTTTGTGATATGTCTAACAGTAGATTTTTGTCTGTAGGACAAGCTTGACATTGGCACCAAGACTAATGTTGATGGCATGGGGATCCCAGAGATCAAGTACGGAGACTCCATTTGTTATGTTCAGCATGTAGACTCTGGGCTCTGGCTCACCTACCAGGCTGTTGATGCCAAATCTACACGCATGGGAGGGACTCAGCGAAAAGTAATCCTTTAGATTTGAAATTATTGTAAGAGAATCATATTTGATGTACTAAATTGCACTTTAATGTAGTGAAAGGAAATCATAGCAATTTGTATGTTTCCAGGCTGTTTTGCACAGCGAGGGTCACATGGACGACGGGCTGACGCTGTCTCGTTCTCAGAGGGAAGAATCTCATACTGCCAGACTCATCCGGAGTGCTACCCTCCTCTTCACTTGCTTTATCAGGTACTGGATGTCATATCTAGACCCTCAGTCATTTGTGGATACCAAACTGATACATGTGCTCTTTTGTTACAGTTCCACTTGCATAGTGAAGGTTGTTTCCAGCTGCAGTGTTCGCTACCTTAGTAGAGATTGAAGTGTTGTACTAAATATCTGACTGCAAGTGTGTTCATAGCACAGGCCTTGTACGTGTCCTTGTTGGAGCTAGACAGAAGTAAAGAAATAACTAAAAAGTGATTACTATCAAGATTATTTGTCTTTGTTATGAGTTCACTGTTATTGTTTTTTTTTAAACACACAAATACTGAGTGACTATCCATTAATGCCAACTTTTTCAAAATACCATGGAATGCTACTATGTTTTAAAAAGTTTGAGCTGCATAATTAAGTCTCCTACTTCTGTTCTTGTAGCTCAGATACTCTGTCACACTTTCTGTTCTCTGTCTTCCAATAATAAGTATCATAGAATATTGCTATGACCAGATACTAGTCACTGTGAATCCTGGGGTTCTTTTAACGACAGCAAAAATATTTGAAAGACTGGTAGTTTGAGTCTAAGCAAGAAACTAATCACTGCTATGATATATTGCTTTATTATACTTAACCCAATTTTTCTTCAGGAAACTGGATGGTTTCAGTCAACACGGAAACCTCACGTTTGGCAGCCTGCCAATGGAGATAGTGACCTGTAGTCTGCAGGATCTAATAAACTATTTTCAGCCTCCACCGGAGGGGCTAGACCATGAAGCTAAACAGAACAAAATGACAGCGTTAAAGAATCGGCAGAACATGTTTCAGGAGGAGGTAAAAATATATAAATATATGCATATGTACATATGATATGTGTCACAGTGCTATAAGTATACCCCCACCTTTCTTCACAGGGTGTGATAGATTTGGTCCTAGATTGTATTGATCGTCTGCACCAACATAGTAGTGCTTCTCATTCTGAGACTGCTCAAAGTGACGCAGGAGCAGAGTGGGAGACCATCCTCAACCGCTTCTATGAGCTATTGGGTGAGATCTTTTTCTAGTATAGATGACTCTAATACAGACACCACAACGTTAATTACCTACTGACACTGATGCCAAAGGGATACAGTTTTTTGACATCTACTAAACTGTTAATAATCCATTTCAGTGCTTTTTTGACTTAAAATACCTATCTTAAAAATGATCCATGTTTATTTCATTTTACCCCTACAGCTGCTCTGCTACGGCGAAACCGTGTAAATTGTGCACATTTCTCAGGTTCTCTAGACTGGCTGATCAGCAGACTAGACCGGCTGGAGGCCTCTTCTGGTTGGTTGGATTTGTGGGCATTTCATTTACAATCACATTTTTAATTTGCAAAACATGAAAAAAAATAAAAATGTTGAACTTCTTATACCTGTTTGAGTTGTTTTACGTCAGTGATAATGTAGTTTAATATTCCAGTTATACACTGTTATCTGATTATATCATGCGTACTGTGTGTAATGTACAGGAGTCTTGGAGGTTCTGCAGTGTGTCCTAGTGGAAAGTCCTGAAGCACTCAATGTCATTAAAGAAGGACACATTCATTCTATCATCTCATTTCTAGACATGCATGGATGCAACCACAAGGTAGTGTTTTAATGGTGTTTGTATATTTTAATTAAAATACTGTGCATGCGTCAATAATGGAAGAAAAATGACAGTTGTCATTATTTCTGGATTTATTGGCTGAAGTGCTGTAGCTTATCTAAATTTAACGGAAAAACATCCATTATTTGGACAAATGTCATCTCAGAATTGGCCTGTTTATGTATGCATTTGCAGCAGGGTTAGGAAATGAGCTAATGTCAGTTTCACCAATGCAAAAACATAAAAAAAGTAGCTGTTGTGGCTGTAATAGCAGTTTTCCGATCTGATCTAATTTGGGGATAAATGTGTTTATGGAGCTATTGCTAGATGAAGTGCTGACAGGTTGTGTTCCAGGTTCTGGAGGTGCTGTGCTCTCTGTGTGTGTGCCACGGTGTGGCGGTGCGGTCCAATCAGAACCTCATCTGTGACAACTTGCTGCCAGACAGAGACTTGCTGCTCCAAACACGTCTGACTAATCGGGTCACCAGGTACAATTCAGAATGTGTTCTCTAAATAGGACTGCTTTGTTTTGTCTCTGAGTCATTCTTTTCTCTTTAATTCTGTCCTCTTCTTTTTAATTTGGTGTTCTCATTCACTATGCACACACATCAGAAATTAAAAAAAAGTCTCATAAAATAAATAAAATATTTTCTATAACAAAAGAGTACATTTAACATGTGCCTGTTTTGCATTAAGTTCACTTAACATATTCTGTCCTTGCTTTTATTTACTCTTGGAGCCACCACTGAATGAGGACTCTGATATTATAGTTTTCCATCTGTAATGACACATCCTTGATACAAGAGATACTTCACATTTCCCCACAGTAGTCATCTTTTCTCTCAGTCTTGAGTTATATAAAGAATTACTCGTCTCCTTCCTTGTCTTCTCTTCATTTGCTACGACAATTATTTTTTTCTGAATAGATCAGACCGACAAAGAAGCACTCGTCTTCGTCTTGCCTCTTCCAATGAGACTTTGTAAAAGTAGCTCGTTGCCTGAGATTGTATGGCTCGACAGAGTTAATCTTTGGACACTTCTTGACAGTTTAATCACATTTCATGTTCTCTCTGTCTCTCAGTATTTTGGCCCACTATGCCAGTTTGATCTTGTGGGCAGTTTCAATTTCCCTTTTCCTTTGAGCTTGTTTTTTTTTTCACTTCACCGGCCCTTTTTCCTCAGCAGCTGCCTTCTTTTATCATGCTTTTCTCAGCAGCCCATTTTGTTCGTCAGGCCTTGTAGCTTATTTTGTTTCATATTCTTCACACCTGCTCAGTCCATTCCTCAGCTCTCTCTTCCTCCACAAGCCGTTCCCTCATTCTATTATTTTTATTTCTTTTTCAACTAAATGCCTCATTTATACACAGGCTTTAATTTTCATTTCGTTTATCTCCTCAATCTTCTTTCTCTTTTCTATCTTCTCCTTCTTGCTCACAAGATTTTTGTCAATTCTTCCAGATGTGCTTTTTCTTCATTCATTCTTTTCCATTTTTATCCAATCTCTTATATCACCTAAACCACATCATACCTCTCTGTGTCCTTTTCTCATTCCTTAAATTCCCTTCTTCTGTCCTCATATCTTCACTGTCAGGAGAGCTCTGTTAAGCGCGGGGTTAGTGTCCGTATATGAGTTGGCATTTATTCTCTCCACTTAATTCAAGCAACAGATTGGGGATTTACTCATCCATATACCTCTCCAAATTACTTCTGCTAATTTAGTTCCAGCGTTGAATTTGGGAGATCAAAATGAGACCCTATGCAAAAACTCTGCTCTGTATTTGTTCATTCTTTTATATATGTATGACAATGCAATGCATTGAGCCCATGAGAGTTATGCTCTGTGTAGGCCCCAGAAAGTACCAGATTGCCTTTACTAAAGGGAAGTTCAGTTTTTGGTACTACAGAGGGCAATATGGTAAAAATAAAAAAGAATTTACCAGAGAATTTATTAATTAGATATTCAGTTTAATGTTTCTATTTGGTACAATAAAAAGTGTGCTGTTTAACTCACTCCAGTCATACATATCACCCATCCTGGCTATCCTGAATTTTTCACAGGTAATTTTTATGCCTCTGTGCCAGTGACAGCTGTGGCTGGAGGCATTATGTTTTCAGGTTGTCTGTCTGTATGCTTGTAAAAGCGATATTTCAGAAACGCCTTGAGGGAATTTTTTCAAATTTGGCACAAACATCCATTTGGACTTAAGGATGAACTAGAATTTGCTGGTCATTGTGACCTCACAAAACACAGTTTTGGCCATAACAATAACAAGAATTCAAACACTAATAATGACAAGATTTCATACAGGATAAAACAAAGATGTCCCTAATAGGATAAAATAAAGAATCCATGACATTTTATATCCCAAAGGTCAACTTCAGCGTGACATTGTTCATCTGTCTATTCTTGTGAATGTGATATCTCAGGAAGAACCTTAAGTAAATTTTGTATTTGTATACGTATCTATATAATC
The DNA here is from genome assembly GCF_004916995.1 of Morone saxatilis. NCBI lineage: Eukaryota > Metazoa > Chordata > Actinopteri > Moronidae > Morone > Morone saxatilis. The sequence goes on along the minus strand of NW_023339751.1, from coordinate 14,861,604 downwards.
ATAGCTTCTATGTAGACAAAAAATACACTTTTTTAGTAAACTCTTTTATGTATTTGCTACATACATTATATGGGTCTGGACAAACTGCAACCTCACTGGTTGGCGGAGGTACACAACTGTAGGGTGGTAATTCTTGTAATACACTTTCCTTCTCCTCTTAATTGTTATTTTTTCTTGTAGTAGTCACAATCATAATGCTGTACAATTTTGTAACATTTCTTGAAGTTTTAAAGACCTATTCATGTCTTTGAAATTAATATTTGACTAAAAAACAAAGAAAGGCACCACTGTATTCTGACTTTTGTTGCCCCTTTGTTTGACTTTGGTACTCTCTGCATGTTACTCCACCACAGCATGAGACCAAACATCTTCTTGGCTCTGGGAGAAGATTCAGCCCAGCATCGGAGGTGGTACTATGAGCTGGTTGTGGATCATGTCGACTCCTTCCTCACATCTGAGCCCACACACCTGCGTGTTGGCTGGGCTTGCACTGAGGGATACCAGCCCAAGCCCACAGGGGGTGAAGGCTGGGGGGCCAACGGGGTGGGAGACAACCTCTGCTCCTACGGCTTTGATGGGCTTCACCTCTGGTCAGGTGAGGATGAGATCAGACGAGGTACAGTGTAGTGTGTACAGTATAAGTTTGACTGAGGAACTCACTCACTGAAAGTTTGCTTGTCAACCATATTTCAGTCTTGTTTAGTTTTGTCTGGGTGCACAATAATGAGCAGAGTTTAATTGTGATGTATTGTGATTTACAATTGTAAATTGTGTATAAAGAGTTCAGACCACCAGCAGAAAGTCAGCAAAACAAATAAACATAATATACTTATACACACATACAATAGACATGTGTTTTCTAGGATAGCAGTTCACAGGAAAGATTTATATTGCTCCACGTACTCCAAGGTACTTTTTTAGATAAACACATTCATCTTCATTGCATTATATTTAGTGCAATGAAAGGCGTATACTGGAGATGTAGCATGCCTGTTTAAAGGAGCAACAAAGAAATAAAATAAAATAGATATTTTTAAATGTGCCTGTTAAGAAGACTTGAAATTTCAGCAGCTATTGAAAGAACAGCATTGGCTACCTTTGTTCAGCAGCACTCGATGATCCAGAGCGAGCAAGCAATGTATTACTGCTTGTTCCTTTAAGCCTGCATAGAGAGAGATGGTCATATATGATAATAAATCATCAGCAGCAGTAAACAGTCAAACATAAGTGTATATAAAAATGAACAGTTTAATTGCATTTTAGTCATCTCCAGTGTGAGGTAAGAACTGTAACAACACTGACTGCAAAGTAGAGTGATTCCATATTTGGAATTTAAAATTGATTTGATGGTAATTAATGATGTTCTTTTGTGTTATACAATAAATGCCAGAATGAAGTAAAGTCAGCGTATCAATCATAGCCCTGCAGTGACACTGTCACTGTAATCTAATCCTTAACTTTAAAAAAACAAAAATAATAATAACAAAGAAGGGTGAACATATTATGGACAAAAACAATTAAAATTTTATTTTAGTTGTATGCATTTCATTTGATAAAGTATGGTCTTTGTAATGCTGTAAATGCAGTCTGATGTTGAGTTGAGGAGAAACTATCAACAATGGATGTGTCTTCTAAACCTCAGGCTGTGTGGGCCGCAGAGTTAGCTCTCCCTTCCCTCACCTGCTGAAAGATGACGATGTGGTCAGCTGCTGTCTAGACCTCAGTGCACCCTGCATCTCTTTCCGGGTCAATGGCCTACCTGTGCAGGGCATGTTGGAGAACTTCAGTGCAACTGGACTTCTTTTTCCTGTGGTCAGCTTCTCTGCTGGAGTCAAGTCAGTAGTGGAGATATGATTTTGTTTGACTGGCCTATATGGCTCAAGTTAATTTTGACAAAATGCTGTATTCAATAGTACTTGTATTGTTCTCAGTAGGCTGTCGAGTAGAGTTAAATAAATCAATTATTAATGTCTCTGTAAAAATCATAATACATAGTAAATACCTTCCTTGTCCTGTTTCTGGAAATCAGGGTTCGGTTTCTGTTTGGGGGAAGGCATGGAGAGTTTCGCTTCTTGCCCCCACCAGGTTTTGCTCCGTGCTCTGAGGCTCTGCTCCCGAGAGTCAAGCTCAAAGTAGAGCCATGTCACAAATACATATTGAATCATGGAGAAGGGAAACAACAGCTCATTGGCCCCTCAGTACCTTCTACTCCAGTGACCTTTTGTCCCGCACCAGTAGACACCAGCAAGGTAAAAACCAGCATAGTCAAATTTGATTTATTTCTTTATTTCATTTTACAGGTAGAGATTTTAGATTATATTATATATTATTATATTGAAATAATTCTTTGTGCTGAAATATACCATATCGATGTAGTTGAATTACTTTGACTTTGCTCATATTTCTCTCATAGGTGGTATTGCCCCCTCAACTTGAAGATATCCGAGAGAAAATGGCGGAAAACATCCATGAACTCTGGGCAATGGACAAGATTGATCTTGGATGGACACATGGACTTGTAAGTTAAGACAAACAACATCTATAATTGAATTACACTGCATAAATTAAATAAGACGTTTAAGACGATTGTACCATCTAAAGCTTCACCTGAAACCTGACTGGTCCAGTTCACTTCAGTTTTACATGCAGCCCCATAAAACATTAACTTTTGTCAAACAGGTGAGAGATGAAGTTAAGAGGCATGATCCCTGTCTGGTGGAGTTCTCCAAGCTGCCAGAGCACGAGAGGAACCAGAACCTTCAGATGGCTGAAGACACCCTCAGGTGAGCTTCACTGTCTGCATCACATTATAGACAACACTTCCTTGGTTATTTTTTTATTCAATAATTCATTAATTTTATTTGAAAAAAATATACAGATGTATGTCAATAGAAATTTTACACTTAAAGCTACTTAATTTAGTTTTCATTTTTATGATTAGTGAATGTTTCATTAAGTTTTCATATTTGTTTTTCCACTGCAGGACTCTCCTCGCCCTTGGTTTCCACATTGGTTTGATGGATGAACACGCTGTGGAGAGAGTCAAATACATGAGACTAGCCACCAAGTAAGTACAAGTTTAATATTATGTTATTGCACAAAGGAAACATTTGGGAGCTTTCAGTTTGGTCACTATTGGTGTAGCCCCACATGTGAGTTGCCTTATGTCTTTATTTTTCATCAAGTGTCATAAGCTATATAAGCAATATATGTGATGATTTATTCATGAATACTCTAAAAGCACAACCACATCATAACCACTCATCATTTTTTTAAGTTATTTACAATCTTGACACACTCCTATCCATTTTTGATTGCCTTTCCCAGATATGAGCAGCCCAGTGGGTATAGGCCTGCCCCAGTAGACTTGAGCCAGGTTTTGCTGAGCCCCGCCCATGAGGAAGCGGTTAACTTGCTGGCAGAGAATGATCACAATGTATGGGCCAGAGAGCGTATCAAACATGGATGGACCCATGGAACCCAACAGGTTTGTCTTCTGTGTTGCAGGCTCTACTGAGGAGGATTTACATTTGAACATTAATATTCACAGCCTTCCTCAAAAAAAAGTTTTCAGATGGTATTAAGAATATAGTAAATGAAAGTATTCCCCTGTACATTGTCTCTCAGTCATAACATAGAATATGCACATAGCAACAACATGCTCTGGCAACACAAACACTGACATTGTTCTCAAAAAATATAGTTGCCCATTTTTGGTCTTTGCCTCTGTATTTTTAGGATGTGAAAGCGAAGCGGAGCCCGTACCTCGTGCCCTACAGCCTTCTTGATGAAAAGAGTAGGAGAGTGGGCAGGGAGAGTGTCAGAGAGGCTTTCTGTACCCTGCTGGCCTACGGTTACAGCCTGGAACCACTCAACCAGGAACGGAGTATGTCTCAAATGATCTTATGAGTTATAGCTCAGTTCATTTCGACCAATATAAGCTAATGTAAACTTAATTAAGATGAGGCTCTCTTTGTTATGAACTAGCACAGACTTTACAGAATATTTCTAATACTTCTTGCCTTTGTCAACTTTGTATTGCAAAGATTCTCTTCTCTTCTCTCTTCAGTGGGACTTGAATGCAAATCAGTTGTTATTTTCTCTGTTTGTTGGGTTTACAGCTACATTATCAAATCCATGTCTCATCTCTGCTAAGAAGTGCCGAGTGTTCAGGCCAGATAAATCATACGCTGTAACGCTGGGGAAGTGGTACTTTGAATTTGAAATAGTGACAGCGGGGAATATGAGAGTGGGCTGGGCCCGACCAGGCTGTACGCCAGATAAAGAGCTCGGCTCAGATGACCAGGCATTTGTCTTCGATGGATTTGAGGTGAGATATTCAAATTTGACAGTTAAAATGGCATTAATATAATGTGTGAACAATAAGCCCAACTCTCAGTGTGACTTTGTTAAATCCCCAATGTGAATCTTTTCTTTTTGTCATAATAAAACTCAAGCGTGTTGAAAAAACAGGGCTTTGTGTTCCCACAGCTCTTAGATATTTCTTTATTTACTTTTACAGTATACAGAATGACAATATGACTTAAACTAAGTCCAAATTTAAATATTAGTTGACAAACTGGTATATCATGGCTTTGTTATTATTAGTGATGCCAGAGGATGTTTTGTAGAGTAGACAGAAACAGAACTGTGGCTTTATACTCTAGCTGTAAAATAACCATCTAATAAGGAGGTATTGAAATGAACTATATAAAGTAAAAACTAAAACAGAATACCTAACTTCAACAAGTTAGTTGTACATGCAAGCAATTTCATCAAGTTGGTGCTTGACCAATAACATCTATTCACGATTACAGCAAAGATGTGTGACCCTCATTAATCAGTGGGTGCAATCACACAGTTTCTGCTGCACTATTTCCACATTATTTAAAGTCAATACATAAAAAACCTTGTCATACTTCCCACTATGTATCACAAGGGACATTGACCTAAGCAAAGTGGAGCTGTAATCTGCTGAGCTGAGTTTAACGATCCTGTTAGCATCTCATCTCATCCTGCGCTGTGTGGGTTCTTTTACCTCTTTTCCTATGTGAGGGTTTTTACACTTGTCTGCTTTTATTTCTAAGTCCTCGTCTTCCCTGCTTTCAGGCTCAGTGGTACCATCAGGGCGTTGAGCCCCTGGGACGTCCATGGCAGCGAGGCGATGTGGTGGGTTGCTTGGTGGACATGGCTGAAAGCACCATGATGGTCACGCTCAATGGAGAGGTGCTGTTTAATGACAGAGGATCAGAGCTGGCTGCCAAGGACTTTGATATCAAAGACGGTCTGGAAGAGTTTTTGACTTTATACAGTGTATTGCACGGACTTAAAACTGTATTAAACTGAAAGATAATCATTTTATTTTATTTTATTAAAAGTCTAACCCATATCCAAGACTTAAATATACCTATCAGACTGAAATTTAATTCATCTTGTCTTTCTCCATATTTCCCAGGCCTTTTGCCTGTGGTCAGTGTTGGGGTGAACCAGGTGGGGAGGCTGAACCTGGGCCGCCAAGTGGACTCTCTGCAGTACTTTTCTGTGTGTGGCCTACAGGAGGGATATGAACCATTTGCTGTCAATATGGCCAGAGACCCAGCCCTGTGGATGAGTTGGAAACAGCCTCAGTTTACCTCCATAATGCCTGATGATCACAATTTACAGGTTAATTTAGCAGACTCCATGCTTTCTTTTACCTAGTAGCTTTGATAATATGTCGTATGTATTTAGTATGGTGCAATATTATGATACAGGCCTCTATACAACCCAGGGTTGCTTGTAACACCTGTTAATTGACAACACTTATCCCAAAAATCTTGTCCAAATCTTATTCCAGGTCACTAGAGTCAGTGGCTCAACAGATTCCTTATCCAGCCTGAGGGTCTCTCAGCGATTGTTTGCACATCACAGTGGAGGCAGTGAGATGGGCTTTTACCGGCTAAGCATGCCCATCGAATGTGCTGCCATCCTCACTAGCCCTGCCGGGGGCGTTCTTCCAGTGGCCTCCAACTCTCTGTCTTCAGGTTCTTATCATATCATATTATAGCATAGAATAGCAAAGAATAGCTTAGCTTAGCTTAGCATAGAATAGCATAACACCACAATAAGGACTCATTTGGTTTGCCATAAGTTCAAACAACAAATGACATTACCCCTTATTTAGCATGTAAACTATTAGCTATTAAAAGATACAAACTGATAGCAATAATTAGTGACTGACATCTTGATAGTTGTTGTTTGCATTTATCCAGATTATTCACTATCCTGATTATTGATATTCTACTATTATGACCTTGACGAGTTGTTCTGCTTAAGCTCTCCAGGGCCCTGCTGTAATTAATTCCTTTTGTCCTTTAAGGAAGGAAAGATCAGGAGGAGGTGGATTCTGACTTTGAAGTGCTGAGGAAGTCAGCCCATGGTTTTAATGGTTCAAGAGATGAGCTCAACCATAAGGATCATAGTCAAGACAAAACCTCAAGATTGAAACAACGGTAGGTTGTACAGAAACTAAAGTTAAAAGCAACACATATGCTAGCAAACAGGCTCTCTGTCTCACCACAGTCACAATTTATCTGCAAAATGAATCATGCTGTGTACAAATGTATCTGTGTTTTTGGTCTGTAAGGTTCATGCTGAAGAAGACTAAACCAGGACTAATCAGCAGCAACTCCTCTGCACGACTTCTAGAAGATGTCGTAGTTGACAAGGATAACTATGATCACCTTATCCAGAGCTCCAGAGTAAGGCTTTCCTTTTCTCATCATCTTATCTCATCATAACCAGATAACCACAGAACATAAAACATAATCAGTGCTAATAAGAAAACCAATTATTTTGCTCTATTATTTCTATAATACTCAATAATTCCCCTAAATAATACTACAAAATACTAAATGTATTTGGACAGTCTGCTGCCTCAGATTGCACTAAAATTAAACAAATTGCACTGCAGGGTTTCTGCACATGTATTGTGCTTCACATAAAAAAACATAAAAAACAAACACCAACTGACATCTCTGTTTCAGTATTATTACTCCGTGAGGGTTCTTCCAGGCCAGGAGCCGTTCAATGTGTGGGTAGGCTGGGTGACCTCTGACTTTCATCACCTTGATGTGACATTTGACACGGACAGTGTCCACACAGTGACTGTCACCCTCGGAGATGACAGTGGCAAAGTGCAGGAAAGGTCAGTATACACTAGGAGACTTTCATTGTTTGAATGGGTGACTTTACTTAGAATTTAAATACTAATTGCAGTCAAAGATGGTGCTTATTCTTGTCATGATTATCCTTTTTACACCATAATTAAACTTGTTATGTGATTCAGTTTACTGTACTTATCAAACAATGCTATATTAACTCCTGTGAAAAATTATTCCATAGTCCCTTAAATTCACTTGTGATTCTTTAGAGTGTTCATGACAAATTATCAGCAAGCCAATTAATTATAGCCCTATCTGTTTTCACAGTGTGAAGCGGTGTAACTGTTACATGTTTTGTGCTGGAGAAGCAACAGGCCTGTCTCAGAGTCGGAGAAGTTCAGGGTTGGAAATTGGCTGTTTAATTGACACAGCCACTGGACTGCTCACCTTTACCTCCAGTGGAGTGGAGATGGCCACTTTCTATCAAGTAGGTCATATAGGGATCTTCTCTATTCAGTATTTTTTTGTTAATTGTAATACATTGACCTCATACTGAGCTTTGTGCGTTGTATTTGGGAGAGTAACCTATGAAAGTAGTGAGTAATGTTTAACAGGGAGCACTGAATTATTAAACTGATGTAGTATTGTTTCACTGCTAATCAGGTGGAAGCCAGTACAAAGCTGTTTCCTGCTGTTTTTGTCAAGCCCACCACCAGCAACATGTTTCAGTTTGAAGTGGGACGCATTAAGGTACGGGAACTTTTAATTTTGAATGCTGTCATATACATTAGAAGAATTTTTTTTAACAGACAAAAAATTGGACAAATTGTTGTTGACATATCACAGGATTAGTAATTAATTAGGTTGCATCTTGGAAAGTTAGAACAGTTCAGTGTTGAGAAGTTTCTGCCCTGTGACCCTTTTTCAGTCTGTTTTTCAACCTGTTCTATTCCTTATAAATGTTTGGTGGTCTGTTATGCCATTCTATTCTATTTTTCCCCTCTCAATCTAGAATGTTATGCCACTGTCAGCAGGACTGCTTCGCAGTCAAAGAAGGAATGCCGCTCCTCAGTGTCCTCCAAGGTTTCAGGTCCAGCATCTTAGCCCGGTTTCGTGGACCAGAGTACCAGAACGTGCATTGAAGGTGATGGTGGATCGGCCAAATGAATACCACGGCTGGAGAGTCCAATGCTCTGAGCCCCTGCAAGTCATGACCCTTCAGATCCCTGATGAAAACAGGTTAAAGAGCAGGAATAAATATGTATTTTTGAAATAGGGGTTTTAAATTTAAGTGCGCAGAAAGTGATACATGTGTTGTTTCTAATGTTGCTGTCATCCCACGTCTCTTTTTCTGCTGCAATCTGCAAGCACAAGGCAGCACCCATGTATAACATCATCAAAACAGACTGTAGTTGCAAATTCTGACCTTCCTAGGTGCTGCCATTGTGCCAAGTTGTCAACAAGAGCTTTAATTTGATCTTGACCAAGAAACAACACAAATTGTCTTGTCATATGTGTAGGTGTGTTGACATTTTGGAGCTGTCGGAACTCGATGACCTCTTGACCTTTTACCACCACACTCTCCTCCTCTACTGCTCTTTATGCACCCTTGGAAATACCAGAGTTTGCCATGCTCTCTGCAGTCATGTGGACCAATCCCAGGTCCTTCATGCCATTCAGAATCCCCACCTCCCTGGCTCTCTCCGCTCTGCATTTTACCAGCTACTTATTCAGGTAATGTCTTGACTTTTTTCTTTAGGTAATGTTTATCGAAAACAGGATGAGGAAACTTTGGTCTTTGCAGAGTTACTAATTGAGTGTTCTTATTCTTTAGGTTCACCTCAGCAGCCACGCCACAGCATGTCTCATGATGAACCATGAATACATTGTGCCTATGACTGACCAGACCAGAGAAATCACCCTTTCTTCCAGCCCTGCTAATGGTGTTAATGGGGGGAAAGGTATTCCCAGCACTAGTCTTAGCACATCCCTTAAACCACGGATGCATTTCTCCTCTCCTTGTTTTGTCAGGAGTGATGGGATGGAAGGAGATAGTGCAGTTCAAATAGCCTCCACAGAGAGCCCAGAAATCCCTCTGGAGATATTGAAGGACCTGACTGTGGAGATGCTGACTGCTGGAGTATTGGCTGCGAGTCAGGGTGTAAGGGATCCTGTAGGAGGCAGCATTGAGCTTCTACTTGTTCCCCTAATTAGACTGTTCTACACCCTGCTGGTTATGGGGGTATTTGGCGATGAGGATTTAGGAAAAGTTCTGAGACTGATAGAACCGTCAGTCTTCTACACTCCCGAGGAGGAATATGAAGAAGAAGCTAGCGATGGTGAAAAAGAATGGAAAGGGGGCAACAAAAAAGAAGATGAAACCTCTAAACAAGGACTTCTTCAAATTAAACTTCCAGAAGCTGTCAAACTTGAGGTGAACAAACCACCACATTTGTTTGTTTTTCTTCTCCTTCCATTGGTAGTTTTGGATTAGCTTCAGATGCTGTGTTGTTATATTCCTGTAAGAAGTTTTAAAGGAAGATTTAATACATTTATTTTTCCAGCTCTGCAATCTGCTGTCCTACCTGTGTGATTGCCAAATGCGCCACAGGGTAGAAGCTGTGGTTGCCTTCTCTGACAACTTTGTGGGTCAGCTGCAGGAGAACCAACGCTTTCGCTACAACCAGGTCATGCAAGCACTCAACATGTCAGCCGCTCTCACCGCCCGCAAGACCAAGGAGTTCCGATCACCTCCAGAAGAGCAGGTTGAGTAATCTGCAATTAAATTTTGCTGTTTTATTCCTATAAGTAGTTGCTAATATTAGCTAAGAAGATAAAGATGTAAAAAACGGAGCTGTGGTTTTTGGATTTGTCTTTAGATCAACATGTTGCTGAGCTTTAGAGAAGATGAGCAACAGGAGAACTGCCCATGTCCAATGGAAATCCAACAGCTCCTGCAACACTTCCATCACCTCCTCAACACACACTCTGGTTAGAATGAATGAATGAATGAATAAATGCATGATTCATTATTATTCTTCATTGAGCCACGGAGCTGTGAAAAAGCTTTGAGAAGGCACTTGCCGTGGAAATCTCATCTTATTGGCTATTTTTGTACAGGCATTGAATTGGACAGTGACACAGAGGATGAAGAGGATGCTGAGTTGTCTGTAAAAGATCGACTTCTCAGTTTAGTAGCAAGAGTCATTGGACTGAAGAAGAAGAGACCCATAGAAGTGGAGGAGAGTAGACTGCAGAGTGCCAGTAAGCACATCCATGTTGTTAAAGCCCTTTCTCTGTCTCACTTTGTACATGTGTCTTACAACTACTATGTAACTTTAGTGTAATAACATGATCTATCCACTGTCTTGTCATACTGCACATTCTCAAATCTAAGGCTGATGGGACAGCAGTGTTTTTTTCTTTTAAGGGTAGTAGGTTTCCACTTTTCTACTTTTACTACAACCTTTCTCCTGCTGGTACTTCTTCAGAGTCCCTAAAAAAGCTGATCTCTGAGACAATGGTGCATTGGGCTCAAGAGACGGAGATGGAGGACCCTGAACTGGTTAGGGCTGTCTTCTCATTGCTACACTGCCAGTATCAGGGCCTTGGGGGGCAAATGGCAGGACCCCTCTGCAGAACGTACACCATTAGCCAGGCTTCTGTAGAGGACACCATGGCTCTCCTGTCCTCCCTGAGCCAAATCCGCTCCCTCCTCAGTGTCTGCATGGGGAAAGAAGAGGAGAGGTTGATGATCAGGAAACTAGGGTATGCGGACATTTGCAATGCAACATGGGTTTGCTTCTTTTCACACCTCTTGATTATTGTGATCTTGTGTAATAATTTGTATGTTTTAGTTTCTAACACATCATAATATCCTCTGGGGTGTGGAAAATATTCTTACACTTCATTTATTTGTGTGCTCTGTTTTATGTGCAGAGACATCATGAATAATAAAGTTTTCTACCAGCACCCCAACCTAATGAGGGCATTGGGGATGCATGAGACTGTGATGGAGGTTATGGTCAATGTTCTCGGAGAGGGGGAATCAAAGGTGAGAGATGAATTGAAATTTATGGTGATAATATGGATAAAATGTGTGAAATCAATGAAGCTGGTCTTTTCATTAGTTTGTTACTTGAACGGTTCTGATAATCTATAGACCATATTCTGAGGATAAAAGGTAAAATTGTGTCCTACCTGATGTGCATCATTAATAGGGCAATACTCCTTGTATTACAGTTTCTCTACCTCCTTGCATTTCGATTTTCTTTAGATCCATGTATTCATTTTCTTTTGTTAGGAGATTACTTTTCCCAAGATGGTGGCCAGCTGCTGTCGATTCCTGTGTTATTTTTGTCGCATCAGCCGTCACAATCAGGGAGCCCTTTTTGACCATCTCAGCTACCTGCTGGAAAACAGCAGTGTTGGACTAGGTAAAGCTTTTTTCTGTGTCCCTGATGTGCAAAGTAACAGAAACTCCTATAGAATTCTCTGTAATGCATTGCAATACAAGAACACTCCAGTACCCTACAGAACCTGATTTATCTATAACTGTCAGCTTTTTGAGAGAGGTATTGATTCAACTTTCTGGCAATTTTTAAGGACAATTTGTAGTGCTGTTGCAAGGATAACTTTGAAATTTAAACATGTAAAGCTTCACTAAGGTAGTTTACTATTGATTGCAGGACTGAATTACACAGACATACAGTATGTGTCAATGTGTCCACCCCTCTTGTCTATAAGAAATAAAATGAGAAAACAGTTCTTGTTTGACTTTACTTTTAGGGCTCAAATAACCTTGTGAAGGTGGCAGGATCTTGTCTCCATCTTAAGAAATATCCTGATATTATATTTAGGTTATGCTTTGGTGTTCAGATAGTTTTATGTATTTGTCCCTTAGCTTCACCGTCCATGCGTGGGGCCACTCCTCTGGATGTGGCAGCCGCCTCTGTTATGGATAATAACGAACTGGCCTTAGCGCTGAGGGAACCTGACCTAGAGAAGGTGAGTTCATGTTCTGTGCCCTCCTCTGCAGGACTGCTGTTAATAGTCTCCATTATGTCATGTACACATGGATAAGCGCTCTGCTCTAAAATGAACATGCTCTGCCTTTCCATGTTATTTTGCAGTTTCACTCATCTGTTATTTATATTTGTGTGTTTAGGTGGCATTTAGTTTTCTCTCTATATAGTACTTTATTGGTTTACTCTACACCACCCTCCTGCTGAGAAGAAAGTAGTTGACTGTTGGATACCACTATTCCAATAACACATATTTTATTAGCCCAAAAACGGGACCCTGCTTCTTCCCTACTCTGACTCCGATTCTGGTCAGAGGGTTTAACCTGAGCCAGGCCATACAACAAGGTATTAGCCGACATGCAATATTCTGTTATCAGAATTGGTATTGGGAAGGAAAAAATTATATTGGAACATCTCTGTTGACTATGAACCTTGGAGAGAGCCGTAGCACATTTTAATGGTGTTATTTGTGTCAAAAATATCAGTCAGGATGTAGGTGACATGCAGCAGTATGTAGCTTTAGTATCTGATGGAACAATTTATTGAGCAACACACTGCATAATATCTGCCCTCACTTGCATGACTAGTTACTTAAAATCAAATGAGGGCATATATTTATTTGTTCAGTTTCTAGAAAGGCATAAAGATTCAACCTGAGGAAGGAAAGTTTTTTTCTTTGCTGTATCCCATATTTTGTACAGTAGCTGCAATAACCCACTATCTATGAAACTATCAGGTGGTTCAGTACCTTGCTGGCTGTGGTCTCCAGAGCTGTTCAATGCTAGTGGCTAAAGGCTATCCTGATATTGGATGGAACCCCGTGGAGGGCGAGCGTTACCTGGATTTTCTACGTTTTGCTGTCTTCTGCAATGGTAACCTGTTAGTTCTACCAATGAAAGTGTGTGCACTGATAGCTTAAATGGCAAAATATCGAAAAACTAGTGTTAAATGCTTGTTTGCAATAACTCTGCTTATCATTTCTGTAAACATGCATGTTATTGTCATGATTCCAGTCAGTTTATGTCATTCAAAATGTACTACAGAAATCCGATTGACTTGATTATTTTGTTTGGCCATTTGTCTTTATGTGTGTCTTTATTTTTGGCAGCCTTTACTTTTTAACAATACATTTGAATTATTTAACTATTATTTTATTATTTGTATTATGTCTATAACTTCACTTCTTTGCATGTATTGCCTGTAGTTCTCTGTAGAAAAAACTGTTCTTAGATATTTGCTACAGTGCTAGAATAGTAAGAGCATAATACAAAGTTAAAAAGGCACCAAGAGGCTGCATCATTTCATGCTCCCAATTAAGTAAGCTATTTGGAATAGAGGTAATTACCTCTCTGGTTCTTCTACTATTGATTTTTCTTACTCTGAAGCCGTGCCCAGAAGCGATCGGTTCAAATTGTCCTTGAGGGTGTTGACAGTTCAGTCAAATGGCATTGGCTTTCCATGCCGTGTGCCTCTTAGTGATTTCAGCTGTACTTCTTTTATATACAGTCAATCATTATTCTATTGGTCGTCTTGGGGTGTTTTTCAGTTTATTAATTTTTTGGGTAACTTTGAAAGTGTGTGCGTAAGACTGACATGAGAACATCATCACCACGACATGGCACCTGTCATGAACATGAAGGACTGCTGTCATTAGGTGCCATTCTGTCATTTTTAATGCAAAGTGGACATTGTTTGAGATGTTGTCTTGGTTATTGCCAGTCATAAAGACTTCTTCATGATCATAACAGGTGTCATGTTATGGTTATGGCGCTGATCATGGTTGGTCTGTACATGTGTGTTCCTTGACCACAGGTGAGAGTGTAGAGGAGAATGCTTATGTAGTATTGAGGTTGCTGATTCGTCGGCCTGAGTGTTTTGGGCCTGCCCTGCGAGGGGATGGGGGAAATGGTCTCCTAGCAGCCATGGTGGAAGCCATCAGGATCTCAGAGGACCCTTCTATGGACGGACCTTGCACCTCATACCAGTCCAACAGAACACTGTCAGTATTAGCTGTTGAGTGAGTGTTTTTTTGTTTTGTTTGTGCATGTATGTGCTGGCATGTAATTTAGCATCTAAAGAACTAAATCGAATATTACCCATTTGATGCTTTGATTCTGTAGTTCAGTAATAAATATAGTACACACACAAATCCCTTGCATGAACAGCTGTCTGATGGATACTGTACTGTACTGATTTTGAATTATTCAGTAGTTAAGGGTAGTTGAGACAATAGATTGCAAGATTGCAAATAATTAAATCATTTAAGTGCATCACATTTGTATTATTCTGTAAACAGCATTGATAAAGATTTATCAAATATACTATCAACATATTTATGTGTATATTCAATTCGTTAAATTAATTGATATTATATATTAATAAAGGAAAGTAACTTAATGTAGTAAGTAAGTGTCAGAAGTAATTTTCTCACAGGTCTTTGGGAACATTTCTTGGCTGGAACACAATATCCTTAATTTATTTTAGTTTATGATAAAACTTTTAACCATTATCACGGTTTCCTTTTAACAGAGATGTTGTCCAGGACAATGACGATGACCTCATTCACATGGGGCACGCCATCATGACCTTTTACTCAGCCCTTATCGACTTGCTGGGCCGCTGCGCTCCAGAGATGCATGTGAGTGTTTTCCCAGCATTCAGCAGCCCCTCCGCATCAATATCCACTGATGCCTCAGACAATAAAACCAAATGGAGAAAGTCTGCAAACTGCTTTTTAAAGAATGAGTCAGAATGAGAAATAGTCAGTTTATTGCTTTTACCTTTACACATAATGGCCTGGCCAACATGCTGTATGTCTAGACATAAAACTGATCACAGTATTCATTGGATTAAACTTCATGAAACTGAGACTTTTCTACTTCTACCATACTGTATTCATATTTTGTCATCCAATTTAACTAGTGGCCTGTGATCTAGTGGTCTGCCATCAAAACTCCTAACCTTGCATTATTTACTGGATATTAGTAGAGTAATTGGTTTAAGCCTGTCAGTTTGTGAGATTCTCCGATGAAAAACCTGGCATGTATACCTGATTGTCAGCATAAGCGCTGATTCAAATGCAAATTCAAAACAAGACAAGGCAATGTTTTGTGTTGGATCTTTCAAACACAAAGGCAGTTAAAATGCTTTACAATACAAATGCATTGGAAGATAATAAGGCAAATAAAATTGTAAAAAGAAGACAAATCAACAGAACTACAGAAAACAATTGCAGGAAACAAATCAGCAACAGTTAAACAATGTTTTAGAAAACAAATCAAAAGTCTTTGACACAAATTACATCTGGACTTCAAAATGGGCTGCAGCTAAATATGTGGAGCATGTCCCTAATATTTTATAGAATCAGTGCACATCGTTACGCTGAAGATATAATACAATATACAGTATGTCTGTAACAATAAGTCTGCCAGTTGTATTGTTTACTGTAGCATTACGTATAATATGCCCATCACCAATCCCAAGTAAGCTGTAAATGATAGGCCAGTACATTCTTTTACAATTTTTTGTCCAGTTGATTCAAGGAGGCAAAGGAGAGGCAATCCGCATCAGAGCCATTCTGAGGTCGCTCATCCCCATTCAGGATCTTGAGGGAGTCATCAGCATCTCCCTTCAAATCCCTTCAGTGTCTACAGGTCAGTTGAGCCTATCAGCCAATCTTACATTACTACAGTAAATTCAACTTGCAGTAAGCCACTGGACAGAAACGTATGGCTGTCTTTGAAATTGTGAATTCTTTAAGATCTTAAGATCTGAGATTTTTTGTAGTTACAGTGTGCCTTTGACTCCTCTGTGATGTCACCATTATGGAGTCTGTACAAGGCATCTATAGCGACACACAGATAGGGATTGGCACACAGCAAAGATAAAGGCACAATATACATTATGTCAGTATGGCCTTTGGTCACAACATCTAATCTTTACTTTTTCATTTGTTCGTCCAGATGGTCTGGTGGTTGAGCCTGACCTATCCACAGTGTTCTGCCCAGACCACAAGGCAGCTATGGTCCTGTTCCTAGACCGGGTTTATGGCATTGAAAACCAGAGTTTCCTTCTCCACCTACTAGAAGTTGGCTTTCTGCCTGACCTTCAGGCAGCCATCTCTCTTGACACTGTGAGCAGAGAAAATTTGTTGGCCTGTTCACCTGCTTGATAGGTCCAGTGTAACATTGTAGAAGTGACCTTTATATTAGTCCAAGCTCTACTACGTCACCAATGAAACCCTCCCCACACACCCTTCGCTAGCATTGGCTGTACTATATCATAACATTACTGTGATTGTGGAAAAATTCAGTTTAACATGACTTGAGTGAACTTCACTGACTTACCTAAGATTTGGTTGTCTCAATTTGCTTAAGAATTATTTGTCCAATTTACTAAGATGTCTTCTAATAAACAGTGTTTTGTTTTCCATGAAACATTAATGTATGCATCACCCCTAATAAAGGAAGGCTTTTCAGTTTCAGTATTTGTTTCTCAGACTTATGATCTGCTCATAAATATAAAAAGTAATTCAACTTTCTCAATTTTCTTTATATGCACTTTATACCCTTTATATATTCATCTTGTCTGTTTAGGTCCACTTAGTAAATTGGACTCGCTGTAAGTGTATCTTCTCTTTTTTTTTTTTATTGCAGTCTGACTTAGGATCCACTGATATGGCCCTGGCCCTCAACAGATACTTGTGTACAACTGTGCTTCCCTTGCTCACCAGATGTTCAGCTCTCTTCTGTGCTTTAGAGGACCATGCCTTGCTGGTGGATTCTCTAATTCAGGCAGTGTACAGCCTCTCCAGGGCTCATAGCTTGACCAAGGCTCAGAGAGACACCATTGAAGACTGTTTGTTGGCTGTGTGCAGGTACAGTTTTTAGAGATAGGGTTCTGTCTCTACCTGGTTATTATTGGAAATAGTTTTTATTTTTCTGATGCTGATAACATATGTTATGGTACAATATCTATTTATGAATTATAGCACCATGAGCTTCCTATATCCATTGACCTTATTGTACTTTTGCTGTTTGACCAAATCGTATGTTGAGAAGAGAAGTGGCAAACAGCAACACATCATTGTTAACTAATGACACATGAGTGCAATCTTGTTCCTGCTAATTATAGTTAATGAATCACTATAAAGCCTGTTTTTGCCCAACTCGAATATAATTTACCAAATTTAATCAGAATGTTAAATGAATTAACATCTTGCCCATGGCATCTTCTCAATTACATGTGTCATTCTTCTGAGAAATGATGATCAGTCAAAACATCATTCATCGTGCTTGTGTGTGTGTGTGTGTGTTGGTGATGTGTATCTGCTCATGTGACTAATTCTGCACTCATCGGTGGGCTCAGTAAACTTCAACCATCTATGATGCAGCCGCTTCTTCGACGTCTTGTCTTTGATGTTCCCCAGCTCACAGACCACAGCAAGATGCCACTAAAGGTGGATGCAGAAATTGCCATTTACTCCACTGTATGTAAAATATATTTGTAAACCAAGTTAAAATTGTTACTTTTTCTTGACTGTGGTGAATACTTTAATCTGCCAGCTCTTGGCCAGTCACTACGAGCAGAGGTGGACGTACTACTCGCTAACTGGAGGACAGAGTGACCAGGGTTTTGCCTCTGAAGAGGAGCTCCACCTGTCTAGAAAGTTGTTCTGGGGTGTGTTTAAGGCCTTGGCAAACAAGGTAAACCATATTGAATACCTGTGTCAATCTTAAGATCACATTGAAATGATTTAAAATTACAATAATATCTTCCTGGCGCCCCCAAAAAGTTGCAGAAAAGGAATAAATTAAATTTTTTGACAGTGTAATCCTACCATTGATTGATCGGCTCTTTTCTTTTTCCATCTTCCTCAAAGTCTATTTCAGGAGAAACAACAAAATGCGTATTTTATTTTCTCCTTTAGCGTACTTCTAAAACCTGAGTGGAGGAGGATATAACACACTTGAGATTAAGAGTTCATTTTTTATATCTTCGTATGAGTTGTTTGAAATGTGAGACATGTGCAATAACTGAATATTTTCTTTTCAATTCACTGTAAGCATGCAACAGCATATTTATGACACTTACCTGACTGAAGGAACATGAAAACATCAATAAACTAAGTTCAAAAGGTTTTTGCAGTCACGCTTGTGGCCCACATCAAACAGCCTCAAAACCCAAGCACCCAGTCAGCATTGTGCAGAATTGTCTAACTTCTTCAGTAGGGATTCACCGATTGAAAAATTGTGAGTTGATATGAATGTTTAAAATAACAATTTGGCCAATAGCAGATGCCAATACCAATGTTTTTTTTTTGTTATTTATTCGCTGAACAGCCACTACCCTCAGTACTGGTGCATGGAGCATTTTCATGTGCTGTAAAATGGAGGTGATTATTTCATCCAGTAGAGAGCAAAACATAACAGATAAACATCAGCCACTGAAATCGTAAATACCATCTTATTTGCCAATAGTCAACAAGGTGAATATTAATCATTATTATCATGTAAATGAGATACTTTTCTTTTATTGTATCAAGGGATTCACAGCTGGATTTCAGTTGGAGAAATGGGATTTATTGACCATTTAACTAGGTTTTAGCAGTGTTTTTACATGGCCATATGTATGCACAAGACTATTTAGGAGACTATTTCTGCAACAAGGGTATTTCTTTATATTTTTATCCAAAATATTTATATTCAATGTGTTATTAAATTAGAATTATATAAGCTGTTTTTCTCAGCTGAGTAGTACAAGTTTGTAAAAGTCAGACATGTGGACAGTAACACATTACTGTCATGAAGCACCCAAAACCAGATCTTTGAAATCAATAATTACAATCTTTGTTCTCTCTATATTTTATCCCAGTATATTTGCCCTATTTTATTTCCCAGATATCCCTGACCCTGTCTTATCATATCCCATGCTGTCTATTTACTACCTCGCTTCCTCTCACAATATGTTACCAATACCCCTCTCTCTCTCTCTCTCTCTCTCCCCCTCTCTCTCTTCTCAACTCTACAGCCCTATGAGCCTCAGTTATTTAGGCTGTGTGTCCAGTGCCTGGCTGCTGTGGCCAAGGCCCTGCCCCCTGACCACGTGGACTCGAGCTGCATGTCCCATACAGAGAGTAAAGCCTCAATGGACACGGAAGGACACTTTGATCCCCACCCTATAGATACATCCAAGTAAGATACTCACCAAGGATATTGATTGTGGAAATAAAAAAGCACACGTTGATTCTGGATATCCTGAAGTTGACCTGTTCCTCTTCTGTTAACGGTGCAACAGAACTAAATGATGTATTATATCTTTCCTTGTACTAGCGTGTCAGTGCCAGAGAGACTGGAGTTTGTAGTGAACAAGTATGCAGAGCATACTCACGAGAAGTGGTCACTGGACAAGGTAATATCACAATAATTATTCCTCAAATCTGTAGGCCTGTTAAAGTTGACACACTAGAGTTGATGTATAGTATTCTGGTCAAGACTGAAAAACTTAAAAATACATTCCTAAGATAATTTTTCTGCTTGACAGTGTCAGAACATCTGTCTATGTAGTGTGGTTGATCTAATATGTTGATGTCTGCATATTTTCTAATGTCTGATTTTTACTGAATCTGTGTGTTATCTCTGATAGTTTGCCAATGGCTGGGTTCATGGGGAGCAGCTGTGTGAGAACGCCAAGGTTCACCCTCTCCTCAAGCCATACAGGGCTCTGGCTGAGAAGGTAGACTAAGAAGTCAGTTTTGTGTGTGTGTGTGTGTGTGTGTGTGTGAGAATGTACGTCAATAAAGAAAGCAGTCAACTGACAAATCCCAGAGGCACTTGCATACCAAATGTTGTGTATGTAGTATAAAAGATTAAAATGCCTCAGTTAATAGTCCTTGGTGTATGGAGTGGACAATACACTTCTTTTAAAGTTGAAATATCAAAAATGCTGATATCTGCTGTCCTTTGAGGACCTACTAATTTCAGTTCTACATGAGGGGTTATCTATATTTCTGAGTTTTCCAGGAGAAGGAGGCATACCGCTGGGCCATTAAAGAGACAATAAAAAGTATGCTGGCCTTTGGATGGACCATAGAAAGGACCAAAGAAGGAGACGCATTTGGCACACATACCTGCACACGCAGAGTCTCTCAGTCTGGACAGGTATGTGTACTCCATAGGCCACTTTCTCTTATACACTGTAAAAGTAATCTAATTCAAAGCTAGACTGCTCCATTATGGTATGTTACTTGTTTTTTTTTAAATGAGTAATTAGCTATTTGTTGTCTATCATAGCTGTCTTTTGAAGGAGCATCAACATTCAGCCCCAAACCTATGGACATGAGTAGCATCACCTTATCATGGGACCAGTGTGTGAGTGATTTATTTGTTTTTTTTCTTTACAAACCATTAAAGTAGGTACAATTTCTACATATAAAAACAAATGGTATTCACTTTGCATATCTGAATAATCCAAATAACATTTCCTTATTATTGGTATTTGTCAGATTATGCAATCATGCTAAGTGTCTTAAGTTAATGCACTTAATGCATTAACGTGCCATGCAGTCTAACTCCAACTCAGCAACACAAATTTCAGTGCCTGAGAAGTGAAGTGCCTTAAAAATCCAAATTATCTGCCATTGGTAACATGTTTAGAGTGATGTGTAATCATAGTTGGAGTACAGGACTTAGTTTTCTTGATTCTTCTCTGAGAAAAGTAGTTTCCCTGTTGGAGAAATGGGTCTGGGCTCTTGTGGTCCATTTGAATCACACGTCTGCTAAAGTCATGTGCCAGATAGTGGAAAATAGAGTTTACGCTTTCTTTTTTCATCTCTATAGGCAATGGCTGAACAGTTGGCTGAAAACTACCACAATGCCTGGGCTAAGAGGAAGAAATTAGATCTTGAGAGTAAAGGTACTATACCACGGTGTCAACAACTATTGTATTATTTTTCTTTAAGCCCCCTCCTCTCCTTGCGGGGAGCAAAGAACAGCTAACAAAACTGCAATACATTTGACCCAATTCTGTTCTCAGGAGGGGGTGGCCATTCAATGCTTGTACCCTATGATACCCTGACTGCCAAGGAGAAGACCAAATTCAGAGAAAGGGCCCAGGATGTCCTCAAGTTCCTGCAGCTCAATGGCTACACTGTGTGGAGGTGAGTACAAAATGACCTTATGATACAATATGTATGAGGTGGGTAGCAAATGAGTTGTTCCATGTTCATGTCACAGTGGTACTGCTCTTTTAACGTTGTTTAGCAGGCATCACAACAATCAGACCCCAGTCTATACAGCACAACCAGTGAATAAGATGATTGCAGTTCCTTTTTATCTTCCCACTTATTCTTGCAATAAAATTCAGAAAAAAATAAATTCCATTATTTTCCATTATACATTATTTAAGGTTAAAGCTCACTGTCTTTTTCAAGTAGTGGTATTTTATTTGCCGTGTTTGATTTTTCACTCCATCTACAGGGATCGGAAGACAGTGGAGATGGACTTTCCAGCCATAGCTAACTGCTTTGGCTACACTCTCCTTCAGCGACTTCTGTCTCACACTGAGGATGCCCAAGAGCACATGTTGGAGCTGGGTAACATTATAGTGTTCTTGAATGTAAAGACCAAAGAAGAAAATCAGGGATACAAAATAAAACGCATAAAATTACATTGACATTATACATCATATTACTTATTATTATTATTATTATTATTATTATTATTATTATTATATACTGTTATTAACAATAACACTACCATCATGTCATCAGTACTATTACCACCATCTTGCAACTACAACTCTTGCACCTTA
>NW_023339751.1:14830271-14839528 GCF_004916995.1 Morone saxatilis | reverse complement strand
CAACTTCTTTGCACCTTATCTTTTCTACCTAAGTATTTTATTGTATTTAAATGTACCTGGCTGCTATGACAACCTAGTTTCCCTTCTGGGATTATCTATCTATCTACATCTCAAAGGTACCAGATACTTGATTTTGAACATATCACTGGGCCTTGGAAGTTCATTTATTAAATAATGAACAATGGTCTCCTGAGTCTACATTCAGCAGGACTACTTCAGGGTAGTTTTGATCTGAACATCACAGAATAGTTCAGACCAGGTCTGGGTATATGAACCTGCCTTTCTTCGGTAAAAATTTTACAGAAAAGCTTTTGTCTATAATATCATGGTAGTTTTAGTTTGCATAAGATTCAGTATTTTCCTTATGTTTTTCTTTCCAGAAGTGATGCAAGCCAGAGGACAGATGTCTAAAGGAGAGAGAGCTTCACACCAGCACCCAATTCATTTCTTTCCCACGGTTTGCTTCAGATCACCCAGTTGATATCTACTGTCAGATATGGAATATCTAACATTGATTTAGCCCTCTTCCAATTTCATTTTTCCTCTCCTTGCTATTTTTTCTTATTTAATTTACGTCATCTAATCACTTTTGTTAGATGGTTGCCAGGGGCAACCCCTCTAAGTAAAACCCTTTGTGGCTATGTAATTTGTTTAACCATTTTGGAAATCCATGTGGGTGTGTCGATTGCCATCAGGACATTGATTAAAGCTTCCCACACAGTCCTGCCTCTAAGGAGGCAGCGAATGAAAAGGGTTTATTTTTCATTGACGGGACCCCCTGAGTCAGACCCAGTCAGCCAAGGCCGTGAACAGTCATGCTTCACATCTCTACACCCCGCACCACCCACACAACTGCACACTCACACAACCACGCATGTCTCTGTCTGGCTGGCTGGCTGTGAATTGCCAGTGCTTCTTAAGAAGAGCTAATCAAGTGCAAAATGTTTAACCTCTTTCCCCCCTCAGGTCATTGGTGGGTCCCTCATTATGAACTCATGTTAAACAGGCAGGCACTGCTCAGACCCAGAGAACTGTTTTGAAATTCTAGTCAATCACAAGACACATTTAAATGAGCTGAATTATGGGAAAATACGTTTAACTAAAAAAATTGAAAAACAAGACTTCTAGAGTGATCTATTTAAAGTAATGGTGCAGCCATAAATGAATAAATTAAATATTTCTCTCACTGAGTATGATTTAGCTTCACTGAAGCTCTGGAACAGGCAGGCTCAAAATATATGTGATGTTCTAGTGATGAAGTTGCAGATTGCAATTAACTGAACATTCATCGTGTCTGTATTTGACAACCAGGGGATGAGTCTAGATAAAAACCGCTCATTCTTAGGTACTGGAAACATAGTAATTACTGTATTCAGGTAATTATGGACTAATGAAAATATACCTATGAATATTATATTCCATTTTTTGCCTATAGATTCTCCTGCATCTTACACACTGGACCTTTTAAGGGGAATGTGGGTAATACATGTTGATTTATAGGTAAAGTGACCATTGGTTATTACTCCATTCAATAGGTTATCCTTCCTCTTCTGGAACAATATGCGAAGAGCTACCGTCTCTATTTCCTGTCCACTTCTCTCTGCTCAACTGGTAATAGAAGCCATGCCTCAAAAAAGGAAAAAGAGATGATTGCAAGGTATGTGTCACTTCTGAAAAAAACACACACCGTATGTTGATTAAACTTGCAACATTTTAAAAGGTCCTTACACTCTTGCACATCATGTTGTTAGGGGACAATTCCTCAGACACGTTCTGCAAAATAAGTTTTATTTTATTTCAGGGCTTCTCTAGCAGAATAAACCTCATTCTTCTGTGCTGCCATTCTTCTGATTTCGTGTCCCATAATTACTTTTTCCACTCTCCTCTCCTCATTACTTCACTTGTCTTTTCTCCTCAAATCCAGCCTCTTTTGTAAGCTTGCAGCTCTAGTAAGACACAGGATCTCGCTCTTTGGTAAGGATGGTGTGAAAATAAAGCTTATTCAGACATTCATTTGTTCCACTTCTTCTTCTTCTTCCTCTTGTTTGTTGCTTCCTTGGTTTGTTCTTTGATTGTTCATGATTGTTTCTGTATGTGTTAATGTTTAGCCTTCATTTTTGTCTCTGCTTTCTCTAAGATGTCTGATTGTCTGAGATTCATCTAATTTTTGTGTCTTGTGTGCATGTTCTGTAGTTGTATCTCTTTGTCTGTGCATGGGTGCCAGCATTTTGGATTTAATGTGTGTGCACTTGTGTGTGTGTGATTTCCCAGGAAACGAAGCCGCCTCAGTTGCAAGCTGCCTCCATGTTTTGGCTCAGGCTCTGGATGCCAGGTAGCTAGATGGCACTACTGTCACACTCTGCCTAAATCGATCTTCTCGCTCTGCCTGCGGTCAAATCAGTGTCACACAACCATGTCTGAGGATGAGATGGCCGGTGTAATTGAGCCACTGACACACTGATGCTATCTAATTGTGGCTGATATCACTTTTACTCCCTGAGGACAATGCCTCTGAAGCATGACGCTAGAAGTGGAATCTTGGTTCTGCAGAGATTGATGTCATTGGGGCTTGTCTAGTGGATAGATTAGCAACTGATTTAGCCCACTTAACTGGTTTTATTATAGCTTGCTAAAAGCCAATTCTATAACCTTTTTAATTTATTGGACTTTTCATTTCAAATTGTTCCTTTTACATGATGTATTTTTGTAGAAGAAAATGTTAACTACAGTTACACATTTAGTATTTCCGCAAATGCTTTTCACAAAAACATTTTCTCATCCCTTCCTAGGACCTTGATGAAGTCAGCCCCAGAGTCTATCCAATCATCCCTGCATTTATTCTTTGAGGCAGCCGCAGCAGATCTGGAGACGACTGTGGAAAACCTTTCTGTGACCTTGGTCTGTTTGCCTCAGAGTAGGAGTCAACAGGCTAGAGGAGTGGCCAAAGTCCTCAGCTACACAAACTCCATTCTTCTCCCCACCCTCACTTCCCTCTTCCAGCATGTTAGCATCCAAAATTATGGAGTGGACCTCCTAGGTAAGGGCTACCTTGATGAGACCACTGTGAAGGAATAATGTCTCAAGTTATTGTACGATACACCCTTAAATACACTGTTCTAATGTAACTTGTTAACATACCTTCTTGTTATCATCTCACAATAGTAAAATTAAAACCACAGCCATATGTATTCAGTAGTCTCATTCATTTCCCTCTGTATGCTACTGAGCTGTGTGAACAGCTGGTTTCCACACCCCTGAAATCACTCAGGGACACCCTCCCCTCAACTTCCTACCTTCCTCATCTTTGAAACCAGCTCTCATTAAATGTCTCAGTCATGGTCACAGAGCAGCAGGAGCATATTGTCTCCCTCACTAATATCCTGACCTTCTAGGAATCATTTATTACCTTAATCAGCAGCCACCCTGCTAGACCATTTCACTGTGATTGTATGCTGTCAGCTTTGCTACTCAGTGTCCGTGTTTTCAGAAAGAAACCTTACAGAATCTCAGCTTTAAGCATCACCTTGTCTTTCCAGTGGGGAGTATCCAGGTGTCCTGTTACAGGATCCTCAACAGCCTTTACTCTCTTGGCACCAGTAGCAGCATCTACATGGAGGGGTACTGCCTATATTGCTATATGTATTTGTTTTTTTATCATGTTTTTCTCTATTTAAGGTCTATATATAATTTTTCCACATTTGGTTATAATTGATACTTATTAACTTACTTATTTAAATGCTGCATAAATGCAATGCATACTGTACATACATAAAACCACATGAATTGTCTGCACACATTGATTTCACATTATTACTGGGGCTTACAAGTATAACCCATGTATTACGTCTATTATTAAATGTATTAAGGCCAAGGTGAGATTTTTGAACCTGAGAAAGCAGCTAGCAAGTAAACTTACTTTAATAATCCTACTACAAAGAGTTGGATAAGATTTGAACATGAATCAGTCCCGTGCCTGTGTCATAACACAGCATATTCATTCAGGCAGAGGCCAGCAGCAGGCGCTTGTCTGGCAGCCCTGACTGGGACATTTCCTGTATCTTTCCTGGAGCCAGCCCTAAACCAAAACAACCCTTACTCCATCTACAACACCATGAGTGCTACTGAGAGAGAAGGTAATAAACATTCATACTGACATTTATCAGTTTTGTCTGTTACATCTTGGGCTTATTAAATAACTTTCACCCCCAGATCTTCAGGTTTCCCCCCCCTTATTTTTGATAATTGTTTCTTTTAGACATGGGGTTGCCAGATCAGGTAGAGGACATGTGTCCTCTCCTGCCTTCTTTGGAACAGGCTCTGGGGGAAGTAGAGGAGTTGGCAGGCGCTGGTGCTGGAGCTCGCCAGGCCCACTACATCCATGTCACGGAGGTCACCTTGCCCATGCTGTGCAGCTACATGTCCCTTTGGTGGTACTGGGGCCCTGAGGGCCAGCCAGACAGCCCAATCTGCACTTCTGTCATTCCTCAGCATTCCAGTGACCTACTTGGCCACATCCTCTGTATCATCCACCATCATGTGGGTGCTAGCCAGGGTGACTGGATGAAACAGCTGGCAGGTATTGTGGTGTGGATTTCTTAATTCCACATCAGTTATGCCTTTCATTCTTCTTTTCCCCCACTTTTAACAGTTGTCATGTCTTTCAGTTTTTTGTCAGCCAATCATATGCAAAGCCCGCTCTAAGCTGTTAAAGAGCCACTTCCTGCCACTGATGGAGAAATTGAGGAAGAGGGCAGAATGTGTGCTGCTAGAGGAGGAGCAAATGAAAGCAGCAGAGTGTGATACATCAGAAGCAGAGATGCAGATACAGGAGAAGTTCACTGTGCTGGTGCGAGACCTCTACACCTTCTATCCCATCCTCATCCCATTTGTGGATTCTAATCGGTAAGGCATGCTACCAGGGAGCTTAGATGTGGAGAAGCAAGCTTATTTTCTGTGGCCAAAAGCTCCAGGAGAAATTAGAAATATTTATAGACTCAGTGAAAGGAGCTCGATGAACCAGTCAATATTGTAAGTTATTCAGAAACCTTTTGGACACCAAATTTTCCATTAATGTCTCTTGGAAAGCTAAAGCACTGAGGAAATAATTGTTAAACAATTATTGGTCAATTGTAAACAGTGAAAAGTACTTTAAAAATAATATTTTTGGACCCTTAAAAAAATCAGCTTGGGGGGAAAAATAATATATTTGGACCCTATTAAAAATCAGATTGCTGAGAAAAATAATATTTTTGAAGATTCCAAAATAGTAAGATGCATGGCATTAGTTAGTTATTATTCAAGGCATATGTTTAGCTTTACAGGAGTAAATTCTGCGATGATAATGTGTTTTGGTCTGTCTTGTCTCAGAGCCAGCTGGCTGAAAGAATCTAATCCTGATGCTGAGCAGCTGTTCAGCATGGTGGCAGTGGTCTTTATATTCTGGGCAAAATCTCATGTGAGGATGACTCATAATAATGTTTTTTTTGTTTTTGTCAATACTATCCAAGTAAATAGTGTACGTTTATAAACCATGGAATTTTTCTTTTCCTATTTTTGCTACAACAGAATTTCAAATGGGAGGAACAGAACTATGTGGTCCAGAATGAAATCAATAACTTGGCTTTCTTGGTCAACAACGACAAAATGTCAAAGGTCAGCCTTATTTCTTATGACTCTTAGACACTACTAGACTCTTAGACACTACTAGTTCAAATAAGTTCATTTATATTCATGGCTTTTCAATACTCAGTTTAACCACGAGAAAAGAAGGATGAAGAGGAAGGGGGATCGTTATTCCACACACACCTCTCTCATTGTGGCTTCTATGAAGAGACTGCTCCCTGTGGGACTGAGGGTTTGTTTTCCAGGCGACCAGAGCCTGATCACGTTGGCTAAGAATGGTTTCACTCAGGTTGGTTGGAAATGTGGACAGTATTAATGATGTCCCCTTGATGACGAAATCTTTCAGGTGTCAATCACAGTGTAGTGAATGTGTGCCTGTGATGATCTGCAGCGTGGTGTGATCATAGTAATGATGAGGGTCTTAAAATATCTTTGTGGTATATATAGTATATTTAATGTTAATAGTCATTGTTTGCTTTCCACAGAAGCACACTGAAGATGAGATTCGAGAGCAAGTTTTCAACTGCCTTATACATCAGAGTCAGGTAAAGGCTGTCACTGCATTTTCATTTTTCTGTTTTAATTATTTATACAATATTTAAAAGAGTATTAAAACACATTTTTGGGCTTTTCTTGGGGTTTTTTTGCACAAAAAACATGCTTAGATTTCTTGTCTTACTTAGTGGAATTTCTGTATCAGTCTATCCTTAGTTGGAGCAGAAATTAAGTGCAAGTGAAAAAAAAAGAATATATAAATCGGTTGTATGAATTCTGAATTTTGAGTATAAACAAAGCACATATCTTTTCTACACTCCACATATTCGTTGACATGCCAAAGAAGTGTGTGGTAAATTAAATTGAAGGAGCTCTCATAGATTGTGAAATTCAAAGCTGTTTTTTTAATAATCTCTGTCAGTGATTTATTGTTCACCAGCGAGTATGCATGTAATATTTGTTTTTTTATGAGTCACTGACAAATATGTTTATTCATAAGACAGTGATGAAAAAATGCATATATTTATGCTTTGTCATTAGCATATACAAACTTTTAAACAGAAATTTGACCATATTTTTCACAGTCCTTGATCCATTGATCCATCCTTTGTTGGTTATATGAAAATGATTAACTATTATTAAATTAATTATTTGTCAGCAGTGAGTCTTAGTAGTTGTTGTTGTTGTTGTTGTTGTTGTTGTTGTTGTTGGTTAAATGAGAATTCAAGCAAGGAATTTAAAGACAATGGGAAAAGCAAGATTCCAGACAATTTGATTCCTAATGATGTTTTTGAGCCTAGCCATTCAAACCAAGCTCCTTCACTAATTCCTTTATGTGTGTTTGCCCTGTGCTTGTTCTGAACTGCTGATTCAGACTGACTTTTCTGACAGCAGCATTTCTAAAAATATTTTTAATTGAATAGTTGAAATACCGGGATAAATGAAATAAATGTGCCATTCTTTCTTCTCTTCACAGGGATCAAATTGCTCGAGGCAGGAGACCCTTTATGCAGAAGCTCAGAGACAGCTAGGGGTCATCAATGACACCCAAAGGACTGTAGACAGGATTTTGGAAATAGCTCAAGTCCTTTATTACCTGGACCAGGTGAGCTTTAAAAATAATATTAAAACAGATATTCAGACATTCAAATATATTTTTTTAAACAAACTACTGAAAATGTGTACTAGTAGTCCAGTCAACTGCTGGCTCTAAAATGACAAGAAGACATATTGCCTACATAGATTCAATGATGGATCTCTCTTTTGTAGGCATTTTACACAATACATATTGACATGTCACAGAAAAAGCAGCTTCAGTTTCAGGGTCCTGGTATTGTACATACTAGCTTACTCTCACACTGCCATAGCTAACTGGGACAGAATGGAGTCATTATTGATTTTATTGGTAACAGAGAGGATAATATTAATTTCTTAAGGAAACTGAAAGAGGCCTTTTCTGGTTTATAATGTCAAAAACAAGTTTTGTGTGATTGTATTTATTTATTTTCAAATACATTGAAGCAGACACCTCATTTACAATAAGCCATTAAAAAATAAAGATAAACAAAATATCCTATATACTAGGTAACTCAAATAAGAAGCTGAGATAAAAATGGCAATAAAAGTACAAAAAAAAAACCTTGAAGTAAAGCAATACAATTTTAAGCAAATGAATCAACTAAAACAAGAACAATTGGAAGTGAAATAAGATGAGATTAAATATTTAAATTGCCCTGAGGATGGAAATGAGATTTAGATTGATCTTCATATTATTCCAGGTTGCTGGTGCACAATGAGAAAAACTGGATTTTCGAAGCTCATTAAAAACAGCAGGCACCCGCAACCTAATAGAATTCTTTGAGCCGCATTTGAAAACAGCATTGACAAAAGTGTAAAAAGAAGTGGCCTTATGAATAAATAAACACCTCATGTCTATCATGCCTGACAGGGGGACAGGGCCACGCAACCTTGCATACATGTCACAATGATGAGTATTATAATTATCACCAGTAATAAATCTTAGTGCATATTGATAGAGGGCATCTGGAGGCTTTAGAGATACAGCTGATGCAATGTCACTGTAATCTAAGACTGATAGGAAATATCTATGAGGTCCAGAATTTGATTTTAGCCCCATCTGTATGTCATGTCGTCACTGGGCCAGTATCTCAACCATTGTGTGGTGTATATATACTGTAGGCTGTACTTTTATGCATTCTATAAAAATCCCTGATGAAGACTGAGTAGAGTTTTCTTCTTGTTTTCTTCTTGTCTTCTGTAAATTAAGTGATTTTGTTGTTCATTGAGTCTTCATTAGACTCTGGTCTGTTGTGTTGAGTAAAGTAAAGACTGGTATGGTAGAAGTTACAGTAGTGTTGCTTAATTGTTTTCTCATCTAATTTAAAGTCTGGGATGAGAAAAAATGGTTGTTCTTATTCCCAACACTAATTTATTTTGAACATATTACATTCAAGAAAGTAATGCCAACAGCACTAATGCATGATAAATGCAAGACAAATGTATAAAGCGGAACTTCTGCAACAACCAACATGGAAACCCCTTATGTCATTGGAGGTTCCTGTGCACTACCTTGTTAACTTCTCTATCTTTGGTTTTGTTGTCAGGTGGAACACCCGCAGAGAAGCAAAAAACCTGCAGGGAGCAAGGTCTTATCCAAACAGAGGAAACGAGCGGTGGTAGCCTGCCTAAGGATGGCTCCACTCTACAACTTACCCAGGTACAAACGCATTATGTATATATGGATGCTTTGCACCCATAAAAGTCCAGTATGTACTCAGGTTACTTGCTATATATATATATATATATAAATATGAGTGAACATTTTTCCCTGAATGAGTCTTGTAAGAGGGAGAGAATCGTCTCCTGATTTGTCATGTAGGATTTGTTGGTTCTTCTGTAGGAGTAGTGTTTTCAGACCCTCTGAGATTATACATACATTTAACAGTTAAGCCTCAAAAGAGTGAAAACGGGTCTGAAAAAATAATTATATTAAAGGTTATCAACAAGATGGCCCTTGGCTGTTTTTAAATTATAGTAATTTTGTTGCTTCATTCATTCATTGAGGGCTTTTGATCTCCTGATTGGCACAAAATGAGTTGGGGAAAACCAAAATTTCATCA
>NW_023339751.1:14777050-14830256 GCF_004916995.1 Morone saxatilis | reverse complement strand
AAACTGTATTTTTTACCAAGAAATGGTGAATATGCTATTTGAACTAGAGTAGAACTACAGGACAATAAACCTATTCCAGTATCTAAATGGCAGCTCTGCATTGTGCAGAAAACACTACTGTGATGGAGAGGAAATGTAAAACCATTAGCATATGAAAACCCTTTGGCTGCATGTGGTATGTAGGTGATATACAAATGTTTTTTGGTGTTTCTTCAATTATAGCTGTGGTTTAGCACTCTTACCCTCTGTTGGATGTAATAATCATCACCTTGGATTGCCATAAGAGGCCTTGATGAATGAGCAATTATTAGTCTAATCAGAGCTCTTTTATAGTTTAATCGTTTACTTCTATGCTGCCTGTTTTTTTAATATCTTATTTGCATTAGTCCATTTCTCATAAGACAAATGTAAATGTCTTGTTGTCTCTTCACTCTTCCCTCTTCCTCCCCAGGCACAGGGCTGTCAACCTGTTCCTCCAAGGCTACAAAAAGTCCTGGATATCAGCTGAGGACCACAGCTTTGAGGAGAAGCTTGTGGAGGATTTAGCTGTGAGTCGGGGAAAAAAGCCATATTGACATCAATAGTTTAAAATAATTCTGTAACGAGATAAAACAGGTCTTATTTTGAATTATGATCAGATGAGAAACACAAAATACAACTTTCCATGAATAACCCCGATTATTTATTGATGAATGTGACTGTACCTCATATATTGTCCAGAATTGATTGTGATTAACTGTTTATTGCACCTTTTAGCATGGTTTAGCATGTTATGGACATTACTGTACATTAGATTACCTTGACCCAGGCACCAGGCAGCTTTTTTTAACCTTTCACCTAGATGTCCATTTTCCTTCTTCCACATGTCTCAAGCTGATTCTGTGATCAGGCAAGGGCACTTTCTCGTCCTCATTTAAGATTTCTAAGCAGCACATCCTCTAGGCAGCATGCCAATCCCATCTCATTTGCAAATTAACACTGTATACTAATACTACAGTTTTTCTTTTGCAGTATACATGAAATTACCATGCTTTACCATTTTGCACTAAGAGAATCATAAAAGATGCTTCTCCGACAGTCATCAGTTACACAGTATCTTTGGGACACCACTCCTTTCCTTTTCTTATAACAAAGTCCCTTATATGTGATCAAGTTGACAGGTGTGATGTAACATTGTGTAGCCTCTATTGTGTTTTTATTTTTAAATATTTAACCACAATCATTGTGTATATATGTTTGTGTATACTGTATAGTGTGTTTTTTGGAGAGCAAACCTAATGTGTTAACTTTAGAAAGCCACCAGAGGCTGTGCATGGTCAGTGCGTGACATGTTTAAGAGCACATATCAGTGGCTTCACTGTCTCTCTGGAATGCAGAAGGGAGGAGTGATGGAGGTCTGTGGAGGTGACAAGGAGGAAGAAAAAGACGTGGAGGATGGTGCCAAACCAATCGATCCCCTCCTACAACTAATTACACTCTTCAGTCGAAGCGCCCTGACAGAAAGGAGGTGTGTGTGTGTGTGTGTGTTCATTATAAAAGATCACATGCATTAAAAACTCCAGTCTACTTTTATTACTTGAAATTTGACATGTTTTTGATTCTTTGTGGGTTCACCCAACAGAAAAGTTTACTGTTAGAAGTGACATGTATTTTTCCCTTAGATAATTTTTTGGTAATGTAACAGTATTCTCATATTCTTCATAATCTAAAATCTTCATTGGTGGATCACTTTCTTCTTTCTTTGGCCTAATGCTTAAACTACCTGTTCATCAAACTAATTTGAGAGTATGTATTCTTGTAGTTTTTTTGTAGTTCTCTTTTTATCAATACATAATTTGGTCCACCAATCCCAGTGAGGTATTGCTGTGATATTGCCATGATATTCCTGCAGAGACTCACATGCTGTCTGAGAGCATAACATTGATGAGAAAGCAGTCTCACTTGTGCAGTCACTGCTGAGATCTGATCAAATCAGCCAGATTCCAGGTGTGCTGGTGTAAAAAACATAAAAATGTTCAATGCCACTGGGCGGACTTTTGAGTACAGTGGTCACATTCTGGAGCCACACACTGCTTAGGGGCATTTTGGGTGGTGCTGCAACTAAGTAAACAAGAGAATCACATTTAAGCGCTGTAAATTGATCCAGTGAGTATCGGCATTGACTAGCCATTTTTAGGATGCTGCATCTGTTCATACCTTAAAATACACTAATATTATCTTATCTGCCTTCCTTCTTCACAGTAAGCCTCGAAATGACAGTCTGTATCAGTCCTACGCCACTATAATGGCCAAGGTAACGGAACATGAAGAATGAGATTAGTGTCTAAATGTTTGTTACAGTGTTCACATAATACACAAAATCATGCATTTTTTCAAAAGGGTCAACTGTCTGTAATGTTACACGTATAGTTGTACACAGGTGTAATGATTAATTAATGAATTAATTAATAATTCCTGGTTCTGGTGGCCAGAGTAATGCTCAAAACAGGTGATGAGACAAAATACTTAAAAAGGGAGTTTATTTTTTTTTTTTAAATATTGCTTTAATTTTCTCCATGTCACATGCAATATATACCAAAAAGCCAGCAGCAGTGAGTTTGTACATTTTGTATCTTCTTTATATTGATTTATTTTCCACCCATTTTTGTTGGGTGTCTGTTTGATCTCCCAGAGCTGCCACAGAGAGGACTATGATGTTGAAGATAAACAGGAGCGGGAAAGCTTTGAAGTGAGTGAATGGGCTCTTACTTTTAAAATAGATGTTTATAATAAGTGTTTCTTGTTTATAGTATTTAATTGTAATTGGCTTGACTGTCTAATAATAATATATTTGAAAATGGTATAAGAAATATATATGTGTGTATGTAAGTCTTTATAAATCTTTATTTTTTATTTTAAAACAATAGTTGAGATACAGTTATAAATTGACCTTTCTTTAATCAGGAGAAGGAGATGGAGAAACAGAAGCTGCTGTACCAGCAGGCCAGGCTGCATCGTCGTGGAGCTTCTGAGATGGTCCTGCAAACCATCAGTGCTAGCAAAGGTAGTAAACGGTCAAATATTGGAGTAAATATAACTATATCAAGCTTAGTCTGTTTCTTAGTCTTTTATAAAGTTGTTGTTACTTTAGATGAGCCAGTCGTAAGCAAGATACTTGATGAGCTGGACTATCTGATAATAAAGTGAAGCTTTTCTTTGTACTTTGCCCTTTTCTTAATGTGAATCGTGATCAGTAGCAGTCATGCAATATTATTTTGAGTCAGCACTGTACACTCTCTGATTGTGATAAATTTCACATCCCATCAGGGGCCATGAGCTCCATGATTGCTCCTACATTGAAGCTGGGTATTGCTGTTCTCAGCGGGGGGAATGCCACTGTTCAGCAGGTACAATCCTACATTTGCATGCCCCCCTCAAACTACTACTTCCCTACACAAGTCTCTAACATTGGCCATTTCTCCCTTTCAAGCAGGGGCTAGAGATTATAATACAAAATATTATTATTGTTATTAAACATAAGATAAAGAGGAGGTAAAATTAGATTAGATGATACTAAGAAATGTGTTTATTGTAAGAGCTAGATTTGATTGGTAGATTAACTGCATTCACAATTCTGTTCTAAATATATTTATGAATGAAAATACCCAAAATATTAAAACTAGAAAAGTATAGCTGTAAAATATGGTATACTGTAAATCGTTGTCGTCTGTGGAAGCTGTGGGCTACTGTTGTTGCAGCTGCATAACAAATGTTCTAATAAATTTAATGAGTAGAGATGTCCTGTGATACATTATGTGGTAACAGAGCCAATAACTTATGAAGAGGACCTGAACTATTCATACAGTAGTATTTTCATTCAAGCTAAAAGTAGGTTTTCACTTATTCAGAACGCATCACTTTCTTTATCAAATTCTGTGTCGTCTTATGAATATGCTGCATTTACACAGAGACACTGCAGCAAAGTTTGCAGTAATACATTTTTTTAAGCTAATCATATCTGCTTTAGATGATATCCTCCTCCATTTAGCAGACCTAGTCTTTGATGCTTTTGTTTGATAGAAAATGCTGGATTATCTGAGAGAGAAGCGAGATGTTGGTTTCTTTCAGAGCATGGCTGGACTCATGCTGTCATGTAGGTGAGTAAATGAAGAAAATTCTCCGAAAAAAATCCTGTCAAATGTCACAATGGCTTCACGTACAGATTGATAAAAATGCTCCTTTTGTGTGTGCGTGCCTTTTTCTGCTATCCAGTGTTCTGGATCTGAATGCTTTTGAGAGGCAGAACAAAGCAGAGGGATTAGGCATGGCCATGGACGAGAGCTCAGGTACTGTATTCATATGGAAATTAAAAAAAAACACTTTCTGTGGAGCCATAGCAAGCAGTCAGCTGTGAGATCCTTGGCCTTGAACATACTCTAAATTCCCATATCTTTTCTCTGCCTTTTTCATTCTTGAATATTACCAATAGCTGTCTCCCTTCACTCCATTGTGGCCTGGTTTTTCTGTTCTTTTACTTCTCTAAATTCTGCGTACACTCATTCATTCTGTCATACCTTTACTACAGTGATACTCATTCCTTGCCCTTCATCCTTTTACTTATTGCTCTTTTCTGTATATTATTTTTTCAGGACAGAAGGTGATGCCTGACAAAGACATAACCTGTGACCTGTTTCGTTTTCTACAGCTGCTCTGTGAAGGACACAACTCAGGTTATTTGCACTATGCTGTAACCACTTACACAGTGTCACAAAGGTCACATAGATGACATTGATGTCTGTAAACTAATGGAAGACATACTTAAATGAACAAAACAGACTTTGTTGTTTTTTTAAGTATGCTAATAAGAGCTGATAGTTGATGCCCATTTTGCAGAATGAAATTCATTGCAATGCTCTTTTGAGGTTTTATTCAGCATGCTTTTACTTTCTTCATGTGTTAGACTTCCAGAATTACCTGAGAACACAAACAGGCAACAACACCACTGTCAACATCATAATATCCACCGTGGACTATTTACTGAGAGTACAGGTGAGACTACAGTAACAGTTACACAGTTACACAGTTACAGTGAACATTATATTTAGTGTTTTGGTCACAATGACATTTTGTTTTTAAGAGAATGTTGTTTTTTTTTAAGCTCATGATCTGTAAGTATTTTTTCTGTGGCACCCTGCAGGAGTCAATCAGTGACTTCTACTGGTACTACTCAGGGAAGGATGTGATTGATGAACACGGCCAACACAATTTCTCCAAGGCCATCGAAGTGGCCAAACAGGTCTTCAACACACTTACTGAGTACATACAGGTCGGTCAGTTTCTATTACGTGTTACAGTCATACTGTGTTTCAGGTATAATCCTGTCAGCTCCTAGAGGCATAACAGCATCTACTGCTCTTTGCCTGCATATGTATATTTGTCTGAAAGTTAACTTCTCTTTCTACTAGTTGAGATGTTTATTAAAATGATGCAGCTCACATTATTGATGTGTTTATCTAGGGCCCATGTACTGGCAACCAACAGAGTCTAGCTCACAGTCGTCTGTGGGATGCTGTTGTGGGATTCCTCCATGTCTTTGCCCACATGCAAATGAAGCTCTCTCAGGTATAGCACATCGATCCACTGTCATTTGATGAGCTTATTATCCTCTTAAATTCTGTGGAAACAAAATGATAATGATGATTCTACCCGAGCAGGCCTCATTTTAGTCTCCTGGCAATAGTAATACAAAACATTTACTGTTAATTTGTTGTTGTAAACTCCCTCTGTAATGTGTCCTAAATATATGAAATGAAAAGAACAATTTGCTAAGAATTTAACAGTAAATAAGTTTTCTTATATATAGGATTCACGGCAAATTGAGCTTCTGAAAGAGCTCATGGATTTACAAAAGGACATGGTTGTTTTTTTGCTCTCCATGTTAGAAGGCAAGTCTCCTTTCTCCTTTGTTTTTCACAATTTATGATCATAAATAGTTACAAGTTATCATTAATAAATAAACTTTAAATGAACTATTTCTCTCTTTGACTCTCTTCCCTGTAGGTAATGTTGTCAATGGAACTATTGGAAAGCAGATGGTGGATATGTTGGTGGAATCATCAGGCAATGTGGAGATGATCCTCAAATTTTTCGACATGTTCCTCAAACTTAAAGACCTCACGTCCTCAGATGCCTTCAGAGAGTACGACCCTGATCATAAGGGCTGCATCTCTAGGAAGGACTTCCAGAAAGCCATGGACAATTGCCGGCGTTTCTCCCAAGCTGAGACTCACTTCCTCCTCTCCTGCATGGAGACTGACGACAGTGAAATTGTGGATTATGAGGCCTTTGTGGATCGCTTCCACGAGCCAGCCAAAGACATTAGCTTCAGTATCGCGGTTCTCCTTACCAATTTGTCCGAACACATGCCCAATGATTCAAGACTAAAGACATTTATGGAACTGGCAGAGTGCGTGTTGACTTACTTCCAGCCCTATCTAGGACGTATTGAGATCCTTGGTGGTGGGAAGCGCATTGAACGTGTCTACTTTGAGATCAGTGAATCCTGCCGCACACAATGGGAGAAGCCTCAGGTCAAAGAGTCCAAGAGGCAATTCATTTTTGATGTGGTAAATGAGGGTGGAGAGAAGGAGAAAATGGAGATGTTTGTTAATTTTTGTGAGGACACCATTTTTGAGATGCAGCTTGCAGCCAAGATATCTGGCTCCGACACTGGAGAGAGGTATGCTGAAAAAGGAGAAGAGGAAAAGAGTAAGAGTGAAGAAGAAAAGCTGGACAACGAAGGAATGTTTTTCATCTATCATTGGCTGTTACTGCTGATATCTCTACTCTCTGTCAAAAACCTGAAGACAATGATGAAGATGACCCTGAAGGATATCCTTATGTCAGCTGTTTTCTTTCTCAAATTGATCATTATGGCTCAGGTCCAGTTAATTTCTGTTGTAATTCGCAGCATCATATATGTGCTGTACATATCCTTTGTTAGTGGTGGGCTCATAGAGGGAGCCAAGAGGATCAGGATATCAGACTTGCTGGGTGGCTTCCTTGAGCCAACTCTTGATGAGGTCATGGGGGTGCCAAGTAGTGTGGATCGGATGAGGAAGTACTCTACCAGTTTGTCTTCCCAGAGAGAATTGAGGGAGATCGGGCAGGTGGCAGCTGTGACCTCCCCTAGGGAGGTCGATGTGCTGTCGGATATATTCGGTCTCAAAGTGAAAAAGGAGGGAAGTCAATACAGACTTATAACGCAAGACCTCACAGCCAGTCTGACTGACCTGTTCAGCACAACCTCCAGAAAAAATTCAGATTTTTCTGAGAAGCATCAGGGCACGGTATGGATGCATTTCTACCTTTGTATCATATTGTCTTTGATGTGCAGTTTGTTTTATTTCTCACAAGTTCAACATCATTTTCTCAGTGTTGTACTGCTTTGATATTGTACTGATTCTTATTAATTTTTGATTTCTTCATGAATTTTACTGACAACAACTTAAGGCCCACACTGCCAAGGAGGAAAACACAGAAGATGAGAAAATGCTTCATACAAAGTGAGTCAATTTAATCCTCAAAGAGGGATTATCTAATTTATAACATCCTAAATAATAGATGCTGAGTCAGTTAAGGTAGAAAAAATAATGGCAGTAGTGGATTTGGTAGTGGTAATAATGTATGGTGGGTCTAAATAAAACTTAAAATTTAAAAAAAAAGTTTGATTTCATTATCTCAGATATTCCCTTTTAAAATAAACCTCTTTGGCCTTCCCTCTGTTTGTACTTGGACTGTGTGCAGAGGGAAGGAATCTGAGAAGAAAACTGCGAAGGAGAAAGCAGAGGCAGAATGGAGAGCCAAGAGAAGTTCTAATAAGTCAGAGGAACCAGAGAGCCAACAGTCAGCCCTCTGGGAGATTATAAGCACTCATAACAAGAGCCTGCTGGTAATAGACACATACACTTATGCATGCTTGTGCACTTATTGATACATGCACCAACAAAGATAAACATGCACACTTACAAGCACTTTAATTTGCTTATACAGGCAGAAAACACATTTTTCCTTTTTTTTACAGAATTACTTTGCAAGGAATTTTTATAACATGCGCTTGCTGGCTCTGTTTGTCGCCTTTGCAATCAACTTTATCCTCCTCTTCTACAAGGTGAGTGTGTGCTTGTGAGCGAAAATTCTGAATTACATAAAATTTGTAGTGGTGCACTAGAAAGTAATTAAATACAATTATTTAAATCCTGTACAATAGTACAATTTTGAGGTACTTTTTCCTAGACTACACTACTTTTAGCATGTAAATATTATTTATACATTTATCCGATAGCTTTGTTTACCAGTTACTCTTTTTTTTCTTTTTTCATTACAGTTTCACATACAAAACATAAAATATTTCTTTAAAACTACACAAACAGTAGTCAACAACAGCACCTGGACCACCCTGAACAGTAAAATGCTTCAGTAATAAGTATATAATAATGATATAACAATACACAACTCACAGGGGGGGCATTTGCGTAACATTTTACTTTTGATACTTTAAGTACATTTTACTACTAATAATTTTGTACTTTACTTTTATGTGTAATAGAGTATTAATACAGTGTGGTAATTTTACTTAAGTAAAGAATCTAATAACTTTTTTTGTGACTGCAAATTTGTAATATTTAAATTATTTGCAGTAGTAGCTTGACTTTGGGTGACAGCTGCCACCTCTAAAAACAAAAATGCCTAGCCACCCCAGGTTGGTGTAAAATTTGACACATTAATTTTGATTAATTTAAAAAATATCTGTTATGCCTGTTATTTTAGACTACCTGGTAGGTCATAGTACCCTCTGGCCTTCCCAATCCAAAGGGAAATCAACTTGACTTAAAAAGGTTAAAAAGCCTTTATTGTAGATGAATTTGCAGACTCCTAAAAATGCTGTTTAGATTTACCAGCGCCTGTATAGGTATCTACAGGTAATAGTTTAACTAGAGAGCATACCTATCCCCATCAGAGACTGTGTCAGAGAGGAGTTGATCAAACTCTGTGGTCTGTTGCCTTTTGAATTGTATTGCATTATATTGTGTGTTTCTTTTTTCTTTATCAAATAAAGAATGCTTTTTCTTTGGTGAATTCACTCTTTCTTTTGGTCTCTTACTGTCTTCCCAGGTAGCATCCTTGCCTGCATCCCAAGAGGGGGAAAGAGTGGTCACATCTGTTTACAGGGAGGAGCTGCACTCTGCTACTGAAGATGACAACAAGGACACTGTTTATTTTGTGCTGGAGGAGAGCAGTGGATACATGAAGCCGTCACTCCACTTCCTGGCTGTAGCACACACAATCATCTCCTTCTGTTGTATTATCGGTTACTACTGCCTCAAGGTAGACCGACTTGTGCACGTACCTTTTGCAGATTTATAATAAAGTCATTTACAGTCATTTACAGACAGTTTAGCACATTGCTAATCTGAATTTCTGATATCTTAGGGTTTGCCAATTTAACAATACAGTATTCAAAGAGTCAAGAGATCACTGTAGTGCATTTGATTGACAGGTACCATTGGTGATCTTCAAACGTGAGAAGGAAGTGGCACGAAGGCTAGAGTTTGACGGGCTGTATGTGACAGAGCAGCCCCCTGAGGAGGACATCAAAGGGCAATGGGACCGACTGGTCATTAACACACCGTATGTTCATAGCCACATATTCAACTGGGAGGATGTCATATTAAATAAAATCAAATAAAAACACATTTTAGGCTTTATGTTTGAGGAGCTCGCTGTCAGCACCTGTTATATGTATAGTGCGTGTTTTACTTACAGTAATGTTTTAATTACCAGTATGGTTTTAATTACAATTTTATCAACAATATTTTTTATAACTAATTGTTTCTCTTTTCAGATCATTTCCGAATAATTACTGGGATAAATTTGTAAAGAGGAAGGTAAGATATTCAGAGGACTGCAGCTGTGATTTTGAACAGCAAAAATATTACACATTCTATTTCAAATGTGCTTATCCATGTATGCAATTGTGTGCATATTTCACTCAGTGACACTGCATTAAAAAACGAACTGAAATTTAATGAGCCATTTAATGGCAGGTGTAATTATTCCCTTATCAGGTAGCAAAGTGGATTTTATTGTCTCCAGAGACGGTGCAACACTTTTAGCTTCCTCATTCTGATTGCCTATGTTATTTCTTAAGAACATTTTAGTTATATAATATACTGCAGGGAAATAAAACTTTAAGTCTGTTAAATCAAGCTAGAGTACTCTATCTTGTTTTACTAGTTCACAGATGTATTCAGTCAAGCAAACCAGTCATCAAAATCCCAAAGTCTTCAGAATATTAGCCATATTCTTTCCAGCTAAATAGTGGCACCTTAACAACTTTCTGTTGTATCTTGCAATTGTTCCAAAAATGTATCTATAATAAATAGAAATACACTGTTAATTTGTAGAGTGATACTGTCTGTTTTATAGACTGTAAAGAGATATGATGGCACTCACTGGCTTCTGAAGCTTTGATTTTACTGCTCAGAAATGTCAGGTGGCCTGATGGGGGCAAGTAAGAAAAGGAAGCGGAACCACTGAGACTTGTTACTCTGTAAGCCATAATGTATTTGAATAAAATAGTTTTTTTATTTCCATAAACATCCATATAAGAAGAATTGAAGGTAGCTATTTAGCCCATAATATTTTATGGAAGAAACTTATTGATGTTCACTGAAATTGAGACAAATTTTCTTTTGTTCTGTTTTTTTTTTTTTATGGATTTCATTTTTGTGGGCCATCTTGCGGCCATTAGTGTATCTTAAGGCACCTTTTGCCACTGGGGTGGCCACTTGATCTCTATAAAGTATGTCTAGGACTGCCACACTCTGTATTGCATCATTTTAAGAGGCTGCAATAAAATAGATGGTATAATGTCTTTAAGTTCTTCTGGTAATCCACTTTTGAGTTTGGAGGTTGTAAATATTGCTTACCGTACAGTGAAGCACTAATGTTTGTAATAACAAAATGGCTCTGTAATAAAACTAGACTTTGGCTGGCTCTTGTTTTTTACATTAATAAATCAAGTAGCATAAAGTTTCTTAGAGCCATAGCTTGGCAATAAAGAGAAACTCTTCATCTGTTAAATGATTACATTAAGTAAGTATTTACTAGCCACAGTTCACTGTACATACACAGTTTAATAGGAAAGTAAAATATAAGCCCAGGTGAATGCAAATGATGTATATACTGTGAGATTACAGTCAATAAAGATAAAATGCACCAGAGTTACCGTTAGTCATTTACCCAACCACCATGCCATAGGGGGTTGCAAACACCATGCCCCCTAAAAAAATATTTGATTGTCAGCATGGGAATCAGAAAATCCTTCCTTTCTTTGTTCAGTAGCTATCAGAAGCAGCACCGTCATCTTGTCAACAGTCTGTGCCATCTCATTATGGCACAGACTGTGGAAGAATTCAGCCAGTTATTTAGTTATTTCTTGCAAGACACTGAAGAGACTATTGTTTTAGTTGCAATGTAAACCTGTCTTCTTGCCCCCGTCAGGTGATGGATAAGTATGGTGACTTGTATGGCTGTGAGAAGATCAGTGAACTCTTAGGTCTGGACCAAGCTGCTTTAGACTTCAGCTCAGAGAGAAAAGAAAGGAAGAGGCTTAAGAGAGACACTGCCTGGAGTGTTCTGTGAGTAAAAAGCAGCATTTTTAAAGGGATCCATGGGAGAGTGCAGCTATCTTT
Source organism: Morone saxatilis (assembly GCF_004916995.1). NCBI lineage: Eukaryota > Metazoa > Chordata > Actinopteri > Moronidae > Morone > Morone saxatilis. Next base: position 14,818,521 of record NW_023339751.1, on the reverse strand, counting down.
TGTCATTTGTTTTGTCTTTTGTCTTGAGCATTTTTAATGTTTTTTCTTGTTTGTTTGATGCCTGAGACAAACAAAGGACAAGACCTTAAAATAATCATCAATTGTTTGTATTTCCGTGTAGCATGTACATCATAATTATAAATAATAAATAATTCAGGCCTTTGATGGCTAATATGGTATGCAGTTAAGCAGGTGGTTGATGATAGCAATGTAGCATCCTTCTCTGTATGACGCAAATTTTCATACGGACAGCCTGGTATTGATATAAAAAGACAAATGTTCAAATTAGGAAATCAATATAGCTCTTTCTCTAATGCATTTTACTGTGGAGGTGAATGGGAATCCTGATGAACATGAACATTACACCGGGGGGCTTATTTACTGTTATGTCCAACTCTTGTCTGGGCCCTTTTTGTAACATCTTGAAATAATGTTTCAGCAGCCTATGCCATTATTTATAGCCATGCTATATTGTGTATGTGTTTGTAAGGTTTTGTGTTACCTGTGACAAAAGAAAGTCCTAGAACATTATGTTGTACTTGAAGAAGAACAGGACATTCTGAGATGATGCCACATAACAGACAGCCTCTATTAGAAGAGACACTGTAGCAACAAGGGTCTGATTTTAGCCATGTACATTTTTACCTTGTCTTCTAGGTTCTTACCTTCATGTATCTGTCTGATAATGCTGTCTATTTCAGATTTAACTCCATTGACATGAAGTACCAGGTCTGGAAACTAGGAGTTGTGTTCACTGATAATGTAAGTTTGGTTGTGTCCAATATTTAATGACTTTTGCTTTGTTCCTACAAAGACAAGATAAAGGTGTCACTTCCCGCAATTTATGTTAACAGATAATATAATATGACGAGCAGTGTGTGTAAAACATAGATATTTTACGACTTATTCCTAATTTGTTCAATCTCTTGTTCTACTGTGCTACAATTTTGTTTGATACAATTGTACATGCTGCAGATGTGACGGTGGTAATATCCTGTGATTGTCTGCCTTATCTAAAATACACATTTGTCTCTATCTGTCCTGGTAATCTATATTGCCTGTTTTTATGTGTGAATTTCCTTGTGTGTGTGTGCTCACAGTCCTTCTTATACTTGGCCTGGTACATGGCCATGTCGGTCTTGGGTCACTATAACAACTTCTTCTTTGCTGCCCACCTCTTGGACATCGCCATGGGCTTTAAGACACTTCGTACCATCCTTTCCTCTGTCACACACAATGGGAAACAGGTGTGTGTGTGTGTGTGTGTGTGGGGTGGTCCTCTCTATCCATCTGTCTTAGTGTGTGTTCATAGCTGCAGTTTGCATGCATGTGATGTTTGCTTTCATGCTGTAGGGTTATACGGGGGCTTTTCTAAGATGAAGAAGCGTATTAAAGCCCATCTGCCTCTGTCTATCCTTTTGTAATTATGTGTGTGTCTGTCAGTTGGTCCTGACTGTGGGCCTGTTGGCGGTCGTCGTGTATCTCTACACTGTCGTGGCCTTCAACTTCTTCAGGAAGTTTTACAACAAGAGCGACGACAAGGACACCCAAGACATGAAATGCAATGACATGCTTACTGTGAGTTAAATGTGCATGTTGACGCACACAAGTAGTCTCCAATCTTCACATATCTACCTCTATCTATCCTCTCTATTTCTCTATGTTGATCTTTCTAGTACAAACACAGCCACACACCTCATTTTCTACCTCCTCAGACTGAGAGGGGTAGAAGAGGATGCTGACAGTGATCCCCATTGTTGGAGTGAGAAAAGCCTCTTGTCTTCGTCCCTCCTCTACTTTTCCATAAAGTGATGGACACATGGATACAAAACAGCTCCAGAATCCTCAGCATAGCTCTTTGTTAGGCCATCCACAACATTTACATCCCACCACCTGCTTCATTCTGATGTGGACTCTACTGTCACTCACACTAGCAGGCGGATGGGCAGCGATAGCATTTGAATAAAACTACTATTATCGTAGGTGGGGAATATTACATTAAATCCTCAGTCTGTGTTATTGTTTATGCACTTTAGCAACAGTGATTTGTAATCCCTTTCCCATAATTACAACACAACAGTTTAAGTATAATGCAAAATGGCAAATATCTGAAGATAAGCAGAATACATCTCACTCAACTGTTCAGTCTCATGATTACACAAAAAAGTGCTTTAAATTTTGAAAGTTTAGCGGACAATTTCTATGTTGTTTTTGTTCAAGTTTCTTCACTTAAAAGCACAGTACCATTCTTGGTAGACAACTTGGATGTTTGCCTCATACTCACATAAACTCCTTGTGGGGAAATACTGTCTAAGGCAAAGAATATTGATTGGAACTATTCTGTGAAATTGTATAAAAATGTTGCCTGTTTGAAACTTCTAACTGCCCCCCAGAAAGCACCAAGCATGGATGAAAATGCAGTAAATAAATTGTTTTGCCATTTGAATTTTCAACATACTGTGTTATCCTTGGAATTTGGAGAAACAATACTTTAGTCTTTCTTAGATACTTTACAATTCCTCGCCTTACCTCAAACCCTTGTTAAAGATAGCTGGAGAAAAAGCCTGTCTGGTGATTAGTTTCAGAGAAGACTGACCTCATCCTCAGGTGGAATACATGCTATACAATAAATGAAAATGTCTTCTTTCAGTGCTACATGTTCCACATGTACGTGGGAGTGCGTGCGGGCGGGGGCATTGGTGATGAGATCGAGGACCCTGCTGGGGATGAGTTTGAGGTGGAACGCATCTTCTTTGACATCACATTTTTCTTCTTTGTCATCGTCATCCTCCTGGCCATCATCCAGGGTGAGTCTCCCACACTGTATTTGCTTGGAAATGAAGACCTGCCTCAACATGTATACCACATGTTTTTACCAAGCCACACTTTTTTGTTTGATTACATTTGATGAGTGTTTTATGTGGAAGTGGAAAAAGAACAAAGCATCTGTCTATTCCTGTCCTTAAGTTTCACTGGCACAGCTAAGCACATTCCTGTGCACGAACAAATATACTGACTCACACAATCATGATCTGTTTTCAGGCTTGATAATTGATGCGTTTGGGGAGCTGCGTGACCAGCAGGAGCAAGTGAAAGAGGATATGGAGGTGAGATAAAACATTTTCCTTTACACATACACACACAAACACTCTCTCCATACTGTACTATCCAAACAATTTGAATTTACATTTTGTCTGGTTATAAAGTATGAAATGCTGTGTCTGATGTAGATGCAAGGACTATTAAAATATATATACTTCAGTGTGTGTGTAAGATTAAGTAGATTAGAACATTTAGTTGTTGTGGGAGCTCGTGTGACGGGAAACAATCGAACCATTGGCCTTAATTAGAGGATACCATTATCTCTTTCTTCTAATTAGTGGATAATAATTACAGAATGTTAAATCGTATCTGTTAAAGCCTTTTCTGTCTGTTTCAATTGTTATTTGAGTCTAGTTTTACTTATGCTGACATAATTAGTGTTGTTTGAGAATGTAAGTTTATTTCGGGCTTAAAATGTAAAAGCTAGATGCAGTAGAATATAAATGAAGATGCAGTTCTTCTTGATTACGATTCCATAAATTGCATTGCTCAGAACTGCTGAACCAAAATTACATGGAATCTCTGTTTTGTTGGAGCCTGTGGAGTAGCTTTAAGGTTCATTGAGTGGTAACAACAGTGCATGCATCCCTCAGAGGTATGCCTCTGCAGTGTGTGTGAACAAGACCCTACCAAAGCAGACACTGCAGGCAGGCACAGTAAGGGGCCAAGTAAGGTTAAAAGTGACTTTATTATGTGGTCAGGCAGGCTGGAAATCAGCAGCAGGTATGTAATCAGAACAGGCAAACAAGTCCAAAGGTGCAGGAGAGGAAAGGAAAGCAGGTAATCAAAGGCTGGACTGCTGAGGCAACAAGGCAGCACAGAGGACCTGACAAACAGTGGTGAGCTACCCTCCAAATATAAAGGGTACACATGTGATGTCACTGAACACATAGTTGTTATGGTCACCCCCACTTAAGTAACAAACCTATCTGCCACTGTACATTCACATGGAAAAAAACACATCACATAAAAAATAGCATACAACTGTTGGGTAGTCGAATAAAAATATCAGATTCAGAATGAATGCAAGCAAAATGTTTTACACATTGCCAAAGGCTAAAGAGAACAGAAGCAAGCAGTGGCCGTGAAACTATTATGAGTAGTGTCATATTATTTTAAAGAGGAAGAAGGAATTGCTGCATGGCTCTGATGGCTGATCTGACAGATGCTGTTAGGCTGCTAGTTAGACAGAAGGTATACAAAGAACAAAAATCTTGCTTAATCATCAATGTCAAGTGGTGCACCATAGAAAAAGATTAAGGCCCCCTTTAGATGATATTATATAATGAATTTATTCTTCAAGTATATTGAAGGCTGACCTAGAGTCAATACTCGGCCTCTTTTATTGCCTATAGTCTAAGAATAAATTAATTATAATGTTTAATCTAAAGATGGAGTGCCTTTTTCATGGTTATCCGCACCACTTGGCATTAAGCAAGATTTCTGGAAAACACCATTTAGTGACTATATAGTCTCTGTCCCACTGTGTGTCTCAAAAAGAACAAAAAACAGTGCCACAGATTTTACAGCTGCTTTCCCCAGATGCTACTAATTGTTAATTCAGAAAGTTGCTGCAGTGATAAATCAATTCCAGCTGCTACTGTACTTCCTATCCTCTCGTAATTCAAAGCCCTAAATAGGAATGTTCAAAAATACATTTTGCATTAACCCAAAAATACAAATTTTACCAGCATAAAACCTTTGTATATACATACATAAGAATGTAAACAACAGTAATTTGACTGGTTAGTACTCCCAAATGATGCAAATCCCCAGTAAATATGCCCCTCTGTGTCTATGGAGAAGCCAGTGAGTAATCCTACAGTCTTTTTTCTTTTTGTGGGCGTCCTTTTAGTGTCTTTTCAAAAACAAACAACTTAAAAGGTGTCATATTGTAGACTTAGCAGACTAAATACTGTGTTTGAGTCACAGTGCAGAGTAATACAACAAAAGGCCTCTGGTCTTGAGGTTTGAATTTAATTGACTTGAATTTTGTTTCCCCAACATACTTTAGAGAGGCCTGTTGCATGAATCATTACATGTCTTACATCTTTCCTCCTGCAGACCAAATGTTTTATATGTGGAATAGGAAGTGAATACTTTGATAAAGTCCCTCATGGCTTTGAGACCCACACTCTACAGGAGCACAACTTGGCCAACTATCTGTGAGTTGACTCATGCTCACCACCTTCGTGCCTCGGGTTGCCAGTGTCTCAACTTAATACTAAAACTCACCTGTCACTGTAACTGTTCTGCATGTTCCACCAACACTAGACTCCTCTGACTGGTGGACTCTTCCCTGCTCATGTTTATGTATGTATGCTAGTCCTTCATACAACATTTTAAGCTTACCTGGTAAAGGTCCACAGTCTGAAACCTCATAAATCATAATTTAATAAAGTGAGAGATCACTAGTCAGCATTACTTGCTTCTTGTTAATCAACTAATATTTGCAAGCATTAAAGTAAATATTTGACCTGATTGTAAAATACGGCTGCTATGTTTAGTTGTAATTCCACTTCAAATATCTAACCAACTGTTTCCATACTCACCATAATCCTAGGACGTGCACAGGCTCTTAATTTAATGCTACAACTTTTTAGCCTGTAGTGTGTATTTCCCTGTATTTAAACCCAAGTATGTACGGGGGAGGTATGTGACATGAAACCCTCTTCTGTGTCCTTACAGATTTTTTCTGATGTACCTTATTAACAAGGATGAAACTGAACACACGGGGCAGGTATAATAATTATCTCTTCTGTTTTATTGCATGATCCAGTCAAAGTAAGAGCAAGGTGTAAACCTCTGCAGCTCTTAAACAATTCTGTCATGGCCAAATCTCACTTTCCATAATATATGCTCCACAATGGTTGCTCCATGTCTCAGTGACCTTTTAATTTCAGCAATTGCCACTGCAATGACAAAGCTGTGGTGTAACCTTTTCAACTAAGACAGAATATGTATTCATACTGTCTTTCAAAAGTCCTATCAGTCCCAACACGCACATTTTATGATAATATTCATGCCAGGCATACCCCTTGATTATAATTTCTCTTTTTACTTATAAACCATTGCCAGTGGGGGTTTCAAATTGCAAGTGGGCAAGTATTTTATTTCTCTAATCTTTTCACTATAACATTTTAAATGATCTGTTCCATCGAGGAGCAAAGAGGAGGGCTTTCAATCAGCAAAAACATTTTCAATTTCAAAGAAGCTGCATCTTCCTCTCTCTCTCTCTCTTTCTCTCTCTCTCTCCTGTGTTTCAAACTTAGTTTACGTAAATCTATGAAAGGGATGCGCATCAGAAGAGATGAGAACATGTTTAATTCTGAATGCAGCACAGAGTAATAGAAAAATAATAAATCCATCTTATTTGGAATAATTTGGATTTATCTTTGTGGCACAGAATGCATTTTGAATGTGATACTGCAGAATTGACAAAAGGAAGAAAATATTAAATTTCTTATCGGCCTGAATTATATATTATGACAATTTTCCAAAATTGAGCTGGGTCCCTGGAACTCATCCCTAGATATAGTGTGTATAGTCTTTCAGAGAGCTTTTTTTTTAGCTATAGATTAAAGAAGTAGCTGCTAGGAGGAATGTGGAAAATGTAACTCCATCAAGCCAGTCAAACATAGAAAGAACTTAAAATTTCAGTTGTATTCTTTGTGGACACTGTTTAGTTATTTTACTGATCTAAAGTGATCTAAAGATACAGATGGATGACACATTAAAGGAAATAGATGAATGGAAAAACATGACAAAATGCAGACGCTTTCAAACAGGACACGAGGTGCCATTGAAGGGTTTGATTAGAATGAAAATGATGTGAATCAGTTAAACACCTACGGGAGACTAGAGAGGGTTCCAGAGACTTGGAGGTTTGTGTTAGTTCTTCCTTTAAATTGTCACCCACCTGTGTATTACCACACTGTTGTCTTTGCCAGGAATCCTATGTGTGGAAAATGTATCAGGAGCGTTCCTGGGAATTCTTTCCTGTGGGAGACTGTTTCCGTAAGCAATATGAGGATCAACTGGGATGAAAGGGACTCTGAGAGATCTAAAGGCTCCCTTGATAATGTCATCACACAGCAGCTGTCCTGATTGATGCCCTTGGACTCACTTAATTACCTTCATTTTGTGTGTACACTACATTGATTTTAGAGTGATTTTCTCTCAAAGTATACATTCTTCCTATTTATGCACATGAGTATTTCTAAATCACACTCATTAAATTATTTGGAAATTAAAAAAATGAGGACAACTTGTTTATATTCAGAAACAAAATTAATGTGCTGTTTGTTTTCGGGGTCCTCTGGGCAGGGAATTTCAGGGGTTTCTTGAGTCTATAACAGAAGTATTGTGACAGTTTACTGTTTTATACGTCATTATCTCAAGCAGTCAAAGCTGGCAATCCAAATTCAGTTCCACTGCACTTTGCCTGGCTGGATGTGTCTCTGTAAAGCTCATGTTTTGTGAATGAAGCGATTTGTCTTTCCAATCACAGCCTCCCATCCCTTAGCCCCTGTGTGACATCCAGATAAACACTCTCCCTCTGGCATTTGTTCTTTGTACCCTACTCTTCCCTGTTTCTTGAAGCTCTTTTGTCTGTTGTGCTCAACTCTCCAGGATCCTTCTCCTCCTCCCGTCCTTGCTTCCTATTCTCTTTTTTTTCCCTTTCTTCTGCTCTCCTCTCGTCCCTCATCTTCAGCCCTTTCCCAGTCTCATTACCAGCCACCGTGTAGAATGCCAGCAGGTGTCTCAATGCCCAGGTCAATATATCGCCATGGAAGTGCATCATCAAGCTTAACGACGAGATTGACCGCTGTCACTGACGGACAAGAAATTCTTTGGGGAATCCTTTGGTATAACTCATTGAATAAAGAGCGTTTTTCAAGTGTTAAAAACTCGCCCGGAGTGTGCATCTGGGCAAGGAGCTTAACAGTGGGATGACAGGCGTGGGAGGGCCACCTACAGATATTGTCCTCAATTATTCAAAGGTCAAACACTGGGCTTACACAAGTCTGCTGCTGATATGTATTCATGTTGCTTTTGAGTTATGACTTGTAAGCATATGGTTATAACTCATTGAAGTACCAGAACAAAAAGGTTTTCAGGTAAAAGGGAAAAGTTTTGGATTATGTTCTTTGCCCAAACAGAAATCTTAGCGGGTAATGCAATAATTAAAATCGTGCTTTATAGTTCTTCTGTCTGAAATAATAAAAATCGCAGCACTTAACCAATTTTAAGAGCTATGGTGGGAGTCACCATTAGGGCTGAGCAATGTTTTGATTAAATCAGACATCACTGATGTGAGAGATGTTTTTTAAGGCCCCAAAAACATATTTTCTCAAATAGCTTCTTTTTATGGCTAATGGGGTCCTATATGAATGCACAATAGTCTGCTGAAGTGTTTCGGTTATTCCACATTAGAGATTTCTGTGTTTGTGTTTTTTCTGGACTATAAACTCACTGGTTTTAAGTGGACATGGCTCAGTTGGAAAAAGATAACATAACATTTTCATTTCCCTGCACCAATCAGGATTTAGCCTCATTTGATGCAGAATGTGCCACTCACACAGCCATGATGAAGCAGAGCAGCTTAGTTTTTGGTTCTTAGACTCTTAATAAATAATACAAACATTTTACTTTTTGTAAAGAGTTAGTAATGAATAATGTGTTAAAGAAGAAGATTTGAAACATGAAAATTAGTAGTGACTTATTGTTTAATTCTGACCTCAAGTTTATAGTAAACCTGTTGTTATTGAACACAGAACTACATGCAGGTTACTTTGTTGAAAATGGGGGTGGGGGAGTTTCCATTTGGTTCTTGTGCGATGGTAGAAAAAACACAATTCATAATTTTTTTTTTTTATAGATTTTTAGGGGGGACTTTTCACCTTTGACACGATGGACACACAGCAAAGGGCCACAGGTGGGACTCAGTGGACCCATGGCCACCACAGTCAGCCCTGTCACTGTCACCAGGTGAGCCACCAGGGCGCCCCATAAATGTCAAATTTTGACAATTTTTGAGACATTTTATCCTCGAAATGTAATATTGCTATAATACGTGTCATTTTTCAATTTTAAGTTGGGCAGTTTAATCATTTCTTATAGCAACAATAATATATTTCTTTTTTTTTTGTGAAGTCAGAATAACAGAAATGTTTATTTCACTTAGCCAGTTGTCATGTTAATGATACCACACACTGTACTTCCAAATGATTTCATAAAACCTCGTAGTTCCACTGTGTATATTTTTGTTATTGTGGTTCCCTCGCTATTGGAACAATTATACAGTAAATACTGAACAAATAGGGTTACTATCTGAGGTTTAAGTACCAGTAAACTTTCATATTATTTTGACCAAATGTTTCTTAGTTGAGTGTTGTGCCTATAAAAGGGAGGGGAAATAAGACATCACCAACACAACTACATTTAACAACGGTTCAACACATCACCAAAAAGTACTTCTTCTGGTAACTTATAGTATCTATGAGTAAGAGCACCCCAAGACCATATCCCCGTTGAAGATTCATAAGGATCGTAGCTGCCAGCTCCGGAGCTACCACACACCAAAAATAAGTTGATCAGTTTCCATATCAGCCTTTGTCCAGAGGTTGAGGTACGTGGAAAAACCTCTCTCATCAAAAACCCATTTCATTTGGAATTTAATCCCATTCTAGTGTGTATAAAAATCAATCATACCGTCATAACATTAAACCCACAGACATCCTACCCCCGTTTGCAGCTGTCTCTCACACCAGAGATCTGCCGGACACACGGTACAATTTCACACAAGTACCCATTCACCAGTTGATTTAATAGAACACCATGTATTTCAAGCAGGGCACCTAATTTCCACAAAACAACCCAAATTAAATATACTGACTGCGGATAATTGCCACATCCGCTTGATCAAAAGATATTGCGAATAAGATGGATGTCCATTTGTGGCCGCCAAGCTTCCCCCTCTAGTCTTCATCATCTTTCCATCCTGTGGTTTAGTAATGCCGAGGCCAGAAGGTCTGGATGTAGTTTAGGTTGTGGAGCATAACTTAGTGCTAGAATTTACACTGTCTGCTCAAAGTATGAACAGTAGCATAACAACATGGTAGCAGTACGTGACACAGATCATGTCCCTAATATCTACGAGGAAAACATTGCACGTGAACTTTGTATTTCCTCTGTAAAACAAGCAATGAAACTTATTTTGAACTGGCATTACAGCTGATGTGTTCCAGGCTGGACAATCAGCTTCTTCTGCGATGTCTGTGCCTCATCATCACTATAGCTGTTCGTTAAACTGCCGCTCCCCTCAGTCCCAACCCAACACCAACTCCCAGCCAGACATACTGATATTAAACACTTGCACATACTTTTGTGAGATTTATTTCACCTGCACAAGGGAAAGTAATTCCCTTTACGCAATGGTAGGTGCTGACGTGACAATTAAAAATCTTGTCTAAACAAATAGTAATCGCATGTAGTATTTCAGTTACGATTTATGTATTTTAATTGAGGCATAAAGCATCATCAATTAATATGAAAGGAGTAAGCCAGTGTGCAGGGTTTTTTCCATTTTTTAAATTTAAGTTTTGTACCATAACAGCAGAGAATAAGAAGCATTACATCCACAGAGGAGATGCGCACTGTCTGACAACACATGCAAGGGTTAGGGTTACAAGGTCACTGATACTGCTGTAGTCAACATTGGAGTCAGACTCTACTGTAGCTTTTAGCCTTTTATCTTTGCAAAGTATGCAGAGCTCTACAGACGTGAATATCAATCGCTGAAGTCCTTCTGTAGTTTTGCAAAAGCCAATATCATTCATGCCTGCTGAGTTCACCCCTGTTATACAACCCATTTAAAAAGGCCAGTAGGCCTGTCACTGACATAGAAATAATATAAACTGATCAGGCCTGGTGACACATGAGCAAAATGTATGCAGTGACTTATGGACCCAGCCATATTTCTCAGTCTTCAATGGGAAATCAATGAGATGTGGATCCATCATGCATGGCCTTCAGTTTTGCATTATTTAAAGACATTCTGGTAATGTACAGTATGTGTAGCCGACAATAAGGAATATAGGAATTATGCATGGGCCGATGGCTTTCGTTGGCATACAGCAGCTGGGTATGCATAGAGGGTATTGTTATTATGGGTTATGGATAAGGGAGCATGTGGCTGGATCATTCTGAATATTGCCTGAGATACTTGTGGTTGTTTGGGAGATAATGCCTCTGCACCCAGATATATCATGGAAATGTAATCTGAGCTGTAAATCAATAAAAGATGACAGGAGAAAAGAGAAAGTGGAGGAGAGAGTACAGCTGTGAATTTACTCATACCTGAGGCCAAGTATCCTGAATTAAATATGACTCATTTTTGGTACTGGCTCTGGTTTCAGTTTGCAAGCTCTTGTCTGCCTCAAACTGTGACTGTTTTGTAGGTTTCTTTCTTTGGATTCTGAAATTGTCATTAATTGTTTCATGTTTAATTCATTTAATTAATTCCTTTCTTGCTTCATCATAAAAAATGTTAATAATTGTAATATTAACCTATGCTATGTGTGTTTCAGTATAAATAACCAGTTTCATCCTCTCCAATATAATGTGTATTTTTTGTTGTTTTGAGATTAAACTTTACCAGTGGTCTATTTTTTATCCAAGCTGTCATCCCCAGACACTCTTTCCAAAGTCATTTTCTGTCTTCGGTCACTTTCTTTTTCTGTTTTACTGACCTGTCAAAAATTCACTTCAAGCCCGCTGGCCTCTGTGTAGCATATGAGGGCTTCTTAGGGAGAGACACAGGTTGAGTGTTGGTCAAGCACTGGCAACAAGGCAAGTTCTTTTGTTACTCAGAACACACACACAGAATCTTTTAGATATGTCCAGGAGTTATATTGGGATTTGGGGTGGGAGGTCTCTGTGTTTTCAGGGTCACCATGGGTGCACGTGTGTATGCATAGACTACACATATTTCAATATGTGCTATCTTGCTTGACAGTTTAACTCAAACTGGAGCTTGCCAGCTAGGGTAATGTAACAGCTACCAAAGATGCCGAACTTGCCGCAAACTATCTTGCATTAAAGTCAGTGTCATTTTGTAAAATCAGAAAATAGCTTGAGCCTGTTTTCTTTTTTTTTTTCTTCCTTTCTTGCTATCCATCTATTACTCTGCCATCTGTGCTGTCTGACTGACTGACTCAGATTGTTGATCTGCTAGCTTTTAAGGATTACCCTGACTGCCAGATGGTTTGCACTGTATCATGCCATAGTAGTTCTTCATTTGATTGGTCTGAACTACTATGGTTTGCACATAAGCGCATAGCTTAAAGCAAGATGGATACTCGCATGATTTCACGAGCTTGCTATTTGTATAGGGCCACTCGGCTCTCCCTGATGATGACAAGTACGATAAGTAGTCTTTATTGACCTTATTTTGTTATTGTTCCTGATATCTATCATTCATTGATAACATCCTGAATCTGTCAGAAATTCTTCCCCTTGAGTTGATTAAATCCTTGTAGCCATTTGAAGTCATCAGGACAGCCTCTAAATTGAAAAGTTCTGCACCATGACACATGTTGATCCACCATTGTTACATTGATTAGTTCATGGGAAACCAACACCAGACTGCTGACCCCCCCCAAAAAAGTTTTTTTTCTGTGTCATCAAACTTGTCCACTACTCTGCCAGTTTATGCAAACCATTAAATGTTTTGTTCAAATTAATATGTGTGAGTCTGGAACCAGTTATCTTTGTAAATAATTTTTTTTTTAACTTTATCTGGATAGTCATACAAACTGGATTATTACTGGGGATTGCCAGTTCATGCAACCATGGTGAATATCTTTAAAAAAAAGAAATTACTTCACTCAGTTTTAGCAGCAGTGGCGTTTTGTCCACACATACTGTAATTGAATGCAAATTTATTAATCCCTTAAGTAAAACCAACTAAAAGCAACAAGCTAGCAGTCTTTTTTACACAAGGATTGTGGCCATTAAATCCTGTTGTGATTGTGACAGATTAAGTACCTGCAACAACCATTTTGTATGTGATAAAATTATTTCCCCTAATGCCTCTAAGTCTCTTAATCCTTTCCAGGCTTTGGAGCATTACTTATAGAATTAGTTCCTAAATTGACCAGAGAACCAAATCACAGCCTTAGAAAGGTATTGCAAACATGAAGCCTAAAATCATGTCTCTCCCTTGCTGCATTTTTTTGTAATAATTTTCATCCTAGATAAACTGCCATGCCAACCAAAAGTGCAGATTGAAAATGGTGTGGAATGCTCTGACTTTGCAAGGTCAGAAAACAAGAAATATTAAAGCAAAGGACATGACAGAAGATTATTTTCCTAGATGCCTGTGTCTTTGTCTTCAATAATTTGATATCAAAATGACAGATGAAATTTAGGACCGCTTAACAGAGAGGACATCTGACATACTTCTGTGTGTGCAAGCATGTAAAGGCTCTGCTAAATGGCAGTGTATTCAAATGATTGTCTGCATTAAAACTACATAAGGAAGGTGTTTTTGGAGCACTTGCAGTGAAACACAATGAAATCGTCTTGTTCTTGTTATTTGGTCACCCAACATATTAATTTATTGTCTTACTTCACGCCATTAGTTTTATTTAATTGTACGGTGGCTGGCTCTTATCCCAGTATCTATTTTTGAGAAGGCAGGGAAGCACCTCAAACATGTCACATCCATCAGAGCCTATACAAAGAGGATGAAAATGTATACCTTTGGACACTTAAGAGACTCTAATGCACCTACCTGGCATGTGAACGAGGGATGAAACCAGAGCACCTCGGAAAAACTCAGGTAAACAAGGAGAGAATATATATGCTCAGAAAGGGCTACAATGATAAACTAAAATAAAAAAAACGAAAGAAAAAACATTTTCTTTTTCTGGGCTGGTATTGCCTGAGGCAATATATAGTTTATCACATGAAGTGTTCTAGACCAGAGTCTCAGTTTTGACATATATTGCATCCTGACAGTCGGACAGACCCCTGCCTTCTCATTACAGCTCTAATTTCGTATAGAGTAACTGTCTTCCAGTAAACAAGCATTACCAGTAGTGACGAGAGGAGAGCCTTCCAAATTACCATTTAGATTGGACAACTCCATGCCAAGAGAAAGCCAATTACTGAATGAGGGTTTAGTAAGGAAAAGGGATGGGGAGGGCGAAGCTGGAGAGTGAGTAGATATCTCTGCAGATGAGGTGTGTTTGCATCACTCCTCTTTGAATCCTGTATCACACCAAGATCTTCTTTTTATTTCAATAGCTGTTACTTTAAAACCTGCAGACAGAGTGGATTTTGTTTCTGTAGGGCTGTTCGCGTATCCATCTGAGCCACTGAAATTTGAAAGGAGACAGGTGCTGCCTTTAATAATTGAAACTGGCAAATTGGCTCACTCAAAGGTAGGCTCCAGCAGTTGGGGAAATGACCCATTTTCTAGCCAAGTGGAATTATATGCATTTCCAAAAATCTAGTATGAGGAGTACTTGTTTATTGGCAGAATTTATACATTAATTTAGTTTTTATCGTTGCACATAAATAGGGAGACTAACCTGGAGCCAAGAGAGATGAATATCACTATTATTCTTAATCATCATTGTATTCAATTTTTAAAGACTTTAATCCGGAGTCTGAAGCCTGGCTGGGTTTGAAAGAAAGAGTCGTCAAAACTGTTTTTGTATCCACAGCTGTCTGGACATCTGCCTGCTCAGCTGTTAGCCTTAGCTTATGTGACTGTGTGTTTGTGTGTGTGTGTGTGTGTGTGTACACATGCTGATGAAGGGATCCATCAGAGAAGTAATGTGTAGTTTTTCCTTTTCAAAAAAGCATAAGAAATCTATTTATTATGTATTTTAAATATATAATTTATTATATTATCTATAGTCTCTTTTTAAAACTTTTTAAAGCAATATGAATTTAATTTATTGAATATTGGGTACCTCATGTTTCAAGTTGGCATGCAGCTAGTGGGACTCTAACAAGTTACATTAAGGGCAGCTGAAAAATACATTTAAGTAAAAATATAAGATTAGATTCACACATTTTGTTTTACTGCACACACAGTGTGTTTTTCTCTTTGATCATCTATTGTTCTTTCTCTATTTTATTTCCATTTGTTCTTGTCCACTGGTTTTAATTTAGTTTTGAGCACAAAATCATCCATGCTTAACTTCCTACCAAAGCTAATATTTGGTGTTGCTTTTATCTTTACAATGGTAACACTAGTTTGAACAGAACAAGGTATTTGGGATTCTGGTCAAAATACATATATATAGTATTTCAGGGATGCTTGTGGTACCGTGTATGCTCGTATTTATTTTTTATTAAATGAGAGATCACTGCAACGAATGACAGCTGCCGCTAGCAATTATTTTCTAGATTACTGGATGAATTGTTTGGTCTGCAAGATGGCAGGAAATTGTGAAAATGCATGTAGCAATTTTTCCAAGTTGATGCCGATTGATGTGTTTAAAATCCAGCTCTCCATATTGTTTGCACTTTACTTCCAATCCAGCCATATTCTGAAACAGCAATAATCTGGCCATTAAAGAGAAACCTAACCGCTTGATGGCAATCAAAGCTGCAATTAAATGATAGAGATCTATCAAGGTTCAAGTTATCAGGTTTAATATGAGGGCATAGTCTGACTTTGATCATTGTAGATCATTAGTCTTTTTTCAGGTGACAGGTGAAAAGAAATAGAGACTGAGGACAGACACTGTGACACTGTTACATTCTGTAGCCAATGTGTTGTCAAAAGTGTTTTAAATGCAAGATGGGGGCTCCTGCCTGATAACACACATGGATGCAGATATCGTGTTCATTATGTCCTGAGGTTCAGTTTTGCTTAGAAATGTGACAAACCCACCCCTGCACTGCTCCTTCAAGAAACATGATGCTTTTTGCCAGACTGTCTTCGAAAATAAAAGAAAAAAATATATATTATATTTGACACACTGCACAAAAAAGAAAGAAATTAGATTATTTTTTTGAAAAACAGAGGCTCCCTCACAGTCTGGGAATAAATGATAATCCTGCACAATGTCTGCACTACCTGGGCACTGCGCTGTGGCAGATGGCTTTGCCTGGCTTTGATGGCAACACAGTTGAATGAGGGCAAATGTGGTGTGTAAACGGCCTTACTGTTGGCAAATGGACTTGTTTCTTGTCTACTAAAATGACCCAGATATTACCAAAGCGAACCCACATGTGCACACAGTCCTAATTAAGCTTTGTGTTACAATTAACTGCACTCTTTTCTTTCCTGAGTGGACCAATTAAACATTGAAGCATAGCTAGCCCACGAGGAACATTTATATCATCGTGTAGGTAGAAGTGCTTTTTAGTATCTGTTTGCATTAAATGTGGCTTAAGGCAATAACAGACATTACACAAGCTAGTGTAATTCACAGTAAATCCTTAAAATTCACTTAAAATACCAAGTACTATTGACTTATACAAGCCAGCATATTTTCTCAGTTTGGTTTTGTTTCATCGTGTAGCCGTTGGCTCTGAATACCTGCCACGGTTGATTGCTGTAAATCAGAAAGCCAACAATCTTGCAGTCTCTTGCATGCAGTCACAGAGAGGAATAGAGGAATAAAATATGCCTGCTCCCCTGTCAAGGTCATGGAGAGACCCCTTCTCTGCTAATACAAACGCCTGACTGGAGGTTATCGTGGAGATTTTATCACACGCCGCAGACAGACAGTCTCGACTCGGTTTCTGACTGACGCTAATCTCCAACGATTTCCCCAGGGGTCAGAGTTCAGCCTGGTTGCCTTGAGATGTTGAAGCATGTTTGATTAGTGGTTGCCATAAGTGTCTAATCCAAGGGTCTAGAGTTTATATTGCTCTTGCTCGTTTTGTTGTGGTTGTCCTTTGGTTTCTTCTGGTCTATCGGGACAATATCTGGATACGCTGTATTATACAATCGATGTGTTGTGTAACAGGTGGCTAATTACAGATTAACCGGAAGGCATCGCATTGACCTCAAAAGAAAAAAAGAGATTGATGCTTCATCAGTCACTCCAAACATTTGTGTCCACTTGTGTAGCTACAGAACAAAAGTCTCATCACATCACATCACTTCAACACAGTGAGCACAAGTCCTCGTCACGGTCGATCTGAACTCCATATGTCTGTGCAGACGTCCCTCTCTCAATAGTCCTGCAATCAAAATCTGCCTCTTGATTAAACTGTCTGTGTGTCTGCGTGTCTGCGTGTGTGTGTCTGGCCTACGGAGGTTTCTGAATATAAATACGGGCTCATTGTTTTGCCTTGTGATTCGGATGGACGACTGCTGCCGTCTGTCCCTCTTGCCTATCTTTGTCATTATATTCAGATCATTAGCCTGCCTTCCTTTTAGACGGTGCCAAATTGATTGATATCGGTTATCATGGATAGCTTTGTATTAGCTGCTTTGATCAGGTGGTGGTAGTCTGCAAATTTATTTTAATTTAGTTCCTTTGAGTTAAGCTTAGTCTGTCTCTCACTCACTGGCTAATGCTTAATGAATGAGAGGATGTGCAAATCGGAATAATGCCAGATTTCTATCTCTGTGCCCATGCCATATCCTAGTGATAATCCGGTACCATTATACTGTTTGTCAGCGTTATCAATGGCTGTCGGAGGCACCCCTAACATTTAAGTCACTCAGACATTCATAAAAGCCGTTAGGGGAAGAATGCTGAAAGTACAAAATCCTGGGAGGGAAAGCATGCTCCCTAGTGACGTCAAGAAACAAATTATCACTGTCAGGCAGATGGTAAGGGGATGATTAAAGTCAATCCATGTTAAATCAAATATGATGCTCATCGACTGGAGCGCTGCAAGACGTGCCAAGCACCAAACTAACTAGGAGATCTCTGTCTGAGCTACACCTTTAAAAGGTCCAGTGGTGGAACGTGTCTAAGATTAGCAGATTCCAAAAAAAAAAAAAAGGAATCCAGTCATGCAACAATACTAGTAGTCTTGAACTGCAGGATGAAAACCGCTCAGCTCGGCTAAATCTTTGCTAAGGCAAAATAATGAAATCACCATAGTGCCTTATTAGTTTTACAGAGACACAACCCTCAGTCCCCTCCTGGTTTGTGTTAATAATGTTCATTTACTACTCCTGCTCCCTCTCCTATCTAAAAATGTAAATAAAAATTTGTTTGTTAAAATAAATGCTGTCTTTTTCTCTGTTTTTTTCACAACTGTCCTGTTAAGTACATGCACATATCGAGGCACATAAAACTGACCCTTGCAAATTGCATGAACTTTAATAAATAAGCAGAATGGGCTATCAACCACACTAAAAGCTCCCTTTTTTTGCACAAGTCTCCCTTAAATGCATATGGTATAGGAAGAGTGGTGCAGTTTGCTGACTGCATGCAAAATGCGCCTCAAATGACAGGCAAACTGCATCCAAGAGATGCCCCTGTTTGATGAATACTCAGAATGTCTTAAGGCACAAATTGATCTAGAACAAGGTGCAAAAGGCTTTGTAAATTAAATTCATTTCAACACCTGAAATCTCTCTATCTTCACAGCTGCAGATAATCTGAGAGCCCAATGACCTCTTTTACTTACTCCAAAAACTGCAAAAGGACTGATCGGATACTGTGACAAAAGGTTTAGTGTCGCTACCAAGCAACCACTCAGACATTTTGCTTTTTAACCCAATTGCCCAAAGCTGCTCCTTTTTTCAATATTTGTACTTCTGGGGGGATTTACGGTTATGAAGAGTAAGACTCTGCAGCTCTACAATACTAATACGTTTTGGAGAGATGCAGGGAAAAGTTTCAATATCGCAAGGGTCCTTTTTAGGGACGTTATGTGATGTACAACTCCAAGAACATTCTGTGGCTATGATAAGAATGTGTTGTCATCACTGGACTCAGTGTTCCCAGACAACTGTAGCTGCTAGCTTAGTCTGTCAGTCAGTCAGTCAGTCTGTCTGTCTGTCTGTCTGTTCGTCTGTGTGTCTGTCTCTATCCACTCCCCCATGACTGAGGAAGAATGAGGCCTTGCCTACAGTCAGACGGGGAGAGAGAGTGTCTCAGACAGATAGACTGAGTGCAGCAGTCAGTTGATATGTCAGGTTAAAATGCTGGGACATTGCTCCCCTGTAATCCTTTTGGCTCCATAGATTAGGAAGGGCATGGTGTAGTGCCAACTGCCAAATCTGTATTCAGTTCATCTCCCTTTTCTTTCTGCAAGAGGAGGGCTTTTTTCCATATTTAGTCCAGTAAGAAATATGCAAATTGTCCACTTTAATTTCAAAGGTAAATCTAGGCAAAGCGAGTTAGTTTGCATTATCAACTGGTAGAGCCTCCGGAATTTACTTTTGTCCTATGAAAATACAGCAGCGGGCAGAGCTATTCAGATTTACTCTGTTTTCTTTACAAAAATCCAGTGTGGTGGAACTTATTCATTCATCAATGTCAGAAGGAGAAAAAGAAAAAAAATACTTTGTTTTGTTTAAGAGTTTCAAAGCACAACATTTTGGACAACGAAAATAGGCGACACGCCGCCACAGTTTCGCCTGCTTGCGCCCTCAAAATGAAAAACAAGAGGTTCTGCGGCGAGGTTCCTGGACATACGGCTGTAATTCGTCACAGCAATGTTTTGAGCCAAATAGTCACATGATCACAATGACAATGCTAACAGGATATTTTTTAGCACATTTTTTTTTTTTTAGTGTGTTAGTACGATAATGTAGGATAATTAGCAGTAAACTCAAAGTACAGCCGAGGTTGATGGGAATGTCATTAGTTTTGTAGTTATTTAATCATACACCAAACCTATCGGTGGTGCTAGAGGACAAGTCAGAGGATCACCAAAGTTTTATAATTAATCTTGAGGAGGACACGGATGCCTTTATCAAATTGTATGACAATCCATTCAACAGCTGTCGAGACCTTTCACAATAAAAACAAAAATATCAACCTCATGGTGACACCAGAGGATAACCGAGGGGATCACCTGAGCTGGGAAGATTCTTTACGACAGACCGGCAAAACTGACATTGACATACACAGAGCCAAGCAAGCACTACAGCCATTTCTATTAGCTTTTTCAAACCTTGAAGAAGTGGCTGAAGAGTCATAGTCACTTCCTCTGGTTAGCTGTTCTTTTCTTTGCAGATAATGATGCTTTATCTTACTGTGATTTGATCTTCCACACCGGCATTCAGACGTTTATTGATTGCTCTTATTATCAGTCCTGAACACTTGCCTTTTCATTGTAAACTTTCCATTCTAATAGGATCCGTTCCCCACCTGCCTTTATCACTCTTACAAGCTCCAACACCCCCACACCCACACACACTTCACTGTGTTGCTTATCTAGATCCTTTGTATGCTGTAAATAAGCTTTAGAGTGGGCAGACAGACAGTTACTTTGCTATTGGAATTGTTCAGTTACCTTGACCCGTGGCTGCTCATCTCCAATGCAACCATTCTGGATCCAATTGTGATTTCCTAAACTGTGTCTCCCTCTCTATTCCTCCTTTTGCTCCTCTGTGTGTGTAAGTTGAAAGTGCAAGGACTCATATCACTGGCTGGTAAACCGGTAAAGGTGTTTTCATTTAATTTTTCCTCTAAAAAAAAGTATATTATATACCCGTATTGTTACTGAAACCCTAAGGGTGAATAGGGGGAGGGGGGCGAACCTAGTTTCTGATTTTAGTTACTTTAATTGTCTCTGTAAATTGGACTTAATTTGTCAGCTGAAATTGCATTATGATGATTGGCACAGGAGGGGATGAGAATTTTAACTGTTCTACGCAGCACTAATTGGTTTCTCACCCGGCCCAATTTAGAGTGAGGAGCCAGCACGTCACGACCCTTCGTCTTTCTAATAAGGAACACAAACATTTCACCCTGCCTGTTTATGGCATTTTGTTTATTTAAGGCGCATACACACAACAGGGTGCGGACACATGAGACACACACACACACACACACAACTGTTCAGCAGCTTTATAATTTGATGGTTTTTGAAACTTGGCTCAGTGTTGTTTACAGTAAGGGGGGGATATATTTTATTCTCATGCATGTGTGTTAAAGAGAGGGAGAGATGTTTACATTTTATCAATGATTCAACAATAAAAGCAACTTATCTGTGAAAGTAACACCACCTAAACTACTAAGTGCTGTGTGTCCCATAATAATTGTTTAAATATTTAAACTGGGTGAACACAATAATACCTGGACAGTGTATTGCATTTAGTGATAGCTGGTTCAATCAGTACAATAGGTGGATGAACACTTCTTTTGAGACCAGTTTGTGGTGGTGTTTTTTTTTTTGGATTGCGTTATATTGTGAGGCGAATGTGTAATTTTATGCTATTCAAACCGATGATTGTATGAAGTTGCGGGGTAATGAAAGGGTATCCTTGTTCTAACATGTAGTTCATCAGTGTACCTTGTTCCAGAATAAGTTAGCATAATCTCAGATGAAGAGAAGAGCAGAGCTGTCAACTGATCTCCGCTCGGTAGTGAGTTGGTGTAGTGGGGAAAACCGATAGACAGACAAGGAAAACTCAACATGCAGTGAGGGGTCAACTGGGAGCGCCTGTCCACAAGGTTTTAAGGTTTGAGCTCTGGATAAAATCTTTCTCTATCCAGGAGGGTGTTGGAGACATGGAACTGGCACTGTGAAGGAATCCGTCGAGCTGAAGATAAAGGCCTTTCAGGCTTTGTTTGCCATGTCTGCTGATTGCTAGGGTTATATAACTTACACGTTTAAATTATATTAAGGCTTAAAAATGCACGATTAAGTCTGTGGCCGCTCTCGGTGACAGGTGGGTGCCGACACAGGTGGCAGGTTTCAGCAACCGGGCTTCATTCAGCTCCACACGTCTTTGCCCATTTTTTGATTAGCCGGAGAGCTGACGGAGTCAGGTATTCCAAGATGGCACTGGCCAGAGCAACAACACTCGCAAACAATGGGTTGCATCATGGAGACTATACGTCCAATTATTAATTATACAGTCTATGAGTAATATTCGCATCTATTAAATGTGATGCATGGCATTGTGATTGTTAGGAGAAAGGGAAATGATTTCTACTTTCCTACACTACTTTTTTGTTCTGTCGTGGAAATTCCAAAGGCACTGGATCCATTTCTATACTCAGAATTCAGACACTATAAAATGTTAGACAGTAAATGTAAAGCACAATATTGTTAATAGGGAGTGATAGGCACAGGCATAGAGTAGGCTGGACCTTGTGTTGAGGTTGTTTTTGTTAAGCTGTTGTTTCCAAAGTTGAGAGTCTTCAAGTGAATAAAGGACTTCGAAAGATTTCAGTTTTGTGTTTGGCAGGAAACAGTGTCATCAGCTGTGTGTCATTTTGACTTCAATTAGTATTCAGTGCTGTCATATTTCCTCCAGAATCTTGTTTTCTATTTATATGATTTTTAAGTTGTGTGGGTGTCTGAGTCTATTTTTGTCTTCTCCTTCTGTCTTTTCGTCTCTGCTTTTTCTTTGTGGGCACTCTCCCACCCAGATGTTATTTGCACCTGCGCTGCATGTTGTGTCAGGCTTCCCAGTGGTGGCAGTATCTTGGCAGTCCTCAGTGGAGAACCAATAACACAGAGGTGTGATCATAAACACATCAGGATCCTGGCACAGTGTTAAAGTTGTACCAATCCACACATATACTGTGCATACACAGATACACAGAGGTTACGTCTAATAGTCATTGATGGATGTCAGACGTCTTTTCTTCCTTGGTTTAAATCTGGCTTGGATCCTTTGTTGTATGTTAGATTTGTCTTTCTATTCCAGTCACCCCCATCTCTCTAAATAATATATACATGGGCCTGATTTAACTGAAAAACAAATAAAAGTCTGCTAGTATTTGAAGGGCACTGCCCATTGTCCCAACGCTCATTATTCTGAAACTCCAATAGTCCAGTTGGACTAAAAGATCAGTTGACATTGTATTTTTTGGCATTTAATATTTTAGCGTATTTGGATAGATGCAGATGACCATCTGGTGACCTTTCGTCGTCATGGTTACGTTAATAAACACGTGGTTAACATTGTGAACAGGTCACATGTTGGGTTAAGTTTAGGCACCAAAACTTCTCAGTTAGGTTTAGGAAAAGATCTTGGTTAAAATAAGTATGTTAGTTACGTCAGTTAATTTTGGAACAACGTGCCTTTGGAGCAATGGGCGTTTGTTGTTGGACTAATTGGCTTTCAGCCCAATGGGACACATTTTTTGGACTGTTGGGGTTCGATAAAGTGAGCTGTGGGAATAATAGCACGGCACCTATTTTAATTTATTTTCTGAGACTCAGAAGCAATTTGGCGGCAGATATATCTACTTAGGATATTTTGTATCTCATCTGCTTTCTTAATTAACTAAGGTTGGAGCTTTTTTTAATCTTTTTTTAATCAAATCTCTGAATCTGCATCTAAAGGATGGGTGCTGTGGGAATTACGTGGGGAAGAACCACACTGTCTCATTTTCCTCTGTAGCTGGAAACTTATTGTGAGATACTGAAGGGAAGAGACCCCGGTGTTTAAATGTGTAAACAGTGTTGTGTTGAGTTTCTTAGTTACTTTAATTAGTTTATTCTCCACATTGGTGGAAAATAAAGTAAACGTATCACCTGTGTCATCTACACTGGATTAATAAAATTGCATCCTCATATAACTGTTGTAAAAGGGAAAAAAAGAGGCTGAATATATTATAGACTGAAAATAACTAACATTATTTGTTGTTCTTCCTCTTCCTCTCACCCCTCTCTCTGTTTATCACCCAGAGGGATATGATAAATAGTCTGTCAATTTTAATAACCTCAAATCTTGTGTATGTTTATTGTATTATGCCTGACTGCTCAGCTCAGTTATGGGACGTGTTTCTCTTAGTTTGCCATGTACATACAAGATGCATACATTTTACATTGTGTGCAGTATTGAATTATTTATCAATGAACCCCTTTTATCTGAGGCCTTTACACACTCTACACACCAATAACTGTCTTAATGCCTCCTCCGTTACAAAATACTATAAATTCTGATGATACAGGCATACTCCACAGACAAGGACTCAGTCACAACCTACCAGTAATCCGCTGCCCAGTGGTGCACAGATCATCCTGACCATCCTTCTCAATGCCACTAAGCAAAGGAGCTCATCTCTGACACCCACAATAAACTCAATACCGCTTATTGTCCCACTACCATCAACAGCCAGCCAATGGAGAGGGTGGAGAAGTTCAAGTACCTCGACATAATCCTGGACAATAAACTGACCTTTGATCACCACATCACAGACATCAATAAGTACTGCCAACAAAGACTCTTTGCCATCCTCAAACGTAGGGCTCTCTCAGGTAAACCCCGCCTCCTGCTTCTTCTATACCGAAGTAAAAATGAACCCATCCACTAGCCATTTCACCATGCTCATCCTCACCAATAGAAGCAACCTCCTTTAAAATCTTTAATATATAGTCAAAAATAATTGGTCTCATTGACACTACCACCACTTGCAGAGCACTGACAATAGCCCATGACCCTTAATCCGTGCTTCACTCTCCTCCCCTCTAGCCGCAGATGCAGACAGCCAATCTGCAGAAAAACACGTTTTTGAGAAAAGTTTTGTGATGTGAGCTATAACTTTTGTGTACAGGCTGTGAAAACAAATTTCCTCTACAGATGAGAATAAGTAATGGATCTGAACCTTAACTGTCAACTGGGACACTGCTAGGTGTCACTGTGTCTAGTACAAAAGGTTTCGAATCTGCACAATATTTACAGCAGGATATACAGTGACTTTTTTTAAAATTTGAATGCACCTGTATGGATTTTGCACTTGTTCATGTCCTATGTAAAAGTAAAAACTCCTGTTGCTGCAGTATGCTACAGTAATGTCATGTACACAAGTGTATTTGTGTCATAAGTGCCACTCTTATCTTAAAGATTTTGGTTTACATCAGCAAACTGCAGACATCACAGTGCAGATGTCTCCTCATGAGGTAATGAGACATGATGAACTGTTAGCAGAGCACTGTCTCCCAGTCCATCAAAACAGTATGATCCAGAATTATCCCGTAAGCCTAGCTGGGATGGCTCTGATTAGTCCTGCATGAAGAGCTAATATGAGTCTAACAACCAAGACCAGATGTGGTCTTTCTTTTGAGGGCTGATGAAGAGGAGGAGGATATTTATCATCACTTAACCCCATTGTATAAGTGCAAAGAGCTAAACAGAGTAAATTCGGTTGCTTATAGGTAGACATGCAGACAGACCTGTCCTGTTCGTGTGGGCAGGCGGCACGCACTAATTCGTTATTACATTGCATCCCTTTTCCTTTGTTTATCCTAATGAATTCTCCCATCCCTTAGATCTTTTGGGGATTTTTAACATCTGGACGTCTGGATGTCCAATTCAGAATAAGTAACCGAGCCAAGAATCTGCTTGGGAGACAAAAAGGATGAGCACCTTCATTTTGGCCTTTGAGGTTCAGCTATTATCCTGTACATATAAGGGTTCAAAACTCTGTTACTATCCATCCTTCCACTTTTTGTTTTTCTATTGCTTGTTTTCTCACTGTCACATTCTCATTCCTTATCACTGGCGTACACACACACCCCGTGAGTGCTGGTGTTTAAAACTGTACCCAGTAAAACCCCGCTGGGTGTCTTTCTTTTATGAATATTGGGAGATCAGTCTTTGACTAACCAGGTGCGCTGTTGGTACATCATTAGAAAAGGAGAGGAGCTGGGACTCGGGGAGGAGAGACAAAGCAGCATATGGTGAGCAAGTGGTTGGTCCATGGCATACTGATACAAATAAGTGATTTATGCACTTTGGCATTGTGTTGTTGGATGTGGGGAAAGCCCTGTTTTTGTGGCTCGAGGAGGAATTAGTCCAACTGGGTCTGTCAAAGCTCTGAGCCATGCTGGTGAGTTATCTCAAGCATGGAAAAGCTTCAGTCTATCCCCTGTGTGTTTGTGAGACAATGAATGCCAGCAAACACATTTTATTGCAGAATTCTGCAGTGAAATTTTGCAGAATATTAAAGTTTGACTTTCAAGTTCATGCGTGTTGTGTGTTAACTGTACACTTGCTGAGGAGCTTACTTAGGGGAGAGAGAGGTCAAAAGATAATTAGATTCGGTGTCTTTATCTAAAGGGATGTTCCATACCACTGATAGTGATAATTAATTAGCTTATGCCTTCAGCATAATTAAAAGTCTCGATAATCTGACTTTTGTTCTGACTGAATAGCTGCTGACTAGTGACAGATGGGACAGAGAATCAGGGTGAAGCGAGAAAGTCTGGGGTGACTGTGTTTGTCAACCTGCACAGTCTGCTTTGTATGTTGCTTCAGAAGCACGGATGCTCCTCAGTTCCCTTTAGCAGTCATCTTAACTTTATCAGATTGGGAGAGAAATGTAAGATTTAATGAAAATCACAATGAACCGGTGGTGACGGCTTCTTCACCGAGACAATGAAAGCACGCTGTTATAAAGGAGACTTCAAAATATCTCATGGCTGTGGATTGGGGTGATGTTAGGTTATGGGTCGCACTGATGACAGGAAGTGGAAATCCTACAAACAAACTCAAGAGTTGAGAGAACAATTATATAGTGTCTCAGATTAAGATGACTTTATTATCCATTTAATTAACATAAAATGCAAATTCATCTTTGTCAGCGGCCTATAGGACAACACACATACACAACAACACATATCTATGTTATGGTTGCTGTGTTTCCTGTGGCTCTGGGGGAGCTGAAGTCTGAAAAAAAACAACCTGAGGATGTCATAGGGATGTCACCAGGGTTATTCTGATTTTGCGATCCTACAGGCGGTGTGGAGAACTGTGGGTGTGTGTCAGGCAGGGTACATCTAATGAAAGAAATCAGGTAGCATTGTAAGAAGCGAGGATCTAGGGTTTGTCTTGGCCTCTGCCGTTCTTTTTTCTTCATCTGTCCCTCACTAAACCCAAAATTATATGGAATTACTAATGCACTGCAGTAGCGATAGTTGCTGTTAACTCCAACCATGACCCCTAACCCTGAAATCAAGGAACCATTGTTTGAAAAATTACTAAGAATTACTAAAAGAAGAATTACTTGTAAATCTGTCACCATTATCAAGTTGCATATGTGCTATGCAAGTTTGTGTCATTTCTATCACCATTTATCTCGCCATTAACCACAAATTTTGCATATCCAAATTAAAGCAGTGTCTCTCCCCTCAGCTTCAATTAGAACCTAAACTCCTACTACAGAATCAGAGCTAAGTGGAAAGTTGATTGACTCCAGCCATTAGTCAGCATGTGTCACCTCTCCAGTCTGAAAGAAGCACTTTCTTTATACTTAACTCTATTTGATTGCGATTATTGTCACAACATGGCACAGCTCTAACCACAGGCTGTTGACCTCTGAGCGATTACCGACTGATTGGCCTCCTCGTGGTTCCCTCCCTAAGTGACAGATCAGAACTTGAACTCAAGCCTGACTTGGAACATTTTGACACACTGCAATCGCTAGCTGTGTTCCCAGTGATTTCTGCTTGTCCGAGTCTGTACGATTTTCAAAGCCTGCATAGAGCAGTAATGAGAAATATGCGCCCAAATATTTTGTGTTGCAATTTTCACTTTGAAGAGCTTTCATAGTGAAGGACTGAGGGTCCTGGTGACAGGCCGAATGGCACATCTGTTTTGCAGGAGACAGCGAGAGACTGGTCCTACTTGTATATTTTACTAACAACTTGCTAAAGGACAGGGATGACAGTGGAAGATGACAAGTCAGACTGTGATCAAGGTCAGTGCTAAAATGTCTACGGAGATGCAGAATTTTTTGGGACATAGTGAGAGGATTAGGTTTTATACTGATGGTGAAGAGAGGAATGAAGAGATGCCTATAAAAGGGAAAACACTGCACTGAATGTGTATGCTCAAATAAAAAAAATGGTTTGAATGAAAGTAGATGTTGGAGGAAAGAGAAAAGATGACAAAGCAATGTAGAGCTAGGAATGCTTGATAATTCAACACTGCATTGGTATTCAGATGCTAATATCTTATTGCACATGTCAAGAAAGGACACGGACACAGTCACATACACACAGAAATCCCCCCCCCCCACACACATAGAGAAATCACCCTGCGGGCGTTAGCTTCTAATTATTCTTCAGGGAAAAAACATGCATTTTAAATTGAAAAACCCTCCAGAAATTCAAAGACTGGTGGTATTCAACATGTCATCGGCACCAGTGCCCAACCAGCATCAAAATGTGGGAAAACGTGGTGTTAATTCTTCTTTCCGTAAGAGCTGCTTGTGTGCATATTAAAAGAAAGATTATGTAAAAAATGTCATAATTAGTTCTAAGTGGTAGTAATGTGTTTTCCCAGGAATATTTGCCAACATGATGTTTTAAAGCTTTATAATAGTACGTCTGAGCTGTAATCATCTGTGGAAATGACTAATATTGTGAAATCAGAAATGTAGGATCAGGCAGGCAATATTTTCTCCTACCCTGAAAAAGATAACCCTGAATGACTCCAACTGTGGTTCCTATAAAACATTTCATGGTTTGAAGTAGAGGTTCATGAGGATTTCATGCTGTGACTTTTCTTCTTTTTTTCTGTAATTACCAAATCTAAGACAATTTTTTTAAAATAAGACAGAGCCTATCCAGGGCATTTTAAGGCTTTGGGTTTCTTACTTTTTGGGGTATTTTTTCCCCATCAAATGTTCACAGAAGAATATTACATTCCTTAGACTCTACTGTTATTCACACTGACTTTCATGTG
Source organism: Morone saxatilis (assembly GCF_004916995.1). Taxonomy (NCBI): domain Eukaryota; kingdom Metazoa; phylum Chordata; class Actinopteri; family Moronidae; genus Morone; species Morone saxatilis. The sequence continues at coordinate 14,789,603 of NW_023339751.1, read as the reverse complement.
ATTGTCATACTTTAATGATCAACCTAGGTGTATTCATTATATGCAAGAAGCTGGAACATTTTATATCGCAAGACTCAGCAATGAAGAAATTAGGGTTAACTGTTATGCTGTTAGCACTGTTTTAACTTTAAAATGTCATTTATTACATCCATCCTCTTAATTTCACATCATTTTCCATAATACAAATCAGAACTATGTAGTTAAATGATATTTACAGACATCTGTTCTAATTTCCCATAGCCCAAGGTGATGTCTTCAGATTCAGTGATTTCAGACATTCAGTTTACTATCATGTGTGACAAAGGAAAGGATCAAATCCTCAGATTTAAAAAGAAGCTGGAACCAGCAAATGTTTGGCATTTTTGCTTTAAAAAAGTTAAAACGATTATTCAACTATCGAAATAGTTACTGATAAATGTTTTATCATTAGGCTAATAGATTAATTGACCAACCATTGCAGCTGTGTTCCATTATGGATCTTTTGGTCTTTCTGGTAGCCTTTGTTGTTGATATATTTGTTATTATCGGAGTGTGCATTGTAGCGACCTGTTGTTAGACTTTTATTTTTTTTTTTACTACATGTTCATCTTGCAGTTTCCAGCTCCTCTCGCCCTGAGGTACACCTTGTGGGCAAAGCTTTTTTCTCCGATTCACTGAATTGTATTTCCTGTAGATGATATCAAAGCAGAAGAAGCACAAACTCTTTTTGTTAGAATCTTACTGTAGCTCTAATTGTTTATATAATCTTACATTTTTCAGCCGATTCTTCAAGTTTTAGGTAGGTAAAACGTTCTTGTTGTGACAAACGTTGTTGCCAATGTTTCTGCACTTTTTCTTTGTAACATTTTTTTCCTTTGTACTTTGCTGACACTCCTGAGAGTGAGAATTGGATTGGAAGAGGCCATTATGAAGTGAAAACTGTCTCTGTAGACCAGTTGGCTACAGTGACTTGGTTATCAGTGTGTTCATGCAATTCTTGAGGAATCAGACAGTGTGAAATTGCAGGAAGGTGAATGCTGAGGCTCAGCTTAGAGCGTGTGTTTATCGAAGCCCACATAGCAGGTTTGCTGGACTAGAACCACTGACTGGGTTCTCTTTACCGTTTTATTATTTATTGTTTTGATTTGAAATAAAAATCCTATGTATCCTACTTACAGATGCCTGACGCTTTATTTTATAACACACTTTCCTATTAGCATGCTGTTTACACTTCAGTCATGGTTCATGTAATGCAGTGATGCTGCTGTAGGTTATACCCAGTGTCCCAGATGTCATTTGCAGCCTTCGTTTGCAATATTTGCATCAACCAGGTTGCAGTCAACATTGAAATAAAATAGATTGGCTTTAACAGTCAATATTTGCCCTCATTCTACCTTGATTTATTTGTCTATCCCTTCTCTTCTTTATATGTCTGCAAAGATTATTTTAATAACTGCAAATTAGCAAATATGTGAAGCTATAGGGGAGTACAGAGTACACCCAACATGAACACCAGAACATAAACTAACCACATCAGCAAGTGTCCAAGTCTTTCTTTTCATCTAGTTACAACAGACATGATATTATGTAAGCCTACACACACACACACACGTATACACCAGAATCCAGATGGAAAAAACTGGTTCCCCACTCACAGGATGCAAACAAGCTGCTGTTGGGAAAGTACACACAAGACACAATGTCGAATAGCCTACAAGGCATGTCTCTAACCGTTCTGTATTTTCATAGAAATATTGCCCGTGCATGCAATGGGAACAGGAAATGTGGTCCGAGGGTCTGCAGTGAGTCTGAGCAGGAAGCTCTGAGGCCCCATTCCACAAGGCCCTGCAGCCAGCCGTAATTGGCTTACACATTCCACCAAGGATTACCACTCACTCCTTATTTGTGTTTATAGAACAATTATTAAAACATTTGCTTTGGCTCCCTGAATTACACCCAGACAAGTGTCAAAACACGCTCAGTTTCCACTTTTTTTCCCCACATTGGGTGAAATAAACAAGTGAAATGAATATTTCAGCTCTGATTAAACACCTTCATATGTTTTCTCTGTTTTATTTACGTGCAACTGTGTGCAGTCTTCCCCAGACTCAGGCAACACCTCTGCATGCATGCTGCTGCTTTTCTTTTTCCCTCCCATCTATTAGCAGTTTTCTTTTTTAGCTCCTTAACCCTATCAGTCGATAATAATAGTTAAAAATCATTTGCAAAACCTCAAAAATCATTTCGACTTATTTCGGCTGGTTTACTGTGTGTGAAACAGATAATTTGCTTCCAGAGAAATAGAAGCACTCTTTTGTGTTTTGAAATCGCAGCAGGGTCATATCTGGAAAAAACACTGAAATTAGAAAAACAGGACATTGCTTGTTCCAAATTAAATAGCTCAGTATTTTGTGCAGAACTAAACAGATTGAAGCTTTGGTTTCCAATTATTAAAACGGAAAAATAGCCTGAGCATGCAGAGAGACAAAGATGAAATAAGGAGGACCCTGACATTTTTTGATCTTGCACGACTTCCATAGAGTTTGTCTGTCGGTTTTATCTGCCAGTGTGTTGAGCTCATATAGTTTCCCAGCGCTATTATCAATGAATCTGGACTTTTTATTCGCCGGGTGTGCCACCTGCCGGTGCGTCACTGCTGCTCTGACCAATCCTGACGCAGTGCTCCTTCGTGCGCCCTTGAGGATCCCGCTGTGCTCCTCACATCGCTGTCCAATCCACGGCTCGGTGACAGTGGACGGTGGCGAGCCTCTTTGGCTGTGTACCGTTGACGCTTTATTTGCGACTAGATTGGACTGCCGTGCTGCCGCTGTGCCAAACATGGACCCGTGACAAGTTTGACTGGATTGCCATTTTCCCATCTACTTGTGCTGACTTTGACCCGCACGCTATTGAGATTTATGAGGTAAGTGAAAATAAGACAACAACAAAAAACCCGGAAAGTTTTGGAAATATTTAAACACAGGAAAGTATTCGGTCTTTACCCCTAGAACCGATTCTCAGCTGCTTCATTGTGTCACGCTTTCAACCGCACAACGCTGCACTTTGAAGTTGCAGACACAACAGAATATTATTGATTACTTGTGCTGGTCTCCAAAGCTGATAGACTATATTCAGGATGTTATTGAAGGCTCGTATTAAATGTGTTTTTTGTGTAAGTGCAAGTTTGGCAAACAAGTGCCTCTGCTGCGGTTCCCCCCGTTGCCCGGCTCAGCATCCCTGCCCAACCCTCTGCGCTCTGCGCTCTTCAAAATGCGTCTCCTCCAAAAAGGCTACGTGGCTTCTCAAGCAAATATTCTCTTGTTAAGTTCATTAGAAACACGGGGAAATATTTGTTTTCATAACTTGATTTGCCCAAAGTGAAAGTAAACCAAAAAGAAGAAAGGCATTGTCACTAATAGGGTTAGTGTTTAATGCGTATTCCCCCTCTTGTGGCACATTAATGATTATTTAGGTGATCAGATACAACATATTTGCTACTGCGTTGCTGTGGACAGAGGAGGAAATTAATTGTGTCCTTACATGGCAAGTGGATAGCTTTCATGAATTGGGGTAACTGTTTATTTGTGATGCCCATAGATGGCAATGTGAAGGAATGTTCCCTTTCAGTGACCTGGGGGTACTTTGACATTGTGCTGGACAATGAGTAAAAGCAGAGGGAATGGCATCTGTGCCATGGTGCAAATATTTTCCTTTTAGTCCACGGCTGCAGTTATTCATCATAGAAGCCAGAGTGTGAGTTTGACAATACAGTAGCTGTATATGAATCACAAACTATTTCACCGTGGCTGCAAATCTCGATAGTTTAACATTTTAATATGTTGCATATATCAACACGACCCCTGTGTTTTTACATCAATATATCAACAAAGCCATTGTTAGGGAACAGTGCAGTCAAGTTCTGTGTCACGGTGAATGCATGGTCTGTTACTAGTCTGTTAAAGGTGGAGCAGGAATGTGTTTGGATGATTATGACTTTCCATTGCCTCTTGTGGGGAGAGATGCAGTTGAGGACATTCAGAAGAAAGAGACACATGAAGGAGAAGATGAGAGACAAAGGTGAACAGCAATAGAGCTTTCACGGCTTGATGTATTGTTCGAGCCACGGGCAATATTGGTTGACTCATATTTTTTCAGGATTTCTTCTGCTGATAGATGGTTTTGTCGTGCACAATGCTACTGCCGTATTGATCATCGTTATGACTTTCCTAAATGGGCTGTGGGTGACAGAGGTTTAGATGGCTCCAAGTGTCTTTGCTTTTGCTTTCTGCTGAACCTGTCGTTCTGCGTGGGTGCTGGAGTGAGCACAGATGCTAATGCCTTTGGTTTATTACTCCCAAGCTGGTGAATATGTACTGGTGCTGTTGAAAAATAATCTACACTATTGAGAAGTTCATGGATAACCCACTGTTTGTTCTGCCACTCCTGAGGGATAATATATTGGGAATTAGTAGTTGGACATTTTGGGAAATATGCACACCGCTTTCTTGCTGAGAGTTAGATGAAAAGATCAAAACCACTCTCATGTCTGTATGGCATACATGAAGCTACAGCCAGCAGCTGATTAACTAAGCTTAGCAACTGGACTGGAAACAGCTTGCCCAGATGTGTTGGACCACCAACACCTCTAAATGTGTCTAAACATGTTTGTTTAATCCGTACAAAAACCAAAGTGTACATTTTGAAAATTGAAACTTTACAGTGACAATAAGACTCCAGAACGCCACTGCTCCCAACCAAGAGTCTGTAAAACCCCACATGAATCCACAGCTTTTACACTTGGGTGTTTGTAAGAATAAAAGAAGTTGGATACAAATGAATCAGTGACCTTTAGAGGTGCTTTTAGTTAGATGGTTTTCCTTTTAGACACAGCGAGTCTAGCCGTTCCTGTTGCCAGCCTTTATGCTAAGCTAGGCTTATTGGCTACGGCTGTAGCTTCATATTTGCCTCGCAGACATGAGAATGATACACATGTTCTTATCTAACTCTTGGCAAGAATATGTGTATTTCCCAAATGTTCCTTTAAAACAATAATATGAATACGGTCCCAGCGTCTCCTCGCCAAGTAATCTTTTTAGTTTAACAGATGTTTTAGGCAAAGACACTGACGCAGACACTAAATTTTATTAAAAACACCAATCTATGGAATAATTAAGTGAAAAAATAGAGAGTTTGAGCTGCTGTATGATCCAGACAAAAGCATCATACAGTACAACCCTGAGGCCGCAGCGTATTGACTGGCACCACAAGGCTACTTTTAGAGCAGGCACCAGGAGACAGTGATGGGTTTTTACGGGAGTCAGCTGGCCAAACAGACGGGCTAACTCCCCCATTGGGTTTCATTAGAGCTCGTCTTGATGTTAAAGCCTGTTTAATCCACTTTCACAGCCATGCAGACCACAACAGAGCTGAGCAAAGTGTCTATCTTTAGACAGTGCATGGGCAGAAACCTTTCCATCTCAGTTCAATTATTAAAACAATAACACAAGTTCTCTGCAGTCGTTCCTTCAAATGTCTCAGTTATGGAGTTTTTCTGCGCAGACTTTGTGTGCTGGTAATCTCCCGTGCTGATGGGAAAGGTGATTTCAGCATCAGACAGAAAGCTGTCAATCAGTGTCTGCTCAATTAACTTGTCCATAAACAGCGGTGTTTATGCAGCCGTGCACTGCTTCTACCATCTTCCCTTGTTTCTCCAAGTAGACATGCAGCCTGAGGGTGCGATTACAGTAAAGCCTTGTGGGGGTGAGTGCTTTGCCTCTTTGTCTTTGTCTCCACTCTCTGGGCAGCTACTGTCGTCCCATATTCATAACACCTGTTTAACTTCAGAGACACAGTGCCGGGAAGACACTGACAGACTTCAGTAGCCTAATGAGCAGCTTGACATCTTGGACACTTCAAGCATAACTATATTTTATATGCCCATTCATTTAGAGACGAAACATATGAAGGGGTTTATTAATAATTAGATTGGCACCTCATGCAAATAACATGTTATTGACTTTGCAATTTCTTTGTTGTGTCATGGTTATATTACTTGCAATAATGGTGCCCTGCGGATGCAACTGAGGCTTTTATAGCTAACGTAACGTGTGTTAAACTGACACTCATCACTCACTGACCTTTACTAGTTGTCATAAGCTTAGCTGGAGCTGCCCCTTATTGGTGGCAATAAGGTGCTCACTTCAGGGCTGTTAACAATGCTGCTCCGTGTTTACCTTAGGATATTGTGTATGTTCAGCACACAGCGATCCACACACACACACACACACACACACACACACACACACACACAAATCAAGATAATGCAAGTGAGTTATAGTTGTATGGACAGATATTGGACAGGAAAGGAAGGGTGATTTATAGAGGCAGTGTTGAGGTCAGCGATGTTATGGACATACGTCCATGTAGTTCTTTTAAATGTTGTACTAAGAAACAGCCCGCATTGCTGCCATCCATACCAGTATTTCCATAGTTTGGAAATTTCTAGCGAGCCCTGGTTCACTACACTGCACTTCTAATCTTTCTTCTTAGTTATTTTTCTCTTTTAACGTTCTCTGACGTCCCTTTCTTTCCTCTCTCCGAATTTTCTTTCTTTCTGTCTTTCTTTCTGTTTCACCCACTCCCTTTGTCATGTGTCACTGCCTCTCTCTCTCTCAAACTGTCTCACTCTCTTTACTTCTGCTCTCTTGACAAAGTAAACCTCTCTTGAGGGAATTCGGATTCATGTCTAATATATGACTGCTCTTTTATGTTTGCTCCCTGTGAGTTCTTAGCAAATAAATCAATAACGACTTGAGCCACATCATTCCTACTGAGAGGTCCAAAGGGATGGATTCGAGGTAAAAAAAGGGAGTTGTACTGTACACGTAGAGAGTGAAAAACAGACGGGGAACAAGACAACAGAGAATGATAGAATGGTGAAATTTATGTGCTACTATATAGGGTAAGCTTTAGAGAGTAGTAACTGTTGTAACACGCAGAAAAGGGAGAAATTACGATGATGATGGATGTTGGCACCAGCCTCAAACTCTCAATAGTCAGCCATATATTTCTTTGTGTCGATTAATGTTGCCGTCATTGATGGCTTGTTTATTATTCTGAGTTAATTTAGTTTCACACAGTATTGATTACATTAAAGATTGCTGTGTAAATGAAACTCTAACATATAGAACGCTCTTTTTCTCACTGCAGCATGCTGATGTATGAAAAGCTATCAGAGGCTCTGGAAAATTGGAGTTTATATAAAACAAGAATGTGCTCTTCATAAACATTTTGAGGAAATGTGAGCTGAATGTTTGGTCCTCTTAATAAACCCCATGGTTGCCCCGCTCCTGTAATTCTTCCTATAGGGACAGGTCATTGCAAGTTTAAAGTGTTAATTAGATAGCAATTACCCTGTGTTGACACATTTGTATTGGCTTTATTTTTATACTCTTAGCTGTAGTGTTTTATAATGCTCTACAGCTAATAAGCTAGTACAAGATCATGTTTAGAGACCGGCGAATAGACGCCTGTAAATATGGCTTAACTGCTACTGTGGATGAAACCGAAAGTTGGAAAGAAGAAAGAAAAGGAACCAATTTAAAACACTTTAGCCACTAGATAAAACAAAATTCAAGGACAAGTCACCTTTTATAGTATAAAAAACAGTTTCAAACACAATGATGCTGTGCCACAATGCATCTTTTCATTGTTGCGTTAAGTTTTCCACATTTGTAATTCACATAAACTGAGCTGAATTCTCCAAAGAGCCCATCCACTGTCTACATTCTCCTAGCAATGCAGCATTCATTGTCCTTTTTTTCGACAAAAAGATATGTTTACTTGAATAGAGCCATTTATGTACAATGGGATGAATGCTCACAATGAATTGAAACGCTTTCACTCATCAAATGTATTGTCTGACACGCACAAGGAAGCTGTTTCTCAACATTAAAGCAACATTATAGATTGTGCAATTTGCAGTTATGGGTTATGATTGCAAAGTGACGATGTCTGTCAGCGGGACATTTGATTGAATTTTTCAAACTGAAGGAATCCAAAGAGTGCCGCATACTGTGACTTGTATGCACTGAAAAATGGCACGGCGGAGTTAAAGCACACGCTATTATACATAGAGATGAGCGGATAGGGTCACTGTCACACCTGCTAGGTGGTAAAAAATCGATATTTATGTATTTTAAAATAATTTATAATTCATATTATTTATTATTATGAGGAATTCTTGGGACAGATGTGAGTGAAAACAAACAAACATCTGTTGTTAGTTCAGTTGAATACTAGTTAATTACAAAAGCTTTAACTTTTGAATGCGAGTTCCAATGAGCATACGATTTTATTACATTCCACTTAACGTGTTTCTGATTAGTGAGGATACCTTTTCATTATCAGTGTGAGATAATGGCCAATGAATCATATTTTACTAATGTCACAACAAGAACCTCCTAATTTAGAACTAAATTAAAGTGTTGGAAGTCTAATCACTTTGAAGTCTAATCACTCCAACGTAAAGTTAGACTAGATGCTGCTGTGTGATTAGGTTAATTTCAAGATTATTTTGTCAGAATATATCAGTAAATTCTTTTTAGAATTCTGCTGCCGTGAAATGTTTAGCACAGTACAACTGAAAAAATAGCTGCTCCGCCTTATTTTTTGTTTTCTCCAGTTGTTTATATCTATCTGACTCCCTCTCGCTTTTGTAATCCAGCTCATCAAGCACATATCAAGTGAGTCAAATTGTGTGTCAAGCACTCGGCTCTAACACACATCCTGAATAAATCAAATTTTTTGGCTTTGTAATGTTCCATCTCCAAATCATGTCAGAGGTTGTAGTGAGGTGAAGAACTTTCTAACATAAAATATTTATTTTTGATCCTTTCTGCCTTCTTCATTTCACACAATTTCTGTTTGTTGTTTTCCTCTAGAGGATATAGAAGAACCATGTCATGAGGACTTGGTGATCCATATCAGATTAGTCCAAGGTTTTCACCTTAAGGTTAGGACAAGTGACAGCAATGTGGGCAGCGGGTGTTTTGAGATAATCTTCATATGTTAATGGGTCTCTGTAATTTAGAGTGAAGTATAAGCTGTTCTGTGCCACTCTTTTATTTAACACCTGTCACACAATTTAAAGTTCCACATCATCATAAACTACCTGTGAAGCAACATATGGCACGAGAGAGACTGAATAGACTGTCCATTATGTGTACAGAGAGGATCATAGCTCTGGATGAAGATAAAGGACACAGTTGCCAAGCTCATGGGACGCAGTTTTAAAGAGTGAGTGCTTTTTCAAGGGGATTTGGAGTTGCTGATTGGCCACTGTGCAACCTGTTAGAGCTAATATCTATGCTGAGTCGCTGCCAGCTGTGTTTTTGATAAGATTTGGGGAGAGTTGCTGTGCAAAACAGCAGCATTTCTAAAAGCTAACTATACTGTGTGCTCTGTTGTTTAAAATCCCACACCTGTGTTCAGCTTAGTGTCTGATGTGTTGTGCTTTTCATCTGCTACTGAGGCACGAGGAGTGACAGTTTATGTAGACACCCCAACAATAGTTGTTTTTTAAGTTATTAATTTGATTTTCACATTTTGAACATACTAGTAGTCCTTATAAAGCCGTTTAGAAAAATGTCTTTTGTGTCTTTTATTTTCCGTAAATAGTACTATTAAGAATTTGAGCAGATGCTGCAGTCATGCTTAGGGGATCAAATATTGATTTTTACTCATTGTTACAGTTATGGAACTGGTTAACTGTTTACACAGCTGGTTTTCATTATAAAAAATCCCCTGATTAATGTGTCTTAACAAAGTTTGTTTGTTCTGCTTGCAATGCAAATCATGCTTGAAGGAGGCCTCTTGTGTAGCTTTATACCCGTCTCAATATTATCACCTTCCCTAGTTCCCACCAAATGTCAAAGTTAGAATGACATGTTCAAACTAAAGTGAAACGAACAACTCTACTTAAAATTTCGACTTGCTACTTTCCTCCCTGAAGCAGGTGTAAGAGTGACAATTTGCCCCATTCTTTAACAGAGTTCAAACGGGCACCTGTCTTTGAGTCTTCCTCCTTCCTCAGTTTGATTGACGTTTTAGAAATAGACAGAGAGTTGTAGAACTTGTACCAGGCAGGACAAGATGTAGAGCGAGCCCTCTGGCTAAACTCTGTAGAGGAAAATGAATCCAAGCCAACAAGACCCACAGGCCCCAGGCCAGCGAATCAAATCCTCTGCTGACATTTACATGAGTCTAAAGCAACAAAAGGGTATGAAAATAATTTGACCCCAATTTGCTTCCTTGTCAGTGTGTCTAGGAAGTGTTTGGTTCAATACTTTGTTGTCACTGTTTTTCTGCACAGTACGGTACTCCTATTGGACAGGTTGAGGGCTGAGACAGAATTAAACAAGAGGGACGCAGATGTACAATGTCCCTATGGGGATTTGAAGTGTTGCATAATAGTAACAAGGAGACAACAGCTTGATTACAAGGACGTAGAGTAAGTAAAAACCCTCTTAGTCCATCAACCAAATAGAACGTTTTACCTTTAGGCTTACTTATCTGTTTGCTCTTTTTATGAGGAGGTATATTAACAAACTGCACAAATCAAAATTCATCAAAGCACTGTTACGCTGATAAAATATACCTCACAAGATAAATCTAAGGGGTTGTGAGGTGACTAATGGGGTAGAAAATAAAACAAACTTCTGCTACAAAAAATTATATTCAATGTTTTTTTTAAGGCCCAATCTACAGCCAGTGTTTGGTTTGTCCATTCTGGGCTACTGTAGAAACATGGCGGTTCACGGCGTCTGTAGATAAAAATGGCTCATTGTAAGGTAATGAAAACACAATGATTCCTATATTCAGGTGATTACACACGAATGAAAACATATATTATATAATATTATATTACATTTCTCCCAATGTTACACACTGGACCTTAAACTGTTTATTGTATTTGATAACCATATCCATATGTTTATGGAAAATCTTATCTATCAGATAAATGAAGTGGAGCAGAATATGCATTATTTCCTTCTCAAATGTAGCAGAATCTAAAGTAGCATAAAATGAGAATATTTAAGTATTAAGTAGAAATACCTCAAAATTGTACTGGAGTAAATTTACTCTCCTCAGCTGTGAAGGATTTACTGTGATTTTTAGCCCTATCGTGCACTGTGCAGACCGTGTGAAGACGCATACAGAAAATCAAAATAAACTTTCAGCAGCATCACCACTAAGTACAGCAGCATCACCACTAAGCAACATAGCAACCAAGCAGGATGCAGTATGATTGCCACCCCCCAAAAGTTGAATTAAGGAAATGAAAATAAAGTTTGAACGTCAGTGTGTGCCACAACCAATGAAGGTAATGGCAAATGACAATTTTGATTTAGCACCTGCAACACTCCCTGTTATGATTATGCAATGCCAGCTTGCTGGTATTTTTACTCCTCACTGTTTTTTCTGGATGGCACATTGTAAACCTTTAACAACTCTTCGGGGATTACTTCCACTTAGCAAAGTGATAATAATCTTGAGCTCATAATAGGAATGTGTGTAACTTGGCATGACATGAAAAATTTGTGAGAGAAGTGCAGTGACATGAAGGACTGAAGTAGGTGTTCAGATTGGTCATCTGTTTTTTATGTGTCCTTATCAGCTGTGCAAACCCTCTGGCAATAACAAACATCGGGCTTTATCGAACAGCTTTGTGAAGGAAAAGTTGTAGAAGTATTTTTGTAGCCTTCAATCCAGTTTCAAATCATCAGATTCTGAGGTATTACAGCAATGTAGAGATTTGGTGGAGAACCAGACAGCCAGAGTGCATTAACTTTAGTTGTGTCTTTGGGATGAAAAGCAGGCCAGAAGCAAGAGAGGATGGATGGAATTGCCTGGCATGTTTCCATACAAAGGTTTTTGGCAGGGTTGTTGGTAGAAAAAAAGGAAAACTGTTTATTGGCTTAGTACCCTCTGTGTTTCTTTGAAATGTAATCATAACCCAGGCTGGGCATATTTATTGCATATACAGGCAACACACTGGAGTTGCAGGAGCTTATTATTTATCAATATTTAGTCAGACAAATATATGGCGTAAACATGAAAATACAATGGTTAAGTCAGCTTGATTTATAAAGTCTGGATTCGGCATAGAGGTCAGTTTAAATCTCTTCAAATGAAAGTGGCAAACAAGGCTACTGCTTAGTAGCAAAGCTGTTGGAAGCACAAAGTAAGACACCATTTTAGTTTTAGTTTGGGAACTTTGCTGCTGCAAACAAACCTGCTTGCACTGGAGGACGAAGTAGCACAGCTGATGTTGTGTTCATATAGATTAGGAGGCACAATACATATTTCTGAGCCATTTTGGCATGAAATTGTGTCTACAAATCTGCCAAGTCAGACCACCTCTTATCACAAATGTACCCAGTGTGCCCAGTGAATAGTGTTTTCTTCGCTTTGATATAAATATTTATTGTAAAACACATTTGAAATCACAGCTAATTACATTTTTAATAACATTATTCAAAGAATAATGGTTTATTGAATTGAATTGAATTGA
>NW_023339751.1:14760055-14777025 GCF_004916995.1 Morone saxatilis | reverse complement strand
AGAGTTTAAGACTGCTGAGAGGAAAAAATCACAGCACACAGCGCACCACTGCCACCGTCCCTTCTGCAAGAGCATTTACCACCAGCAGCAGTCCACAAGGAGAAGCCTGCATCCCATGCTCGAGGAGACCCCACACCCCATCCAACCAACACGCGACTGCGTCTCCATACTTCTATACCACCTCAGCGAACACCGACAGGAAATGCAAGACAACAAGACTCAACAAACAGCTTTTCTTCCCCGTCTGCAATCCAGACTCCTGCACACGTTGCAGGATCACATCCAATGAACCACTCGTCCACTTTACCACCTATACTTCTGTTTACAACTGCGGCTCGGTATTGCACAAGTTTTCGCAACTCTGCTGGTAGATGCGAAATGTTGGATGGTAAGTTGATGTAACTATATAGCAGGGTTTATGCGGGTAGGAGGGCTGTCAGCAGGATGTTGTAGTTCACAGGACCTATACTGTCGAGACTCAACCACCCATATGTTCGGACTTTTTACACATCCATAGGACAACAGGGTAGCCCTTCTGGTTCTTCAACCAACTGTACTGGATCGGTATATAAGGCAGTGGAGCTAGAGTCTGGAGGGACACGTCTATGCTTGTGGTCCCTTCCCTCCATGCTGCATGAGTAAACGGAATTTGATGCATCACACTGGTTTGTCAATTCTTCAGAGAACTACGCGCAACCTCTCCAGATTACTGGAAGAATTCCCCCCGACAATCCCTGAATACGCATCCTGTGCACCACCTGCACACAGACACTTTTAAAATTACTGTAATCCATTGGTAGTTTTTTACTTTTTTATCTTTTTTACTTCTACTGTACTTATTGTGATATTGTCTTTTTTAAAGCTTATTCTATTATTGGGTAACTATTGTGTTATTTGCTACTTGTTCTACTTATACATTCGGTACTTAATCAGTCGTATCGTTGGACCAGCCCAACAGAAACGCAATTTAATTGCACACGAGAAACTTGCTTTTTTACACCGTAGTTTCTGGTCGTGTTCACTGACACGAACATTTTCTCATTAAACCCTTTTAGCCTTCATTGCATTGTATTCTATTCCAACTAAATCCATCGATACCATGCGCCTTTCTGCTTGTGCTTCATGTCTCAGATGGCCATGTTACCTGCATTCAATCACCCATATAAACACTCAGACCTCTTTTTACAACGGTCGCCCCGCGTCAAGGTTGCAGTGGCATGTAGGGCGTGTAGTGCAGAACCAACTCTTCGCTCCGCTCAAAATTCCAAGCCAACAAAGGAGAAATTACAGTGTTGCATAATACACAAAAAACCACCAAGACACCTATCTCAGACCCGCCATTGCTTTGGTTTGTCCCCATTTTGACCCTACTGTCAGAACAGTTGTCAGTCCCAAGGGGGCCCCCCATAGAACGATGCTGGCTGCCTCCCCCTGTATTTTACAAGGTAACCAAAAACCATGACGATTCCTATTTCCCAAGTAATTAACCGAGCCGCAATGAGGAACATACCTATGAAGAGGGCACGCTGGTATATACTGGGCAAACAGGACTCAAGCCCTCCCCTAGCTCTTTTACATGCAAAGATGAAAAACTCATTATTAAACGCAAACCTAGAGCCAGCAACAGCACCAAACAGCAAAACAAGTGACCGAAAGAAACCCACAGGATATAGTGCATCCGTAAACTCTTGGTTTTTTATCTGTGAATGGGCCCTTCAATTTTTAGCAGCCCAAAGCGCACGTAGCCGTCAAGCTCTCCATTCAATTTGATCTTGACCAGCGCCTGTCCGGACACCGTCCGCCCCCGATCGCCTTGGGCTAAATTCATTAAAGCCAAAGCAGCAACTACCTAGTAACTTGTACAGATGGACCGTGTACCTGTGTACACCGGGCAGTGCGCAAAGTCCATTCCGACACACAGGAACTAATGCGCTCTCACATACACATGCCATCGTGAACCATATACCCCAGATGGATCTGGCAGACGAGAAACTGCAAAGGTCGGGCGCTGGACTGGCTGACATGTACCAGCACGTGCTCGGGTTGCGCAGGCTGTAGGACTTGGTCCTCCGTCTTCCTGCTACAAGCCAGACGGTGTATTCTGTCCTGCCTTAATGCAACACAATACTGCTCCACAAATGCTTCGCACCAGGAACCGTCAGAAAGGCCCTCTTCTCTGACCCTTTGACCCAGGAAAAGGCAGATACAGACTTTTCGGTGCCAAGAAGTCGACCCAGGAAGAAGGCTGTCTCTGGCAGATTCAGCTCCGGATTGAGTGTGGGGACTAGTGCGTCATCCACCCTCTTTCATTTGTTCTATCCGACCTGGGCAACCCCTCTTTCCACCCAGATTAAAAGGACATGCTACACTCCCAGGTTTCAGGAAACTAACCTGTTGTTCTTACACACACAAGAGTGTGTCATAATTGAAGTCTTTTTTGACTGTACCAACCTAGAGCGGTTCATGGAAGTCCCTGCGAAATGCTACTTCACACTCCTTCTGTTCTAGTCCCCTGACAGGTCTAGCCCATCCAGAGAGAAAACACGACTCTTTGAACCCAGCATCTGGCAGCGCCTGTCATCTTCGTGTGTTACGCAGGAAGTGCACTTTAACGAGAACCGCTCCATGTGAGGCCTTGACAGTTCCAATACTACGGATACGCGCCATCTGCTACGCCTCCAGCTGCAGCAGAAGGGTCACACTTACATGTCGCATATTAGACTTTAGTCCCTGATTCAGACGTACCTAAAGTACAAATTTCCATCCCCTTCCTCCAAAATGCCCAGATTCGCCATCCCCAGCGCATGGAGGTCGCAAGTAAGTTTCGTTTGATGTACCTGCCTTCAAATATTACAACCACACAGGTTACCCCGTTCCGGGTTGAAGTGTTTTACAACAAACACCGGGCATCAATGCTTTTACCGACAATAGGATTCCTGTGAACCCGTGAATAAGCCAAAGTTGTGTTTTTTTAACCCTGCAGCCTTGATGCTCTTGACATGTGGCCTTTGTGGCTTTGTCGGCAATATAGTATGTAACCCATCATATTTTTGCAAACCAGCTGATACTAAAGGTACTAAGCAATGGTGCCTCATTGCTCGCGCTAAGCCCCAATTCAAGACCAGCTCCAGGATCAAACTTGAAAACTACTTGCAAACCCTGGCAGTTTTCACACCCCAATCGCAACTAGGTGACACAGTATAAATCTCAATAGCAACGACTCACTGCACTTTTGTCCCTAAAACCACCCAGCTTTCTGGCCTTTTTTGTGCTGATTAATTTGTTGCGTCGCAACAAATATAAAATGAGGAATAGCCCTGTGATTAGCTGAGTTAGCTTGCTTGGGCAGTTGCAGTAAATATTGATGAAACAAGACTCCCCCCCAATAAAATGAGGGGGTTGAGAATTTGGAAGTATCATGGTGGCAATGGAGAATCAGGTTTATTTCAAACCCCAAATTGATGGATGGGTTCCTCCATTCAACAACTCTGCCCCATTTCTAAAACAGCTGGCACTTTGTAACTGACTTGAACAAAGGCGACTGCGGTCCGCAACAGTAGTGTTGCCATACCACGCTGTGATGCAGCTAGTTATGGTGCTCTCAACCATGCAGCTGTAGAAGTTGCTGAGGATCCTGGTTGACAAGCCAAACTTCCTCAGTCTCCTCAGGAAATACAGCCGTTGTGGCCTTCTGTTTTAACAGCTGCGATGGTGTTCCAGGTGTCCAGGAGGTCGCTGCGCAGCTGATGTGGACACCCAGCCTGTTGAAACTGTTGGGGGAGGGGAGGGGTGTTGAGTGGTCTGGGGAGTCTGTAGTTGGATGGCGCATTCCGGGACTTTGCTTGAAAGCCAGGTCTCGGTGAAAATTAGAGCACAGCACTCTCTGATTTTCTGCTGTGTTGTCATCCTGGTTCGTAACTCGTCCAAATTGTTTGTGACTGGTGAAGTTACTGGAGTTGGGTTCACCGTACCAAACTAATCCGTGAACATAAAAGGTGAAGTCAGTTGTTTATGGACGCAGCTCATTCCTGTGGAGATAATATGTTCCCACAGTAGGTGTGGGGCTTCCAGGGCAAAGACATGCAGCTCAAGCGGGTTTGAGACTGAAAATCCTAGGTGTGAAAGTGTGTGTGTTTGTGTGTGAAAGCTCTGTAAAGGACTGGCAGCCTGTCCACGCTCTTTACCTGCCTTCTGTGGCCTCCTGTAAGTTCAGCTCCCAGTGGACTGCACTATGTGGACTACAAAGCAGACTACCTGCTATGCTTTATACAACTCTGCTCCATAGTGCTGCTTCTGCCCTGCTGGGGGTGTACTGGAATAAATAAAAAATAATATAAGTTTGTTTTCAGGTTTATAATATTTTTATATACATTTATTTTCATAAATGCAGTGATACAATTCAAGGACAATGCATTATAATGTGGAACAATTTGGTACGATTTGGTGCGATTCAATGCGACACGATGCAGTCTGATAGAGTTCTTAAATTTTTTTTAATGTAGACATTTATTTTCCATTCTAAATTAAATTTAGGTGTTTATGAGCTTTGATTCAATCTCAGATGCTGCTGTATAATCGAAAGGTGTGAACAATATTTTGCAAATGCATGCAGTATTTTACACAAAGTCATTTAGTGTGTGTGTTTGTTGCAAAGTTTAAAACCACCAAGCCCTGCATCTGCAGGAATCATCTTTTCACCCCCTCAGTGACCTACACTGCTCTAGCTCTAGCTTCTTAAGCTCCTCTACAACCTTGAAACCAGTTCCTCTATCGCTATCTCTTCCTACATCTGTAAAGCTCTTAATCCACCACAAAAGTTTCTCTAAACTCTTTCTTAAAACTAACTCTCCACATCTAAACCAATCTTTTTAAAGGCAAATTCTGATTTTCACCAATGCTGGTGATTCATCCAGTCCATATTCTCTCTGTTGCTGTCTTTCCAGGACCAGTAACAGTGATAAGTGGTGAGGAAGACTCTGCCAGCCCCCTTCATCATGTGAACCATGGGATTATCAGCCCCTGTACGCTGGATGCCGGGCAAGATGCTGTGGTGATTGGAATGACCAGGATCCCCGTCATAGAGAACCCACAGTACTTCAGACATGGACACAACTGTAACAAACCCACCACCTGTGAGTAGCAGACACTCATGAGACCCTATTTCTTTCATTTTTACTATACAACTACGCCGATTGTTTGTCAGCAACATAATGTTTTGTTTGCCAAACTGGCCATAGGTTTTGGGCTAAAAAGCTTTTGCTGTTATGCTATTCAATTTGACAAAGTCCTCGAAATTTGCTTTTACCACCAGTCAAATTAGAGGGGCTACTTTCACCCAAAAGGGATGGGGGCTTGGCCAATAGGGCCAAAGTACTCAGATTGGCTGCTCTCATTTATGCACTAGCAGGATGCTCTGTCCAGATGCACAGTGGTGCATGGAGCTAAATGCCAACGTCATCATTCTAACATATTCACCTTAAAGTCCATATGAAACGGAAAGCTTTGTTCCTGCATATTTATGTTTTCTATAAAAACAGGCAGTGTGGACCGACTTGTCGCGGTAGCTATTAGCTAGGTATACAATATGACTAAGGATGCAGTCAGGTTACAAAGGCCTATTGACCATGTTCACTATCTTTGCGTGTGAGCATGCTAATGTTTGCTGTTTAGCACTAAACAGGACATCTGAGCCTAATGCAAAAGTCATTCATTTTTTCAGGTATTTGATCATTGCCCTCCAAAGAGCTGTGTTGCTAGCATGACTAAAATTTCCATTGGTGCCACCCAGCAATAGTTTAAAAAAAGCTTTTGTGGCAGACAGCAATGCTAACTTCTGGTGAAACTCTCATACCCGTCGCCACTGAGATAAATGGACTGAAAGAAACAAGCAAGTGACCAGGATTGTTTAATTTGTCTACGAACAAAAATGTATGCTGTCAGAACACTTTTACAGATGCTAATATTACATAATAAGTGGCATAAATAATTAAAACTTCCACTATGGCACTGCAATCTATCAATGCAATAAATACTGTAAATAGTGGGGGTGTGATTACAGAAGGCTTTGAGCTGGCAGGAGAAATTGCTGCAACTCTTCTCCACTCACACTTAATGCCAATGACGTTTTATTTAAAAGGCTACATGTTGTCGATGACCCTGAGTAAACTTATCTCAGGCTATGCCACCTCTTTGTTCCATCCTCTTTGCTGTTCATGTTTATTTAAGCACTCTTTTATCCAGATTAGTTTCACTAAAGCTTTAAATTAATCTCATTAAATCTCTTTTTCAGCCGAGATGTTGAGGGGCAGTTAGAGTTTTGTAGTCAACTGCCTCATTTTCCTTAAGCTCCTATCATTACATCAGTCATATCCTGCTTAATCCTTAACTGCTGAGAACCACCAGGGGAGCGGGATAACCTTGTGACCTCTTTGCTGCCTCTATGTTTATTATTTATACGGTACATATCAGGATCTGAGGAGATATAATGAGTTAACAATGATCGACAGTTCTTTGGAGAGCAAGTGAAACAGACTCTGAGTCATATCCCCGGTTTGGTAATGACCCCTTTTATTGTATTTCAGCTTTGGCAGGAAGTTTGAGTACAGCACTTTGCTGTGCATATATCATAATCAGGATATGACAGAGGTTATTTACATTGCTCCCAATCCAGTGTTTGGGTTCCTTCTTAATTCCATGGTTAGTTTCCAAGCACTATCTTTTTGCTAATGTGAAGAAAGTTAATCATATTACTGCCAAATCTGTTTTAATCGCTAGTGGCTTGGTGGACTTGGGACTGATACGGCTTGGCTCTTGTATGAAATGCTTTGTCACTGAACAGTAACATTAACAAGGCAAGAATACTGATGTGAGCTGGAGACTCCAGACAGGCGAAATTCCTCCACTCATATGTTTTGACTCTTTTCAGTCTTTGCAGCGCCAGGTGTCTAAACCAAAATTTATTTGTCTCCCTGCTGAATATGTCTAAGAGCTGCTGAAGGGTGAAATGAGAAATCTGTCAAAACGCTTCAGACATAGTTGTGATTTAATCAGATTATTTAATCGGAAAAATTGTCTGGACAAAGGTTTCAGATGCAGCTGTTTTCTGGGTAAGTCTTTAAGATCAAAAGGCCTACGACGTGCATCCCAGCAGCTTTGACAGGATTGCTGAGTTATAGGTTAATGCTTCTTGTAAAAACCTGTCAAACAGGCTCTGCAGCATACTTGTTTGTTAGTTTGCAGCGTGTATGACCATCCTCGCAACATCCCTGCAAAACTGGACCAGAGTGTGGAAACTGTAGCTTCCCAAGATCCCCCAACCAAGCATATTCACTGAATCACATTTTCAACTCGGTGTATAAGAGACCGGGAGCTTGAATAAGAATTAATTTGTCTCTTTGTAAAATTGGTCAAAGAGCCATGAAAAAATTAAATGACAATTCGTGGTGCAGATGGCTGCATTCGAAGCAGTTTTTCCACTGAAACTGCAGTTACTTTTCTTCCTTCTACAGAACAAATTCAAAAACATAACTGTTTCCAAAGCATTTTCTGTCTAGTTATGTACATTTGTTATCCTTACATACCCACCATTTGATTGGCAACAATTTAATACTTGTTTCTGTGACTGTAGGGGTGGTTTAGTTTAGTTGGTTTAGTTCATTTTTGTAGTAGAAGTATGCCATGAATGAGATGAATGAAGTACCCAGCAAGTATGAAAAAAGGTTTTAATTATGTCATATTTTCATTGAATCAGCTTTGAAAGTCTAGCTATTAGGAGATTTTGGGGGGTGTTTTTAATAAATCCCTTACCTTATTTGATTTACTTATGTGGTGACTTCTGCAGTCTTTGGAGATCTGGATGTCTGAGAGAAAATCAATTCTTTCATAGTAACATAATTCTGAGGACTGCAGGGGAATGAAATAAGAAATCCCTCATCTCTTAATATGCACTGAATTTATTTACGTGCAGAGTGCTGCTGGGGAAGTTTTTAAATTTAGTCTAGGACTCACAGCATTTATTCTCCTACGACTTTTTCTACTGTCCTACTTTCTCTTTGATAGATATGCTACAAATGCATGCCCACTCATTGCCGTTATCGGAGTCTTGTCGTTGTGATTGTCCAAGTGTGTTCGCGTTCAACCATCAGTCAGTGAAAGTGACGGCCCAACCTAACACAGGGCTTGTCTTAACAGCGAGGTCATTCGATCTCTGCTCCCGCCTCATCCATCAGAATGACATATGCAGATGGTTCACTGTACATCTATAAGAGTGCTAGATATCAGTGGCTCCATATTTAACTTGCTCATAAGTCCTGCCTGAATAAGACCATCCATTTTAAACTTCACGCCTCTGAAGTCTGAAAGATTGTAGCATCTGCTGGTGTCTTATTTAATTTTTTTTTTAGCTGTCAGCACTGATATTTAGCTTTTTTGTACTCTAACATAAGCTCATAGGGCAAAAACATGTTGGTGGTGGTGGTGCTCTGGAGATTTATAAGCTCCCAGCACCCTATATTACCTTTGCTCGACTTAAACATGAATTCGACTTAATTTGATAATTCACACATGCTACTCTTTTGGGTCATGACAAAGATGTAGAGGAAAGGCGGACTGGGAAAAGGTAGGAGGAAGGGATGATATAACATTTGTGAACTTGAACAACACTCTCCCTAAAATAGAAACTAGAGAAGCAAGACTCTAATCTGTGATGCTCGGCTGAATTTACAGCCTTGAGGTGATATGTGGACATAGGAGATTAAGAGATTTGTAGACTCACATGTGTGAACCTCATATTATACCTACGCCACAAGTTCTGAACCAGAAAAAATAGTCTGATGTGTTCGGCACAAATTGCCCTAAAGCACATCAACAGTAAAACCAGCGACGTGTCTCTTAATGGAATATGCATGTACTACACGTTCTGCAAATGTGCAGTTTTCTCTGCATTAATAATCCCAAACTGGAGAAATATTTTTGACATGAACTATCAAATTTTTATAGTGTCCTCCATAGCATCAAACACCGTACAGACTCTTAACAAAGTCCTAACTTTTTTATATTTCATCTTGTACCTATGAACATATGGTAAGGCTAAGATGTAGTAAGGACTCAAGTGAATGAAAAGAAAATGGAAAAATCATTTTAAAGAAAAGCCCCAGGGCGAGCAGGCAGCATATCACATTTATAATGAATGATTAGGAATGTCAAAGTTTTTGGGTTTCACATTTCTTAAGAAGTAGTTTTCAAAAAATTTGTGGATCTGAACAGCACATTTGGTACATTTGCCATGGTATGTTTTTTTTTCATCCTGTGTTTTTTACAAACCAGTGCTGCTTTTAAATTCTTCTATGCGGGTATCTGAATATTTTTTAAAAGCTAAATAGATGTCATGGTTGGCGTTGGATGTGTGTAAATCCATTTTCACCGGATCACTATTTGCTTACACTGGGCATAATGAATCATTAATTCACTGCTGTCACTTGCAGCCCACAGTCACTCTGAGTAGAATTAACTCTTGATCCAGCAGAGCAGAGAAGGAACAAAGGAGTGCAGGAGCATGAGCCTCTCTATATTTGTTTCACTCCAAATGGCAAACTATGGATCCGTTTATGTGTTGACAGGATGGGTGTTTTCTAATAAGGCTGTTACGCTGTGCTCTCTGAAGCCTGTTGTTTTGATTGTGTTATGCATTTTTATCATTTTAATGTCTCTCATTATTCTCCCGACCTCCTGTTCGTCTGTGCTGCCGGTATTTTCAGGTTTTGAACAACAGATTAGTTCTGTTCTACAGTGGGCAATAGAGCATTGCTTTAGGTACTAATTTGTTTTGGTAAAAACACCCTCTCAAACCTTAAATAGGCTATATGTTATAGAATAGTGGTTCCCAACAAGGGGTACTTCTGCAGTTGACAGTTCAATTGTATGAAGAAGTTATTGTATCACAAACCTTTATATAATTGAGTGTTAAATAACATCCAGTTCAAATGAGCACATTTTGAACATGAAGGGTTGTGTCGGTAAAGGGGTAGTTCAATTGACAGGGATAATGGTTGGAATGTACTATTATAGAAGATGTATTTTATTCAAATAGAGGAGGCACCACCAAGAAGAGCGAGAGTGTCTCTCTCTGATGAAGTGGTGTGTTTTAATTAGCCTGGATTGCTATTCCAAAATCCCTCATTAATGCCCAGTTGAAATCAGAGTATAGTTATTGTGGAGACATTAGCATGTACCTCAGCATCATTATCTCTTCACTGGATAATAAATTGTGCCCCACAGATAAGGCTGCTCATTGGCATCCCACAGGACAATGACACAGCTGCAAAATAAAATAAATCGACAGAATGATGCACTTTGTAATTTTGTTAAGCACTAAATGATACTCTCAGATGAGTATAATAAGTTTCCATTCACTGCTGATGTTTTGAAACTCATCCGTGATCTCCACTGAGTGTATCTTTAAAGTTAATGTTGCTTATGTTGTGGCCACATGTTTTCGAAACAGAAAAGCTGACTGCTCAATTTAACACAAGTCAGCAGGTAGCCTGGTAGTCTGCAAACTTACTCCTGTTTTTTTAATTTTCACCAGCTGCAGAGCTCATTTTTTAAAATATCTTTTTCTCTTTTTGTGTCTGTTTTTCCGTCTGTGGTCCTGAGGAGAAAATGTTTCCAATAGGACTGGTTGACTGCTGCTGCTTGTCTCTCTCTCTGTCACCTCCTGTGTCAGAGGCTCAGCTGTTCTGTCCCCCCTCCCTCAGTCACACAGGCATAGAGACACAGCTGGCCAAATTGGTAATAACTCATCAGCTGTCATAACTGTGGTTCACCGCAGCTTTCGGGGGGAAATGTAAAGAATACCTGTTTGCTGTTTTGTCACTGGTGTCAGTTAGAATACGGCATGTATCTGGTGGTGAACATACTGTATATTCTTTTAGTTTTCAGGATTACTGGGAAGTTGTGTGTGCTTTACAGCTATTTAATTAACTTGTCTTCTGTCTCCACAATTATAGGCTTAAATGTACTTTCTCTTTAAAAATGCTGCACAGATACAGCTCCGCTCTCGCCTCCATTATTGCTCATCTTTCAGCGTATTCCCTTAGTGAAGGTCCTGGGTTTGCCTCTCTCTGTTTATGACTTACTGTTTGTGCAGCATTAAAAGGTCAAACTGGACAAATAACTGGTGAAAAGGCAAACAAATGGCCCAAAGATGTTGTTCCCATGATTTCTAAAGGCAAGTTTTCACAACACTGGTAAACGTACAGTTCTCTTTGAAGTGATTCCTTGAAAACACAAACACTTCTCAGCATTCTGCATGTGAAATTATGGCTCCAACATATTAAAAATCACCCAGTAAGTCTCTCTGATGTGTGAGAAAAGACTTTGTCTTCATTTGTATGTTTGTTTGCATGAGACATACATTGTGCTATGATGTGAAGAAACCAATGGAGCTGTGGTTCATCATAAGTTCTCCTGATGTTGTTAATGATAACCTTTTGCCTAGATTTTTCGCTTCTGCTTTTGGACTACGGCATCCACAGGAAGCATTTCATGACTATTACTATTATTGGACTTGCAAGATGAACGTTAGAAATAGCTTTTGCCTGATGGAAGACCATCTTTATTTGAAAACCAAGAATATTCTTTTGTTGGTACTGGCGCTGGGACAATGCAGTTGAATTCCTTTGTGCATGAATAATTCTTTTGCTCCTTATGGGACACTGTAATTTAGCCTTCTTTATTTTCTCATTCTTTTGTGTCTCAGCCGGTCCTAAGCTAAATGGAATTGGAACGAACCACAGTGTTTGGGAGTCGGGCTTCTCCCATTTCTGATGACCGATGGCAGGAGAGAGATGAAAGGCCTAATGTAAAAAGCCATGCCTCTACTTCTTTTCCCCCCACATCTCCCCCTCTTCTCTACTTTCCTCCCTCCTCACCTAAGCTGCAGTGCATCTTTTCACAGTCATGAAAGAATGCAGGGGGGTCTGCCAGTCCTGTGAATATACACAGCACACAGATGCAAAGACACGCAGACACATATTCCAGCTCTTCTTCCTGTCACCCCTTCCAACCTCCTTATCCCCCCCCCCCCCCCCCCCCCCCGCCCCCCACACACACTTTTCTTTCCACCTTGTTTCTTAGGTATAATATACTACAGGGGCAGAAAACAACCCACACAGTTTTGGCTGAATGAACACGCTAAAAGCTTTGAGCTTTTGGGATCTTGAATTCTTTTATGCTACTTTGTGGTATTTGTGGTGATGAAGTCCTGGATGACGGCTGGTTAAATGGGCTGAGGAATTTCACTCTGTGCAGCGAGGATACACATCATTTGTCAAGCAAGCTGCCTTCAATTAGCCATTAAACACAATACTAACCATTAACATGAACTTCAGTGAAAAGTGTATTTGTTCACCAGCAGGATATCACACAGGCATCTCATAAATAGGAATTTGGTCGTTCTTTGGTCATCTTGCTACCAGACACAGAGCTGGTGCAGTTTGCTGTTGATTTTTCTTTTTCCTTTTCGTGATTTGTCCCCTGCTGTTTAAGAGAGCAGTTTTCATCTTAAAAATGTGGTCTTTTTGTTTGTATTGCTCAGTTTGTGGTCCCATTTGTACTAATAGTTGCATTTATTTTTTTTTCCCCTGTGCCGTTCGCACCTCACGCCTCCTCTTATGCTGTCAGCTAACATTCACAGTAGCTCTAATTGAGTTTTTGGACAGCCGGCCTGGTCTCAAACGCTCCACGAGAGATAAAAGAAATTTAGCATTACAACATCAAAGGGGCGCCCCCGCACCCTCACCCTATTCCACTTCCACACTCACAAAACACGATGAGATCAAATGAACATCTAAGGTCAGAGGAGCTCCGAAGGGTTAATGATGTGGAGACCACGCTCGGATTTTTAATTCACACTCAACCCATTCAAGTCTCATCCCTCCACTGATGACTCATGCACTTTGCACTTTGCGAACAACCTGTTTATTTAAAGCACTTTATGTGAATATGTTTGACTGTAATTTGACGTGGCTGGGTTTAGACCTGTCATTATCTGACACTGTCTCACTTATGGTAGACGGTGCATCTAAACGCAGAAATGGCATGAAGTATCCTGTAGTACAGAGGCTTACTTGAAGTTAGAAGTAATTCACAGTGAAGTGGCACATTCCTGAGCTCTTTTTCACCAAGGCTCATATTCTGTTTTCTTCTTTTTATCACTTCTTCTATAGCTCTCTTGATGCGATTCCCTGTTCCTCTAAGTGTATGTAATAACAGCTATACCTCTTACTTGGACAGGGCAAATTATGTAACTTATACCCTGACATCCTCAGCCGCTACATTTCCACTGTGGAAGTAAAGTGCTTGTATTTTGACTTTTCTGCTGTACCCCCATACAGTATATAGAGATTTATATGAAGCTTTCATATCCGGCCCTACAAGATAGATTGTAATCCACCAACCTCGACTGAGAACTCATCTAGATAAGTGTGTGTGTGTGTGTTTGCCTGCCCCAGTTCAACACAGGAGATTCATTAATATGGCCGTGAGTCATTTGCTCTCGTGACAAAAGGTTTTTATCTGAGTGGCCATTCAGAATAGATGTTGTATCAACCCAGCAGGTATTCTAGTACATTTCAAGAGCCGGTTATTGTGCACACAATCAGCTATCGTTTCAATGTCGGCATCACTTGCACCAAAGGGTCATTGTTGTCAAACCCATAACCATCATATGTAACTGTTCAGAAAGACCTGGCCTGGATGCAAAGGCCAAAGAAAACAAACAAAGATCTTTACATTCAGTGTTACTCGTGTGTATCTTGGAGCATTTCCTCTGCAGAGCTGATATTCAGAATATTTTAAACCCTGCATTGTTTACATCCATGTTTGCCAGTATGCAGTCTTCTTCCTTCCTTTTGCTGCAGCATCGTCACGCTTCTTTGCCTGCCACTGTCTGCAAACTGTCAATCACTGTCAATGCGTCCTCTGGGAATGTAAAGACATAATCGCTTTACAGTTAAATCGCGATACAAATATGTGAAGATTCAAATTGTGAGATAGAAAATGAATCGAGATACTCTTTATAGACAGTGGAAGGCTTGTTTGATGTCTTACATTGCATGTCAGTAGCTCTATCACGGCACACAAAGATCAGTTTTAGTTTTACAAAGAAAAGGAAATATTTATTGTTTTTGTGCAGTTCCTACCTCAGAATTAAAACAGATTCTGTAATTTGATGAAGAAAGAAAGAGAAAATATATTTTGTTTGTCTGAGAAATAAAGTAATCTTTTTCAGTCATTATTTGTTTTTATAATAAGTGAGAAAATATATTGTAATCCTGGTATTGTGAATTGTATCTAATCGTGAGTTGAGTGTATCGTTACATCCCTAACATCCTCATATGGCTGCATGATACAAACAAATCAGAAATCCAGTTGAAAGTTTTGCCCCTTTAGCATACCAGTGGTCAAAAACTCCAGTGTACCTTTTAAATTACCTTTCATAGTCCTTGCAAAAGTACAAATCTGTCAGTACAGATTTGTTTGTCTGGGCTGTGTTCGGCCACAATTCAGCTAAATTCACATTTAAAATTGAAGGATTTGTCTTATGAAGCTGACAAAATTAATAACTTTGACTTAGTTGCTGTCTAGAGTTAGTACATATTAAAGGATCTGTCAATTTGAGAGCAGGTTGCTTTTGAATCTCTGTGGTAGCGTGACCCTTGTGTTTATATTTGGATCACGGGTTGTGCCTTTGAAGAGCTTGGCAACTACCTAGCACTCACTCCATTTTTTTGTGAGGTCACAAAGACCTGTTCTACCGTCAGTGCTGATCTGTCTGACAAAAAAAGACAATTGGATGAGTCTTAAATCTGTCATAAAATTGGCTGTGACAGTGGAGATGTTGTTTCTGTAACGGAACTCTTTAGAAAGATGACTTTTAAATGTGAGAGGAGAATTTGGCATATTTTCAAGGCCTCTCTGTTTTTCTCTTGTGTCTTGGAAAGATTACACAAGAATACGCAGCAAATAATGTTACAGATCACTTTTTTTAAACTTGAAGCAGATGAGTTTTGTTCAGATTTGTTACTTACAGATCTGAATATCACTGCTCAAAGTTTTTCTCTTTCAATGTCGGATACCTAGACAAATATAGTTCTCAGTTTTAGGTTAATTGATTTTGAGGAGGAAATTGCGTTATTCTGTTATAAGCCTTTAAAAGTAATGTGCCATAGTTCATTTTATCTGGCCTTTATTTCAAGTTATCCACTCTCGCTCTCTCGCTCTCTCATTTTCATTTTCATTTTCACCCCTCGTCTCTTTCCTTCCTTTACAGCCTCATGGGCTTTATAGTGGCTGCTTCTCTTCCATCTGTTTCCCAATCAATTTGGCCTCATTTCCTTCCAATTGGTCCACCTCCATGGGCTAAGGCTCATTTAAGGAAGCATTGCATGTTGAGATCAGCTGTAGTTATGGTGATCAGCCCGTGAACCGCTTGGGCGTCACAGAGGCATGCCTGGAGTTTGGCTATTCATTTGAAGTTTTGTATATAGCCCTTTAGAAGACCACTGGGGGAGGAGGTGTGCTTGTGTGTGTGTGGAAACGGCAGTGTTTTAGCAGATGGCTCACAAATTTACTAATTTTAACAATGTGAAAGTTTAATGAAGAAAACATTGTGCCTGTGGCCATGTTGCTCTCAAAGTGTCTGTGGTTTATTGATGTATGAAACCATTTTATGTTTGTGTGATGCACAAATACACAATTGGTTCGATATGCAAGCTGAAAGGCATGTACAGACAACTGACTGTAATCTGCATACAGTGTCGGTTCATTTTAATTACAGAATCGCGTGTAAGTGTTTGCAAAAAACAAACCATCCTCCCAGTACAGCAAACATGACTCTTCATTACTTTATTGCCACTCACTTAAGCACCGTGTAATCTGTTACGATCATCATGCATTTGTTTAGGACTGGCACCAACATGTTGCCATAAACAGCAATGCCTCACCCGTAGTTTTTATTATCACCCATATTTCTCTTTCTCTTGAGCTTTTGTTTTTAATCGAGCCCAGGCCTTGAATTCATGTGGTTCTTAACAAGACATAGAAAAAAATGAAAACTGAAATGTTGCCAGAAAGATATATTTTTCTTTTCTCTCATTAATTTGAAGGCAAGCACTGGCACACAGGGTGGTGACTGAGTATTGATCAAGAGAAAGCAGAGCTGTCCTGCTAGTTTACACCTATTAATATCGTATTTTACATGAACTGGAAAAGACACAGATGAAAGATATGTGGGCTTTTGGCAGTCCACGTAGTCCAGTTAAGGTCTTATCTGGGTTAAGCTGTTTCAGGCCTCTTTGATATCCTGCAATTGAGTTTCCCAACTGACATGCATAAACCAATTAACCGAATATCCTGGTCCACCTTTGTGTCTGGAAGGTCATTCAGCGAAATAATTCTCCACTGAGCAGTAGGTGTGACTACAATGAGCTTTCTCTGCTTGACAGTAGTTTGTAGATGCACGTTTTTTTTTACCCCAGTACATAATTACATATTTAAATGCAAATATTAGAAATGTGCACCAAAGAAGTCTTTATTTTAGTCCTGTATCTTTGTAGATGTAGTATATCACGACATCTAAACTAAACATTGAAGCCCTTCTTTCTTTAAATGCATGTATATGAGAAAACAGCTTTCTTTATTGCTATCCAAAAAAATCTTAAGGTGGTTTTAATCACACTATATCCACACACTGCAGAGCCGTGGTGTCTGCCTGCTGCACATGAAGTAGCCGGTCTTATCAGTGGGAGCAGATGGAGAGCGTCCAAGTGAGAGGCTCAGTCTGGCTCCATGTATGTCATAAGTAAGAGGATGACCTTGGCTGAATCTCAACTGCAGTTCAACCATAAGAAACACACTTTCTGTCCTTTTCTGTCTGTCTTTCTCTGTGTCTCTGTTCGTCCACCCCCCCC
>NW_023339751.1:14731471-14760046 GCF_004916995.1 Morone saxatilis | reverse complement strand
CTCACACTCATTCACTCGCTCACTCACTCACAAACTAACTGCCTTGCTCCTACACATTCCTGCATGCAGTCTTACAGCTGGAGACAATATACACTCCTCCACACTATCACTTTTGTAGCGATTTGTAAGACGCTCACTGTGGCTCTTGAAATGCCCTTACAAGCATGCGATTAGATACTGAGTCATTTGTAGCATTTACCACGGTGAGATGAAGTATTTGCTGCAAGGTTAAGATGTTGCTTGATAGTTAATATCAGAAGCGGGCTCAGTAAACGTTCTTCCCCTTTTTGCCAAAGCATTCAATGAAGTTTAAGCTCCATTTTTATCATACCCCAACAGAACTCACAGGTCTTTAATCAACCCGACACTGGGTATTTGACTCGTATAATATAAATCCCAAAAGACATTAATCAAGGCCAGTTTTTTAGGGTCTGTGCAGTTGTTCTCGGTTTGCTGCGCACACAGGGATGGATAAACAGTCAGTGAAAGGTGATATCAATGTATTTGCGGCCAATAAATTTGAAGAGCTTTGCTTGTAGATTTATATTGGACCATTGCTAGGTGAGATAAGGGGCTCCATTTTAGAGGAAGAGAGAAGTGGGACTGTGAGTGAAAGTGAGATTTGCAGGGTTTAATTTGCACAATCCCCACCATCATGTTTTTAGTTGTTGCCACTGTGGCCTTATGCTGATGTTCAATCCCCTCTGTTGGCATAAGGTGACTGTGGACTCCTGTGTGCCTCCTTTAATACACATGAAGTGACCAGGTGGTTCTTTTCATCAACAACTCTGGCTGTTGCATAATGCATGTAGAGGTTTACTTGGTTTAGTTATAATGGAAGTGCTTACTAATTGGAGATTTACACAATACTAAATTAAAAATGGTTGTGAAATAATTCTTACGTTAAGCTAAGTTGTTATATTTACACCCAGTAACTGGCAGGTGTAACCAACTGAACCAATTGACAAACAAATGTTAACTTGCTAATAATGTTTTGACTGAAAAGTAAAAGACATTAAATGGAATATGGTCAACACATCTGACATGACACTTAATAAAATGCTGACATTTTATATATAACAAAAAATGATGCCATTAATGTTTTCATAAAGACCTAATAATTTCAGCTAGGTTAGCGTAATCAGATACTTCCCACTAATTGTGAACTGCATGAACACAACTGACATATTTCTCCATGTATGCTTATATTAAAGAAACAGAAACATCACATTTACATATAAGAATTTAGAAGTAAATATACTGTTTCCCAAAAGTTTTGCTACAGCATGTGATGCTACAGTGATTTCCTGTGTTAATTACTTTCAATTAGAGGTCACTACTGATGATTTTCTAGCAAGAGTTTTTGAAGGACTTAATGTACAAACTCAATTAATGGTGCTGATGCAAAACAATTAAAATCCTCATATTGTCACAGATTTGAACATGCACCCTGCTCTGGGAGTCACCATATACTCCCAACCCTCAAATCCTGCAGATTTTAGTGCAGTTGTTTTGTTATTTGCCCCTGTGCCGTCCAGATTCTCAGTCTCACATGTAACAGGAGTTTGAGTTTCTATTCATATTCCTCACAGTTGGATTTTTGAAAATGAGCACTTCAAGACTTTCTTCTTCGGAGTAATTCGCTGTGAGACTGAGAACTAAAGCTTATATAATTACTTGACCTTTTATCTGTTTCTTTAAAGGAGTGGCCCTCACATGTACTGTATGACACATTTCTGTTTCATATTGGTAATGAGCTATTGTACATTCACATTCACACTCTATCTGGATAATTACCATTTCATATTACTGTGGGAAAAGCCCCCCTCATTCATGGGGTATTTTGTGCAAACTGAGACTCAGATCAAGTCTTGTTACGGATTTAAAGTTAAAACTTGAAAATGGTAATTGTCTTATTCAGTCCTCTTTATGGCTCACTTGAGAACGCCCCTGCAGACTCAGCGAAAATGTGGAGCAGATAGGCCAAATGAGTTCGTCAGTATTAGGATGAGGTACTCCATCTTGTTAGATTTCCTTTTCATAGAATGCTAGAAAACAGTTGCAGATTTTTTATTTAAATTGGTGTGTTTTCAGTTTAGTCGTCATGTAGCCAGTGATAATGTCAGCGTTACCAGAAAAAGATATCAATGCAAAGAGAATCTATCTCTCCCAGAAATATCATTGAACTTCCCATTAGAAGAGAAATGTTTCCACAATTGACCTTTTGAGGTGTAATTTGTAAGTGTAGCACGGAAGGGAGAAGTGTGCTAATTTTTTCACAATACTGGGGGTGTTTGAATATTAGTATTGAGCCCCTGCATTGGCTGTCATCCTTTTTCATTTACCCATGACTTCCGTTTTTTTTTTTTTCGGTCTGGGAACTGCTCCATTACTTTTGATTATTTTTAATGGCAAGCTCTTTTTTTTGTTGTACATTCATATTTGTCTCTTAAGACTTGAAGACTTGTTTTAATGAGCTCTCATAAGGTCTGCTTCCTTAGCCCCTGGCTAGATCCAGCTATGTGCAGCAGGCAACTCTACTAGACCAAGACTATATAAGGCATGAACACTTCCCTAGACATGAAGACATGCCATTCTTCCCTTTGACAGATATTATTCAGTGGGGAATGGTAGCTACACTACTCGAGTAGATCCTTGATTAAAACATATTGCATAAATAAAGTATAAGAGAGATTTTACTGAGAGCAATATGAGCCATTTGGCAGTGGATATACATGAAATGATATACAAATTAGTTGCTGATTTAAGACCATTGGCTCTACTTTGAGGGGCAAAATGTAGATTTTCTGGAGAGAAAGGCGCAGTCATTTTGGCTCCAATTGTACTGACATAGTGTTATGGTCTTTCCCACCTGTTTAAGCTTGCATTCCATTACAAATGCTAAAAAAAAGTCAGTATACTATAGGTGTTCCACTTCCTAATTTGGACAAATCATCTTTAACTCATTCTCTACTTTCCTTTCCTTCTCCCTCTGCCCTCTTGCGCCTGAGGAGGATAATCGCACACCCCCAGTAGACAGCATGGACACCAAAAGGCATTCTGCTGAAAGGTGACCTCCAGACACTTCACCTCCCCGAAACATTTGGTGAGTTAAGAGTCAGAGAATCCCTTGTATGCACAAATGACCCCACCCCACCCCCTGTCGAGGTTTGGCAGGATGTGCAGCTCCAAGCCATTTGCTAATGTTCTTGTTAGACATTTTAAATGTAGTCCTCCAAAACAGAACACATTATCTAATGTCTTTTTCTCAGCTTTTATCGCCGGTCAATGTGGAATTTTTTCCTCCCTGAAGCACTGATTGACTCATCCATGCTTAAGAATTGTCATTTTCCCCTTTGGCCTAAGTGGCGATAGCCTTCAATCGAAAAGAAATCTTTATTTCTCAATTAAGGGTATGTCTTTTTTTCTTAATGACCAAAGTATATAATGGTATTTTATCTGAAATAGCCTTCAATAAGATCAATAACCATTTTTAAAAAATGCACGTAGCAGTTTATACCTGTACGTGTTTGAGCATGTGTGTGAAAAAGAGATGGTAAAGGGTAATAATCCCTCATTATAGCATCAGAAGACTTGGCACTACTGCCCCTCTGATAACCACACAGAGGGAGTGCTTAAACTCCAGTACCTCATTCACAAATGTTTTCTTATTTTCTCTTTTAAAGAATAAGGCCAGCAATATGTTTTTGTCAACAAATCCTATTAAAAAGATCAAGTTTTGTCTGTCAGGCTCAGTAATCCACGGATTAATACACCATTGCAGTTCTCATGAGTATTCCTGGTAGCAGGATGGTTAATGTGGGATTGACCCAAAATCGAATGTCAGTGTAACGGAATGGCTTAGGCAATACTTCTTGGAGTTGGAGCAATGCATTTTTGGCTTTAGTTTTAATATCACCAGAGTTATCCTTTAAATATATTTGTTAAATCCGAAAAAGAGAGAAATTATCCATGAAACCAGTGCAGACCACTAAATTGTAAGTACCCATGTGGAAATGTTGGTGAATGATGTTTGATCTTAATTTGGATGCACATTCCAGGCAGTTTGTTATTAGCATGAGCGAAGGCCCATATAGGGCAGCAGTCCACAGTGGCGGGTGCAAACCATCTGTAAGTTATTACCTGTGGAAACTAAAGATCAGGGCGCACAAGACCAAAAAAAATAATAAACAAACATAATGATAATTGCCTGACAACAACAACCAATACCAAAACACCAATATCACTACCATTACTTTTACAACCACTTATAATAAATGCGATCTGTAATAATGTGTGATTAGTGGCCCAGAGAAATAGAAAGTGTGGGATAATGTGTGCTGCATGAACACAGTATACGTGTGGTTTGATTGAAAATAAGAACCCTAGAAATGTCATTGAAGGACAAGTATTAGCACCACAGGACGGGGACAGGCAGTTCCTCAGCAACTCAAATTGATATATGTGTTGGAGAGGTTTATTTTGGCAGACATAGGATGCTTTTCATTATCCTAATGTGTCTCCTTGTTTTTTCCCTCACTTGCTTCCTTTCCTCGCGTCTTAGCTCCTCCCAGTGAGGATGTTAGGGGGAGAGATGTGAGAAAGAGACACGAGGACAGGGGAGCCAAAACTGCTTAATGAGAAATCCTTGCTCACAGCTTCAGTAAGCAACACCAGTTGCTGATGCACAGCTGTATCATCTGTCAAACTGACTGGTACCAATGTCCACAGAGCAATATGGAAGCCTTACAGTATTCATTTAGATATTTCAATTGTTTAACATATTAAAGTTTATTACTGTTGTTGATTTTAATAATTAAATATCACTTTTAAATATTCTGTACAAATGTACATATTAATGTTATGGTTACCTATTTTACTTGTATTATTGTTATCTGCACAATAATGCACCACATAGCTGCATAGGAATATGCGTATGTCGATTGTAGTTTAAAATAGAAAAGCACAGAAAACAGACTGCTTCTTTGTGTGATGCACAACACTTTGAGGTTAAATGATCCTGTAAATTGTTATTTATCACACACAATGTGAAGATGCATTAGATTACATCTCACCATGTAACTGTGTGCTATTATTATCATGAGTAGATCACTGCAACACTACAGAGTAGAATCAACTGCGTGAATAAAGAATGATTTAATTTTGTTTTTAATTTTGCCAATTAGGTTTTCAATCATGCCAAACAGACAAATAACACTGAAGTTCCACACGTGGAGATGAGGCATTTTTACACCATGCCACTTGATAATAAATGACTTCTGTGTAGGATGCACTGATGTTTCCTCGCTTTCAGCTCCTCCAGAAGCCTCCTCTCTCCTCGTCTCCTCCACCTGCATTTAAGGGGGAGCGATGAGAGAGGACGTGAGGAAGCATTATGTTAGCGTGATAAAAAGCAGCCGATATTTCTGTGATTTCCCTCGTGAGTCCTCGTTAATGGTAACTTAACATGTGAAGGGTTTATTTTGAGTTGGATTGATGACAATGACAATTGTAAATCTAGTGGAGTATTTTTCACAGTATAGGTTATGTTTTATTTATTAATCAGTGGCCTTAAACCTGCCACAAAACATTTGGGTTACAAGTGGTCCTAACTGCACAAAAAAAGTTTTTGGGTTTTGTTTTCTGAATGAAAACAAATGTCAAGAATTATAAATCTATAACCTTGTTTAAAATAATTAAATTTATCCTCTGAGTGTAAGAGACAAAGGGCTGATTTTGTGTGATATTACTATCTACATGACACATCATGCTAAAAAGCTTGTTCTGTGATAAAATATTACTTCAACTCCTCTGAAAAGTTGCTATTAAATGAAGTAGCCTTTGGCAAGAGTTCCTCTTTATGGAAATCAGGTTTTGCACTGAAGTGATGATTGATAGCAGGCTTGCATTCATTTGAGAGTAGAGAACCTCAGGCTATAATCAATGCAATCTCTGTAAGTGAAACTAACACAAATAAACATTAGAATCAAGCAAACATAAAAAAAAATATAATTTTCATTCAATGGCCAAAGGCAAGGTTCATTTTTCATGGAAGAACTGGTGCCTGTGTACAGTATGAAGGCTGTACTCCATACTGAGTTCAGTGGGTTTGCAGTTTGTCACACAGCATATCTGTGAGTGTGAGTACAACAGCAGGAATGGTTAAAAGCACTCGAGCGTTGGATAGAATTCAGTCAGCGTGCATTTAATTTGGGTTCGCAGTAACAGGAGGCACA
This sequence comes from Morone saxatilis, assembly GCF_004916995.1. NCBI lineage: Eukaryota > Metazoa > Chordata > Actinopteri > Moronidae > Morone > Morone saxatilis. The sequence continues at coordinate 14,753,810 of NW_023339751.1, read as the reverse complement.
GACATGGTTATACAAGAGATATGGACGAGAACATTTGGGCGTGTGAGTGTAGGAAGGCACAGATAAACCATTTCTGTCACCTCATTTCTTAGAATATGATTACCTGTCTCAAGTAATGTGTTTGTCCCGCATTTATTCTGTCTTATTTGTTTGAGCTATTGGTTTTATTGTTAGATTTTATTGGACATTCATGATGTTTAGTGGCAGATTGTTATCACTGATATAAGGTTTAAAATGCTTTGAGGATTTTTGTTTATCTGAAACCCACAATTTAAGAGGTTGCTGAAAACTTTCCGACACAGAAGAATATTGATTCCAGAAACTTTAACACATGTTGTTCGGTCTAATTTGTTACTGAATGACTTTTCTAGTTAGATATTAAAGTACTTGTATATGCATGACATTTTCTTATCATTTAAAACATTTTTTTTGCAGTTGTTAGTGTAGAATTACATTCAGTATAATATTAATCAGATAAATAATCTACTCTTAATTCATGCATGGATGCAAAATGCATCATTCAGTCCAGAAAAGTCTTATCTCGTGCAGGAATTAAGAATAACTTAATTCAATAATGAGCAATTTGTTTGGGAGATTACTAGCACTCGCAATAATCTTCAAGTTGTGCAAGAGTAATAAAATTCTTTATTTTTTGCTTATTTCTGTGGGCTGGATTTAGATGTTTCAAATGTTGAAAATTAATCATAACAATATGCAGAATATTTCATTTACTCCACTTTTTAAAGCCACAGGATATAATATTCAGTGACTCTTGCTGGATATCGTAACCATGTCAGTCAAAATCGAACTGATGGAGTGTTTGTGAGAACAAAAGGTCAGTGTATACTGAGAAAACCAGTCCGGTGGGACTTCATTAGGCAGCAGGGTTCTGTATTTTAATACTTCAAATATTATATTTAAAAAAAAAAGTTATTTGGTATTCAGCTGCAGTTCTCAGGGGCTCATACTTGCAATTACAGAATAATTCTTGACTAAGTTAGGAAATCTCTGATCTAACAAGTCCATTAATACACACATGGATGCACACATGCACATACACACCCACACACACACACACACACACTTACACTACGCTTTGTCTAAGTCTTTACTGTCCTCACACTGTTTTGACGAAACTATTGCAAGATTCTGAATTTTTAACACTAACACTGCAATGTCTGCTTTTAGTCTCCTTAAAGACTCTTCAACTGTGCCAAATGGGAACCTCAGTCTTCAATAATCGTTTTTTAAAGCGTGGCAGCAGTTGTCAGTGTTGTGTTTTCTAGGAATCTTGTTTTTTGGCCCAAATCCTGATCCAAGTCATTCAATATTTAGCATCTGTTGATTCCAGAGTTCCAGTCTATTTTTATATTAACATCATAGCAGCACATTGAATTCTAAATTAGACATATGCTAAAATTAGTAACACAGTTGAGACAATTGACATATTCTACACTTTTTTTCCATGTTTCCCCCCACATATTTTTTTGTTCATTGTGCAAAACACTTGAATAAGAATTGTCTGTATTTTGTATAGTGCCTAAAGTTTCTGTTGCTTCACGTGATACTTTTAAATGTAGACTGTTTGGATCTGTTTGGACAGCATTTTGACAGCCTCTCTGTCCCCAGCGCTGAAGTTCAAATACAGTTTTTAACCGATTGCAGAGCTTGAGAAGCACCGTACTAGTGCTGAGTGTTTCTGAAAGATACAAACCTAACTTTTTTTGTGTTCTCTATTCTATGTCAGTATATATGTCTTCAATGAAACAGCTAGCTAGCTGCAGCTCAGTTGCTCTCTTGTTCACTTAAATTGTTATTTTGCAGTAGTTATAGTGTTTTAACAGAGCATAGTGGGACATTTTGACAGCTGGTGTACCTTCAGCACGATGGATTACAATGAATAAAGGATGTGACTTGGATTAGCCTTTATACAGTTGTTAATGATTATTAAGATGCCTTCCTTTGACTATTTAATGACCTTGCTGATCGCCTTTCAGACAATTAATTACTGTGAAGAGTAATGTGTTCACTTGTTGCATAGTGTACATTGCATACTCTATATTATACGCTGGAGATCACTTAGATTCCCTGTAGGGATTATTGCAATATGGAATTCTTGGTAATTTAAGTCTTTTTGTATGGTATACCTGCAGATGTGGACTGACTGATAAGTACCAATAAATAAGAATAACATCTGTGACCACACATATGTTACAGACTAAGCGCTCTGTCTAAACCTAATTAGTTTTATGTTATTTTATTTTAAATAACATAAAACTAATTAGGTTTAGACAGAGCGCTGTTTTTCAACATACACCTTGTTATGTATGTGTATCATTTGTAGCCAGAAATCTCTTTTCTGTTCCAGTCCATTCTTTAGTGTGTAGAGCTGTTTATGCATGTGTCATATGTATTAGTTGCTCTAGGGGACAGTGGTGAACTTCACACAAACATAGGGGTGCTGATGGATCGACTCTGTGGGTGTGTGAGGTGAAGCCTCTGGGGACACACTTAAGAATTCATGGATGTTAAGGAAAGTAAAAGTACCACAGCTGCAACACTGCAGACCCACAGCTGTGACATTGGTTCTTTTTTATTCTAGAGACTAGAGATGCTTTCATGTCAAGACTGAATGTTGTGTCATTCCCACTAAAGTATGCTATAGATACTCTATATGGTAAATATTTGTGACTTTATAATGGTAACACATGTCAAAAAAGGGTGTGATCATTATAAAGGAAAGTAAAACAAGATCTGTTGCTCCACTTTTGTTATTATCTTGGTACACAAAATATGATAGATGAAGTAATTTGTGACGATTTATACAAACATTATCAGTGGCTGTTAATATTTAGTAATAATTGTTTATTATTTGCAATGCTATTCTCTAGTATTCTCCGGTCTTTTTTCACCCTCACTCACCCACTGAGGGTTTGGGGGGATGATGGCACATATTATGTTGCACGTAATGAGTCTAATTTGGTTTCCCGCCATATTGCACAACCCTGTAGCCAAGTCCCTTTCCTTCACTTTACCAGCTCATCCAATGACTGTTTTGTCCAAAGGCAGCTCTGGCTCAAATTGCTGCCTCTTTCTGTCAATATGTTTGCTCCACAGCAATCTGTCTTTTCTGTGAGTTTTTTTGCTGCAAAAATCTTCCCCTATGCTTCCACTAATCTTCTATACTTTTGGTGTACTTGTGTTATAATGTCTAGGTTTCAGGTGGTTCTTTTAAATTGAATTTTTACCCTCATGATACTCTCAGCTCTATACTTGTACCCTTGCACCTGTGCACCGTGTAGACTTGATATAGGCAGTTTCAAAGTGTTTTCTTATATAAAGTCTCCATGAGACTCATTTCCTAACCTTGACTGCTTTAGCCAAGAAAACATACCAACTTTATCACCACAGCTTTAACTTTATCTTAGGAAATGTGAGCTAAAGTATATAAACTGTGTGCCCTCAGTACCTTTCAACTGTCTTCTGCTTTATTTCCTGAATATAATCTTTGCCATTTACTGCATCATAACACCTTTGTAAGCTTTTTCCTAAGCTGCAATGATGTAAATTTCTTTTTTTTATCTGCTTCCACTTGCCAGGTCTTAACTGTGAATATGTTTTCAGCTTCCATCTGCAGGTTAAGTGTTGTTCAATTTTAGATTTTAGTACATGAAGTGAGGCACAGCTGTCCAAACAGCCTTTTTCTCACCCACTATAAGTACATTTCCTTATATTATAGCCTTTGTGAAAGCTAGAGGGAAAATTATGCTCTTTGCTAATCTGAAAAAAAAAACTTGTGAAGACCACCTGCACGAGTGACAAAACTTTGATAATTTTTTCCCTCACCTCCCTTCTCTTTTCCCCCTTTCCCTCCCTCCACAAAATTCCCTTGTTTTATTATCCTTCTTACTTTAGCTGCCAGAACACACAGTCCCATACCTGCTGGAGACAGTGTCCAGATGTATCTCTCCAACTTTTCTCCTGTGGCATAAATATATTTTTATGTGGTGGCTTTCGATTCATGCAGCTCTTCAGTCAACCAGTAGACATGTTATTCTGCAGACATGGAATGCCTTGGTGGAAACAGCACTGTAGTTTAACCTCTGTACCTGTTTGCAATATTTAATGCAGCCTTTACACTATCACTTCTTACAAGACACTCCAAGAATTTTAATAGATACCTGCTACACATTGCGTTCTGTTGGCTATAATGGCTATCACTTGGAAATGTTGCTTTTATAGAATATTTTCACAAATATGAAATATTTTTTGACTGGCAACACGATTTAGAAACTAAAAGCTTTAAAAATAAAATACACCACAGTTAGAATCGGAATCAAAGCTACCTATATTATCTAGCTTCTTTACATAACAGCATTTTTTAGTGTATATTACCTATTATATAAGGGATATAGTCAGTGGACCTCACACATTCTGTAAAGTACAAACACGACAAATGATGATATACTTGTTCAGGTCACCGCACTCAAATAAACACAGAGGAAAATGTTTTACAGCAGTCCATTTAAAGGCAAGAGCATAGTATAGTCAGAACACTTGATTCAATTGTATTAGCTCAGAATGACTCCATCACACTAAAAGTGTTGTTTCAGCACTAAAAGTTATTGACTAGAACAAAACAGCTTTTTATTTGGGGGATGAAAAAAACATATTGCCTTTTAGCCAATTATTTTTAGGCTTTTCGTTTTTTTCCAACTATATTTTATATATATGTATTTTTTTGAGTTTAGCTTCCCAATCTTTCTGCTACTGTCCCTCAGTGCATGTGTGTGTGAGTGTGTTATACATTAGTATGATAGCTGGGAAAGTTACTGTATCTTCTATGCTGTAAACTATTTGACCTGCCAGTGTGTATTTGACCAAGAGAGACATTGCTGGTGTATCACTGCTTGATCAATAAAACCTTGAGCAAAATCAAAGTTTGCAACACAAGAAACTGAATTTTAGCCAAAGCAGCGACTCTAGGGATGACCGGTCTGATGGTTGGTCCATCACTTTGGTCCAGACTGAAATATCTCAGAAACTGTTGTGGACAGCCATGACGTTCTGTACATTCATGGTCTCAAGAGGATGAAACCCTGACTTTTCCTCTTGCGGCATCATGATGTTGAACATGTGACAGTAAGTCGTCTCAAAAACGATTGGATGGATTGCCATTTGAAAAATGTCACATATTGCCCAACCCTAATATCTCCTGTTAATAATCAACTAGTTGACAACTTTTTGGGAGTAGTAGTTGATGACTAAGATGCTGGGGTTGTGAATGCCCTTATGCATGCCACAGATACACAAATAAAGAAGGGCCCGCGACTTTGAAGTGTTTGAATTTGTAGTTCAAATATAATTTAATCCCTTCATCAATTCAGTGGTAAAGGATCATACAAGAAGACCAAATAAGCTTAAGTTTCAGGCAGGCATGTTTTTCATTTTTTCAAATATGGATTTCTTCCTGCATCTCAAATTACTAATCAAACCACAAGTAATCCTTGATGCACAACCATGAAAAAGAGCAAACACTTTCTTCTTTTGGTCTTTTAACCTTCTGTCGTTCAAGTTTAGTTATTTGGTTTACATAACCCCTTAGGAATTTTTCCTATTCAAAGTTAGTGATAGAAATCTAGGCATGCGTCATAATGGCGTGGTGATGAATCGGTATACTGTTTCTGCTCAACACTGTATCTTAGGTCTGTATCATTATGATGATAAATATTAGAGCCTCCACATTCGCTAAGCCACAGATGGACGATCATCTTGAGTGCAAATTTTTCACTGGACAATTCTGACAAACAGGCCTATTCTTAGGAGTTTTATTCACAAAGGTTTCAAAGAGCACACCAAACCAAACACAGGGAACGTCAATTTTTTTTTACATAATTCTAAGGGTCAAAGCCAGGAAAACATCTTCATTTTTGGAGCTTTTCACTCATTTTTCCTAGTCATTGTTGTGTTCCTTTTTGTGGGAAATTCTGCAATATGTTTGCTTATACATTGGGCCGAGGTGTGAAACAGAATGTAAATTTTTCTTATCTGAAAACACAGTTCTCTGTTCATTTGTTTGCTGTCATAGTGTACCTTCCTAACTCTCTCCTTGCTTGTTCACGCTCTCTATTCACACCTCCCCCCTCTTCTCTTTTTCTTTCTTATTCTCCTCTCATTTCTCTTTCACCAGGCCATCCATTATAGGCAGGGTGTCATTGAGAAATCTGGTCCTGGTGTGATGCATTGTGTGTGGTATAATTCACAGATATGGCTTCTGTGTGATAAAGACTGCTTAGAGAACGAGGGGACATCTGTCCTGTGGACCTGTGCTGCTCTGAACTAAAATGAACCATGTGTTGAACAGTCACAGTGGGAAAAGGGACATGCAAAAAGGAAGTATTTCCAACACCTGGCTTTAAGGATATGAAACAAAAAACATTTTGCTTTTTGCAAGATAGAAAATATGTTTGCTTGCAGTATGTGGTGAATAGATGATGTCTTATTTAAACCAGAGTTTAAAGTTTTGTTCTTTCCATTTTCATACAAAGGAAGCATCCAGTTTCTCATGTGCTTTTATCTTTCCATTCATATACTCACCTTCTGATGTTAACGTTTGATTCGTTTCCAACTTTAGCTTCGCTTGAAACCAAACTTCTCTTCCATTTTTAGGGGTCAAGGTGCCTGAAGATCTGAATTGATGATTCTGGCTTTAATTAGTATAGCCTGTTTTAGTGATGTCAGCAATTCTTTACAGGCTATGCTAATCTGTGCCAGAATCAGCAATGCAATTGGACGGATGCATTTCACCGTGACGTACATTCCCTGAATTTCTCTCTTTATTTATTGCTGGTTTTGGTTTAATGCTTTGAAATATAACAGAGCAAGAAAAAAAATGTTTTTCAAGATGGATGGAAGATGATAAAGGCCTTTCGTCAAGATGCGAGTCTGCAGACAAGATATAGTTTGTAATTACCAGAATAAAAAATATCAGTAGGTCTATATGTCTTATGTGCTGCAATCAGGTGGCCTTTTTCCAAGACATCCACTGGGCAACAACTCAATGAGTGTAAATGTCAAAGATGATGTCAGTACCTTATAGCCCCTTGTTTTCACACTTCACCTTTTGATGTTGGATAAGGTGAATCGTTGGTGTGAAAAAGTATACAGACATCACTGGCTCCAGGAGCTGCTGCCATGTTCTATTCGTGTGTTTTCCATTAACCTAGAGGTGCCTAACCTGTAGACACTTAATTTAACAGCATGCCAGTCCTTTAAAAAAGTCATTATCTCTGCAGAAGTTGGTTTGGTATTCCCTAGGGAAAAAGGTTGATATGGCTTAGTTTGCGTTGTTAGTGGTGGAGTCCACCATTCCTGTGCTGGATTCGAATGGCATGCACATACACAAGGGTTTAACAGGAAGCACTACATGCACAAATTCGACAAAATTCGGATGTTACGTTATAATGTAATCTGTGACAGCAGAACATTTTCTTCCAAGCATGCTGAAAACAAGGTATATTTTTATTGGTAAGTGTAGCTACACAAATTTAACACATAAAATTTTTATCATGGCTGAATAGAATAGCTGCTCATACTGCGTTTTCTGCCCCCAGCAGTTGATAAATGTCACAGGTGTTCAAGCAGAACTGAAATCTTAAGGATGGAAACTTTAACAGTCTGAATCCTGGCAGTTTTGATTACATACCAATATGATTCTACATATTTATTACCAAACACAATTCACTTGCTAGAATATTTCATGCCTGTTGCTCACATCTGATAAATTGGGCTTTAACTGTGTTACTTTGCTGCTATAGGGGTAGAGGGGTAGTGTGATACTGACATACAGGTAAGCTGCCTGTAAACCAGGGCTCTGAGGGACTGGCATTCTGCTGTGGCCTTTGATTGGCAGGGGAGCAAATGGCACCAGCATCTGGAGGCACTTGGATCAGACCCTGATAAAAAATGCAGACACACACAGACACAGAGACTATCGGATAAACGCATGTGAACACACACACTTATGCACACATGCACTGAGTGCAACTGGTCTCACACTAACCCCCCAGCCATCTTTGCTTAGTCTAGCTCTGAGCAGGAATATCAATCCACCTGTGTAGGCTTCACTTTGAAGTAGCCGAGAGAGGAAATGTGCACTCATTAACATAATCACCCATAGAGTTTTTCTCATGTACAACCTTTAAAGCTTAATGTTTTAAGTAATTTGCCATTAATCAATATTTAGCTTTCATAATTAAGTTCTACAGTCTCTCCACATCTCTCTCACACACACTCAATTTACTCTGAAATTTGCAACATGCTTGAGGCTGTGAGTGTGATTGATTTAGGTATTTGGTATATTAGTCTACTACCCACCGTGTCATGTTATCTACATCCATGTTGATGAATCATCAGTCTTCATGGCTAACAGCAATTAACTTGCATGTATAAGATTCCATCCATCTTGTCCAGCTGTTTTTAAATCCCTAATGTGGCTGTTTAAATCAGACCCACAGAGCTTTCGACTTTACAGAAAGCCAATGATTGCATTACTCCCCTCCCTTGCATTAACTTAGTGAAGTTAATGCTCTCAATTATCTATTCCCCAGTCTGGCTTTTATCCCTGTCTGTCTTTTGTCCCCTCAATCAACTCATCAGTGGAAATAATGTTTAAATTTTTTTGGGTAATTATATTAATGTAACTTTGGAAAAACAGTAAAGTAATTGGTATAGCTATTTCCCCCACCGCTCACATTTGTCTTAATTCCAAACAAAACAGATTTTCTCTATATATAATATCTATAAAAATGTAATCCATGTGGTGTATTTGTGGATATACCTTTGTAATATTTAATAGCTTGCAAATTTATGACAGTAGTGACATTTTGGACTAACACCTTTCTCTTCAGCCTGTTAGCTGTATTCCATCGGTCAGTGATCCTGTTTAACTTTGCTGATAACATCCGAGCTGAATCCTGCCCATCACCAGAGAGAAAGAGAACGGAGTAAAGTGCAGGGCCTCCTGAGGTCACCTCTGCACACTGTTATACTCCAGAGCACCAGGCCTCTCCATTTAGCAAAGTAATTCGACTCATTACCTCCCTCCTCTCCAAACTGTATGCATGGAAAGTGTTATGCCTGAGCAGCTATAGGCTCTTAATCTGCCTTACTTTATGAGGTACACGCTATGTGTGTGGGTGCATGAGCGATTGCACATGCTGAGTATCTCTCCCTCTATCTCCAAACATTGAAAAGGCGTTCGGAGGGAGAATTTCACTATTTTGCATCATAGCCTCCAGCAAAAAATAAACTATAACGCAAGTTCAGTTTTCATTTGCAGTAAATCAAAACGAGAACATATGATAAGTAATTGGAATCCCAGTAATTTGCCACTGCATTGAGGAGAAATAAACTTGAGTTATTGAAGATGGAGGCGCAGTATGCAACATATTTTACCCTCTGCAGTGTTTGACAGCTAGTTGTTTATGTACATGTATTTATATTCTAATTTGTAAGAGATAACTTTGCAAAGAATCTGCTGTACTGATTCTGACAGTGACTCATTTTTACTAACAAACTGACACATTGTTATGGTGGAAACAACAATATATAGTGTTAGACTATACTATATATATATATATATATATATATATTTGTCGTCAGAGATGTTCTCTTACTGTTTTTAATGTAGCATCTGTCTCTTTAGTATTTGTAAGTGTCAATGTAGGCAATGTTGCAAATCAGTGAGAACTTCTTTATGGCAATGCTATGGGCAGATATTTTTGTTAGGTATTTTATTCTTGGGTTTAGTAACTTCATTCACCATTTATGAACAGCAGAGATGAAACAATGAATTAATTAGTCAACTGAAATAAATTTGAGTCAGTTTTCAAGCAAAATGCTTTGCTTATGTGACAGTTAACTGAATCTCTTTGGGTTTTAGTCATTTAGTCAGACAACACAAACAATTTAAAGAAGGCCCTTTGTGCTTTAGGAACGTATAATGGGCATTTTTCGTTGGGCATTTTATAGACCAAACTTTTGTGCGATTAATCAAGATTATTAAGAATGAACATAATTGTAAGTAGGGCTGCAACTATTTTACAAAACCTAAACATGATTAGTTTAATAAAGAAAAAACAGACAATTGTTGCAGCTCTAATCAATATTTGCAGCAGACTTTACTCAAATATATCTCATTATAAAATTACATACATTGTGAGAGTTTTTTTTTCCATATCACCCACCCCTAGTGGAAAGTTTTATCACATCTTTCCTCTTCATTTACTTTTGATTTAATGCAATCACTCTGCTATTGTTCTTGCCTTTAGCCAAAACCTATGAGAATGACCAAAGGATGGATAGGGGGTGGGAAGTACTTCTCTTTTTTGACCAGATTCAGACTATGGGACTTTAATGGAGCTTCAGTTCTAATGTATAATTTCTTGTTCATTTCTCAGGAACATTCAAGCCCGGCTGCCCCTTGTCCATCAGCTAAGCTAACTGCCAGTGTGATTTGTGAGGTGCAATAATGCTCACAGCCATTTCCTCTGTGAATTATTGGAGCCAAGAATACCACCCTGTCCTGCAATTAATGACACTCCATTGATTCAGTCCATTCCCTTTTGGCAGGAAAAAAAAGGCTCTCTAGAGAGTTGTTCTTCCTGGGGGATGCTTATGTTAGTCATAGATTTCTTTAGTTTAATGCACTTAGTTTAAATTTTTTTCTCTGGGGACATAACCAGCAGAGCTTCACCAAAATATTAACCTTAACAGACCCTAAATCAAGAGTCCTCTCGACATCTGATTTGCAGTCAAGTGCTGCCTGGTTTATTTGCAAAAGCTAACGTTGTGTTAAAGTGGATTTTTATGCCTAGTCAAACATGTCATGCTTTTCAACATTTCACTTCACCCAGTGAGGTCAGTTCAAGCTGGCTGAGGTCTGAATATTCATGATCAGTTCAAAGTACTGTTGGGATTGGATAAAATTCATTTTTACCAGTGGAATTCAGCTCATTTAGAAGTACTCATATGATCTGATTTGAAAGCCAAGATTTGAATACTAGGGTGGATTATTTCTCATCCTAGTGGATTTCAGCAGGAATGCTGAAACCAGTCTCAGACATCTCATGATTCCCCCCCCCCCCCCNNCCCCCCCCCCAATTGTTACTTTGAGGAATGGCAGTGGGTTAAGAAAAGAAAGATCATTATCCTCTGCCAGTTCTTGCTTTCTTTCTTCTCCTCTGTCTTCTTTCTCCTTCCTGCCTTTACACAGCGTACAGTATGCAGTATGAAGTAACCTTACAGATGCACTGGCTGGCAGATGGCACAGAAAGCCTACCATCAGCATTATAGGGTGAGGGACTGTGTTACTGGTCAGCATCCAATACTGAGGGACACAGAACCCTGCAGTATGAGGCGAAGGCCATTGAGAGGGAAGTAAGAGCTCTCAAATGTATTGATAGTGAAAATGGAGAGAGGTTTGAGTAGCATGCAGTTCAGCTATAAAACTGCAAACTTTCCAAACTTATGGCATGGAGCATAAAATATTTACCTTGAATGAACCCCAAATGGATTTTCCTCACCTTCATCATCTTGATGATGGGTCGATCCGTGCGCACGGTTACAGACTGCGTAGGTCTAATGCAGCTAGAAAATATAAAGAAAAAATACTGTGTTCATAAAAATCACATATTTTAAAGCTGTGCTGTAGCTTTGCCTTTCATATATATTATCTTAAGAGTGGTAAATCTTAACTGAGAACAATGACTTACTTTATTACATTTACTTAGAATTTTATGCTACATTATACTTCTACTTCCCCACATTTCAGAAATATTGTACTTGAAAGGTTTATAGAATATGGTGCATAGAAACTACCCAAATGTATATCAATTAGTTAAAATTAGCTCCCTTTCAACCCATTACAACATTATAATGCTTTGTACGTGTTAATGCATCAGTAAAAATCGTCAAATAATATAATATATGATAATAATATTCTGATAATATGACACTGATGGGGCCATTTGCTGCATAATGAGTGTTTTTACTTTTGATACTTAAAAGTATATATTGCTGGTAAACACTTTAACTACTTTACCTTAAAATTATTTTGTTTAGATAAGCAGTCCTGCAGTATTTCTAATAAAGCCATGAAGAATTTGGAAGCCTTGAATGTCTATGTAAAATCTAGGAAGGATGAAAATCAGATTGCATTTGAGAGGACCGATGACTCACGTTTCACAGCTGACAAGCTTGGTGGGCATCCGCTTGTCTGCTGAGTATTTCTCAGCTCTAAAGGAAATGAATGCCTCATTGATCTTGTTGTGCTCTGTGTGAACAGAAGGTCAGAGTTTGCCTTAATTTCCCTAAGCTTAATTTGCTGACCTCTCGCTCATTTTATCAGTAATGATAAGAAGTGTGTTGCTCCTTTTCAGATATAAATGAAAGTGAAATGTCTTTCCTTCTAGCTCTTGTAAAATGAATTGGTTATAGCTCAGGAGCAAAAAGAGTTTCCCTGATAAAGGTATCCTCACCTTTATAAAGAACACAACAGCAAAACAAATTTACTTGCACAATGCAAGCAATCAATTACCATCAATACAACAACATGTACGACTAAATGGCTAATGGATTTCTGTCCTGATTTCTGTTTCACCCAGTTTCCAGGTTGTATTGGTTTGTGTGTGCATTCACCTTGCTTTCTCTGCAATGTGTCTCTCCAAACAAGTTGACCCAATAAGACTGAAAATTTCTTTTTCAGCTGCAATGAATAGAACCTAGTTGATTTTGCTGCTGCACCTGCAAAAGCAGAGACAATGACTTCTGATCTGATGTGAATCCTGATAGCCACCTCTGTGTGTAGCCACTGACAGAGAAACACCCCACTGACACGGTGTTAATGGCTTCACTATAGGACAACATAATGCAACAGCCAATGGCTGGGCGCTGGCTGAACCATGCTTATAAATTCGTCCTTGTGAAGACGCAGCAGAGAGGAACGTGAATGACAAACATTTCTCAGTATTTAACACTTGGCCCGTGATGATGTACGGTGATGCAGATTCGTACCCAGTTGCTCTAATCAAAGCCACGACATGAAGTTGCAGAGATGAGAGTCACTTATGTTCAAAGCGACGATACAGTACTTTTGGAAGAGATGCAGCTGTCCTTTGTCCAAGTGGCTGTTCAGAGTCAGACTAATTGATAAGTGTGCATAGTTATTCAAATCTATAGCCATCTGTCTTAGAGTTATCGTCCTTCTGTGACAAAACTTAAGTCACATGGTGGGTTAGAGGAAACTGGAATCATATTAAGCGACTGCACATCCAATTAATTGGACTTGACCGAATAGAGGCTTCAATAGTCACGTTAGTTGCTGCTTGAAATGACTGCAGCATGACAGGTCGGTTTTGCCACTGACATAGTGATGTATTTCAGTTTGTTTGTATGACCCCACACCAGACTTGGAGGTCATATCGTCGACATCACATAATCTGTAAAACTGTGCATAACCCGAGACACGGAGCGTGACATTTTACATAACGCTGCCAGAATTGAGATGGGATTCAAATGACCACAAACCTGACCTATTAGCTTGTTATTAATGTTGTTGGTTTAGCTTGTATCTCATATTGTTTAAACATTATACAGCTGTTGTATTGGCAAACTAGATCATCTATAATTCATGTTTTCCACTGTTATTGCAGATATTAATTCAGTCTGTTATTGTTTATTTTTTGTCAAGATTCAAACACAAGCCACAATCTTGTACTGTGTTTGGGTGGCCAGTACTTGGCATTACTTATACATGACTAAGCCAAGACATGTTTCATAACAAACTGAGGTTTGCTTCAACCAGTAAGTGGCTCTGTAGTCGGTCAGTAAAGTTGCTCTGTATGATAACACAATCACCGGGACAGTGGTGTAACTGACACACGACCTAGTAGCCAAAAATAGCACGTCATTTGTTTGTTCGCAAACTTAATACAGGTCACATGTGCTGTGTAATATCACCAAATTCAATTCTGAAGTGGGGAAATGGAAGAGAAGGCCATAAAATATGTCTTTACTCACACAGGCCGGAAACCTGACTTCCAAATGGCTCCTTGGATAATTTAAGGTTCACAGCAATAAATGTCTCACATGGCAGTATTTCTTGTGATGCACTCAGGTTATAAAATGCTTACTTGATTCTGTTGTCTCACCTCCCACAGTTAGAACGCTATTTCATCCCTCACATTAAACCTTATCTCAGCCTGTCCTCAACACCTTAAACGCATGTTCCCCTCGCATATATTTTCTAATGAATCAGCAAAAAAAAGTGCTACATAGCAACCGCCAGCTGAGGAACTGACTGGCTGTGACTGTGATTGTCAGTGTTGTGAGCATGAACGACATGATATAAAATGTATAGTGGTAATAAGAAGTGTTTCTTTTCAATCCAGTGCACGTAGTCTCCGGATTCTCTGCTGCTCTGCCTGGGGAGGACTGATGTGTCCTCAGAGAAAGAGCCTAGCTTAATGGATTTCCACTTTTATAAAAGTAGCTTGCAGCCTAGTGCCTTGGTACGCTTTTAATCTGAATTTTAAGTGACACAACATTGTGAGCTGTGTCACTTTTGAGGTAGTCCTCCCTTGTTCTCCTTGAGTGACTGGGATTGCTGTAACGTGGCACAGAGTGTCGTGGTGTTCGGTGCTGAGCTGTCGCTCTCAGTAATATAACCCGTTTGTCCCACTCTTGAACACATCCAAAAAAGTTTCCTGTCAGGAGCGTGTCTGTAGGTAGATGGGTGTAATTCTCAGCTGCTAGTAATTCTGCCTCCTTATTGAACTGCAGCCTGTGACTTGAGGAGGATCTTGTTACATTTATTGGCATGTGCCTCCTCTGATAGACAGCTCTGGTAGCTTCTGTACAGTTTGAAGGCTTCATGCTTGTCATTCTTCATTTATATCTTCTGCCTGTTGCACTGTATTTTCTGACCACTACAAAAAACAGTTTGCTTCATGCATGTATTTCATGCAGCAAATGAAAACTGACAAAATGATTTAGACAGATTATTAAGTATACCGCATACACATCATACTTGTCTTGTTAAATTAGTACTATCATTTCATTTTAAAATGCTGTCAGCTGTCATTTCTTTAATCAGTACACTCAGTGATAGTAGTCCGGATTTGTAATAGGTTGATTGTTATTTTGAAGGGTGATTGCCAAAGCCTCTGTAATGTCAAACAAATGCTCAGCATGCATTTTGATGTGGACCAATTGTTATTCAACTGAGATGGCTGGGGTTTCATGGACTAAAATGATTCCCTTCTCTTACTAATGAGCCCACAAAAGACAGGGCAAATCTCAGAGTATCATCCCCTGTTGTGCAATTAGGCTTAAAGTCTGAAAATAATAGGCTACTGTAATGACTAATTATTTCCAAAGTATTTGTAAGTGTAAATATATTCCAGCATTCTTCACACTGTTTGAATGACTCTGTAGGTCTTTGTAATTGTATTTATGTTACCATACTGAGCATTGACACCTGAAGACAGCACTGATGAATTTATGTTTTTGTTCGTCCCGTCTCTTCAAAGACATCAACTTCATAAACCAATCCTAATTACCCCCAAACATTTTTTTCTTTTCTATTGATGAATTTTCTTTCAAAAGTCATTTTGAATTAGTCTGAATGACAGCTTTAAACTGAGTTGCAGGGGTAATGATAACAGAAAGTAGGAGTTGAAGGCAAGAATGTGTTGCTTGATGAAGTGAATCTCACAGGTCTATTATTCAGGTTCCGTCTCCATCATTATTTGGAAAGGAGAAGAAAAGAGCTTTCCTCTCATTAGATAAAGTAGTGAAGGCAGGGACTTTTCATTGTCACGAATCTTAGGAGCTGTTCTCTTAGATCTCAAGACATTTTAAAGGGAGCTTCTGGTGTTTGAAAAATTGTCTGCATTCAGATGCCTCTGCTGCACATGAACTCTGAGATAATAATGAAAAAAACAGATAAAACAGTAGCTAGTGGAATTTTAGAGAATCAACCATTCGTGAAGCCCCGCTGCTATACCTGTCAAGCTTTCTGTTCTCATACAACACATATGGTTTATATGATGATATCGGTGGCAGATTTATTACTTGAAATTCTTTTTTTTTACCAGCTGTAGCTAGCTAGCTATTTGAGCTAATGTTACATGAATTGTGTGAAAACACTGTCTTTTTAATGTTTTTGTTTTAAAACAAATATCTTGTAAAAGGAGTCTTTTACAAGATACAAGTAGTATGCACTTGCACGTCCTTAGCAAAAAGTCAGCATCTTTACCAGATGATCATCCATAATAGACAATTGTATGGCAATGGTAGATTCATACTGTAGGTAGCAAGCTAGATCAGATAAATACAAAGAATAATTCACAACAAAGACTAACAAAAACACACAAAAAAACACTACTACAGAGTCTCTCTTATTACAGCCCCATGTGCACCACTTCATCATGTGGAGAAATTTCTGGACAGACCTACTAAGCTATCATTGGACAATAACTGTTCAGAGAAGTTGGCTTTTTATTGCACCTTACTGATTAATGCCACTGAATTTAAAGATATAATGTGTAACATTTCCACATTAAAATGTCTATAAGCACTAGACCGATGTCATACATTTTGTTGAGTTGTGTTCTTACAATATCCCAAATGTTTTCCACAATTTTCAAACCCAGACAAATCTGTAACGGCATCATGTTCCCTTTGCACAGGCATCATTGTTGTGGTTGTCTGCCAGAAGCTGTCATAAAGTAACTATTTATCCAGTTTTAAAACATATTTTTATGATACACTTTTTAGATCTTGGTCGTTTTAAAATTTTTATTTTAACCAGTTGTAGGATTTTAGTCATTGGACATCTTTAGTTATCAGAGAAATAAGTTGAAATAACGTTAGCAGCAGCTTGGCTGGAAGCCCCTCCGGGACATCCTTTGTCTGCCAAGCAATGCAAGAAAAATACTTTTTTTTTAAAGGTAAAACTACTTTATTCAGTTTTTTTTTTTTTACCGATTTCAATCACTGGGTCTGTTTGTTTTGGAGAAGAGAAGACCTTTGTGGACATTTCGGCCCCAGTAATAACTTCCTGAATAATGAACACTGAAGGAATTCTAACCAGGAGAGGCTGACTGCAACAATGGCAATGGTGGGGAAGACAACAACTCTTATGATCCCACGTTACACCACGACGTTATCAAACTCCGTCTTTTGTTATTGTTTTGATGTAAGAGACCCCCTTAGCGGCAGAAAATACATATTTTTTGGTTAATAACGTGCGTCTTAGCAATTTTGCAGTCATTGAAAGGCAAAGCTTTTGATACAAGTCATGTTACATGTCTACTATTCAAAGGGAAAGAAACAACTAAATGTTGCCACATTCCAACTGCTATTTTTCCCAGCTTTAACTCCTTGTCCCTGAATCTCAGTGTGGTTGTACGTTACCATCATTGTGCACTGAGGAGGACAGAGCAGTGTAGCCAGGTGGAACCAGCTGTAATTAGACAGTAGAGAGAAATGATGGACACGCAAAGCAGTCACAGACAATTTACCCCAGAAGAGAAGATACATTCCCTGTCTCTTCCTCCCCAACACCCACTTCCTGCACTCCCACAACTCCACCAGCCCAGTCGGATGTTACAACCACATAATCACTTCACTCCATTATAGGTCATAACTAGTTTTTATGTGCTTATACTTCTCTCTCTTACCTTGACCTGCCTTTTCTTGCCTCTCACATCCTAATGTCATGCCTCGTTACCTACTTGTGTTTTCCCTGGCATCCTCTTTCGTAATATTTCAGTCTTCAGCTACCACAAACTCTTTGCACTTTTCAGCCCTTTTGTTCTTTCTCATTTGTCTTTCTTCTTGGCATTCAGTTAAATAGATTGTGTTTACCCATAGTTTGCCTTTCATGTGTTTGTCACAAACGACATATATTTTCTGTGATTTTTTTCACTCATGGTACTATCATTGTCGTCACCCTGAGCAACATGGTTTTAAATCACCTTTTTCCCTAAAGATTATTTTTCATGATAATGGGTAGTTTCATATTGGCAAAATGCCTCTTGGCATAGGCTGTAGCGCTGTATTGTCTCTATCCAAACTGTGCGTTTTCACATTTTAACAGCTTGGCTATCCATCACACATGCGGTGTTTGTCTGTCTCCAGGGTAGAGGTGATTTATTATCCCACTGGAAATTACTGTGCTGATGCTGTCATTTGGTTAAAAAGAAAAACTCCCTGACTCTGAAATTCTGGGAAGAAAAATAGAGACTAAGCTGTATTTTTTCTTCTTGATAGTCTGCTCATATCAAGGCAGTTATTTAATAAGGCCTGCTTAACAAAGATCTGTTTTTTGAATGTATGACAGAGATGCTCCAAAGACAATTTGGCGAATTTCCTCTCTGTCTTAATCTTTCGCTCCAGTTACTCCTATGTAGTTTGCTAAATTGAATTGAATTTTAAAGGCATCATCAAATTAGTTGTTTTTTCCACCTAAATATCTTTTACTTCCATTTCCACATTCAGTATTGGCATTAACATTTATCTGCAGATGAATATTGGAAGAGACAGGCCTTGAGGCTTTCATTCAATAATGTGCCAACATGCATCCACCTTAATTTGAGGGATTTCCATTATAAATTTTCCAGGAGTTTACAATATTATATTATGTTAAATGGAGAAATTAAAGTACAATTACAAGTGGAGTAAGAATCACATTTTATTATCTGTTCCTGGCAAAAAGAAAACAAACACTGTAACTCGCCAAAGGAAGCACACATACATCCCATTATAGTGTTTTCAGAGAAGAGAAAAAGTCAATATAGAGTTGGTTGTAATGTCCTCTAGTATTGATGGACTCTTCACTACCAGTGAAGGTTAATGATATATGCACACATTAATGACAAACCTGTTACAATTACTCTAAATGTCAACACATGTCATCTTCTAAAAGCGATTTAATTTGTTTCCACTGTGCATCCACTCTGTGTAACTCTATTGAATGTAACCTGTGGTTCAAATTGCCAGACTCCCAGTAAAATACAGAGGACATTTGTGAAACAGAATCAGAGAATGGTTTTGACAGGCGGTGGCTGGTATTATTTAATATGGCATGTGGCATTCAGCTGTTACAAAGGTGCAGCAAACTTACCAACACAAAGTGGGTATTACTAAGCATGTCATGCAGTTA
Source organism: Morone saxatilis (assembly GCF_004916995.1). Lineage (NCBI taxonomy): Eukaryota > Metazoa > Chordata > Actinopteri > Moronidae > Morone > Morone saxatilis. The sequence goes on along the minus strand of NW_023339751.1, from coordinate 14,734,582 downwards.
TGATATACTGTACTGTATTGAATTAGCTATCCAAAAGTGGAAAAATGCACTTATTGTGTAGGAAATCCATATCAATCATATAATCCAAATCATCAATTATGTATATCTGCAGGCAAAAAGATAAAAAACATAACAGTTTGCTTTTTATTTATGTATGACATTTCAAGCAAACAAATGCATTATTATTCTTGGGTCAATGAGTGGGCAACATATAGGACATGTCATTCAGGTTTTTCCACCACAGATAAAAGTGGACAAAAGATGTCTGAGATTGGATTTAGGGATAAAATCTTTTTCAGGGGTATCAAGGAGAGAGCTGCTGGGGTCCATCGACTTCTCCTTCACCCGTTTGTGGATGATGAGGAGGTCAATTGGAAGGGACTCTGTCATCCGTGACATAATCCTCTGCAAGAAAACCCAGCAACATAAATTGATAGTGCAGATAAACCAGATGATGATGAGTGTGATTGAACATTGAACAAACATCAGTACTGTGGTCCACTGAGCATTTGTCTTAATTTGCTTTTCTCATTTAATTTTCTGGTCGGGTCAGTAGAAGTTAATTAATTTCCCTTCACATGATTTTATCACTGCCACACAGACACCTTTAGGGGTAGGTTTTGCAGATAATACTTTTTAAACTTAAAACATCTTCATGTCATTTATATAAAAAGCAATGCAATGCATACTAAAGTAGCATCTATAGTAGAAATACATAAGAATTATAGGGTAAATGCTAAACCCTCATGTGAAAGAGTGCACCCTTTGTGGCCAAGGAATACAAATACATACATTTGTCTTAAACTTAGACTTCTGCTGCAATTGTCTTCACTCTACTAAACTGCATTGAGACTGTTCTGAAACTAAAGTGACCTTCTGTGTGCTTTATGTTTACAAGCATAAAGTCCTATCATTCGTTCCCAAGACAGGAATTAATATACCCACCAAACAAACAAGCAGGAAGACTGACAGCGGGACACTGAGGTTGTCCTTCACACTGTAAAAACCACCAAACAAGTATTCTGGCAATATATTATTGTTATAAATATTGAGCAATGTTTACTCTGTGCACAAACAACATTTAAGATCACTCTTTGCTGACTGTGTCCCAACTTGTGACTCCAGACGGCCTGTGATAGCGGAGGAGGCGAGGGAGAGCTCTAGATGAAATGCTTTAAAAATGTAATTTTTTGATTGTGATACGCATTGTGAAATAGGCTGATACTGCCCACAGCTGAAGCACAGACCCGATCTAAGCAGTCCACTATAGTCAGTCACTTTTGATCAATGAAATCTCATCCAACCTCATCCCTTCTCCATCTAACCCTCCTGTAAGAGCACCAATATCTCTGCACAAATCCCTTAACTGAAGGCAACAGAGTGTCAGAGTCAAAGGAGCACAGGGAGGCAGGAACAGGGTGATTGAGGGACAGGAGAAAGAAAAGCTACAAAAGGATTAAATAAACAGTTTACAATGCCTGTTTGAAAGAAGTTTGCTCTTCTCACTGAATGTCACTATGTGTAATTATAGGGACGTATTAACATTTTTAACCCAATTTTCTTTGCCAGAATTTCAAAAGATGTAAAAAAGGAGACAGAGCTAAAAGGATGAGTAAAACAAATAGACCGAACTTGGTAGGATAGATGTAAGATAATGAGATACAGAATGGAATGAAAAAAGAAATTGATGGATTGTCTTTGACTTTTGGCAATTCTCTTCAGGAGCTGAGGTGCTATACTGTGGGTCCCAGGTTGGAACTGGAAAACATTTAGCTTCTATAATTTCAAACATGAGCCATTCTCAACTCTGTATACATGTTTGAAGCCTTTTAAAACTAGAGGTTAATGCTGGCTTAGAATTTATAATTGTATAGTAACAGCTAGTATATTCTGTTCTTGCTATTGTGTATATTTTGTATGCTTTGCTTTGAAACCATTTACAACAGACATGATAGGAGCATGAGAGACTATAATAACAGACCCAAGGTTTGCTTTTACACTCCAGCCGCAGCTTAATTATTAAATGTAAATGTTTTAATTGTAATGTTTGACTTTATTTGCTTTGCAAATGGTATGTGTCATGAAGGTAAACAAATTGGTCATTTCATGAGTACACACTGCTTTAACAACTTTCACCACAGTGTCAGAGAAAAGTATCTAGTTTCTCTAAGTACTATTGATGCATACTGTAAATGCAAATGTAATCAAGCTGTGTTGGATCTTTGACCAGCAAAGAATACCCAAGCTTACGGTATTTTAGGGGATGTAATTTGTTAGGGTTTGTGCATGGTCATTATTGATGTACTGTCATAATTACATGTAAAGAAATTCGTATTTAATTTAAAATTTTTTAAATAATCCAGTTTCCACACTTTTTATGCTCAGCTCCCATTTGATTGTTCCTTGAACCAGTGGATAGTAGATCATTAACATATGAACGGTTGCCTAAATTCTCCGGTTTAACAGGATAATATAACAATTTCATACTTACCACCATAGACTTCCATGATGGATTATGAGATGGTGGGTCCCAGTGCACAGATGCCTAAAAGACCTGCTCTCCTACCTAGCAGCCCTCTTTCCAGAGTCAGAGGTAGAGAATCCATCAGAAAACCTTCGGGGCCAAACACTCCCTGCTTGGTGGTAAAAGCAAACAAATCAATACACTAATAAATATTTTTTTAGATTTAGCCTTACTAGAGAGACTCAAGACTAGTAGCTAGGATAAAAATGAAAAGGTGCTGTGTCAGGATATAATGTATAAAGCACATTTTAGTTTACAAAATATAATTTTTTTAATTTGGTGTGTAATGGCTACACATTTGAAGAATGTAAGAATAATTTTAGGCTTACAGCAATGATAAATGAAAATGTTAAAAAGTAACTCAATTCCATATAATTTTTGTCAAAGACACAGGGAGGCACTAGAGAAGGGCTTAAGAGTAAGTAAGTAAAGCTGTATGTATATAGTACTTTTTAAAAACACACAGTTACAAAGTGCTTCACAAACAAACAAATGAATATAATCACACACATAGATACACGTTTATACGCGGCTGAACAAATGACCCAAGCATGTACAGTAATATAGTATGTACAGGGAGATGGAAC
>NW_023339751.1:14731076-14731446 GCF_004916995.1 Morone saxatilis | reverse complement strand
CTGCGGCTGTTGTTGGGGTTAGTTTTTCTTTCCCCAGTACTTGTCCTTCCTCCTCAGCCAGAGCCAAAAGCTCCCCTTTTCAGCCTCCTCTGCCAGCTCTTTGGTTGCCTTCTTTAGGTTCCTTCCGGTCACTCCCGCGTCCCTCAGTAGGCGTGGAGCAAGCCACCGACGTAGCGCTCAGCTCCGATTCACTGGATACGATTGTAAGTTTCCAAGCGCAGCCCGTCCGGCACTCAGCCGGCCGCCTCTGAGTACTTGGCCGCTTTTTTCCGCTCCCCGTAGGCGACCCTCCGACCTCGATCCCCTCTTCTGCTGGTACTGTGAGCTCAATGAGTAGCACGGACTTTGCTTTTTTTAAAAAAAATCATTG
>NW_023339751.1:14728231-14731051 GCF_004916995.1 Morone saxatilis | reverse complement strand
CAGACAACGAGAGATGAACACGCAGCAACTCCAGGGAAAGTAAAGGGAGAAGATCCTCCGGATAATGTGGTGACGGATGGAGAGAGGTGACCACAATTTAAGGGGTTGCGGAATTCCACCAGGGGAAGCGAAAGTGTTGTCCAGAAGGGCCAACCAGCGAAAAAAGCCAGGGTCGCAAACCACCAGAGCCGACGGACCGCACCAACGTTCGCCAGAAGACAAAGATGGTACGTAGGAAGCAGGCGCCCACTTGAGGAGGACGAGCCCCATGCTGTGCAGTCCCCCGACATAGCACACATGTCGCACCGTAATCTCACACAGGACAGAGCCCACAAAGCAGAGGACACAAGACAAACCACAGCTAGGAAGGAGCAAAACTCAATAGCGCCAAAGTCCAAGCGAGGCAGACGGCATGGCGAACACTGGACCTGCCTGGTCAAGCATTGAGAATTTCCCATTGCGACGGACCAGGCGGGAAACCAAACTCAACAGATGGGGACATCCTATACACCCTCAGGCTGAAAGGAAGGTTGGCGACGGTACCTCCAATCAGAGGATGGAAGAGAGACAGGCGAAGAGAGAAAAGGAATTCAGCATGTCTGCGTGCGAGCGCCGGAAATCGCGCGCCGGCGGGCCGAGCCCCGTACTCCGTAAGAACGGAGCGGAAGACGCAACACTGGCCAGAGAAAAGAGGGGGACTGGAACTGTGGCAGGAGGCGTCTAGGCAAAGACTTCCAGGCTCGCAAGACCTGAAAGTATCCGCAACCGTACGCACAACGGAAACAAAAAGAACGCCAACTTCTTCAAGACCCCTTTAAAGCACCGCCAGACAGCTGCAGGCGGGGGGGGGGGGGGAAGGAGAAGAAGAGGGGAAGCTGAATCCACCCAGGGAGCACCTGGAGCAGGCACGTCAAAAGATCAGTACAGTGAATCCCATAAGGAACGTCCATTGAGGAAACCACCATGGTTGGGGCACGTGCCTCGGCCTGCACCTTTCCAACTGCTGAATCAGTACCACTGCCCAAGCTACAGTGAAGTCCAGCAGTCGTGAAGAAAGGCAAGTCCCTCATCAGCACCAGTCCAACGAGTCCCCCTACCAAGCTATACACGAAGCTGCCCTAAGTGCTAGAAGTTGCATCGGTACCTTACTGAAGAGCTGCCTGGAAAAAAGCACTCATCTCCATCCGAATGCCAAAGGCTGTAGCGGTCCTTCATCCCGAAAGAACAACTCCAAAACAATCAGCCAAGTTCAAAACATCGCCCTGACTGAAGTAGAAGGAAAAATTCTCATTCTCCGTGCCTGGCCAATAAGGATGACCACCCTACCTGCTTGAGACGGCTAAATAGGACAGCCAACTTGCCAGAAGGCGGAGTCCCAGGCTTTCCAGGGTGCGTTGAGCACTCACAACTTGATCTGGACCTAGATCCAGAAGGCCAAGCAGGAGAAGACAACCTCCACCGTTGGTCTGCTCGATCTGGCGAATGCATATGATCGGAGTCCCCACTACCAGCTGATCTCAACTATGCCCTATGGAGTTTTTTCCAACATGCCAGCCTCATCAAAACCATGGTTGCCATCCTACTTAATGACCTGCAGATGTCTTGCCCTCCCAAGATTCACCACCGGCCCGGCAACAGCTAGAGTACGGAATTGCTAATGGGTTGCCATCTCTCCCATCCTCGCTTCGTGGTAGCCTTTGAGGTAATCTATCCGGCCAGCAAGAACAGATGGTTGGAGGATCAACGTACCAGCCGGCCAAAGACCTACCCCCACCTCAGGTCGTACATGACACTCACCTAGCCCTCCTTCAGACAGCCAGCATCACATCCGAAGACTCGCTTGAAAAGGATGAATGAGCCTGATGGTCGGGGCCTCGATGAGGATCAACCATCCAAAATCACCGGCATGGGCAGATCCGTTGCCGTCGTTACCGGGTTGACTATAGAATATAGAATATAACTGGAACAAGAACCGACCCGGGAGTGACACCACACAGCAGCAGAGGAGGACACATCATTGTTTATGCAAACATTAAAGTATTTGTTTGTCAAGTAGAAATGAAACTAGTTTAAAGCTGTACCGAAAATGTCAACCTAGTGCTGTAATCTATCATGTAAAATGGCACGAAGACTGCATGCAGCTCTAGAGCTGCACGTTTTCTACTCCTGGAACAGAGACTCTGTAATCCATAAAATGGATGTTCTCATCACATGTGGGAGTCATTGCTGCTGATAAATGTGCATACTAATGAGTGAAAAAATTATTCTGTTGATATTAACATAACTCCTAAAGCTAAGCAATTAATAAATTAAATGTTATCAATATTAATACAGAATGGTATTTGGAGACAAGTTTGTTCACATACCAATATTTGCTATTTAATAATTTAAGTTGATTAAGTAATGTAATCATTAGTGTAACAAGTTATGTTTAATATGTCATAATCATAATGTTGGAATATTAAGCAGCTGTAATTGTGTAGTACCTTTTTATTAAGTGCTGTAATGACTAAATTTCCTTCCCTGCAAACATGCCAAACAGTAAACACACAAGTCAGTGCCATAGCGACAAAAGTTGTATCCACCTAATGAGCAAACATTAAAAACATGAAGTCGGAATATTCAATACACTTACTTTGCTTACTTAATCTTTTCCCAATTTGCTCTCCCTCAGGAAGAAAACAACTAACCAGATGAAAACACCCCATCAAATTCCACTGCCAGGGAAACAGAATCATCCTTGGTAAACAGAACATAAGCAGCTAATCTTAATTGAAGTTATCTGGCATCAAGTTCAGTCATGCTTTTTTTCGGGGGGGG
>NW_023339751.1:14717531-14728224 GCF_004916995.1 Morone saxatilis | reverse complement strand
ATAGAGACAGCTGAAGGTAGAAAGAAAACGGGGGCAGAAAGAGAGGAGAAGACATGCAGCTAAGGGCCAGAGGCTGGAATCGAACCCAGGCCGTTGTGTAAGGACTCAGCCTTAGTACATGGAGCATGAGGTGAACTACTGGGCACCCCGAGGTCATTCATGAATTGTACTTTTTTTTATGTCTCCAGTGAGCCTGTGAGGCCTAAAGGCACATATGTCTGACATGCTAGGAGTCCACCTAAAGGTTACAGTAAGTTAACCTCTAATCACATCACATCCTGTGAGTCTACTGGGGTCCATCAACCCCCCTGAGTGTGCATAACACCCTTTTTCCACTCATATGTTATAAATTCTGTATATATACTGATTTTTGATTCAATCTGACATATTCTGTTAGTCTTCTGACTGCAGTTAGCAAAATAAATTCACATTACAATGATCTGAGCATTATTCTGCTGGCTGCAGTCAGCAACATGAAAAGCAATTATCACCCAGTATGTTTTACAAAATTTTCTAAAAATGTTTCAGAGGAAAGTAAACCTTTAATTGTAATAGTCTGTGAGTCGTGTCCTTGAAAATCAGAAGAGGCTGTGTGCAGAGGTGACAGCCTCCCACATGAAATAGAGAAAAAACACCTGAAGAGTATCAAAGTGGTAAATTATCTCACGGTTTTCTTATACTGCATATATATACTTGCTTGCCTTTCTGAGGGCAGCATTTATTATTATGTTTGTATTTTAAAACCGTAGAGAAATACATTGACTTCAGTCAGGAAAACTGTGACTGCTTTTGTTGTTTGTTTCTCGACCAGTTTGCACTAAGTTAGGTCGTGTTGCTCTGCCAGTGTGCTTCGCTGCATCTGCACAATGCCCAAAGTAAGGGCAGCTCATTTTTGGAGAAAGAAACTGCCTACTGTGATGATAATTACATATTTCAGATGTTACTTGTCAAAACTCCTGACAAATAGAAAGAACACGACACATATATTTAGTCTAATAATAATAATATGCATGTGCAAGAGAAGGAGAGAAGTGAGAAAGTGTAAATAACAGCATTATTGTCATTTCACACCAGCCTACGTTTCTCTTGTTGTCCACCAAGGCAACCTGTCACCGTTCCCCTCTTTATTCCACACAGACAACACAACATGCTCAACTGCCTTAATGTCAAACAACTGAACTAAGAAAATTGTATATTTCAAATCTCAGGACTGCAGAATGCCCTTTTTTTGTACAAATTGGCCTCACTCACAGAAAAGGCAATTTTGAAATCCTGCAGATTTGCTCTCTCGCTCAAATGAAATTCTGGTATCAAGTCTCTGTGGACACATTTCCACCCACAAGAATTGATTAATCTAAACTTAAAAGCCAAAAGATGTGCCGTCAATAGCAATGAGTGAGATTAACCCATAATGAAACTTTGTCTATGTCTTGTATGGCATACAGTTTGAAGCATGATCTCTTACGAGGTTGATGTATACTTTAGTGCAGCAACATTAAATCCAGTGTAGCATATGCATGGATTGTTTGTCTAACTGAGGCACATAACATTACAGTCACTTAGCATAGGTTGGAGTGTTGCATATCAATGTAGTCAGTTGTCCATTCCTGGGTTGTTCAGCAAGCAGCTACTGTCAGAAAGCCTATCATAACATACTGTACACATACAGGTGGCAAATCAGAGCATTTATTTGAATGTAGATCTGGGGTGCGTCAGCAACACCAACAAGTAGACTGCATTTCCGAAATATCTTCATTCTGTCCACCCCCAGAAGGAGAGCTTCTTAAAAAGTATTCATTAAGTGTCCACAGCACTGACAGACATAGGGCGCCTAATATGGTATTTTTGGTAAGTCTACATTAACAGGCTCTAAATTTAACACCTCCACGACACTGAAAATTTTCATTTCACTGTATATGACTGAATCCAACTCGCTGTGGTCCTCTAGCCCATATATAATTTTACCTCTATGCTTAATGACAAGAAAAACCACCATACCACTAGAAACACAGATTCTCATTAGTGGAAACACATGCCAAGATACTACGAATCCTTCTCACCAAAATGAGAGAAAACACATCTCAACAGCTTACTTGCACTTTCATTAATATCTTAAAGACGTTGTTTGCTGCCTTTGTTGACTTTGTTGATTCTTGCCACCAAAGTTCCTGTGTGGTTCTGTTTACCACTAAAGAGAAAAAATCTCTCAAAGGGTGTTGGAAAAAGCAGAGACAATTCAGCACAGAATGAATTATATATTTAGGTCAAAGGACATTTTTTAAAAGCAGAGATTTAAAAGATGACCTAGAGACCCTTGTTTTTCTGGCTGCAAAAAGACTGTGACAGTGAAAGTGTGAAGATGTCACTTTCAGGTTAAAGAATGGATCTAGGAACAGATTTGCTGCTCAGTCGTGTAGGAGGTCATGAGGCCAATAATTTAATTTGAGGCTAGACCTCATTTAGCTGTACAGAACTAACTGAAAGATCTTAAAATCAATTCTTAAATTAAGGGGAAGCTGATGCAGGGAAGCCAGTGTTATTCTGTGCAGGGCTGCCTCTGGGGTTGACGGAGCTCGTGCTCAGGCAGGAGAACAGAGAGCTGCAGTAATCCGAGCGTGATGAAATAAGGGCATGGATTGCTTTTTTTCCCAGATCAGGAGAGGAGAGTTGGAGATGTTTTTCAGCTAAAGAAAAAAGGACGGTTTATTATGCAATAATTCCATGTGAATGGGAGATGTGATTATTAATGTATTGTTTGTTTGATTTTAACCATGTTTACAGAGAGGGTTGCCCTCAACACATGAAGCATGAAAGGCAGAGTCACACTGTGTCACTTAAACAAACAAGCGAGTGGCAAATATACATCAGTTAATGTGACAGATCCCGGATATGGATTTACCTTCCTGGTTCAAACTGTAATCCTAACCCAGCAATGAAGAGCACTGTGTTTCCTAATACCTTAATCTTGTATTGATCTTGGTGTTCAGGAATACAGTCACCCAACGCTTATTGAGTTGTTTGGAAACTGAGTTTCAAGTTTCTACAGGAGCTTGAAAAGTGTAAATTGCATTTTGCAATTTCTCAGAAAACCTTTTTTACCTCTTCAGGCCTGAGATGACCAATTCTCCAACAATGGCTTGCCCCCCTTACAGTATTTTGTGAGAAACAGATGAAAGTATTTGACATCAGGGCTTATTTGGGGATTTGTGTTTGCACATGAGGGATTGCACATGAGGGGAGTATAGCACTTCAATTTGACTTTGAGTTGTAAAGTGGATGCTTCTGGCCATTTTGGGACTTGGAAGAAGAATAGATAAAATAAGTTAATGAAGCATTGCGGTAGTTCAGGCAGGACATGTACTGTAAGTCATGTGCAACTGGCAGCTGATCATCAGCTGATCCAACAAACATCAATCACGTTCACTGATTCAAAAAAGGCGATTGTCTGCTCAAGCTGTCAGCTCCTTATTCATCTCTCATATGTTGTGTATGTTTCAGGTCTTATAAGTAATAGAAAGCATATTTTACTTAATAATTTGTTTAAAAGTTAATAATTACACAGACAAGAGTGATTTTTTTCCTCAAATTAGAAATGTATCAGGAATATTGTGTTCACATTTACAGAATTATTGATAACATAGATGTCAAAAGTTACCTGCTGATTTTTCATGAATATTGAAGTGCCACAATAACGTTCTGACATCGTTTGAGTTTGATATAAGATTAATGACAGCACTACACGCAGTTGAGTCATTTCGCTTTCTGTGCGTCATCAAGTTGATCTTTAAGTATTTGTTCAATATTTACAGAGCTCAATGACCTGCATTTTTCAATGAGATAACACTTTCCCATTATGCTTATTTCATACTGCATGCTAATACATTGTAGGAGTGACAGCCAATAAAACATGTTTGTCGTTGTATCCATGGTACTGTGCTACTGTATATTCATTAGCTTCATACCTTTCTCATGAATGACAACCCAGCGCACTGTAATTCCCACATTGTATAGGTTGAGGTCACCCTGGGAAAAAATAGAAAGAGTATAAATAGAAAGATAATGGAATAATTTCAGTCAAATTCAGGCTACTGGGGGATCCTTCATTCCGTCTTTCTTAGCTTCTGCTTTGTGCTTCTCTTTATGTTCTCCTGTCTGTCTATTTCTCCCCCTCGAAACACTCATTTAAATGCAGGAGATAAAGCTATTAGCCCATAGGAAGAGTTTCTATACAGAGGATGAGATAAAGAGGGGACTTGTATTCCAGTAGGGCTTTTTTGATTGGTATGATTATATATTACAGTTTTAAAGCTACAAAATGGCTGCAACTTCTGGATCATAGTCCTCAGGAACGACTAAGACACTTGAGTGGTTATGGTGTTTATCTTCATCTACTAACTTCAACATTGAGTAATATACTCACTCTCAGCACTGTTTAAATAAGTTTAAGGGCCTCAGAGCCTCCTCGTTTGGTGTTGACATCTGAAAGGAGAGACGCACACAAGCCTGTTGGGTTAGAAAAATGGTCCAGTTGATTAAGAAAGAGGTAGTTCAAAGCAAAAAAGCCAGAAAACTTCATTCCTGGTATTGCAGGGGAAAAGAAGGGGATGTATTAGGAGTAATAGATTTATTTAATGGAAATTTAAAACCTTCACTGTTCTGTGCTGCTTTTTTGCAGAAAATCAACACAGTTACTTATGTTTTGCTGCTTTTAGCACATATTATGATGAGAGTCCAGCAGTGAAGTATCAATAAACACTGTGATTTACGCAGCAAGCGCTCTGGCATGAAGCATTTGGAATTGCAGGTGTAATGTGATTATGACAAATGAAAATTCTCAAGTTAGCTAATTTTTGACAAATAGCAGGGCATTGCTGATAAGAATGATTTGTTATGTTATTACATGCTGTGCCTGTGTTACCCTTTTTAGTGTAACTTGTATTAAACAAGTGTATTCTCTAAGGCCTGAGAAGAGGGTTTTGAAAATGAAACGATACTCAAAAACTGATGACACCTGAAGAATCAAGAGCAGGTGAATATTCATAGTCATTACAGCCCAAATGTAATTTGGTTGTATGATTCCTTTATAGCCTGAGAATGATTTTTATGGCTGAACCACCCACATAATATTCTGGGAGCCTGTTGTGGTCTGTGTTGTCTCTTATGAATATGAGCGCTCCCACTCATATTAGCTGTGTTGTAAGTGCAGTAGGAGTCAAAGAGAGTCTTTTTCCACTCAGCATGGCTCCATACAGTATCAGAGACTTATGAAGATCTCATCACTCTCCATCCTCATAATGTTCCTGTCAGTGTGGCGGATGGGAACTATTACATGCCACAGATCATCATTCACTAGATGTAGGGGCCCCCATAAATGCTGGCAGTTTTATTATGCAAGATATTAGTCCATTTGTGTATTAGCTCAGTGCTTTGTCTCGTTATGCTAATTTCAGAATGTGTCTCACATACATTGTTAGTTCTAAGGATAGCAGAAGACAAGATGCTCTTGTCGAAGGGATTACACTTCTCCACTAGTCAGATTTATTTTACAACATGTCAGTTTCTATCTTTGGTTTCTTCTCAGATCAGCTACATTGCTGTCCCACCCATATAAATTCCCTGGTTGTGAAGGGACTCTTTTTCATGCCTCCCTCCTGGGTTGGATCTTTTCTGACAGACCAATAACAACAAGCCTCGGCGGCAAAAGCCAATTGTCAGTGTGGCTGATCCATCACTCGTCTGTCGCTATTAGCATTCAAGGTTCATTAGCCAGCAAGCACCCAATATAAATATAATTGTAGGCTATAAATTTTCTTGTGGCACTCGACTACTGAAACCCCCCGAACAGGATTCAGAATTAGGATCTTAGGATGCCTCTGTTCTCAATGTGTATTGCTGATTTATCATATTATATTTATACCAAGACCTCCATAAACTTTTCTTGTTTTGTTTCTCCTAATGTGCAGATGAGCCTTTTGGCTTAATCTGGCACATTTTAATTTGTATATTGTCAGTAATAGGTAAATAAAATGCCTTAAGAGTGCTCTTTCTCTTACATTCACACTACTGACTTTCACTTGCTATTTTATGTTCAGACTTTTGTTTATCCGGCCCAAACAGCTGCTATATCTAGTGTACTTGCTTGTGTGAAAGTTCAGACTCTTACCAAACTTACCAATAACTCCAGTTCTTTCTGTAATTGTCCTCCAGACCTTTATTTGTCCTTTTCTTTATATTCAGGAACTGGGGTCTTAAAGCCTCAGAATGAGTGCAAAATGATACATCTATATAACTCAGTTCCTGCTGCCTAAAGGGAATTTACATCTGTTAATGTCCACTCAGATCTTAGGATTGACTTTATATGGGATACCACTATATCTAAAATTTGCTTGGCGTTTCATATTCACATTTAAATCAACTGTCTCGGTCTTCAAATCCCCCGCATCCGTCATCAGTTTTGATGAGTTATCAACTTCAAAACCTCTGAATAAATAACTTCCACTTCAAAACCTCTGAGCCAACCATAACGTCTGTAGGAAGTGTGTCATCATTCCATATAATCACTACCCAATCCAATTTAGTTTTGAACTCAATGAATTAAATATAACACAGTTATACTGAAAGGTCAGAGGAGCGGCAATTAATAATACAAGGGAGGTACACACAAATAAAGTAATCCAGCGGGCAAAAGATGCTGTGTTGGCAAGGCCATTAAATATTGATCAAAAAGAAAGTGAGATGCAATCAATTCAGGTAAACTCAGTCCAGCTCTGCAAGTACACAACAACTTTCTCCAATGAAATCTAAAATACTGTAATGATGATGATGATGTACACTGTTGGGACAGCTCAGACTATATTCTATGACATGAGCGTAATGGAGATTGTACATAAGAAAAGAAACACTCAAAGCGTTTATCAGCATGTTCTGCCTATTTGAAGTTCTGTGTGTGCATGCATGTATTAAAAAAACATATGTACAAGCCCACCCACTGACTTGGCTTGGGGTTTTTCTGTCTTTGAGCTGGTGATTTTTAAATTTCTTTATCAGACCTGACTTTCCAGATCAACAAGTCTGGGTCTGGTTCATCTGAAGCTGGTTAACAGAGAATTGGCTTTTGATACTGAGAAAAACAGATGAGACCACTATGACTTCCCCAGAGAATTTAGGGAATCAAATTTAAAAGCTATTTTAGGCTCCATTGCCAGGTACAGTCACGTCACCTGGGTTGATATTATTGGATGGAATAGGATACACCCGCTGCCAAGTCGGTGTGTGTATGTGTGTGTGTGTGTGTTGGTGAGTAAAGAAGCAGCCAGAGAGAACAGGAAGGGGTTGGGCGGCTGGGGCGGCAGTGTTTGAGTGAATGAGACAGTTGGGCAGCCAGAGACGCAGAAATTGTGTGTGTATAAGCGTGTGTGTTTCCATGTCCCTGCAAGTGTTCATGTTTGTAATACAGTTAGCGCTTTGTTAACTGTCTATGTAAGCCTGTCTACATCCGCCAGGAGAAGTGTTTGGAATGTATTATAACCAGTTCTGTCAGCGCCACCTCTCTTTGTAGCGATACAGCACTTGGATTTTTTTCAAGACTTCCTTGTAATCACCTTGTTGACTCACTGCCCTCTCAAGTGTGCTTTGGCAACTGACAATGTGTGTGTTTGCATGCCTGTAAGTGTGTTCGTAAAAAGAGAAACAGTGTATGACAGAGTTGACGTTTGTATGAGTGTGCTTGTGTCAGCCTTATGTAAGCATAACTGCAAAGAAGAGAGCACATGCTTATATTTTGTGTGGTGTAGAAGCACACAGTACAGTGGTAGACATGGTCTCCATCACCTGACATCCCTCTGTCCTGAGATGAGAAGTCTGTTTGGTTCCTCCTCTCTCACATAAACACATAATATCCCGCTGCTGGATAACTTGCACTCCCCAAGCAGGAGGTGTGACTACTTACGTCTCCTCGCACATTCTTAGCCACCCCTACAGTATCCTTTCACCTCCCTCCCTCACTCTCCCGAACCCCTTGCACAATCCCGGCATCTCGTGCCTCCAGCATTTAAAAGACCCCTCTCCTCCTGCCGAAGCATGTTTACACAGGAGTGAGTGTGTGTTTTTTCTCCCTCTCCATCTCTTTCGAGTGCCTGTTCAATAGACAGATGGTTGCACTTCCTTTTAAGGATTGATCGCAATAGCCTATCACTTACATGTGTATAGCATCTGTGTAGGGTTGTATTGAAGTGCAGGCATGAGGAGCGAGGCAAAGGGTCAGGCCTGGAATTAGCCTCACACGGAACGACATTGTTTCTCTAAGCATGGTATTTCATAGTTTGGATTGTGGGAATTGTTAGGAACGAGCTGTCACTGTTGTAAATTTAATGCACAAGCTTATGTTTTTTTCCCTCTGTGTTCCACTCTAACATCCACCACAAAACTCAGCCTAATTTCAATGACAGTAACTTACTAAGCTTTTGTTTAAAACACACACAAGGTATGCATTGGACCTCATCCAGGTTTAGATTTACTGTGAGAATGAAAGAAAGGTTGACTTTCAATGTTCTCCGTGCAGTCATCCTCAAGTGGCTGCAGCCTTTTGGCTTGACATATTCCTGAGCCATTCTTCCACTGTCTTCTATTTTGCCTCTCTATTTTTCTTCCTGTCTCTTGCTTTCACATACACACATACTACACAGGCATGTCTAAGTGTCTAAGAGTGCCATGTCTAAAGAGTTCCAGCAGCTTGTTACTGAGGCTGTCAAAAAGCACGGAGACCCACCGCAGAGGTGAGGATGTGTGTGAAATCCCATGAGCCTCTAGCACTGGTCTGAAGCATAACAACATCCTACTTCTCTTTCCACGTGTAGGTTTTTCTTCTCACACACCTAGCTACTATACAGCAGCTGAAGCGTGTAACAAGAAGAATTATGTTCATATAACTGTATAGCAATACATTTTGTGAACAAAAGTTATAATCAGAAACCCAGGAGTCCCCCCCATACCACCCATAAACACAAAATTAAGAACACTAAAAGCACTAAAATATTAATATTAAAGAAATAGTAAACTGATGATACTTTCGTAGGAGACACTGGTGCTCTAGGGCAACATCTAGTGGCAGTGAGGGTTTTTTAATCTCTATAAAATGTATAAACATATTTTTTTTAAAACTCAAGTCCTCCAATTTAAATAAGAAAATGCATGTTTGTACTGTATTGCCTTTTAGAGCATTTTTTAATCCGATGCCCCTATTGGCAGAACGTCAGCTGTGGTTAAGGTTTGATTAGGTTTAGGCACAAAACTGACTTGTTTAGGAAAATCATATATTTGGTTAAAATTGCTTCTTCATTAAGGTTAGGGAGTGATCATGGTCATGGTGAAAAGAAACCAATGTTGACTTTTGGAGGAAAATGGGAAACAAACAGTGGTCTCCTATATCACCGTGAAATCCGATGTTTAGTTGACCCATTCAACCTCATCAACCTCCTCCTTCTGTGTACTTTGTGGCTCTGTAACAACATCACACTATTTCTTCCTTTGCTCTACATGGGAGACTGAAAGACTATGCACCAGTAGTTATTCTGAATGCATGTGACTGGGGCAGATTCTGGCAGTTTCCCCTTGAAATGAATGAAATGAGGCTGTGGAAACACTACCGCTTTTGTCCACTGGGGCTGCCAGAATCAACAAAAAATGAAATGCTTTAAATATTGAAAGACTCAAAACTGACTTGCTTGAGACAGGACATGAACCCTGATTCCCTGTGTTGAAGTCAAGCATTTTTTACAGTCATACATCCACCTCCACCTCTTCTGCTCTGAAAAATGTTAAACTGCTTCCTGTATTGGAACTAAATGTTCCACTGAGTGTAAATCATCAGAGGAACAAAATGTAACTGTTAGGATAAAAAAACAGAGGCAAACCTTTTGAAGAGAGCTATCCTACATCACTTACATTTTGCATCTTGTAAACAATACTGCCCCTCTACCTGCTCTTGAAACAGAGATCTTTCCAAGTATGAGGTTTTGGCTGGATCCCATGCACAGCTATCCTTGGCACCCTGCATAACCTCTCTGCTGATTATTATTTCACTTCCTCACATTGTTATTTTATCAGACTAAGCTACCGTCAAACTGCCGTCTGTTTATGGCTGGTGGTGCCAGTGTAAGCAGGACTCAGACACTCTGCTGCAGTAATCTGGATTGCAGCAAAAAAGACACCTCAATAAAAGCAGATCTCCTGGCTGCCCACGGTCATAAAGGAGAATAAACAAGGTTAGGCAGAATAATTATGCCGAGCTGCTTCCTGGTATTAAGGGACTTACTGGACTTTGTACAGACACAAGTCCTGTCTTTCTGGCTCTACAGGCAGAAGAGTTTACGCTAGCCACATTAACATTTTCCACTTGAAGAGCAAGATTCACATTCAATGACTAAAGTATTGATATTTCTGCTACTGTACATACATACCTAAAACAATCATATAGTTGTTGAATGACAACGTGTATGGCTTCTTGCTGGAAGATTTCTTCTCGCCCTCACAGTAGGTAAAATGACCACACATGTCTTGACAATACAATATCCAGAGGTGTGAAAATGTTATGTTAGATAGATTAAATAATGATGTCTTACACAACATTTATGTAAACAGTTCTCTTCTTTCTTAGGGCTGCATGGCTTGGACAGTAAAGTGTGAACATATCAAA